>NC_083726.1:6122500-6820000 GCF_028564815.1 Eubalaena glacialis
AAATAAATAAATATTTAAAAAAAAAAAAAAAACTACTGGCAGGAGGAGGGGAGAAGCGTGCAGGGCTATGTCAGACTCCCAGGGCTCCCCAGGAGCCAACCCCAGTGTCCATGTGCCCCAGGAGGCCAGCAGCCCTGCAGCCACACCTCAGGCGGGGCCAGGGCAGCCCTCCCACCCACCCGCCCAGCGGCCCCCTCTTCCTCAAAGAGTTCTTCAAACTTCCCCTTCCCGAGGCTGCAGCCCCACAGGGCGCCCTCCAGGGCCTTCCTCCTAGGCGGGTGGAAGGCGGTCTGCGCCGAGGTTATCTCCGCATCATTCACACAGGGCAAGTGGGGCGGGAAGCGGCCTCGAGGAATTTCTGTCCTCTCCCAGAGCCCCCTCCCAGGGGTCTCCTGCCCAGAATTCCCGTTAGGCCCTTCTTGCATGCCCTCAAATGTCTGAAGCCCAGGCCCCAGCAGGATGGTGTCTCTTGAACAGACAACAGTCCTGGTAGAAGCCCAGGCACCTGTTGGCCAAGGCTGCCCTGAGGTGGGGAGTGGCCAGGACCAGCCTCGCTCCTTGTATGCGTGCTGAGAGCCAGGGGTCAGGCAGACATGGGTTCAAGTGCTGACTCCATCACGTAAGAGCTGGGTGACCTTGGTCGTGTCAGTTAACCTCTCTGAGTCTCTTTGCAAGGATGAAATGGGAAAAGGTGCATGAAGAGGTCCAGGAGGTATCTAGGAGCTTGGCACACAGTAGGAGCTTAATTAATGTCAGTCTCATTTACACTTCCCTCCTGGAACTTGTGAATAGTTGGGAAAAGATGTTCATTCACTCATTTATGCTCCCTTCCTCTCTCTCTTTCTCTCTCTCTTTCGTACACACACACACACACACACACACACACACACACACACACGAGTTCCCTCCACGCTGGGGAAGACAGAGGGTCAGTGTCCATTAAGTGGCTTCCACTACCAAGGCCCTAAGACACTGCGAGGCCACACACAGGCCTGGATCCACCCGGCAGGAGGTTTGGGGACACACTGGCTCCTGTGAGCCCCTGGAGAGGCGTGGGTTCAGGTGGGAGCGGGGTGAGGTGCTGAGATCCTAGAAGAGAAAAACCTTGGGACCCAGGGGCGCCCCACAGCCAGAGGCCAGGGCGCTAGCACAGGGGGTGACCTGGGTGGGTCTTTCCCACTTCTGGGCCTCAGACTTCCTTTAATGCAATGGCAAGAGCCCCCCTGGCTGGCCACCAGGGATGGTTATCAGGTTAAATACTGGTACTAAAACCCTGACACTCCATCACAATGCGTGGGGCCCTTCATGCACCGCCCCAGCCGTGTGCTGGTCAACCTCTAACAGGGGGTCTGCAGGGGAAAAGCCCTGACGTGTAGCCTTTGCTGATTTCTGTGGTGTAAATGCTCCCACAGCGGTCCATTGCAAGCTACCAACCTACACACCCAGATGGGAATGGTTGTGTGCCGATGGCCCTCGGGAGTGGATGAGAGCCGTCACGACACCACAGCTTCCCTTTCGTCTCCTTCTCCCACCCCCCCCTTCTGCCGCACTAGCCATGTTTCTAATCTCCACGTACACCAGGTGTGTTCCTGCCCCAGGGCCTTTGCACTTATCATTGTGTCCTCTGCCTGGAACGTTCCTCCTCCAGTTGTGGCACGGCTGGCCATGTCTTGCTTTCCAAGTCTCAGCTCAAATGTCACCTCCTCCAAGTAGCCTGCCCTGACCACCTGGGTAATATTGCTCCCTTGCACGACCCACACATCCCTGACTCTCTCCGATTTCCTGCTGTTTTATTTCCCTCGTGGCACTTGACTCTATTTGAAAGTGTGGCGCACATTTTATCCGTCACGTGCATTTATCTGTCTCGTCTGTCTCACCTGCCAGTGTTTGCTGTCAGAGCCAGGCCTCGTCTGCTGGGTCACGGCTGGGTCCCTGGTGTTTAGCACACAGTAGGTGCTCAGACAATATTAACGTGAATGAATGAGTGAATGGTGAATGAACGAATGAAGGTCGGAACCTACCTGCCCTGATGACCCTGGGCCCTGCCTGGCCCACTGCGCCCTCCGCCGTCCCCCAGCCACCCTCCCCCACCCAGCAGCAGCTCTAATTGGCGGAGGCCCCTTGACGGCACCCCATTGTGGAACCTGTAATTGCCAGCTCCGGCCTCTCCCCCCACCCCAAATCTCCCTCTTCAGCAGAAAGACCGACCCCGGCCCTATTGTGTGGTTCCTGCTGACAGGGATGACCTCACCAGGGGCCTCCTGAGATGGGGCCCAGGGAGGGGGAGGGGGGGACGGGGGGCGGGCCCAGGTTGGGAAAGCCTGGAGGCCTGTGGCCTGGGACAAAGGGCCAGAGGGGAGTGAAGCCCTTCCTGAGAGAGAGGGTTGCCAGGGGAAAGACAAGGGCGCTTTTCATTAGGGGAAATAATTGGTGGTAGTGGTGGGAGTTAATCCATAAAAAAGGATGCCGAGGGAAGACTGGGCTAAGAGGCCATGAGCCTGAGGGGGGCTTTGGAGACACAGAGAGACAGACAGACAGACCTGGGCCTGAAACCTGCTCATTGTGTGGCCTTGGACCAGGGACCTCCTCACCCTGGGCCTGTATCTTCATGTATAAAGTGGACAGACTTTATACATGGTGCCTCCTGCATGGGGTTGTTACAGGCCTGTATTGGATACCAGCTGTCAGGTGGCAGGCACACAGTAAGTGCTCAATAAACAGTCATTTCCCCCCACCCTCTTTCCTAGACTCTCCTCACTCCTCACCTTCCCATCTCCCGGACTCAGCTGACCGCCCCCCAAGCTGCTCACCTAGGAACCCAGAGCTTGGCGGTCCCCCTCCCCCAGGGCCGCCGGGCTGGACCAGGTCCCCAGCACAACTCCTGCCCCAGGCTCCTGAGCTCAGGACCAGGCGGGCCCAGAAGAACCTTCGTTCTCACGGGCGAGCCCAGAGCCGGCCCGCCTGGTCTCTGCACCGGAACGTCTGCCTCGGGGCGCTGTCATCACCCCAGCCCTGAACACACCCTCCCTGCGTGATCACCCTACCTGAGGATCCCTGGCAAAGGAGCACCTGCCCCACAGGGCCTGGGGAGCCCTGGCTGTGCGCTCCCCGTCCCTGGGAAGGGGGACAGTGCGGGGTCGGGACCTCTGTGGGCTGGAGAGACCAGGCCCGCTGGGGGGACAGCATGGCGCTTGCTGGGTCAGAGTGCGGTGCCTGGTCCAGCCTTCTGAACCCTTGTTATGATCACAAACATTTTCATCAAATTCTGTCAGCACTGTGTCATTTTCAAGAGCAAGATTTTCCAGACTGAAGCGCCGTATGTTAATTTAGTTTCTTGGCCAGGCTTCTATCAAGTGAGGTTAACCTGTTTCTAGTTTATCATTTTTATTTTCATTTTATCGAACTCATTTTCATTGGGATCAATATTTTCCCATATGACATTTGCACTGACAATTTCATCTTCCCAACAGTTTTTCAGCCGTGTCACATTTTGCCCGTCATAGCTTGTGCCACTGTGGGTTTCCTTTGGTGGCAGTTTTTTTCCACCAAGTTCAATGTTTCAAAGACACACGTTGCACATTCTGAAACTGGTCGAAAAGGTTTGATTCTTCCATCAATCCCTAAATCAGTAAGTTTTCCTGTGTCGGGGTTTGATGTGGGGTTGTTTATTCTCCCAGTGAGATTTCTCCCGCACTGGGTAAAGGGCTTGGGGTTTGTGTTGACTCCTGGCAGCAAAAAGCTTTAGAGATGGGTGCACACGGTAGGGTTGAAACACCCTGAGGGGCAAAGTGCCCTGTGCCTGAAGGTGGCCCTGGTCCTTGACAGCAGAATCGGGACGGGGAAAACTTCCATGGGAAACAACAGCCCGATCCAGGCAGGGCTACTAATCCAGACCCTTTAGAAATGAAGGTTCGGGTCACTCCACCACCCGCAGGGCACCACGACCAGCTGAGGTGCTGGTCCTCTCTGCCTCAGGTCCCAGATTATTCTGTGGCAGGCAGTTTCTACAAAGGCCCCCACGATCCCCCTGAGTGCAGGTGGGACCTGGGACTTGATTCTAACCCATGGACTATGGCAAAGGTGATGGATGTCACTTCTGTGATGAGGTTACACAAGCACAAGATTATGACTCTGGTCTTGCTAGCAGACCCCCACCCCTGCTGGTTCTGATGACATTGCTGTCATGTCGTGAGAAGCCCACGTGGCAAGGAACTGAGGGTGGCCTCCAGCAAGGAACTGTGTCCCACCAACTACCAAGTGTGCTTAGGAGTAAATCCTTCCCCGGCTGAACCTTCAGGTGAGACTGCAGGTGCTGGACCGACAGCTTGATTGTAGCCTTGTAAGAGTCTCTGAAGCTGAGAGGACCCAGCTAAGCTCTACCCAGACTCCTGACCCACAGAAACCAAGAAATAATCAATGTGTGCTGCTTTAAGCCACTAAGTGCTGTAGAGGTTTATTACAGACAATTAACACATCAGGCAAACATAATAATGATAAGAAATAGTAATAGTAGTAAGATATATTTATTTTACTGAGCACCTACTATGTGCCAGGCACCATTTTAAGTGCTTCCCATGCATTGTCTTATTTATTCCTCACATTCACCATAACCGTCTTATAGTTACCATTCACAGATGAAAAAACAGAGAGGTTAACATGATAGAGCAAGGCCCAAATCCCAGAGTCTGGCTGTGTGCTAAGGTGAGTAGCCCAGGGGCAACCACCTGGGTCCCTTTTTCCTCCTAGATCCATCCCTTGTCCACACCCTTTTCCTCCTTGGGTACAGACACCCTTTATCTTGTCACAAAAGTGATCATATGAACACAAATGCACCTATGATATCATTCTGCAGACATATTTCCCAGAAACATAATATCAATTTTACCTGAACTTTTAATAAGCATTTAATTCCTTCAATTGTCTGGTGGTCCATCTGCAGGGGAAACTGAGCTACCTGGCTTCCTGAAGATTCTTCAGGAGATTCTCACTTCACCGCCGTACAGGAAATAGATTCAATTAGGAAAATCTATTGCTAATTTGAAAGCTCTAATTCTATAATTTCCTACAGGGAAGACATGTAAATTGCGTGTTACTTAACACCATTTCATGGCAGGTGAGTTCCACGGGGGGCAATTATAATCCGCTCTCCACTCCTCTTACAGATTCCTGACAAGGTGAGGAAGAGGGAGGAGGGAAAAGGAGGAGGAGGGAGAACAGAAAATATTTTGAAGGCTGGTCTCTAACGGGCTTTAGGAACTGCTAAGCTGGAAGGACCTGGGTGAGGTCAGCTGGTTTGGTGCCCACCTGATCACCCATCCCTGGGTCAGAGTCCCCAGGTCCTCTGGCCTTTCCCTAACTATCTGGACCTGGAAGATCACTGGGGTCGGGGTGGGAGCGGGGTGGGGGAGTGCAGCCAGGACACTCAGCTCTACACTCCAGTTTCTGTCACCAGCTGTGTGGCGTGGAGCTGTCCCTTTACCCCCCGGCCCTGGTCTCCATCTGTGCAACGGGGAAAGTAAATAGTCCCCAACCGGAGCTGTCGGGAACCCCAAACCCAATATTGAATGTGAAATTAAAAGGGGGGCTTTGCAGACTACAAAGCACTGTCCCCCGTGACGGGTGCTAATATTGGGAGTCAGACCCTGAAGCACCCATTCGGGGTCTGATTTCCATCCTCTTCCTCACCTCCACGAACCGCCAAGAAGGTCTTTCTCTAGTTGGACCCAAATCTTTCTGGCTAAGGGGTTTTTCAAGATAAGCCTGTCTCTTTCCGTACAGTGTGGCTCGGCATCCCCCTTCCACCCACACTCTCTCTCTCTCTCACACACACACACACACACACGGGTCTGGGTAGAGGTCTCTGGAAGAATCTTCAGAAAGCCAAGATCACAGAGGGCCTCTAGGCTGGAGAGCTGGGGGTGGAGTGCGGGACGGAAAGACCTAATTTTTACTCCCTCCCTCCCTCCCTTCCTCCCCTCCCCCCTCCCCTCCTTCCTTCCTTCCTTCCATTCTTTTTATAATTCACCCATTACCTACTCAAACACGTGATTTTATACATTTAAACATTTATTCATTTTAAACAAACGAGACATGGGACCCAGGGCTCCTCCTTTCTTCGCCCCGCCCCGCCCCGCCCCGCCCCGCCCCGCCCCGCCCCGCCCGGAGCCCTCCTTTCTGACCCGCCTCAATCCATCCTTCAGGTCACAACATTTGAGCACCTTCCCCAGACAGACGCCGGGCTGGGCGCCGAGGAAGGGTCGCGTCTACCTGGAGCCGCCCCCTGAGCTGGGCCTTGAAGAATGCACAAAAGTCCTCTGCTCCCCGCAGGGAGCTGTGAGCAGACCCACCCCGAAAACGAATACACTGCCACGGGGCGCCCTAACAACCCGCCGCAAGCAGCCGGACTTCCACGGGCCTGCGGGCAGGGGCGGGCGCCACCTGCTGGGCACAGGTGAGAAGTGCGCCCGGTGCCCGCTTTCGGCCTTGGTCCCAGAACGAGGCGGTGCTCAGCCCTGGGCAGGTGTGTCCTGGGCTCCCCTTGGCGGGGAGGTGGGACGCTGCATCCTCCTCCCCACAAGTTTCTCCAAACAGCTACTCCGCGTGGTCTTCGTAGATGGGACGTTTTTTACACATCAGAGTTGTATCAGACACTATAAACCTTCATTAACTCCCCAAATGTGTACCAAGGGCCAGCCCCTGTGATCGGCACTGGTGACATAGTGACCAACAAGGTAGTCATGGTCTCTGTGGGCTCTGAGGGCAGGAGGTCAAGATTAAACAATTCGTTACTCAGGAGCCATTTAATTACAAGCATAATCATGTTCAATGGGGAAGGAGAGAGTGCAACATTGCTTCAGCTGCCCTCCCAGGAGTTCTGCAAGGTAGGAAGGATGTGATTGATATTTTACAAATGAGGCTCAGAGAGGTGGAGGGGCTCCCCCAACGTCACACAGCAGGAGGAGATGGAGCTCAGATAGGGAGCCAGGTCTGCCAGGCCCCAGGAGGTGGAAGGCTGCAGGGTCCCTGCAGACCCACTGCCGAGCTGCAGGAACAACCCCCGACTCCCTCCATTACAAGGCCCCAGGGAGCAGCTATTTCTCCAAAGGCCAGTTTCGGTGGGCTTCCGCCATTGCTAGGAATTAGACCAGACCCCCTACAAGAGCCGCCCTTCTCCCATCTAACGGGATGAGCAGACAGAACACCAAGTCATCAAACGCCATCTGCCAGAGACCGTCTTCCCCACCCTTACCAAACCCCTTCTCACTGAACGAGCCCACCATCCTTCAGGAGAGAAGAGGGCCCTGCAGTAAGACGTGCCGGTCCCTGGGGCACCTGGGAATTACTGTCTCCTCCCCGGCCTCAGTTTCCCTCCAGTCTAGGTTGATCTGAAGTATTAGAACCCTCTTCACCCACCTCCCTCATTAGCGAGTGCAGAGATGCACAGCTGGGCGTGCTGGGCGTCCTCAGTTTCCCCAAGGTGACCTGTCTTTGGGAGACCAAAGCTAAGATGGTTTGGAGACTGTGAAGGCAAGCAGGACTCCCTGGCCACGTGGCAGCTCAGGGATGCTGTAGCCAGGACAGGCCCACTTCCCTTGGGGACACCGATGCAACACACTAGCAGCTGAGGGGCTCCATGGACCAGACCCTGGGTGGGGAGGGGGTCCCCTCCGTCTCCAAGTTTTGGCCCCCCCCGTATCTGCAGCGGCTCCTGGAGCCGGTGTCCTAAGGCCCCTTGTGGGTAAATCGTGCACTTCTTTATAAACATGGTGGAAGAGGGGCTGGAACTCAGCTCTCGTTCTGGCACCGCTGTTTTAGGAGCCACTGGGGCGGTTACCTACCCCATCCATGGTGTCCCATCTCATCATCGGTCAATGAGGATGCTGGCAGCACCTGTCTCCTAGACGGTGGAAGGATCAGTGCAGATGACCCTCTACACAGAGGGCAGAGCACGGGGGCGCCATTGGCACACAAGAAGAGTTGACCTGATGGTGAGAGTTGCCTAGGCCTCCCTGAATGTGGAGTGAAGAACGCTGGCTGTGCACACACCAATCCCCTCGCCAGTACTTGGCCCTCTTACACCCGTTATGTCACTTTACCCTCACAGAACCCCTGCTCCCATCGCCATTTTTCAACTGAGGAAACGGAGGCCCAAAGAGGGCTATTCCCAGCGTCACGCTGTGCTGGGGCCGCACTGCATGCACACCAGGCAGGTCTGGAACCAAACCCTGGTCTCCGGGGAATGTCAGCCTTAATTCCTCAGGGGAGCAGCCTGGACCCTGGACCCTGGTCCTTGTGGAAAATCACAGACCCCTTTCTCCCCTCACAGCCGGCACCTCCCCACTTCAGCCACAGGGAGGCAGCAGAGACCCAGCCATCTCAGGGCTGCGCTGTGGGGCTGCTCTCCCATCCTTGCTGGCCCAGGACCTGTGGCCAGTGGGAAGGGGGCCCCAGGAATTGTGGCACGGCCAAGCACAGAGAGAGAAGTATACAGTTCTGTTCACTCTACAGAGTTTTTCAAAAACTTATAATTAGTTGTCAGCATTTAGAAATCAGATTTCATACCCAAATCCAGAGTTTTAGGCTCTCTTGAAAACCAGAGAATCAGGCAGCCAGAACTGGTGCCCACAAGTTCCTGCTGGATGGCTTCATCCCCATCAACACCACTGTCCCCTCCGCCATCACATTTTTGCGGCCCTTGGGCTTCAGAAGGCATCTGCATTTGAGACCAGGGGGGCTCCCTGGCAGCCGTGCCCTGCAAGGCGGGGTTTCTCAACCTTGGCACCATTGGCATTCCACATCAGATAATTCTTCGTTGTCTCGGGGCTGCCCTGCACGTGGAAGGGTGTCAGCAGCACCCCCAGGTTACGACGACCCAAAACATCTCCAGACATCGCCAAATGTCCCCTATGCTACTGCTGTGAGCTATCATGAGTTGCCTACACACACATACAATCAATGAACACTCCCAGCGCCCCTCTGGGCAGGTCCCTGAGCTGCAGGGCTATCCCAGGGATTGAGCTGGACCAACACCTTTCCGTCCTCCTAAAGCTGGGGCCTTGGGGGTGGGAGAGACATACACACAGAAATTGCAGCAGAGTGTGGCTAATAGTGGCATAGAGGGGCACTCGGCATGGGGTGGGGGGCACTGAGCAAACCCCTGACCTGAGCAGGAGGCCAGGGCACCATCGTTCCATGATCCAGGCAGAGGGACCAGCTTAGAGCACAGGAGAGCAGCAACAGGGACGTGCCCACAGTTCAGCATAGCTAGGGATGCTCGTGGGCTAGAGTCATCCTGGTAGTTCCGGGGGGCAGCCTCCCTGACCAAGAACCTTCTCCTGCCACACACACACACACACACACACACACACACACCATCACTGCAGGTGACCCCCTCAGCTCCAGCTCACTGACGGCCTAGCACCTTGCCCCAAACCCCTCATATGCCCTGAGCTCCAGGCCAGTCTGGGTCTTGTCCCCCTATAAGGGGACACCATAAATCTGATGGAGGAGCTGGCCTCCCATGGTTCTAGCCCTTCCCTTGGGTCCTAGCCCCCAGGGGAATGCTGCAGAGGTGCAGGGCTGGATCCTATAGCAACAGCCACCAAATCCCACCCCCTGGGGCCTAAGGCTGGCCTTTGGGAGCCCAGCTAGGGTCTTCCGGGCCACAGACTCCGCATTCCCTAGTGAAAGAGGGGGAGGGAGCAAGGAGTTCTGGGAGGTCCCTTTGCTGGGCCCAGACTGGGGAAACTCAGTGGCCTGGCCATCACGTCCAAGGCCCAGCCAGGAGGTCAAGACCTGGACCTGATCATGGCTGAGGTGTCAGGTAAGGGGACAGACGACGGATGGATGGTCATACCACATGCTCCCCCACGGCCCAGGGCTAGAAAGGGAGGTCCACTCGGCCCCAAAGCAATGAGACATAGGCTATGGATGAGAGCACGGAAGCTCAGAGAAGCCAAGCAATGCAGCCAAGGGCACACAGCAAAGAAAATGTTGGTGCCCGAGCCAGAACTCAGGTGGGCCTGGCTCCTAGGCCAGCGACGCTAGCTCTACCCTTCACCATGAGCCCACTTTTTTTATTGGGTCATTTACTTTTTCTTATTGGTTCTCAGGTATTCTGGATGTGTTCTGCATACCAACCCTTTGTTCGTTGTATATGTTGCAAGCATCTTCTACTACATATCTTGTCTTTTCAATCTATAGTCTTTTGATTTTAAAAAAATTTTAATTTTAATGTAGTCAAATATATAAACTTTACTTTTCTACTCAAAATAGTAAGGGTAGCCTCTCTTATTTATTGTCTTCTTATGTAAGCTGTCTATTATATGTTAGTATTAACACGTCAGACCTGATATGGTGTGAGATAGGGACCCAATTTCACTTCTGTTTCCTATGGATACCCAATTATCCAGTGCCATTTCTCGATGGTCTGAAATGCCAGCTCTGCCATAAATCAGGTTTCCACATATGCATGGCTTTGTTTCTGGCTATGTTAGTTATGTTGGTCTGTTTGTCTATGTAACAACACCTTACCTCTCAATTTTTATGTTATATTATGATATCTGATAGATACGGTCTTTCCCTTGTTCTTCATCTTCAGGAAAGTCTTGGCTACCCCTAGACATTTTCGCTTCTACATTTTAAAAACAGCTTTTCAAAAAGGCAAAAATTTCCTTGGGATTTTGACTGAAATGGCATTGAACCTGCATATGGTAATTTGGGGAGGATTGAGTCTTTAAAATATTGAGTCTTCTTATCCATGAACATGACATACCTGCATTTATTTAGATTTTCTTTAAAATCTTACCATATAGTTTATAATTTTCTCTGTAAGGTGTTATCGCATCCTTTGCTAGATTAATTCTTAGGTAGTTTTTTTTTTTTTTTTTACTATTGCTAAATGGCATCTTTTTCTTTTTCAAAATTTTAAAATTTTTTATACAATTTTTAAAGGTTACTTTCCATTTACAGTTATTACAAAATATTGGTTATATTCCCTGTGTTGTACAATACATCCTTGAGCTTATTCTTACACCCAATAGTTTATACCCCCCACTATCCCACCCCTATATTCCCCCCAACGGGTAACCACTCGTTCGTTCTCTATATCTACAAGTCTGCTTCTTTTTTGTTATATTCACTAGTTTGTTTGTTTGGGTTTTTTTAGATTCCACATGTAAGTGATATACAGTATTTGTGTTTCTCTGACTTATTTCACTTAGCATAATGCCCTCCAAGTTCCATCCATGTTGCTGCAAATGGCAAAAGTTTGTTCTTTTTTATGGCTGAGTAGTATTCCGCCATATGTGGTATATATACCACATCTTCTTTATCCATTCATCTGTCGATGGACACTTAGGTTGCTTCCATATCTTGGCTATTGTAAATAGAGCTGCAATGAACATTGGGGTGCATGTATCTTTTCAAGTTAGTGTTTTGGGGTTTTTTCAGATATATACCCAGGAGTGGAATTGCTGGGTCATATGGTAGTTCTATTTTTATTTGGGGTGTGGGGGTAAGCCTCCATAGTGTTTTGCACAGTGGCTCACGAATTTACATTCCCACCAACAGTCCACAAGGGTTCCCTTTTCTCCACATCCTCGAATGGCAACTTTTTTAGATTGCTTTTTCTAACTGATGGCTGATGTATAAAAATACAGTTGGCTTTTTGTGTTCTTATGTACTGAACAAAATTTCTAGACACTTAATTCTAATAATTTATTGGTAGGTTCTTTTGAATTTTCTGAGTAGATGATCATATTACCTGTTTCTAGTATTAGTTTCATTTCTTCCTTTCAATCTTTATGCTTTCTATTTATTCTTCTTATATTACAACCCTGGCTAGAAGCTAACTTCATGTTGAAAAGAATTAGCATCACTGATTTGTTTCTGATCTTAAAGGTAATACTTCCATTATTTCATTATTATGTATCATGTCATTTACATCCATTTCTCTTTATCAAGTTAAGGACATTCCTTTCAATTCCTGGTTTGGGAAGAATTTTTATAATGAATGAATGTTAAGTTCTATTGAATAATTTTTTTATCTAATGAAATGATCATATATTTTTCCTTTAAACTGTTAATGTGATGCATTATGTTCATGACTTTCCTAACAATAAGCCAACCTCACCTTCATAAGATAAACACAACTTAAACATGATGTACTATATTTTTCACTTATTATTGCTGAATTCACTATGCTAACATTTTAAAAGAATTTTTGGATCTATGTTCATGAGTGAAATTAACCTGAAACGTTTTTTAGTGTACTGCCTTTATCTGATTATCGAACTTAGCTAATCCGATAAAGTAAGTTGAAGGGTGTGGCCTATGTTTCTCCACTCCGGAGCAGAAATTTGGGTAAGCTTGAAGTGGTTTGTTCTTTGACTGCTCAGCAGAATTCACCTATAGAGGCACCAGGAGCTGGTGTTTTCTGTATAGGAATGTTTTAAACTACTAATTTAATTTATTTAATAATTATGGAAACATTCAGGTTTTCTATTACTTCTTGAGTCAATATTGATAAGTTGTATTTTTCTAGGAATTGGTCAATATCATTTAAGACTTCAAATAAATAAGGTCATTTATAATATTTTTATATTATCCATTTAGTCTGTGCTTCGTCTATAATCACGCCCTTTCTTTCATTCTTAATACTGATTATATGTGCTTTTTCTTTTACTTAATCTTGTAAGAGAGTTGTGTAACATTTTTCTTCTTTTCAAAGAATCATCTTTTGTCTGCAGTTCTCCTCCTCTCTGTTTGTTTTCTATTTCACTAATTTCTGTGCTTATAATCATTTGATTTCTTCTACTACCTTTGGGTTTATTCTACTGTTCTTATTCTAACTCTTTAAGTTAGATACTTAGCTTATTAGTTTTGACCATTTCTTATCTGCCAATACAAGCATATAAGGTTATAAACTCTTCTGCAAATACTGCTTTGGTGGCATCTCACAAGTCTTGATGCAAATATTTTTGTTATTGGTCAGTACTAAGTATTTTCTAATTTTGGTTATGATTTCTTTCTTGGCCTGTGAGTCATTTAGGTGTCTGTTTTCAAGTTTCCAAAAGTATGAGCTTTTTTTAGTTATCTTTTTGGTTATCAACATCTAACTTATTTGGATTGTGATCAGAGAATAGAGTCTGTGTACACATTGTGCCAGATGCTTTGATTACTGCTCAGGACCCCTGCAGGAATGAAGAACCTACTCCCCCAGATGCTAAGGGAGCTACTCAGAAGTTGGCCCTCAGCTGTCAGCCTTTGGAGAGCGGTTGCATGGGCTAAAGAAATTGCCCTGCCCAACTGAGGTCATGCCTCCTTCAGGGGGCAGCCTGCATCTAATCAATGTGGGCGTATAAAGGCCTGGGCCCTTCCCCCAACCCAAGAACTCAGAAGGACCATCCCAGCTCCAGAGCTCTCCATGGAGTTGGTTAAGGCTTCCATTGATACTGTACTGTGGCTCAGTGCCTCCTGCTGTACAAGCCTGCTTCTTCCCCTCCTTCCCACTGATGCTAATCCCAAGAGTGTTCCCTAATAAATTTCCTGCACCTTAATCTCCTTCTCAGAGTCAAGTTCCCAGGAGATTCAAACTGCCTCCTTAATCTTTGAAATTTGTTGAGGTTAGCTTTACAGTCTAGCATCTTCTCTAAACTTTCTGTGCATCCTTGAAAACAATGTGATTGGGATACCAGAGTCTACATATGTCGATTATATTGAACTTGTAATTGTGTTCCTCAAATGTCCTGTATCTTCACTGAGATGGCCTAAAAAATATCCCATCATGAGGTGGTTATGTCTCTACTCCTGTCCTTCCCATGTTTGTTTATATTTTTGCAGCTATGATATTAGTTATATATAAATTGAGAACTGTTGAACTTCCTGGCAAATTGAACTTTCCATCATTATTTACTGACCATCTTATCTCTAAAAATGCTTTTCTCCGCAAAGCTCTATTTCTATCTTATGAATACAGCCACAGCAGCTTTCTTTGTGTTAGCATTTGCCTAGTATATTTTTGCTACACTTGGACTTTCAACAGTTCTGGGTCCTTATGTTTGAGGTTTATCTCCTGTTATAGAACATAATCTAGATGTTTTTAGAATCCAGTCTGAGAATCTTCTTTTAACTGAAGAGTTTGGTCCTTTTACATGTATTACTGATAGCTTATATTCTAGATGAAATTCTATAGTCTTACAATGTATTTTCTATTCATTCCAAATTTTCCTTCCCCCAGCCCTCTTCTTTACCTTCCTTTCAATCATTTGAGACTTTTATCATCTTTTTCTTATCCTAATTTTCCCAATTGTTTGGAAATTGTACATGCTATGACTATTTATTCATGCTCACCCTAGCCATTTTAACACTGAGCACTTAACTAATAACGTCTAAACTTAATCAATATATTTACCCTCTTCTCAAGTACTTGAAGGAATTTGAAAACTTTAATTTTGAGCAGAAGCAAGAAGAACTACAATCCTGCAGCCTGTGGAAGAAAAACCACATTCACAGAAAGATAGACAAGATGAAAAGGCAGAGGGCTATATACCAGATGAAGGAACAAGATAAAACCCCAGAAAAACAACTAAATGAAGTGGAGATAGGCAACCTTCCAGAAAAAGAATTCAGAATAATGATAGTGAAGATGATCCAGGACCTCGGAATAAGAATGGAGGCAAAGATCGAGAAGATGCAAGAAATGATTAACAAAGACCTAGAAGAATTAAAGAACAAACAAACAGAGATGGACCATACAATAACTGAAATGAAAACTACACTAGAAGGAATCAATAGCAGAATAACTGAGGCAGAAGAACGGATAAGTGACCTGGAAGACAGAATGGTGGAATTCACTGCTGCGGAACAGACTAAAGAAAAAAGAATGAAAAGAAATGAAGACAGCCTAAGAGACCTCTGGGACAACATTAAACGCAACAACATTCGCATTATAGGGGTCCCAGAAGGAGAAGAGAGAGAGAAAGGACCAGAGAAAATATTTGAAGAGATTATAGTCAAAAACTTCCCTAACATGGGAAAGGAAATAGCCACCCAAGTCCAGGAAGCGCAGAGAGTCCCATACAGGATAAACCCAAGGAGAAACACGCCGAGACACATAGTAATCAAATTGGCAAAAATTAAAGACAAAGAAAAATTATTGAAAGCAGCAAGGGAAAAATGACAAATAACATACAAGGGAACTCCCATAAGGTTAACAGCTGATTTCTCAGCAGAAACTCTACAAGCCAGAAGGGAGTGGCATGATATACTTAAAGTGATGAAAAGGAAGACTCTACAACCAAGATTACTCTACCAGGCAAGGATCTCATTTAGATTTGATGGAGAAATCAAAAGCTTTACAGACAAGCAAAAGCTAAGAGAATACAGCACCACCAAACCAGCTCTACAACAAATGCTAAAGGAACTTCTCTAAATGGGAAACACAAGAGAAGAAAAGGACCTACAAAAACAATCCCAAAACAATTAAGAAAATGGTCATAGGAACATACATATTGATAATTACCTTAAACGTGAATGGATTAAATGCTCCCACCAAAAGACACAGACTGGCTGAATGGATACAAAAACAAGACCCATATATATGCTGTCTACAAGAGACCCACTTCAGACCTAGGGACACATACAGACTGAAAGTGAGGGGATGGAAAAAGATATTCCATGCAAATGGAAATCAAAAGAAAGCTGGAGTAGCTATACTTATATCAGATAAAATAGACTTTAAAATAAAGAATGTTACAAGAGACAAGGAAGGACACTACATAATGATCAAAGGATCAATCCAAGAAGAAGATATAACAATTATAAATATATATGCACCCAACATAGGAGCACCTCAATACATAAGGCAACTGCTAACGGCTATAAAAGAGGAAATCGACAGTAACACAATAATAGTGGGGGACTTTAACACCTCACTTACACCAATGGACAGATCATCCAAAATGAAAATAAATAAAGAAACAGAAGCTTTAAATGACACAATAGACCAGATAGATTTAATTGATATTTATAGGATATTCCATCCAAAAACAGCAGATTACACTTCCTTCTCAAGTGCACACGGAACATTCTCCAGGATAGATCACATCTTGGGTCACAAATCAAGCCTCAGTAAATTTAAGAAAATTGAAATCATATCAAGCATCTTTTCTGACCACAGCGCTATGAGATTAGAAATCAATTACAGGGGGAGAAACGTAAAAAACACAAACACATGGAGGCTAAACAATACGTTACTAAATAACCAAGAGATCACTGAAGAAATCAAAGAGGAAATCAAAAAACACCTAGAGAAAAATGACAATGAAAACACGACGATCCAAAACCTATGGGATGCAGCAAAAGCAGTTCTAAGAGGGAAGTTTATAGCTATTCAAGCCTACCTAAAGAAACAAGAAAAATCTCAGGTAAACAATCTAACCTTACACCTAAAGGAACTAGAGAAAGAAGAACAAACAAAACCCAAAGTTAGCAGAAGGAAAACTTTAATTTTGACCATCCCCTGCAAAATTATATGGTGTTGTTCAGTATTTTAGTAGCAGCCTGTTTTTCTCCTACCATAAATGAGACATTATTGTTGTGGAGTCATACAGTTCTTTTTTTTTTTTTTAGTTTCTTTCCAAATGTTTGCTCATATCTTTGTCCATTTTTCCTTCTTATGTATCTGGCCTTTTCTCTGGAATAATTTTTATTCTGCCTGAAGTACATTCCATTTAGAATTTTCTTTAGTGAGGCCTTTCAGTAGTAGGATCTCACCGCTTTTATTTGTCTGCATATGTCTTAATTTCTCCCTTACTCTTGAAAGATAGTATAGAGCTCTAAGCTGACGGTTTTTTCTCAGCACATAGAAGATATAATCCCACCGTCTCCTGGCTTCCATTGAAGACAGTGAGAAGTCAGCTGTACATCCAACGACAGATCCTTTGGTGATCATCTTTTTTTCTCTGGTGCTCTTAGCCTCTTCTCTTTTTCTTTGATGTTCCACAGTCTTACTATCATGTGTCTAGATAGGAATTTCTTTTTATTTACCTTACTTGGGATTCACTAGGCTTCCTGAATCTGAAGTTTGGTATCTATAACAATTTTACCAAATTACCAGGCATTATGTCCTCATATATTGCCTGTCCCTCCATCCTATCATCTCCTTCTAGAACTCTGAATAGATGTACCCTAGGCCTTGTCACTCTATTCTTCTGGATAATTCCTGTGGCTCGATTGGTTTACTAATCCTGTCTTTGGCTGTAGCTAATCTGCTGTTCAACCTGTCCATTGAGTTTCAAATTATAAGTCTTATATTTCTCATTCCCATCAGTTTTCTTGGGTTCATTTTTGAATCTGGTTGTTCATGACAGTCTCTTATTCTCTGCTCATGCTGTCAAATTTCTCTTTTCTTTCTTTAGAAACACAAAAATAGTTGTTTAAATTTGTTTTAGTCTGCATAGGATAATTTCAAATCTCAAGTCTTAAAGGATCTGTTTCTACTGTTTCGTGTTCCTGCTGGTTCTCTTTTTCTCCTTGTGAAGTTTATTATTTTTCACTGCGAGCTGCTCCCTTTCTTTGGAACTGTATTTGTGGACATTCTATAAGGCTGACACTTAGTTGAATTCTTCAAAGGAGGCATAGAGTTTGCTTCTGCCAGCTGACTGGGGATACAACCAAGCAGGGGCCACTTTAAATTCTCCAGTTGAGTTTGTTTGAACCACACAAGCAACGTGAATTCAAACTGAAAAGCATGTGAGGACCAGCTTGTGGCTGCAAATTCTTAAGTGAGTTTTTTTTTCCTCTCAACCCAATGTCAAGGTCAGAACAGGCAGGTTTCCTTTCTGTTCTCTTCTGCAGGGTGAGATTTACTTTTCATTCTTTCCTTACCCTCTGGACATAGCCCTTTGGACTCTAACTTTGAAGGGGGTCTCCCATGAAATCCTCCCCTTGAGTGGTGTCCCGTGTTTATCTCCTGTTCCTTGCATCCATCTCACACAGCTACAGAAACAGAAGGTCAAAGGCTCCCACCTCCGCTTCATTTCAGACATCCATCATTTCCCTACTTTCCCGCCAACTCAGCAATGTGTCAAGAAATAAGTTAAAAAAATATTTTATCCAGCCTGTTAATTATAACCAGGGGAGCTGTTAAAGGGCTCTAATCTGGCAGAGTGCCAGGAACAGAAGTTCTCTCTGAGAACTTTCCAGAACTTGCTTTGGCCTTTAGCCTGTTTGCCACTGTTAACACACACTACCTCATCCTGTGATTACCCATGGGCTTGTTGTTGTGGTTGTGGTTTTTGTTGTTGTGTTGTTTTCCCCTCGAGACCATGGGCTCCTCAAGGACCAGGAGGAAGGGAAGTCCAGTGTTCTCACTGGATGAAATAATGAAGGCACCAGAGAAATGTGTGCTGGAAGTTGAATAAATGAATGAACAAACCAGTCCTCATTACGACACCTACCCTGCTTCATCTGCACAATCTATGAATTTCAAGTCCAACCAGTGCCTTGCCTTACACTTTCTCTTAGGTGTCGGGAGAAAGGATGGTAATTGTGCAAGACATTTGCACGTCACTCAGTGTTCATCACAGCTGCACCCTGGTGCTTAGAACCACACTTCAACCAGGATATGGTCACAGAAAGCTTCAAAACTAACCAGGAAAAAAAAAAGGTTTCGTGCCACAGAATGAAAATACTTCTTGCCAGCTGGAATCAAACCAACCAAATTTGGGGCCTGTGGGTTTCAGCAACCCTAACCAGAAAGCCCAACCCATGGGCATCAGAGCCTGGCAGAGAATAAGCTGGGCTGTCTGACAGAGCATGGATGCCTCAGCCCTCGTCTTTCTTAAAATGGAACTAATCCTGGTACCTAAATATACATGGGTCTTTCAAAACCTTGCTCCTTCTCCCACCTACCTTCACACTTCTGACTCAAGGGGGAAAAATAACCCACCAGCAATTCATCTTCTTCAAGGGCTGCCACAAGCTTACTTTTTTTTTTTTTTTTCCACAACTGAGTTATTTCTGATCTGGGTCCTGGCAAAAAGCAACATAGAGCAACCGTGGCTGGGAGACTTTCGGAATCTGTGCCAAGCCAAACAGTGTCTCAGAGTCTACATCGGATCCGCCAACCTCGCGAAAGTGTATTTTAACTTGACGGAAAAACACCTTGAAATGCTCGCGATGTAAAACCAGTGAAAATGAGGGTCAGAAAGGAAACGTTCACAAGTTGTAATGTGAGGCGGTCTCTCGGCCCCTGAACACGTGGCCTCGGGGCTTGTGAAGAATCACGAAAACACGAGCACTAGGGAGGCCCCAGAGGCTCCAGGGACAGCAAAGTTCAGAGGTAAAAGGCAAGCTTGTGAGTCGGACAAAACCAGGTTTGTGGGCTTCCCGACCTCTTCTCAGCTTCATGACCCTGAACAAGTCACTTCCCCAGTCTCCATTTTCTGAACCTAAGAGAGAGGTGATGCTAATAAACCTACCTCATACGGTTGTCATAACAGTCAAATAAAAGTATATACGTAATTATATATAATCACAGTGTTTATCGAGTTCAGAGCAGACTAAGTGTTCGTCGTATGACAGATGCTGCATTTTTACTGTGTATCGACACTTGTGAGATGGTGATGATGATGGTGGGGGACAAGAAATTGAACTGAGAGGGAAACAGACACGTTCAAAGTTATTTTTAGAAGCAGGGGCAGGGACTTCCCTGGTGGCACAGTGGATAAGACTCTGCCCTTCCATTGCAGGGGGCAAGGGTTTGATCCCTGGTCGGGGAAATAAGATCCCCAAGTGCCATGAGGCCAAAAAATAAATTAATTTAAAAAAAAATGTATGGGCAGAAGCAGGACGACAGCCCAGGAGAGCTAAGGAACTATCATACCTCCTATTTACACCTTTGTTCTTTTGCTCTACCTTCTAGAATATTTCTTCAAACATAAGATTGGAAGAGTTCAAATTTATAAAATTTACAGATTTCCAATCCTGCATTTTTTTCCCATTGCCCATTTCTAATACTGTGGTCATACTTTTCCTAATACTTACTATTAGCTAAATATCTAACCTGGTCTCATGCTCACTAAGTGCCCTCACATATACCTTCTGGTTTCTGTTTTAGATCGACTTTGTGAGGTAATGTAGGTATACCCATTGCGCAGATGAAGAAACTGAGGCACAGAGAAACAAAATGACTTGTCCAATGCCAAGAAGTCCGTAGGGATTTGAAGTCAGACCTCCTGGCTTGAGATCTGCCTCCCTTGTGGGAAAGTCAACCCTGCTTTTCTCTTCTAAATAATCAAGCTCACATTTGCTGAGGTCTACTTCTGTGCTCACTCAGGGGACTCAGCAAGGAATTGGACACACTCCTTTTCTTGAGGAAGCTCACAGGCTAATGGGCCAGAGCGACACTAAAGAAATAAACAGGGGCTTCCAATAGAGATGACAGATTCAACAGCTGCATCAACTTTTTCCCTCCCCAAACCCTATTAAAAATATAGCAAAGGGATTTTCGAAAGCCAGAAGCCAAAGAGAATGGAAAGGATGGGGGAGGAGACAGCAACAACTACATTTAAGAAGCCGAAGAGCATACGGACTGACTTTGCAGGTGAGGAAGCTGAATGCTAAGCTGGTGGTGAGGCACGTTAAGACCAACTGGACTTCATGATGAATCCCCAGAAGGCTTGGGGCCCGGGCAGTGCCAGGAAGTGAGCAGGGCTCGGCTAAAATGAGGAAGAGGACTGGTCGGTCATCTGTTCAAGGAATAGTTAATAAAACAGAGTCTTCTCCTCAATTCCAGGCCACCAAGGACAAGCCTCCACAACCACTCCTTGGCAGAAGCCTGGGCTTTACACACTTGTTATGGGGGAGGGGGAGGCGGGGGGGGGGGTGGTAGGACAGAGGCCCTCTGGACAGGTATATCCAGGATTTGGAGAATCCTCGCATTTTCCCACCCATGTCCTAGAACACTAGCAGCCTGGCCCTCGTCCTCCAAGCAAGAGATTGGAAGAGACTTCTCTGGGGAATTTGACCAGACCAAGAGGAAAAGTCTTTAGATACAGGTACTAACATTTCCCAAACTAAATATCCCAGACAAATGACTCAGAGAAGTTCGCATCACCAGATCCCACCCACGCACTCAGGAAGACCAGCCAGCTCCTAGTCCCACAGGCAGACAACCAAAGATAATCAGACGCGGAAGGAGAGCAAGGCACATGAGCTGTGAAGACAGACAACAAACAGAGAAAAGCAACTTGGAAGAAATAGAGAGTATTTGAGGGGAGAAAAACTTGCATAAAAAAGCTACCAGTGACATTCTTTGAGAAAGAAGAGAAGAAGATACGGTATCCATGAAACAAGAACAGGACACTACCAAAAAATGAACATTCAGAGACGTTAAAAAGAGCTCTTGGACAGTCTCTTCAGTAAGTGGTGGTGGGAAAGCTGGACAGCCGCATGTAGATCACTGAAGTTAGAACACACCCTCACACCATTCACAAAAATAAACTCAAAATGGCTTAAAGACTTAAATATAAGACATGACACCATAAAACTCCTAGAAGAGAACATAGGCAAAACATTCTCTGACATAAATCGTACCAATGGTTTCTTAGGTCAGTCTCCCAAGGCAGTAGAAATAAAAGCAAGAATAAACAAATGGGCCCTAATCAAACTTACAAGCTTTTGCACAGCAAAGGAAACCATAAACAAAATGAAAAGACAACTGGAATTGGAGAGAAAATATTTGCATACAATGTGACTGACAAGGGATTAATTTCCAAAGTATACAAACAGCTCATTCAACTCAATATCAAAAAAACAAACAACCCAATCAAAAAATGGGCAGAAGACCTAAATAGACATTTCTCCAAAGAATACATACAGATGGCCAATAGGCACATAAAAAGATGTTCAACACCTCTAATTATTAGAGAAATGCGAATCAAACCCAAAATGAGGTATCACCTCACACTGGTCAGAATGGCCATCATTAAACAGTCTACAAATAACAAATGCTGTAGAGGGTGTGGAGAAAAGGGAACCCTCCTGCACTGTTGGTGGGAATGTAAATTGGTGCAGCCACTATGTAAAACAGTATGGAGGCTCCTCAAAAAACTAAAAATAGAGTTGCCATATGATCCAGCAATCCCACTCCTGGGCATATATCTGGAGAAAACTGTAATTCGAAAAGATACATGCACCCAATATTCATAGCAGCACTATTTATAATAACCAAGACATGGAAGCAACCTAAATGTCCATCGACAGATGAATGGATAAAGAAGATGTGGTATATGTATACAATGGAATACTACTCAGCCATAAAAAAAAAATGGAATAATGCCATTTGCAGCAACATGGATGGAAGTAGAGATTATACTAAGTGAAGTAAGTCAGAAAGAGAAAGACAAATACTATATGATATCACTTGTATGTGGAATCTAAAATATGACACAAATGAACTTGTTGATGAAACAGAAACAGACTCACATACATAGAAAACAAACTTATGGTTACCAAAAGGGAGAGGGAGTAGGGGATGGATAAATTAGGAGTTTGGGATTAGCAGATCTAAACTACTATACATAAAATAGATAAACAACAAGGTCCTATTGTATGGCACAGGGAACTATATTCAATATCCTGTAATATACCATAAAGGAAAAGAATATGGAAAAGAAAATGTATTCTACATATATGTATAACTGAATCACTTTGCTGTACACTGGAAACTAATACAACATTGTAAATCAATGATACTTCAATTTAAAAAAAGAGCTCTTGAAAATTAAAATATAGCAGAGATTTAAACACTCAAGGAGAAGAGGTGGATTATAAATTTGAAGAAATATTCTAGAAAGTAGAGCAAAAGAACAAAGATGCAGCCAGTATAGGAGGTGTGATGGTTCATTTCATGTGTCAACTTGACTGGATCACAGGGTGCCCAATATTTGGCTAAACATTATTTCTGTGTCTGTGAGGGTGTTTCCAAGATGAGATTAGTATTTGGATCTGTAGACTGAGTAAAGCACATTACTCTTCCCAATGGGGGTGGGTCTCATCTAATCCTCTGAGGGCCTGAATAGAACAAAAATGTGGAGGAAAGGAGAATTTGCTCTCTCTGCCTAACTGCTGGAGCTGAGTTATCAATCTTCTCCCATCCTTGGACTGGAACTTACACCATCAGCCTCTGGAGCTACATCACTGGCTTTCCTGGGTCTCCAGCTTGCAGACAGTAGATTGTGCAACTTAGCCTCCATAATTTCATGAGTATAAATAGATAGATGGATAGATAGACAGACAGACATAGAACCAATAAGATGTACAGATATAGATATAGATGCAGAACCAATAGGATATAGAGAAAGAGATAAAATAAAGATAGATCATCTTGGTTCTCTTTCTCTGGAGAACCCTGACTCACATAGGAGGAAAAAAAGTAGAGCAGTCCAAGAAGAATGACATCCAATTAACAGAAGTTCCAGAAACAGACCAGAGAAAATGGTGGGAAGGAACTCATCAACAATTTGGAGAATTTTTTTAAACAAAAGGGTCTAAATGTATAGATTACAAGGACCCACTAAGTACCCCTCTGGGCAAAGCATGAAAAGAGACTCATACGAGGGCACATCATCATGAAACTTGAGATGCCTGGACAAACAGAAGATCCCACAAGCATACAAGGTAAGGAAGAGAGTCACACATGAGGGTCCAAGATAGCTTTAGACTTCTCGACAACACGAGCAGCTAGCAGGCACAGGAGCAATGCCCGTGAGATGCAGAAGGAGAAGTATTCCTGGGACTTCCCTGGTGGTCCAGTGGTAAAGGATCCCCCTTCCAACGCAAGAGACGCAGGTTCGATCCCTGGTCGGGGAACTAAGATCCCACATGCCACAGGGCAACTAAGCCTGTGCGCCACAACTACTGAGCTCATGCGCCTCAACGAGAGAGCCTTCATGCCACAAACGACAGGGCCCATGCACTCTGGAGCCCACGTGCCACAACTAGGTAGAAAAAACCCACACACGACAACTAGAGAGAAGCCTGCGCGGTGCAATGAAGAGCCCGCATGCCTCAATGAAGATCTCATGTGCCGCAACTAAGACCCAACACAGCCAAAAAATAAAAAGAAAAAGAAAAAAAAAGAAGTATTCCCAAGCTAGATTTCTTTACCTAGACAAGCTATCGATCCTACATGAGGATAAAATGAAACTATTTGTAGACATGCAAAACCTTGAAACATTTACAGTCCATCTTCATTTTTCAAGGACTCCTTGTTTGCAAATTCAGCTACTCACTAAAATGTATCTGCAACCTCAACATCGATACTTGTGGTGCATTTATGGTCATTCACAGACATGCACAGAGTAGCAAAAAAATTGAGGCTCTGCCTCAGCTCTCACACTGTAAACGTGTCCTTTTTGCAATCTATTTAGCGCCACATTTTTCACTTTTTGTGCTTTTTGTTGGTGGTTTCGCTGTTTAAAGTGGTTCCAAGCAGAGTGCCTAAGGGTTGTCTAGTGTTCCCAAGTGCAAGAAAACTGGGAGGTGCCCTTATGGAGGAAATCCGTGTGTCAGATGAGCTTCGTTCAGGCATGAGTCACAGGGCTGGTGGCCGTGAGTTCAATGTTAGTGAATCAGCAACATATTAAATATGGTGTCTTTAAACAGAAAATACAGATAAGCACCCAGAAAGCAAGGTTAGGTGTTGATCAGTTGATGAAAATGCTGTGGGAGTTCCCTGGTGGTCCAGTGGTTAGGATTCCGGGCTTTCACTGCCATGGCCTTAGTTCAATCCCTGGTTGGGGAGCTGAGATCCCGCAAACCGCGTGGGGTGCTGCGACCACAGACTCGTAGGAACCTAACCTTGTATTTCCCCTGGGAGCAATGGCTCAGTATTGGCTAATTCAGTGTTTGCAGTGACTTCATAGAATGTAACTCCCTCGAATAATGAGAATGGACTGTACTTTCCTTATACTCTTTCCCAGGACATTACTTGTCAAGATACTTCACCAGAATATGGGGGTAAATCAAGAAAGAGGAAAGGGACTTCCCTGGTGGTCCAATGGTTAAGACTCCATGCTGCCACTGCAGGGGGCACAGGTTCGATCCCTGGTTGGAGAACTAAGATCCCATATGCCATGCAGTGAGGCCAAATAGATAAATTGTAAGAAAAAAAAAAAAAGAGGAAAATATAGGATATAGGAAATTGGAAGAGGCAAGGTGAATCCCCAGGACAGCAGCCTGGCCCCAGGCCTGGGGAGCTACTGTTCACCAAGCCCAGGCTCCAGGAGTGGAGAAGGCCTGGTACATCCGACAGTCCTGTAAGGCAAGTTCCGGACTGAATTAGCAACAGCTGCATAGAAAACTAAGCAAAGGAGAAACAAGACCATTATTAGCTGGGATGGGGTACCACTGAGCCTCAAAGGTTGTCACAGGTATGGCCTTTGCTTCATCTTAACACTTGTGAGCACGTGCTCTATTGAGCCCTGTTTGAAGCAAGCATTTTACATGAATGAACTCATTTTTTAAATTTTATTTTTTTATTTTTATACAATTTTTAAAGGTTACACTCCATTTACAGTTATTACAAAATATTTGCTATATTCCCCATGTTGTACAATTCCTGTAACCTCTCTTACACCCAATAGTTTGTACCTCCCATTCTCCACCCCTATGTTGCCCCTCCTCCCACACTGATAACCACTAGCTTGTTCTCTATTATCTGTGAGTCTGTTTCATTGTTATACTCACCAGTTCGTTGTATTTTTTAGATTCCACATATAAGTGATATACAGTATTTGTCTTTCTCTGCCTGACTTATTCCACTTAGCATAATACCCTCCAAGTCCTTTCATGTTGCTGCAAAATGCAAAATTGTGTTCTTTTTTATGGCTGCGTAATATTTCACTGTGTGTGTGTGAGTGTGTGTGTGTTTGTGTGTGTGTGTGTACACACACCACATCTTCTTTATCCATTCATCTATTGATGGACACTTAGGCTGCTTCCATATCTTGGCAATTGTAAATGATGCTGCTATGAACATTGGGGTGCATGTATCTTTTCAAATTCGTGGTTTTGGTTTTTTCGGATATATACCCTGCAGTGCAATTGCTGGGTCATATGGTAGTTCTATTTTTAGTTTTTTGAGAAACCTCCATACTGTTTTCCACAGTGGCTGCACCAATTTACATTCCCACCTACAGTGTACGAAGTTTCCCTTTTCTCCACCTCCTCGCCAACATTTGTTATTTGTGTTCTTTTTGATGATAGCCATTCTGACAGGTGTGAGGTGATATCTCACTGTGGTTTTGATTTGCTTTTCCCTAATGATTAGTGATCTTGAGCATCTTTTCATGTGTCTGTTGGCCACCTGCATTTCCTCTTTGGAAAACTGTCTATTCAATTCTTCTGCCCACTTCTTAATCAGGTGAACTAACTCATTTAAAGCTCCAGCCCAGCAAGGCCTGGTGGATGGCTATCAACCAAGAGGCTGGGTAACTTGTCTAGGATCACACAGCTAGTAAGTGATGGAAGGAAGATTGGAACCTGGGCAGGCAGCTCCAGGGTCCATGCCCTTAATTACTGAAAACAAAGGTGGCCAGCGCTCTAAGACTATACGGAGAGGTCTGAGGACATGGGAAGGTGTGTGTAGCGGGGGTGAGGTGGGAAACGGCGAACTCCACGCCTTCCAGAATAAGTCAGCCGATAAAGCTGACAACTACAGAAATCAAGATGCAGTTCCAAAGGCAGGGAGGTAAAAACCAAAATAATTAGTTAAAGGAGGTGAAATAGTTGCCTCTGGGAAGGGCCTATGGGAAAGAGTGGGGGACAGCGGCAGGAAACTGCTGTTTTTCTTAACAAACCTTGTAGAACTATTTGCCTGTATAAGTCTGATCAAAATAAAAGCTAAAAATAAAGAAAAGAAATAAACAACATCCCCCTGATCCTAGACAGAGCCTGCCAGCCAGTGTTGCCAGGGCAGGGCCTGGGCAGGGAGTCTTGTTTCCCCTATGACTCTGCCTTTGACCTGGTAGACACCCCCCGGCCCTCTACCATCACCAGGGCCATTTCTGCCGGGTGAGTTATGGCCCCGGATTGGTTGAAGGTTCCTGCTGAGACCCCATCTGCATCAACCCTCCAGCTCATTCAGGGGCTGCTGGTATTGACATCTCATCTCAGAACCACGCTTCCTGAAAGAAGCCGGGCTGCCAAGGGCTGTCACCACACACACTAATGACACAGACACAGGCTGACACACAGGCTCTCCAGAGACATTCCCAGCACCTGAGGTCACAGGGACAAAGTAGAATCCATCCGGGAGGTTGCCTCAGGCATAGCGGAAAACCTCTATCCCATCTCACGCCCCCAGCCCAGCCCAGATGGGGCTCCCTGCCCCTTTCTCCTGATGCCCCAACACTGACTCATAGCTGTGGGTGGCAGCTTTACTGAAGATTCCCAGCTGGCAGCCCCCTGATCAGTGAGGGTGAGTATTAGACGCCTGCTGCATACACATCCCCACCTCTTCTTCTAAGTGTCACACTCAACAACCAAGGGTGCTGCTGGCCACACAATTCCCTTCCTCCAGGGAACTTCAGACCCTAAAGGAACACTTTTGTTCCCTCAGGGCTGTGACAACCATGTTTCAGCTAATCTGTCCCTTAGCCCCTGTCGGCCCAAGGGGACACTCAGCTAATGGAATTAATGCTTCTAGCCTCTTTCACAGGGTTCTTATGAGGGTCAAATGAATCATGCAGGCTGGGGTATTTTGGGAAACAGAAGGGTGAGAAATCCAAAAAATATTTTGAGAACCGTAAGCAATCAGCCCTCTAGGATGTTAAAATAGATGATCACGCCCTGGATTAAATAGCAGAGCAGGCACGGATGAGACGGAATGGAGAGAGAGAAACTTTCTCATGTAAAAGAATTTAAGATATGATAAAGTTGTCCTGAGCAGACAAAGAACAATGGAAGAGGTAGCACCTAAAAAACCAGTTTAGATGTATTCTTCCCATCTTTCACAGATGCTGGCAACAAAAATGGTTTATAAAGCAAAGCAAATCTTAGGAAGACTGGCCAAAAATATAAATGAATATTGACCAGATCTCTGGAGGAATGGGATGTTTCCAAGCTTTTAAAATTATTGAGGATATTTTTTTAAAAGGAGAGGAGAAAGGATTGGACTATATAAAGACAAAAAAATCTTCTGTACCACAGAAAAAATTAGCAGGGAGAAAAATGAACCAACAAAGGGTTAATAACAGTAATCTGTGGGGGGAAAGAACTATACTCACTGGTAAGGAAGGCCTTAAACCAACAGGGTTTTTATTTTCTTTTATTTTTTTGGAACTTGACAGAATGATACCAAATTTCATCTGGAAAAATAAACACGTGAGACCAGCCAGGGAAATTCTAAGGAAAATCAAAACTAATGAAGGAGAGCTGGCTTTACCAGATGTTAAAACGTATTATGAAAGTACAATAATTTTTTTAGTTTAGTACTAGAAAAGAAGTCGATACTCAATCCAGCCCAGAGTACAGAAATCTGTGGGAATTCAGCACATGGAAAAAAGGAGGCATTTCATATCAGAGGGAAGAGACCTATTAGTCAAAGCAGGGCATTGAGATAACTGGGTAGTCACCCATCTGGAAAAAATAAAATTGAATCCCTACCTCACCCCTTATACCAAAATAAATTCCAGATGGATCTAATATTTAAACAAAAAATATTGAACCATAAAAATTCTAAAAGAAAACATAAGTGAAGTTATTTATAATCTTGGAAAGGAAAGCTCTTTCTAAGCAGGATACCCAGAAGCCATAATAAAATTCATTTGAGGAAATAAATGAGTGAGAAATCCAAAGAGATGAGGAATAATCCCTCTTTGATATTAGAATCCATGATTAATGGAGAGCAGAGAAACACTCTTTCCTATATAAAATAACTCAAACCATAATGACAGTGTCTTCTCCAACTAATGAACAATGGGAGGAATGTTGACTAAATGTGAGACCACGTGAGGAAAAGTACAAGCTTAAATCCATTTCCATATACTGAAGAATAAATTGTTTATAAAGCAAATCAAATCCTAGAAAGACTGGCCAAAAATATAAGTAATATTGACCAAGTCTCTGGAGAGATGAGAACCTTCCAGGCTTTAAAATGATTGAGGAAATCAAAAAAGAAAGGAGAACTGATTCAACTATTTTAAAAAATATATCTTCTGTACCCCCAAAAAATCAAAGTTTAAAAAATATGACTTACATACAATTTTTAAATGTCTAGGTGAAAAAAAAGTATAAGCAAAGTCATGACATAAACCAAACAGGATCATACAAGTGAGAAAAAGACTTAAAACCTATCAGAAAAACAGGCAAAAGCTGTATATGAAAAAGAAATTCACAGAAAAAAGAATTTAAAATGAACAATAACTATATGAAAAATTTCAACCTCACTCATAATTAAGGAATGTAAGTAAAAGCAATAAAATACCCTTTTTTTACCTATCAAATCGGCCAAAATTTTAAAGTTTGAAAATACCTAAGTTTATAGAGAAATAGTCATTCTCAGACACTGTTAATGGGAGTATAAAATGATCTACTCCATTCCTTTTCGTGGCTGTATAATACTCTATGTGCGGATGTCAAAAAGTTTAGTTAACAAGTCACCATTTATAGACATTTAGAGTCGCTGGTTCTTTTTTCTTACAGTTTTAGGTATAAAAATCAGTACTGTGGTGAACATCTTTGTATATACATCTTTGCATACATATGTGAATATATTTGTAGGAATAATTCTAGGCAATGGGATTGCTCATTGAATGGACCTTTGCATTAAAAGTTTTGATAAATATGGCCAAACTGCCTTCCCACGAGGTTACAGCAATTTACACTCTCATCAATTTGTGTGTGTCCCTGTACCTTTTCCAGCAGCAAAATTATAACAGTAATATTGTTTTGTTAAGTATGTTTTTTTTTTAAATAAAAAGAAAGATGAGGAACGGGGCAGAAATGGACAGGAATTAACAAATTGTGGTACAAAAGTTTAAAATGTTTCTTAGTTCTGCCTTTGCCATTTACCTGCCATATCCCTTCCCCACTCTGATCCTCAGTTTCCCCATCTGCAAAATAAGAGGAATAAAATGAATTGACCCTGGGGCTTCCCTGGTGGCACAGTGGTTATGAATCCACCTGCCAGTGCAGGGGACACGGGTTCAAGCCCTGGTCCGGGAAGATCCCACATGCCGCGGAGCAACTAAGCCCGTGCACCACAACTACTGAGCCTGCGCTCTACAGCCCACGAGCCACAACTACTGAGCCCGTGTGCCACAACTACTGAAGCCCGCGTGCCTAGAGCCCGTGCTCCGCAACAAGAGAAGCCACCGCAATGAGAAGCCTGCGCACCGCAACGAAGAGTAGCCCCTGCTCGCCGCAACTAGAGAAAGCCCGCACGCAGAAACGAAGACCCAACGCAGCCAAAAATAAATAAATTAGTTAATAAATTTATTTTTTATAAAATGAATTGACCCTTCTTAAACCTACTCACCTAATAATAAAGAGTGAATGGGTCTTACCTGTGAGTGTCTGGGTGGCAGCAGCAGGTGAGAGGCCATCCCTGCCCACTCTTCCCTCCCACACACCAGAGACACAGTCATATCAGGGGCTCCAGCATGACCCAGCCCAGGCAGACAAGACTGGGTCTCATTCCCTGACTGTGGCTGAGGAAGGTTGGGAAGCCAGTTTCTACTCTGTTGGAGCAGTCATCGTTTTTCTGCCAGGATGCAGAAAGCTGGACCTCAGGGTTGCCTTTCCTGGTGTCTTAGGTGTGGGCCATTGACTTGGTCACAGCCCTTGCTCAAAAACCACCAGTAGCTCCCCACTGCCTGCAGAAGTAAAGCTAAGCCTCTTGACTGAGTCTGGCCTTGAGGCTCCGGATTCTGGCTCCACCTCCCTCTATGGTCTGGCCAGACACATGGTCTCCGCTTCCCAAACTGAGCCTTGAATATACACCTTATCTGGGGACTTTCCCTCCTCCTGTGCTTTGTTCACCTGCAAAGTTCTCCCATCCATCTCTAATGACTTCCTTTGCACAATTGTTTTGCTCATAATCTGCAGTGTGTAATCCAAGGGCATTGGGTCAACAGGGAAATTCCACAAGCCTTTATCACAGCTTTCTGGCTTGATGAATCTCAGGAAAAAAAGCATGCATATTCAAAACAGTGCATAGTATAATTAAGATCAAGATTGGGTATGTTTATATATATGGAAAAAAGACTGGGAGGAAACAGTACACCATAATGCTCTCATCTCCAGTACCTTCATCAGGGTAACACGGATGATGAAGATGATGATGACAGCTTACACAGTGTTCACGTCATGCCAAGCAGCACCCTGAACCTTTAACAGGTCCTTCTTTATTCATTTTTATATTTTTCAAGGTCTCCACAATTGACATGTATGACTTTTAGAGTCAGAAAAACAACTGCTGTTTTTTAGCTCATTAGAGTTAAGTCATAATAGAGAATTATTTTCATACAGTTGAATTATTTTCATCCATTCAGGACTCAGATGGATAAGGTCAGACCCCCACCATCCCCTTCCCCATGGCCCCCTCCTCTCCTGCTCACTCCCCCCACCCCTGCAGTCTCCCAGGAAACTGGGCCCTCTAAGGGCCCATGGCCAGAGGCACCAAGCTAGAACCCGTTCCCAGGAGTCCCCTCCCCTGGCCTGTTCAAGTTTCCATGGCTATCTGGCAGCAGGTGGCAGTTAAGAGTCTAGACCCTGGAAATCAGACCAGCCCTGACCCTGATCTATGCCCCACCGTGTGAACTTGGCTGACTTGACTCGTCCTCTGTGCCTGTGTCCCGGTTGTAAAGTGGCCATCATAGTAGTACCACCTCCTTTGTAGACGAGAATGAAATGGGATGAGGGCAGAAAAGTGCCTAACCCAAGGTCTGGCACACAGTAGGCGCTCACTACATAGGTGCTATGGTCATACTAATTATTACTATTTGTTACTAATTTGTTGGGGATGCCCAAAGGCAGCAGACAGGCAGTCCCCTCAAATAAGTACTTATTTAGAAGCCCTCTGGACAGAGGCCTAGGAAACCATAATCTTGAGAGGATAAATAGTCTACACGAGCTGGACAAAGTCTGGGACCGCTGTGTGTGGCGGCGTGGCGGGGAGGATCCGGCAGAGAAGGGTTTAAGCCTCGGACAATGGGCGCCGTCTGAACTAACCAGGGCCGCTTCTTTGAGTCGTGAGAAGAGCTATTTTCTTGTTTAAAGCCTTAAAGAGCTATTAGGTTGGGCAAATCACTGGTAAAACAGCTGGAAACTTAAGTAGCAATTTAAACAGCCCATTGCCCTTCCATCCCGGGGTGGAATGCGAGCCGCCGGCCGGCCAGACTCCGGCCCTACATTGTCTGGAGTAAGAGGATTGAGCGGGACCTCTCCGCAGGCTCTGAATGCGGCCCGAGCTTTATTTAGCAAATCCACAATTTCTACCCCACCCCCTCCTCTTCAAACTCTAATTTTCCCTCTTTTCTCTCCCAAGCCCCGTTGAATCGGCCCATTCTTTCATTATCTGGAACTAATGAAGGCCTTGCAGAGTCCCTGCCCGGGAGTGGGCCCGTAAGTAAAACATGTTTCATTGATCAACTTCAAAAAGTCTTCGGCGGAAAAAAAAAAAATAAAGTCTTCGGCGGGGTAGGGGGGGACGGGGGAGGGTCTCCCGGCCGCTGGGCAGGGGAGGGGGCGGCGCGGAAGCTGAGTGACAGCGCGGGAGGAGGGGCCGCGCAGAAAGTGTTTCTGTCCCCGTGATCCGTGTGTTTGTTTTGTGGCCGGCGACTCTGCCGGCGCCGGGGCAGCCCGAAGCCCCACCGTTCACCCGCAGTGGACTTGGAAAGGAGGGCTGGGTTGCTTTAAATGTTTTATTTTATTTTTTCTTAATCTCCCCACAAATAAAAATTGGGGCCAACCAAGCAGAGTTCTTGCCCTAGAGCAGTGCCCCCAGGGAAGTGTGGCCACTGACTTTAAGCTTCCCTTAACATCCGTTCCAGCAACATCCCGAGGCCCTGAGAGCCGGTGGCGGGGTCGGGGGGACAGAACGTGGTGGGGGCTTGGCACCCAGACAGGATCAGGCGTGTCGGGCCCACCTGGGTGGGAGCGCACAGTCTGAGCAAGAAGGCACCGCAGCCCAAGGACAGTTGAAGCCCTTCCTTCAGCAGATATTTAGTGAGCACCTACTACGTGCCAGGCGCCTCTACTGATTGATTTTATTTTTATGGTTTTTTTTTTTTAATTGCAAAGGCAGTGAATGCCAGTTGCAAAACAACTCCATGACACATGATGGATACACAGGAAAAAGTAAAAGTTCCCAGTGGCACCTCCTAATCCCACTCCCTGGAGGAAACTGCTGTTCACATTTGGATGTCACTTTTTGAGACTTTAAAAGTACACACACAAACAGAAAGGGATTTTTCATTGCTGTGCTTTTGCAAACGCAGGATCACAGATCTTGTTGTAAAACTTGCTTTTGTCACAATGTAGCAGGAACATTTTTTTCCGAGATGCTTTTTAATGGCTGCATATTAATATTCTGTTGTGTTTGTTCCATAATTTACTCCACCCTTCCCCTACTGAAAGGCATTTGGGTTGTTTTTAAGTTTTCCTTGTTACTAACGATTGTGTCCTGAACATCCTTGAATAGCTATCTCCATCCATGAGCAAATATTTCTGCAGAGATTTCTGGATGGGCAATTGTTGATCAAAGGTAGTTTTGCATTTTATTTTGTTTTTCCTTTTCATACAATACATGGAGTAATGTGCATAATATGCACTAATCTTTATTCAGCTCAATACATTTGACACAGGTATATATCTCTGTGGTCCCACCCAGACCAAAACATAGAACATTTCCAGCACCCCCAGCATGCTCCCGTGTGTGCCCTCCCACTCAATCCCCCACCCTAGAGGTAAGGAAAGGGCATTCAAAATTTTGACAGAGAAGCCTTCCGTAAGCTCTGCTCCAACTTAACCTCCCACAATAGTGTCCAAGGCTATCTCCTGACAGCCTCTCCAGCACGGGTGTTACTGATCTTCATCTTTTGCCAATCCCATTGACCTAGTTGGCCCCTTTGATAGGAGTGAAGCTACACTTTTTTTTTCTGGAAATACTCTGTCCTTTAGGAGTTCCTCCTCTGCCAGTTGCCTATTCACATCCTTTGCCCATTTACTCTAGTCCATTAAGAATTCATTCTCTTGGCCACAAGGAGCTTGGGATTGGTCTGAGCCCCTTCCCCTCCCTACACCCCCACTTCTGAACTCCTCACTTCACCTCTCCAAGCCTCGGTTTTGCCATCTGTAAAATGGGGATAGTCACGCCTTCCTGGCAAGGGTGTTTTGTGAATGAAGCAAGGTTGAGAACAGCTGGCTGGTTTTAAGAACTTAGTGAATGGTACCCACAGAAAGTGTGACCAACCCTTGTCCTCACTGCATTCTCCCAGCTTTTTCTCCAGTTTCAAAGGGGAGCCCCTGGAATTGGATTTCTGTTACCTAAGGCAAGGGAGGAGCAAGTATTAGAGGCTCTGGGGTCCACAGTGGTGAGGCCCCCAAGGTTTACTTGAAACCAGTTTTTTCAAATCCTTGGGATCAGAAAGGGTCTAGACTGTTTCTCAAAGAGTGTTGCAAAGAATCTTACAGTTGCTGCATGATTAATATAAAGGAGGTGAGGGAATGTGATCAAATCAATGTGGGGCACACTGGGCCAAGCAAAGACATGGGACGGCTCTGCTGCAGGATCTCCCAGAGACTTCAATATGCTAAGAGCTGGGACAACTCTCCAAGAGGATGGGGTGTATGTACGGTGAGGTAGTTCCCAAGTGGATTTGACTCTGGGCTCCCAGAGTAGCAGGCTTTTGCTCTCAGAGAAAGCCACCTGCAGAGAAGACTCTGGGTGGGGTGAAACAAATGCCTTGACCCTATTCACAGCGTCCCACCCAGGCCAGAGGGATCTTTCTAGAACACAAATCTGCCATGTCATTCCCTTGCCTTGAACCCTTCCGTGGTGCCCCACCACCTCCAGGATAAACTCATAGCCTGGGCAACCAGACTGGCCTCCCTCTGCTTCACACCCTTGTCTCCAGGCCCACCAAACTAGTTGCAGTTTCCTCTGCTTCCCAGGATGTTTTGCCCCTGTTCCTCTATTTGGAATGCTCTTTGTGTGCCAGCCACCTGTTGAACTCCTATTCATCCTACAAAACCCTACTTACCTCTTCTGTGAAATTTTACCCTCACACATGCCCTCTCCTCACCCAACCAGACCTGCTGAGTTGATGTCTACCCCCTCTTATCTTAAAATAGCACCTTGTACAGACCTCAGATGTCTCTCTGAGAAGAACTATCTACTCACTTCTATCCCCGACTAGACTCTAAGCTCCTGCTGGGTAGAAGCTGTGCCCAGAATAGCTCTCGGCATATAATGGGTGCTTTGTAAATGTTTGTTGAACGCCTGAGAGCATGTCGCTCTAACAGAATGTCACCCAAACAAAAGCAGTGGTTTGATGGTAATTACAGGACTTTCTTCTCACTGAGTTCTATGGAATTGATTATTCAGGACCAGAATCCCAAAGAGGAAGTTAACGCCCAGTCATTGGTTTGGCAGGGAAAGCACTGCCAAAAATGCCACTGTCTCTTAAGCTCAAGTGAGGTGGCATCCTTCAGCAGGTCCTTCCTGGGTACACCATGATGGCAGAGAACAGCATTGCTTCCCCTATCCCCCATGCCCTTGGAGGGTGGCATTCTTCTTGCTCTTCTAGGCCCAGTGTCAATGTCACCTCCTCCAAGAAGCCCTCCTGGAGACACACAGGAGGTTCTCAGCAGAGTTTTCGTTTATTCTTCCTTCTCTCCTAGAGCAGACATCTGCTGTGCCTGCAATCTGGCTAGGGCACCTCCTTTGGAAACTCCCCAACCTCTCGTAGCCTACAGTCTAGTGGGCTCATCAGACCAGGTATCCAAACCACCCCAGCCAAGATGGGCACACTACCCTAATTTGACCCACTGGACTCACTCTTGGGATCTTGCACCTTGACTCAGGGACAGAGGCTCACTGAAGCTGATTCATCCTGGACTTGGAGAGCATAGCCCCAGCTCCTGCTACCTGAATCCCGAAGCTGCCTTGGTCCTGTTTCTTCTGAGGCTATGTTTCAGGTTGTCCTTTCTTTTTTTCAGTAAGGTAGCCGCCTCTTTCCAATAGAGCTTGTGTGGTTTAAGTTATCCAGAGCCCCCTTCTGTCACAACCAACAAACTCTAAGCCATGCTCCTCATCCTGCCAAGTTGGCACTCCCTACACTTTGCTCTATATATGTTTCTTGACACTTACTTTATCCTAAATTTTATATCAGTTTTTATTGAGTGTCAACTGTATACCAACAACCATGCCAAGAACTTTACATATGTCACCTCATCTCTCCCTCACTGAGCACTTATGATGAGAGCTTCTTATTCTCATTTTACATATGGGGAAGCTGAGACTCAGAGAGACTGAGGAACTTCTCTGAGGACACACAGCTGGTTACACAGTTGTGTCCACTCAGGTCTAAAAGGAGTTTGTGTGGTCGGTTGCAGGAGACTTGCAGTACAGCAAAGAGGAACAAGGGTGGATATGAGAGGCAGGGCCCTCTCGCTGGAATCTTGGCTGCTTCCTGCGGAATTCTTGTGCCAGGGTCTCCCGCTCCAGCCTGAGCTTGTCATGGGCAGGGGCCAGGTTTCTTCCTGTGTCCCTAGTGTCCAGCGCCAGGAGTCATTGCTTAGTAAATTTCTTTCTTTCTTTTTGTTTTGTTTGTGTTTTTTTGTTGTTGTTTTGTCTGTGTGTTTGTTTGTTTTGGCCGTGCCACGTGACTTGCGGGATCTTAGTTCCCTAACCAGGGATCGAACCCAGGCCCTCAACAGTGAAAGCGTGGAGTCCTAACCACTGGACCACCAGGGAATCCCCAGTAAATTTCTTTCTAAAGGAAATAATAACTCCTCCTCTGTCTCTTTTGGGCAATAGCACGGCAACTAAATAACTCTTTTCCTTTCTCTAACAATTTAGGTGGGACCAATGCAAGTCTACAGCAGGGGGTATTTGCTTTTCTTGGACTCAGGTTCTCCACCTACAAAACAGAGGTTATGAGATATGTGACCTCAGCCTTTGACTTTGAGGATCAAACAAGATGATGGGTGTGAATGAGTCTGGTAAAGTCCTGCACAAATGCCCACTGTCAATATCACCCTGACTTGCCCAGGGAGGCTAGCTATCAAAGAGCATTGCTGACTTCGGGGCAGAGCCAGAGAGCCCAAACTCCCTGGTCAAGCTCTTTCTCTCTCGGGCCAGTCTCCTTCACTCCCCCAACAGTCCTAGAAGATAAGGGTGTCAGGCAAGAAAACTGCAATGCCTCATTGTGCGTGGGAGCTGTGTCCGTCTGCAGCATGGCGTGGGTGGCCGTGAGGAGACCTTTGTCATGGTGACACAAGCTCTTCCTCCTTTGTGTTGGGGACATTCTTGGAGTTGAACTAGACTAGGCCTAGGACCACAGAAGGGCTGGCATGTTCCACTGAAATGGCAAACTGGGTCAAGTCCCCAGAGGATGGGAAAGCCATGGGTCTCTGGGCCAAGAGCCCTTGACTTCCTTCGGGATCCTGGGAGACCCGCTCTGGGATGTCGCTGACCAGCATCATCGCCTCCTGATTGTCTATTATCTCTGCCACCAATTAGCCCAGGAGAAAATGTGTGAGGGGATTCCAGGCAGATGTCTCCACTGCCATGCCTATTTTCAGTGCCTGCCCTGCCAGACCACTTGCTGGGCACTGAGAACAGAAGGGAGGGAAGAGAACTAGTGACCCCCTAATTCATTCACGGAGCCCCCGCTCTGTACCTAGTATTAAGGCTCCTGCCCTGTCTGCAGCCATGAATCCCTTGCCTGGCTTCCTGATGGTTCTGCCTCCTTGGAGGACTGTGTTGGGCTTAGGTTTTTAGAGACGCTTGCAGCTCAGGCAGGTGGCCTCCATGGGCAGTGTCACTGGGAAGAATGCCAGGTAGTGACCCTAAAGGGCTGAGGAGATTGAGGAGATGGAGAGGGGTCCACAGGTTCAAGAGATACTTAAGAGGTGAAGTTGGTAAACGGTAACACCTTTCTGAGAAGCAATTTGGAAATAGGTATAAGAAGACAAAAACTGTTGGTTCCCTTCTACCCCGTTACTCCACCTCCATGGATTTATTGCAAAGCAATGATCAGAGAAGCAAGCAAAGATTTAGGTACAAGGATGTTCCACTCAGTGTCGTTTATAACAGCAAAAAATTAGAATCAGCTTAGACTGGTTAAATAAATTAACTAGACTGGTTAAATAAATTATGTTGAAACTCTGCAATGGAATACTACATAGCTTATTAAAAAGTCAATCCTGACAGAAGATGTAATGCTTATTAAATTGAATGAGATGAGAGAAGACAGGTTGCAGAGCCGAATGTGTTGAATAAAACTTGCAAAGCATGCTGAACAAAAGAAGTCAGACAAAAGAGTACGTCATTAGGCGTGATTCCATTCATATAAAGTTTTAGAATAGGAAAAATTAATCCATAGTCAGAGACATCAGACCAGTGATTGCCTGAGTTGGAGGGGGGTTTGGGGCAATTGATAGGAATGGCAAGTGGAAATTTGGGGAGTGCTGTAAATGTTCTCTACCTTGATTTGTGGTGGAAATTACACAGTTGTGTGCATTTGTCAAAACTCATTCAATGGTGCAGCAACTGTGGAAAGCAGTATGGCAGTTTCTCAAAAAATTAAACATATAATTACAATATGATTCAGCAATTCCACTTATAGGTATATAGTCCAAAGAGTTGAAATTAGGAACTCGAACCAATAATTCTATACTCATGTCACAGCAGCATTATTCACAATAGTCAAAAGTGGAAACCCAAATGTCCATCCACAGATGAATAGATAAACAAAATGTGATCTATACATGGAATAGAATATCATTCAGCCTTAAATAGGAATAAAATTGTGATACATATTACAACAGGGGGTGAACTTTGAAAAAATTAGCTAAGTGAAATAAGCTAGACACAAAAGGACCGATATTGTATAATTCCACTTATATGAGGTACCAAATTCATAGAGACAGAAAGTATGAATGGTGGTTCCCAGGGGCTGGGGAGAGGGGAGAATTGGGAGTTAGAGTTTAATGGGTACGGAGTTACAGTTGGGGATGATGAAAGCATTCTGGAGATGGATGGTGGTGGTGGCTGTACAACAATGTGAATGGACTTAATTAATGTCACTGAACTGCACACTTGAAAATGGCTAAAATGGTAAATTTTATGTTATGTGTATTTTACCACTAACAAAACTTTTTTAAAACTCAATGAACTATGCGCTTAAAATGGTGCATTTTGTTGTATGTAAAGTATGCCTCTATAAAAATAATTAAAGGAAAATTTAAAAACAAACATTGAGGTCAGAAAAATGTGCTATATGTGTAACATGATCTTAATTTTATCTTTTTAAGATAAAATTCTATGTGTATGCTCATAGAAAAAAGGCTGGAAGGAAATACAGCAGAAAGTTAATTGCCATCCTTTCAAGATTTTTTTTCTGTATTGAGCAGATATGACTTTTCAAATTGGAAAAGATGTCAATTTTTGTCTAAGAGGCGTTCTTGCACAAATCAGCCTTTGCAGGGCATGTGGTGAGGGCACACTCGGGCCTGCATCTGGGGCACACGCCCCGCATTCCCACCTCCCCATACCTCCACACGCCCAAGATGCTTGTTAAGTCATCCTGGTGCAGGGGACTTGGAATAAGCTCCACTGTAGCTTTAAAAAAAAAAAAAAAAAAAAGATTCTAAGAGCTTTTGGAGATCAGGTCCACTCCATCCATGACTCTCTAAGACAGACTTCCAACCACTCTCCCCCCCTCCCCCATCTTGGCAGCTTTGATATTCAGGTCCTGATACAGGTGGCAGATTGCATGGCCCCCGCACCCCACCATCATCTGATCCTACCACCCTCTTTAGTTCTCTGCACTGCCTTCTTCACCACCTTAGGCTTTTCTTTCTTGTTTCTTATTGTCTGCACCCTTGAATGGACTGTGAACTCCCCGAGAGCAGAGCATGTCTGGCCTACTCACTGCTGTATCCCCAACACCTAGAACAGAGTCTGGCATGAAGCAGTTGCTCAGTAAACATCCTTTGAATGAATGAACTGCCTGGCTGCTAGGGTGGCAATGCCCACTCTGTGCCCAGCACTATACACGCGTGATCTTGTGAGATTCGCATGTCTACTCTGTGAGATAGGCATGCTTAGCTCAATTTTACGGGTGAAGATACTGAGTCACAGAGAGGTGCAGTGGCTTGCCCAAAGCAGGTAAGTAGCAGAGCATGGATTTAGGTCCCGATTTGCCAAGCCTCTGCTCTGTCCCTCTACCCCATCGCTGAACACCTAAAACTATAAGACAGAGGGAGGATCAAGGAAGCCTGGACAGGGAATCAAGAGCACACAGCTTCTCTCATCCTGACTCTGATTGGCTGGGTGACCAAGGGTAATACTTCCCATTCATTCATTCATTCCTGGCTCTGCTGTATGACCTTGGGCAAGTCGCTTAACCGCTCTGTGTTACATTCCACACCTGTAAATGAGGATAATAACACCTACCTCATGGGGTGGTTGTGAGATCTCATGAATTAATATATGTAGTGTTTAGAACAAGGCCTGGCACACCTATTTGTAAATGGTGTCATATCATGGAGACACGCCCCAACCCTGTGCTTTGATTAAGCAGGACTATTTTGTTTGTAAGAGACAGAAGCCAACACAACTGTCTTAAGAGCAGAAGGGATCACGCAGCCAGGGCCTTGAACACTGTCAGGTCTCTCCTTTCCCCTCCCCTCCTTTTCTCTACCCTCTCTCTCTTCTCTTTCCTTCCCCATATCTTCCCTCTGCTTCTCTCTGACTGATCCATTCTCTCAGGCCAGCTGTCCACGCCATGGTAGAACCACAGCGACAGGCAATTCTGACATCCATCCTTAATGCTCCATGCCCACATAGGAAAGTAGACACACCCCACCAGCCCCACTTAGAGAATCCCAGGGAAGACATCTGATTGGCTTGGCTTAGTCACATGCCCTTGCCTGGACCAATTTTATGGCCAGGGGCATGAAATACAATGAATGGCCCAGCCAGAGGCAACTGTTCACCAATGAAGCCTTGGGTTGAGGTCTGGAAGGGAGACTAGGTGAACAGGAAGTCTAACTAACCTTCACACCGCAACATCTGACCTAAGTGAAAGACGGATCTACTAACCAAAAGATCTACTAACTAAGTTCCAGGTTTCAAGGCTGAACCAGTGCCCATGGTGGGGGATCACGCGGGACCAAGGGCCCCAGGTCACCCATTCTGGGCACCTGAGGATGGCAGTCCTGCTGGCTGGACCAGCTTCCCCTCGGGGCAGAGGATGGAGGTGGCCAGGAGAAAGTGGGCAGCTGGATTCACTCCCCAAGGCCCTGAGCAGGAGGTGGGCTGTGAGGACAGAGCTCCTGAGCCTTGAGTGTGGTCTGCCAGGCACAGGGATGGGGAAGGGCATTGTGAGAAAAGGGAACGGTGTGAGCTGTGGCTCAGAGGTGTGAGGCAGCATGGAGCAGAGGGGAAGCGTGGGGCTTTACCAGGCAGAGGGTGGACCCATCTCCCACCCAAAGTCTCGAATGGACTTTGTCCTGTAGGCAGCAAGGATGGGAGAGGTCAGGTCTGTCTTTGAGCACCGACTCCAGCTACCCTGGTGGGTATGGGTTTGAGCCTCTGTGGAGTCATGAGGGTGAGGGCTGGTGTCATCTCAACAAAGTCAGCGGCCCAGAGAATGGAGAGGAGAGCTTATGTGGCATTGACAGGGCTTGGTGGGTGGGGAGGGGAGCGGGGCGAGATGCCAGCCCCAAGGCAGGGGGCCCTCAGAGGAGCAGGCTTGGGCAGGAGGAGCTAAGGGCCCAGTTGGTGCGTTTGAGGTGCCTGAGGGGCTCCGGTGGACACATCCATGGGGCAGCAGACCTGCGGGGCTGTGCTGAGGCTTCCCCCTCTGTGAAGCTGGGATGTCTCCAGGATTCATTTGCAGCTTTTGCTGTGGATGCGTCTATGGCCTTGCTGCTTGAGTCAGTTCCATACATACACCCCTGAGGGGATGGGTAGGGGTACGTGTGTGTGTCACGTCCTCCCCGCTTCCCACTTCTACACAACCCCTCCCAGTATCCTAGAGTGAAGTATTGCCATCCTAGATGGGTTGGGGTGGGGGTGGACCTGTTAGAAAGATGGGGAGCATAAAACTGGGTAGTACCTCAAATCAACCATATGAATTGTGAACTGTTACAATTTGGCCACTATGTAAAAACCACTTTTCTCAATATCAAAGCCAAAAAAGTAACACTTTGTGCATTACAGGGAGGAGCGCCCTAACGCCCTTCAAGTGGGTTTTATTAGCGGTAATGGCTTGGAGCATGTCTTCGGGAGTCGCACAGACCTGGGTTCGGATCCCATGTCTGCCACTGGCTGGCTCTGTGGTCCCAGTAAGTGGCCTGAGTCTCCGTTTTTTCAGGTGTAAGGTGGGGGTGCTAGCGGTTTCTACCTCTCAGGATAAATGATGTAACGCACAGGACATCTGAGCACAGTGCTGGGTACACAGGGACACTCCATACATGGTACCTGTTGTTATAACTGGGGAAAGAGGCAGACTGTGGGTCAGAATACCCTGAGTGCTGAATCTCAGGAGGGTCATTTCAGAGGAGTCTGGAACGTGAGCTGGAGGTGTCCAGGGCTCCTGGGGACTGAGACCCTCATTTGACAAGTAGGGGCTTGAGCCAAGGAACCTGGCCTGTGGGGGCCATGGTCACCCAGCGATCACACACACACAAAAATAGCCTTGGAGGGCTTCCCTGGTGGCGCAGTGGTTGAGAATCTGCCTGCCAATGCGGGGGACATGGGTTCGGGCCCTGGTCTGGGAAGATCCCACGTGCCGCGGAGCGGCTGGGCCCGTGAGCCACAATTACTGAGCCTGCGCGTCTGGAGCCTGTGCTCCGCAACAGGAGAGGCCGCGATGGTGAGAGGCCCGCGCACCACGATGAAGAGTGGCCCCCGCTTGCCACAACTGGAGAAAGCCCTCGCACGGAAGCGAAGACCCAACACAGCCATAAATAAATAGATTAATTAATTTAAAAAAAAAATAGCCTTGGAGGTCTTTGTGAGCAAACACGAAGCAGTATTATTATGAAGGTTCATTTTTAATAAGAGAGGATGACAAAAGCACCTAAAGTCATCAAGACCAAGCCTTCACATCCCTGTAACGACATTTTATGCCTGCAGAGAACTTTATTTTCTCAAAGAACTTTCTGTTTTTAAAGAACAACTGTCTTTAATCAAGAGAATTCTTCCTGAGGAAATAAAAAAAAGTAAGGTCTTCTTATGCTGAAGACTGGGGTCAGCAGGCTGGAGTCGGGGTGGCAGAGGCTGTGTGCCTGGAAGGAACAGAAGCGCCCCTTTCCTCCTCTCCCCTCTTCTTCTCCTCAGACCTCTGCGAGGTGTCAGCAGGGGGAGCCAAAGGGCCCCGGAGGACAGTTGTCCTGCTGGCCAACTCAAGAGGCACCGAGGATGGAGGTGCCCAGGAGAGAGTGGGCAGCTGGATTCATTCCCCAAGGTCGCATCAAACAGCCAAAGAATCTTTATCCACTCCCTGGAATAATATGAATTCTCAGTTAAGTGATGTCTGTCTTGCTTCTTTGTCCATTCATTCATTTATTCAACAATCATTTCTTAGGCCCCAGCTGGGAGCTGTGACTCCAGACGTGGATCAGCTGTGAGCCCCACTTTTGGGAACCCCCAGTCTGGGAAGAGACGATGTGAAACCCAGAGTGAGCTGGACTCTGATGGGGAAGCCCCAGGGTCTGTCGGAGCCCAGAGGAGACCCTACACCCTGCCTGGAGGCAGGGGTGGGCAGAAGAGGAGCCTCGTGAAGAAGGGAAGTAAGGGCGATCCTGGCAGAGGGAGGCACGCGGGCAAAGGCTTGGAGGTGTGAAAGCAAGATGTCTGTGAGGCCATCTTTGCCAGTGGTTTGTCAAGGAGAGGACCGCTGGGGAGGGCAAAAGGTGTCCCACAAAATGTTCACGGGTTGTTTGGAAGGTGATGGGGAGCCATGGAATGTTCCCTCCCAAAGTGACTGTCTGATTCATGCCTGGACCTCCACTTGCCTAGCTCAATTTCCAGAGCCTGCGAGACACCCCTGGCTGGAGTCCAGACAAACGGGATCTCACCCCACCAGCCCATCCTGGCTGCACAGACACCACAGTCTCTGTGAGCAGCTGTCTTCCATGTCACCATCACCCATGTGCAGCACTTAACAGTTTGCAAGATGCTTTGAGGACATCCACTCCTAGGCCCCCACCTTCTCTCCCTCAGACCTTGCACGTAGTTTTGTCCATCTCGGAAATCTCCTACTCATACTTGGTGCCCAGTTCTAGGGTCATGTGCCCCGGGATGCCTCCCTGACCACCCCTGGGGCAGAAGTGACCATCTCTTTCTCTGCCACCTCCTTCAGTGCATACATGGGGGGCTTCTGAGTGTGTGTCTCCAGCCCTCTCCTCCTCCGCTCCCTGACTCCTCAGCCCAGACCATGATCTCCTCCTGGAAGGAACCACTTTTTCTCTGCACGCCCTGGAGGGGCAGGCTAGGGACTGGACTTGGTATGAGTGAGTGAGAACTGCCTCGGGCATCTGGGGGGTCACAGTCTAACAGGCCACCACCCTGCTTCCATTTCCTCCTTGATCTGGGGGGACAGAGCCTGGAAGAAGAATCCCCTGCTACCGTCAAGCTTGGGAGGCACCTGGCCAGGGGTGAGGGGCCCCCTGATGAACAAGCACATTAAAGGGCATTGTTTCTAGTTGGTTAGAGCCCCTGAAAGGACCTGCCCTCCTGCCCCAACTCACCTTTCTTGTCCTGTTACCTAACGCACAAGAGCTTTCTCCCCTAGAAACCCGAAGCCACACCACTGGGAGGAGGGCAAAATAAAGCCTGATAACAGGGTCTCCCAAATTAAGCCACCAGCCGGAGCAACCACATGGAAGGAAATGTCTGGTGTGATGGGGGGTAAGGCTGGCTCTCTCTGCCTGTGGGGGACCCCTTGCCTCAGCCAGCAGGCCAGTGCCACAAGCTGTTTGTGATATGAAGTCAGATTGGGAGCAAGGTGGCTGGACAGATTCAACTTTCCAGGGCTGCGGAGACTGCCTACACAAGGTTGTGTGAGTGTGTGTGTGCTCACGTGTCTGTGTGTGAGAGGCTGCGTGCTTGAAGTGTGTGAATGTGTGTGAGGGTATGTGTCTGTGAGGATGTATATGAGTGTGTGTATGAGTGAGAGCATGTATGCCTGAGGGTGTGTGTTGGAGGGTGTATGTAAGTGTGGTGTGTGTGTGTGTGTGTGTGTGTGTGTGTTTGTGTGTTGGGGGGCAGGATGGGAGCTGGTGGGGAGAGGAAAGTTGGGTGCGGACTGGTGCAAGCAGAGTGGACAAAAAGAGGAAAGTCTTGTCTTTCAGGCAGGCCTGGAGAGCAGGAGAAGAAAAAAGGAGCTCTTATTGGTGGTTGTCAAGGAGATGGGCCTTGGGGTTTGCTGAACTTTCTTCCCTTAAAGCGTCCTGCCTGGGGCTGAGAAGGGCCATTTATTTCCAGCCTCACCTCCCAGGCGGGGGTCTCAGGTCTGAGTCCCAAAAGAGTCAGGTGTAGACTCCAGGCCAGGCCAGAGCCATTCTTGGGTGGAATGACCTGATGCTTGCTCTTCCTGCCCGCAGCCCACCATCCCGCGGACTCTGGCACTCGGAGGCCCTAGGCCTTGCATTCTGGGGCTGGGGCGGGGGTGGGGTGGGGTGGGCATCAAACTTTGCTGGGTAAGAGGTCAGCCCCAAGATGGGCTGCGCTGGCCGGGACTGACCGCAAAGCAGACACGGAGTTTCCCTGGCGCCCCTCCAGACGTGGATCCTGCGGCAGTCCTATGACAAGCACATTTATAGGCCATTGTCCTTTGGGGAGTGGTAAATAGTTCATTTGTGGTTTTTTTGTTTGTTTTTTAAACATCTTTATTGGAATATAATTGCTTTACAATGTTTTGAACGTAAATTTTTAAAACGATCTTCAGGATTTTTTCCTGTCTGGCTTCTTCGCTGCTGCATTGCCAGAGACTGGCACACAGTAGGTGCTCAATAAACATTACCAAATGGACAAACGGGCAATTCTGCTTTGAGCGGTTTGCGTTTCTTTCACTACAAATGGATGCCGCTGGGCCTTTCTCGACCTCCGATGGACGGTTGGCAGGCCCCCTCCTCTCCCGTGTGTGTGTCTGTGTGTGTGTGTGTGTGTGTGTGTGTGTGCGCGCGCGCGCTGGTGGGTGGATGGGTACTGCCCCCAAAGGAGCGGCCACCCTCGACGACAGGGGCTGGGGGGCGCGGGTGGGGGGGTCGGTGATCCAGGGACAGAGGGAGGGAGAAGCCTCAAAGGCAGCTCCAGCCTGGCCTAGACCGCGAACCCCGCGGCCAAGCGATCCAGCCCCTACCCCCCACCTGCCGCCCGCCCCGAGGAAAGGGGGCGCCCCCAGACGCCCGGCCCGACACTCTCCCGCCCCGCCCCGCCCCTCCCTTCCCCTCCCCCCGCTGGCGGGAGGCCAGCGCCCATTGGTCGGCCGCTCACGGAGCCCCGCCCCCGGCAGCAGCGGGCCAATGAGCGCGCGGCTGTCAGCTCGTCAGCCGCGCCGGCTCGGAGATTGTGAGCCCGAGCGTTGGCCGCGGAACCAGCAGCTACGAGCGCTCGCCGAGCGGCCGGTCGGTGGGGTCCTCGCGCCCCGCACGCCCGCACGCACGGCCCGGCCCGGCCCGCAGTGAGCATGGGCGCGGCGGCCGTGCGCTGGCACTTGTGTGTGCTGCTCGCCCTGGGCGCGCGCGGGCGGCTGGCGGGGGGCAGCGGGCTCCCAGGTAAGCCCTGAGCCGGTGGGCGGCGGGCGCTCGGCGGCGGCGGCAGGGTCCCGGGCGGGCCCCCAGCCCCGCGCCGTCGGGAGGGCCACAGCCCGCGCGGCCCCGCGCCCCGCCCTGCCTTTTTGCAAAGTAACTTCTGCGGCCGGCGCGGGGCGCCCCCTCCCCGCAGCCCGGGCGGAGCGAGGCTCCCGGGGCCCGGCGGGGCCGCAGCATGGGGCGGGGTGGGCTGAAGCCCCGTGGGTGGGGGGAGTGTGAGGGCGGGAGGAAGAAAGAAAGCGCGACGGCCCGGCGAGGGCCCCCCGCCGTCCCCCGCTCCCCGCCTGAAGGCGGGAGGGAGTGGGGACCCCGGAGCCAGACGGGCGCTCCCCCAGGGGAGACGGGAGCGCGGGCGGCAGGAGGCCCAGAGGGGAGACCCGGAGGAGGTGAGCAAGGGGGAAAAGGACGGACGCAGAGAGAAAGAGAAGGGGGAGGTGGTAGATGGTGAGACAGACGGACAGAAAAGGAGGCACACAAAAGGACACAGGAAAAAAACCCCAGAGAAAGACAGACTGGAAGAGTGGAGACCAGAAAGACCAAAGAGGGAAAGGAGGAAACCGAAGGGAGTAAGGAAGCAAATGAGCAGCAGAAAGGAAAAAGCTCAAAAGAGGGAGGTGTGAGGGCAGGACGAAGGGATGGGAAGGAAGAGAGAGAAGGAGAGGCGCAAGCAGAGAGGCACCAGAGAAAGAGGGGGGAGGACTGTGGGAGGGAGGAGGGAGCGAGACAGAGGGAAAGAGAGGAGGATGGGGATGGCTGGAAAGCCGTGGACAAATGGACAGACAGGAGGGGGAGGACTGAGGGACAGACACAGATGAAAGGAGATGCATGGGAACCAGAGGGAGGGGAGCCCAAACATCGGACACGGTGAGGGGTTCCAGGAGAGAGAGGCAGGAGACACTGGAGAAGGGAACCAGCATCGAGCATCAGGCATCGGGCATGGTTGGGGCAGGCAGCAGAGGCGAGGTGGGAGTTCCCCGTGGATTTCGCAGGGACCCTGGCACACCACCCCTTCCCCTCCTGCTCTCTCGGGTGTCTGGAAGGGGTTGTCCCACAAAGCTGAAGACACATTCTCTCCTCCCACATCTGACCCTGTCCCATGGAGGAGCTTCCTTCCTTTCCCTCCTTGGAGGGAGGGGAGAGACCCTGCTGCGCTCTCCCTGGCTTCTCTGAGCTCCCCTGGCTGCTGCGTGGGGCTCCCTGAGGTCTGTGTTTGGTGGCAGGAAGTCTATTCCTGGGAGTTACACCCTGAGTGAGGATGCCGGGCCATTTAAACTATTCCACAATTGGAGCCGAGCTGTCTTTCCTGCGGCCCCAAGGGAAACTGGGCCCCACTGCCACACCCCCATGTGTCTGTGGGTGTCTCTCCTGGGCTTTGAGGTCCCTCAGCCCTGTTTGATTGTTCCTGTATGCACCTGTCTCCCTCTCTCTCGGTCTCTTCGCTGTGTCTGTCTGCACTCCCCAGCCCCAGCCCCACCCCATGGAAGCCTTGTGCTATGAAACCACTAATGTCAAAGCAAGCACCTCTGATGGGAGGACTGGGCTGGGTTGTCCAGGCCAGGACTGTGGCCAGGGAACCTGCAAGAACCCATGGCCTGTGTTTCCTCTCCCTCTGTGCTCGAACTTGCGTGCCCTCTCCCCAGCACCCACCGAAAGACATGTTTAAAAGGTGTGTTGGGAGGTGCCCCCACTGCCTCTTGGCTAACATCCATCCATTTCCATCCCACGAAGACACGTACCTACGTGTGAGATTGGGGGCACAAGGGGCTCCAGAGCCCCAGGCAGTTTACCTCCCTCATTGCCGTGCACTGACCCTTGGGAAGTGGGAATAGCTGTATCTGTGATCCATTGCCCCTGCTGGTCCTGTCTCAGAAGTGGCCCCAGTCTTCTCCCCTAGGAGGGTGCAGATCGACCCTCTCTGGTCTCTGGCTTCCTGCCCTTGAGGCTGTGCCACCCCTCTCGGGGGTCCCTCTGTGGTCACTTCGCCAGAGGGGGATGTTCTGCTGGTCCCTGGCCATCTGATGGCTGGCTCTGGTCTCCTGCACAGACTGCCTCCTGGCCCCCGTTCCACCTTCCTCTGGGCAGCTGTAGAGGATGGGCTGCTCACCTGAGCAGATACCACCACCCTGAGAAGGGATGCCACCGTGTGTGTGTGTGTGTGTGTGTGTGTGTGTGTGCGCGTGTATGTGCACGCACGAGCGTGCAGGGAGGTGATTCTGTTGCGTTTCTTTTTGATGCCTCTCTTCCTTTAGGGGCAGACTGGGGCCTTGGGGACTAGGGCACGGGAGGAAGAGTCCTGGGTGGGGGGGGCAGTGGTTCTCTCACAGAGACCCCCCCATGCAGATTTAGAACCCAGATGCTATTCAGGGGAGTAATTCAGAGTGGACCATCTTGAGGGCCAGACAGGCTAGGGTGTGGCCGGAGGCATGAAGAGAGGAGGACATTCCAGGACCTCCCCAGGCTTGCCCCTGGGTGACTGCCCTCGGGGTGGCTACTGAGGGTTCCTTGTGCCCCCCTCTGGGTCCTTCTGTCTGTCTGTCATCCATCTGTATTCTATTCATAGCTGGCCGGAAGCAACACGGCATGTAGAAAAGCTCTGGACCTGCTTCCCTGAGTCAGGGTCCAGGCTTTGCTCCTAATGAGCTACCGACCTTCAACAGACTTCTCTGGGCCTCAGTTTCCTCATTTATAACCCGAGGAATGAGCCTAGATTACAGCTACGGTTCTTCTGGCTGTTCTGTGCTCTGAGGGTCCTCTCCCTATCTGAGCTGGGGGTGTGGTGGGGAGGTGTATACACAGATACACAGAACCTATTGTACATTATTTGCCCAACAGCTGTTCCGACTGAAGGTGTATATGGGTATATGGGTGTGTTGGGGGCAGGAGGTGGCGAGTGCCAGGAGCCCTCACAACCTAACTTTAACTTGGATTTGGAAGTTGGAGTATGAGAACCAGGATTGAACCTAGATTTCCGAGGTGGGGAGGATGGGGAGATCGGAACCATCCATGAGTCAGGTTAGCCCAATCGAGGGTGTGGGTCTGTGGAGGCCAGGCGAAGAATCCTTTATTTCTACAGCCTAGGGGCTGGGTGGGGCCCATGTTCCGATCTCCTTCATGGGCCTGCTGGCTTAGCCTCTGCTCAGTGCGCCATGGTAGCCTCTGTTTCCCCATCTGTAACCCAAAGGGGATGGATTTAAATTCCTCCGAGGACGCTTCTGGCTCTAAATTCTAGAATAAGGAGAGTGGAGGAAGGATGGAGAGATGCTTGTGAGGAGAGCAAGACATACAGAGAGGCTTTTCCTCGCTCTGTTCCTAAGCCTCCGTTTTCTCATCTTTTTAGTGGGAATAATAGCTCTACTTACTGGAATTGTTGTGAAAATAAATAAGACCCGGCCTTGTTGGTAACATTGTGCCTGGCACAGAGTAGCCACCCTAAAGATGCTACCAGTCACTGCCTGTCACACCAGTGGTCATGTGATGGCTGTTGCTGTTAATTACCCCGGTGATCAGTGGAAGGGCGAGAGGCAGAAGGAACTCCCTGCCCCGCGCTAGCTGCCCACTTCTTCAGGCCACACCTCACTCGTGGTTTCCCCTCCAACAGGGGCCGTCGACGTGGACGAATGCTCGGAGGGCACAGATGACTGCCACATCGATGCCATCTGCCAGAACACGCCCAAGTCCTACAAATGCCTCTGCAAGCCAGGCTACAAGGGGGAAGGCAGGCAGTGTGAAGGTGAGCCCAGCCCAGCCCTCCAGCCAGACCCGTGGGCGCCACAGTCATTGCAGGCGGCCTCTGTCAGCCTTGGGAGGGAGTCTGCGGGCTTCCCGGGAACCTGTGCTGCTTCCTTGGAGGAGATATTTGGAGTCATGGGGTGCTTAACTCTCCCTGGGTTTGAAACTTTGGGGTTTTTTTTTTTTAAAGAAACTGAAATGGAGCACTGAATGATATATTTGTCCGTCTGTCCCTGACTGGATGTGTGTGGGGTAAAGGCCTGGGGTGACCCCACCAAGGTCCCTAGTTTCAAATCTGAAGCTACCCGTGTACCCTGTGTAGCTTCCCCAAGGGAGCTGTGCTGTAGCAGCCACAGCGTCTGTGGGGCTGGCTCAGGTCTTCTGTCTCCAGGATGAGAGCTTGGGCAGAGACTGGTGGCTGTGTGATGTCCGTCTGTCTGTCCAGCCTTCCTTCCCTGCACCTGGGGTTCTGGTTTGACCATGTGGCCTTCGAAACCTCCTCCCTAGCAGGCTGAAGGTTGGAGGGAAGAGCAGCCTCAGCTGTCTTTGGAGCCAGGACTTTCCAAGCCCGACAGAACCTTTGGGAACATTTGTCCAGGAGGGTCTGTGTGGTCATTCTGCCTCCGTGGGTCTGGGGCAGGGCCCAGCATCAGGGGGCTGGAGACAGCTCTCTACATGACTCATGTGCACCCCTGGGTGAGAATTAGTATTCACATCTTCCCTGTCTGCCCCCACTTCACAGATGAGGAAAATTGAGGCTCAGATTGGAGAAGCCTCTTCTGCAAGTGCCCATGTTTCACAGTGGCATGGCCAGTACTCGAACCCAGGTCTCTTAATTCCCACCCAAGGCTCTCTAGCATCTCCTTATCTTCTCCCTGAGCCCTGCCAGCTTCCTTTTTCAAAGTGTGAGACTCGTGTTAGGAAAGTGGCACCTGAGAACAAGGTGGGTGCTTCTTCCTTCTGTATAAGGCTTTACAGGAGCTGGGTTTTGTAGGAGACGCGGCTCTGCCTCCTTGGGATGCTGATGTTGTTTATCCATCTCATTTGTTGGGCATCTATTTAAGGCTGAGTGCTGGACAGATGACACTGTCCTGGATCGTGCCTGGTTTGGCCACATCCCTGGCCTTGCTTGGGGCCCAGAAGCCGGAGGAGGGAGCTGGCGCCTACCCACGGACCTCTGGAAAGAGGCCAGGCTGGAGGCAGATAGAGCAGGCTGGCTGCTGGCAGGGCCTGGACGTTAGCTTGGTGGTTCCAACTGACACATGTGAGGCTCTGTGCAACTGTTTTCTGATCTTCTGCTCTGCCCTCTGGCCAGGGAGGGCCCAGGGTGACCCCCATCTCTTCCGGTTTAAGCCACTGACCCAGCCTGTTCCTCCTCCAGCCCAGCTCCTTAGGTCGCCTCCTGCTGTCCCCTGCCCAGGATGCCCATGCTTTGTGTCCTACCTGTTGCCCAGAAATCCTGCAGAGTCCAGCTTCAGCTTTCCAGTCTGCTTGAGCCCAGGTTGGGGGTCACACTCACTGGCTCCGGGGGCCTGATGTCCTCAGTATGAGGATAAAAGAGAATGAGGCTTGTGAATGTGCTTCAGGAACTGCCAGGAGCCCTGTCTCTCCAGCCTGGCTCTGGCCTCTGCCCTCACTTCCTGAAGCGCAGAAGGCCCTGTGCCCCGGCCACACATATATATACCAGGCCAGTCCGTGTTTCTGAGACCCAGCTCAGGTTTTCCCCCTTCTGGGAGCTCCTTTCCCTCCCTTTATGTCCTGGCTAATTCCTAATGAATCTTCAGGGCATCCTGAAGATTGAATGACACACTGTGTAGCATACCGGGGCCCTGCCAGCCTCAGTGCCTGGCTCACGGTAGGTACTCAGTATACAGTACGTGCTCAGCGTACAGGGGAAGGTACCATTACCCGCATTATCATCATCATCATCATCTGTTCTCACCACCTCTCACAGTGGTTTTAGGCTCAAATAACATCATGTATGGTGAAGACTTTTGAAAATTGCCTACTGCTGTATACCTCAGAGGTGAGAGTTATGGTGCAGCCTGGTCCCTCCCCTAAAGGAGCTTCATGTCTAGTCGGGGTGCATGAGCTGAAATCATGTATCAGTGGAAATTCTTAACGAACAGGTGAGGATTGTACGGGTGGTAAATCGGCAGCTGTTGAGCTGCCGTGTGAACAGCCTGGAGCCGAAGGAGGGGGCCGTTTGGCCACTTGCTCCCGAAGCGCTCTGTGAATGAGTGCTACTGTGGGTTCTGGGGACCTGAGTGGACACTGTCCCATTTGCACTGAGGTTTTCTCATCCTTGGGGACCCACCTACAGTCATCGGTCAGAACCGGTGGAGCCTGCTGGAGTGCTCACCTGTGGGCCATCAGACCCCCACTGGCTTCCCCAGGAGGACCTTGCAGAGATTTCTGGAGGCTATGGAATCTGGAGGGGCTTGCAGGCCCTGGGCAGTAGTTGCCTAAAGGGCCTTGGGGATCATCCAGGTGTTCACTTCCTGGCCCACAGGTGGGAAAATGGAGGCCTGAGAAGGCAGGGGTCTTGTCTGAGTTGGGGCTAGAGCCCAAGTTTGGTGGGCCCGTTTCTCCACACTGCCATTTCTGCACACAATTATTGCTGTCTGGGGCTCTCTGTTCTGAGAAGAGGGAATGAACGGTCAATATTCAGTTGAACATAGTGGTTAAAGCATGGACTTTGGAGCCAGACTGCTTGGGTTTAAATCCTGCCTGTGTAGCCTGGACAAGTTACTAGACCTTCTTTTGTTTATTTGTGAAATAGAGATAATAATAGTCCTACCTCATAAAGATGGTGTGAGAATTAAGTGAATTAATGTATATAAAGCATGTGAACAGAGCCTGACACAGAGGACACACCGAATAAGCATTAGCTGCTGTTACTGTGATGATGATGGTGGTGATGATGGTACTAACGGTGATGTTAACAGTGATGACGCTGATGATAGTGATATTGATGATGAAGATGAAGTTGTTGATGATATCGATGATCATAATGTTGTCCAATATATGAAAGGGGTGAAGCCTTGTCTTTCCAACAACTCCCAGCTGGGAAATGGGGTGTTCTGGTTCATTGACTATTCGGATAAACCAGATGCATATATCCATATCCCAAAAGAGACATACAGATGTGTATGCCATTCACAGATGACCATTTACCAAGAATGTGCAATAAAAGATACGAGTGATAGAAGGCTTTCCTTTGTTCTGCTAACCCTACTCCAGGATTGGCAAATAGTATGCTGCCACCTTCTCCCATAGCAGACATCAATAATCAATCACCGGACCCTCCAGACAGCCATTTCTACTTTAGATGAAACCTGCTTTCCCTCCCTGGGTCCCTTTATCTGCAGGTTCTGAGCTGGTGTGGGTTTTGCAGAGCCTGGGGTTGGAGTCTGGGGGGAAATGAGTTGCCTTGTCCTGGAGATCTGATAGACTTTGCTGTTTACTGTGGTAAACACAGAGGACAGATTCTCAGCAAAGCAGGTCCAGAGAATGTGGCTTCCACAGCCTCCCTAGCTCTCCCCAGGATGAAATCAGCCTATGGCCCCGCCATGTGGGGCTGACTGAGCCTTTCATACCCTTCACTGTGTTGCCTTGAAACTCCTGATGCTTGAGGAAAACCCTTTAGCAAACCTGGCACCTGAAGCAGCCAGAACCCCCTTCTGGGGACGGTTTCTCACACGCCTTCAAGGCCATCTTGCCATGTGGCCAGTGCACGTTTGATGATGACGGGGCTTCCACATGTGCAGCCACTGTGTGTCCAAGGAGCAGCCTGGGGCCACGTGTGGTCAGCTTAACGCTGGCAGGGGGCTTGCTGTAGCCAGAGTGAGGTGCCTCAGACATTGGGAAAGACCCTGAGCAAAGCTGAGGATAAATCAGTGTTTTCTTGATGATCTGCATTTCGACAGGATCTGAAGTTGCTCGAGGTAAACTCATGGATGTGCAGAGCTGGAGTGAACTCCACCGGGCCTCCAGGGAAGCCCCCGGGTTTTACAGATGACCGCCCCGTTTGTTGCCCTCCCCAGGCCCATACAGCCTTCGTTTAGCCCACGTCACACTACGTTGATGTTTCCCATGTCTCCTCCTGGAATGTGGGCTCCTCCAAGGCAGGGTCTGTCACCTGTTCAGCTCTGACCCCTAGAACCCAGCACCAGGCATGGCACAGGGCTTAGAAGGCCTCTGTTGGGTGAAAGGGTGGATGGATGAGTCCCAGCGGTCACCTCCTCCAGGAAGCCTTCCCTGATGCCCCAAACAGGTCAGCTGTCACCTGTGAGCATCCTTCCTTCAGAACTCCTGTCACCCTGGGTTGTGATGACCTATGTGACTTCACTCAGGGTTGGGCCCAGAGCTGGTGTTGATGGGCAGTGAATGACCCTTATCAATCTCTGGGATATCAGGAAGGGCCTCCCAGAGCCTCCCAAACTTTGTGGGGCTTTTTGTTTTGTTTTTAATTAATTAATTAATTTTATTTCTGGCGGTGTTGGGTCTTAGTTGCTGCGCGTGGGCTTTCTCTAGTTGCAGCGACCCGGGGCTACTCTTCGTTGTGATGCGGGGGCTTCTCACTGTGGTGGCTTCTCTTGTTGCGGAGCACGGGCTCTAGGTGCGCGGGCTTCAGTAGTTGTGGCACGAGGGCTCTGTAGTTGTGGCTCGCGGGCTCCAGAGCACAGGCTTAGTAGTTGTGGCGCACGGGCTTAGTTGCTCTGTGGTATGTGGGATCTTCCCGGACCAGGGCTCGAACCCGTGTCTGCTGCATTGGCAGGCAGATTCTTAACCGCTGCGCCACCAGGGAAGTCCGAACCTCCCAAACTTTGAAGGTTTTATAGATGAGGAAGCTGAGGCCTGAGAGGGGAAGGGATTAGTCTAAGGATATCTGGTGGGGACCAGAATTGGCAGAATTAGGTTGAGGAAATGGGGCCCAGGGAGGTCAGTCTCTAACCACGTCACCCAGCTGAGAGACAGCAGGGCCTGGATTCCAACCCCGGTCAGCAGTGGGGTCCCAGCAGTGGTCCAGGCCCCCATAAGCCTGTCTGAATGCAGTGGGAGGAGTTCCTTAGCTATGGAGTGTTAGAGGGGGCTGGGGAGACCCTTTCACACCTCCCCTCACTGCCATCAGCTCATCTGAGCTGGGCCCTGTGAGCCCTGATAGCTGGGAGATACCCTCTTAGCTAACCACTTTGAACTGCTGTCATTCTCTATCCTTTCCTCTCTAACCACACCCCAGCATCACTGTCTTTATATAGCTCCTCAAACTTGCCAGCTCCTTCCTACCCCAGGGCCTTTGCACATTCTATTTCCCCATTCCTCTTCATTTAGCTAAGCTACTATATCCCCCCTCACCAGGCGCCTTGTGCATGGGCCTTTAGGGGGCCACCAGGGCCAGCCCTGTGCTGGCCTCCTGGTCTGAATTAGTTGGTCCTGTGTGTACTCTTTCTGCCGAGGGGGCAGACCGGGGACAAGGAAGGGGCATTTCATCCCCTTTAAATGCTTCAACTCATTTAACCTTAATTGCTTTGTTTTCACAGACATTTGCTAAGGAAAAGGACCAAATTATAGCCTGAATTGGGTCTTACTAATCTTAATTAAAAGCTCTCATTTATAATCAGGACCAGGCCCCAAACGTGGAGAAAACCACCCTCAAATGGCTTGTTTAAATAACTGAGACCCTCTTGATAATCACTGTTTAGTCTGAACCAGCAGTGCACATCACCCCTTCTACGTGTACTTAATTTTTTAGACCATTTATTCAAGTGGTTTATTCCACTTGCAAGTTCCAACTCGGGCCTTTTCTAAAATGTTATAATTAAAACTCTTGAGGGAAATAACTTTTTGTTTTGACCACAGTATATCAAATATATTACTATTTCCCCTTTTTTGTGAAAAGGAAAAAAATGACAACCTTATGGGCATCAGAGATCACAAAATTAGCATGTATGTAATGAATGTAAATAGTCACTTCCTGAATTTTATATCCCCAGGGTCTACTTGTCAGTCACTGAAGTTAGGTAGATTACAGGGCATGCTATTAAGTGTTTTAACAAAACTCCTAATAACACATCCAGTGATCCATTTAGTTTAACATCAGAAAAAAAAACCTTAAGACCAATTGGCCTTCTGAGGGAAGGTCTATGACCTTATTCAGTCATTTTCATCATCATTATTACACACTTTATTGAGACTCCAGATAAAATTCTGCTTTCTGGGAGGCCAGGAAAGGGCAGTAGGAGGTGGGCTGGGAGCGAGGAGGAGGGGAAATTCTTCTTCAAGTCTTAAAACGTGCAATTATGCATGCTAATGTGTGCCCTGCTGAAGATGAAAGCGCTCAAGTCCAGCAGACCAGCGGGCAGGAAGAAATTGGATGTGACTTAAAATTCCAAGTTGCTGTCAGCTAGCAATTAGGCAGCGCTGCTTACAACTGGTCCCAGATCTGCTGCAGAGTTTAGGCTTTTTGGAGTCCATGTCCATTTCTGGAAGGAAAAATTGAAAGCTCGAATCGTTGGCGTTTAAGCATTGGAGGTGTTTGGCTCCCTCAGCCTCAGTTTGCCCGTGCGTAAAACGCGTCCACTGGACTAGATTCAGTTTAGTGTCAAGAATGTTCACTGAGTACCTACTCTGTGCCAAGCTTGGTGCTGGGGCCAAGACGTTTTCCTGACCTCCCTGGTTAGGGGAGAGACAGATTGGGAAAGACGTGATCATAACAGCGCGTGGAAAATACAGCATTGGAAATACAGACCAGACTCAGTGGGGATGAGGACGAGAGAGGGCGCATATCTCTGCCTTGGGAGGGGGGGAGTTTGAGAGGGCTCCCTGGAGAGGTGTCGGCTGGGCTAAGTTAGGAAAGCAGAGCGGGTCTCTGACGTTCCTTCCAGCTCTGATGCTTCACGGGAGTGTCTGTAGCAAGGATGCAGAGGCCTGTTTTTGTCCTTGCCGACTCAGTAAGTCCAGCAAGTGACTTAACCTTCCTGAGACCTGGTTCCTCACCCATCAAATGGGAACAATGGCACCTGCCTCACAGAATGTGCCTTGGAGTGGTGTTGGGGGAGGGAAAGCCACCTCGTCATATGTGAGAGTGCGTTGAAGACAGCACCAGGGCCTGCACGTCGAGCTTTCTTTTTTCCCTAAATCCCCATTTCTCCTAGGGTTAGAGGGCCTCTGCCCCCACCCCCTCCCCTCGTCTCCAAGCTCCCCAGGCAGCAGGGCTCTCTCGGCCCCTTCCTCCAGGCCCTCTAGCTTCCTCTTGGCCGCTTCTTATTACAGTGGCTGGATTTGTTTTTCCATTGGAGGAATGCTAACCAGAAAAAACCATTATTTCTAAGAAAATAAACCACGGGCCTGTTGGCCTTTGAATGCTACTGAAGTGGATGGCAGCCTTCCCCAAAGGCCTTGAGACAAAGAGGGCCAGAGGGCTTGTGTGTGCAGGCAAGGTCAGGGGGTCTCGGAGGGTCCTTGGAGGGGGTCCTCCAGATGCGCCAGGGCTGCAGCCCCTGGGAGGAGAGAGTGTAAAACCCCATCTGGCCGGCTTGGACTTCTGGCCTGTTAATTATGGCTGCTGCTGTGGCTCAGCCCCGCTCCCTCCATGGGCTCCAAGATGCACCCTCTCTCCCGGAACCACCCTGCCTCTGTCTGGGCCTCCTGCCCCTTGAGTCGAGGGGAGTAGAGCTGGGTGTAGGTCCCTGGAGACCTGGGTGCCAACCTGTGTGACCTTGGGCAGGTCTGTGGACCTCTTGGGCCTTAGTGTGCTGACTGCAGAGTTCAGGGCTGGGGCCAGGATACCCCAGGCCCCTTTGGACCCCTGCAGCGGGCAGCTCTGTCTTCAGGGTGCTCCTTGCCATGGTGGCACCCAGTGCGGGCTCAGTGTGTAGGGGGTCCAGGTGGGCTCCAGCTGGACTGTGAACCACCTGTCCCTGCCCACTGACAGCCCCAAAGGCAGGCCCGGCCTGGCCGCAGCGCTGGCCGCAAGGCTGTCCCCGCGTGAGGTGTTCGTCTGTCTCTGGGTCATCCTTCCCCTCTAGGCTGGCGGCTCCTCGTGGCCAGGGTCTGGGCTGAGGGCGAGGGGCCAGGACGGGGAAGGTGCTGGTATAGGAGGGAAGAAGTCGGGGAGGTGGCTTGATCCTCAGCAAGGACCGTGGGCCCTGGCTCCCTATTCACTGAGATGTGCGGAATTCTCCAGGTGATTGTGTCAAGGTTAGGATGGTGGAGTCTGGAACCAGCCTGCCTGGCTTCTTCCAGTTTTGGCTTTGCCACTTACTAGCTGGGCGGTCTTGCACGAGTCACTTCAGCTCTCTGAGCCTCAGTTTCTCTTTCTGTGGTGAGAGAAGTCAAGCCCTTCCTACTTGGCCTATAGCAAGGGTTTAGCCACCTGCCATTAGAAGGTGGTGGTGGGCAGTTGTCCCTGCTCTTATTGTCATTAGAGAGAAACTCCACTGGGGATTCGGAGAGAAAGAGAATGAAATCAAACTGCACCAGGGCCGCTCAGGCCCCCGCTGCTGGAGCCCAGAGGGCGGCCTGTGAGGTTAGGGGAAGACGCCTGAGCTGGGAGTCTTGGGTCAAGTTGCTGTCGGCCCCGACCTGCTGGTAAGGTTAGCTCCGCAGTTCCCCTCTCTGGGCTCGGTTACCCGTTTATCAAACCCAGGGGCGCATCGGTGGAGGTCTAGAACCCCAGCTTGCCCATTCCAAGTGGCGGCTCAGGCTTTCAGGCAACTGTGTTTCTGATGATCCTCCTGTTGAGTTCCCAGGGGGTTGGGCCCATGGAACAGCCCCTCTGAGCCTGCAGTTTGCTCCGCGGGTGGGAGAATGACCATGCCTCTGACGGTAGGAGGGTGGTGGGAGCCTCAGCTCTGGGCTGGCAGCCTCCTGGGGCCCCTCCTCACTTCCATCTTGAACACTCGGATAGGTGAGCTCTCTGTCAACCAGGGTGCTTCGGTACCCACCAGGCCTGATGTCGGAGCCTGGGGACAGCCCCCAGTGAAGGGTCCAGGGTGCTTCGGTACCCACCAGGCCTGATGTCGGAGCCTGGGGACAGCCCCCAGTGAAGGGTCCAGGGTGCTTCGGTACCCACCAGGCCTGTTGTCGGAGCCTGGGGACAGCCCCCAGTGAAGGGTCCAGGGTGCTTCGGTACCCGCCAGGCCTGATGTCGGAGCCTGGGGACAGCCCCCAGTGAAGGGTCCAGGGTGCTTTGGAGGGAGAAAAGGAGTCATTAACTGGTCCTTTGGGTTTGGTAGGCCAGTCCCGCCTGGTACTTGGGAACCACAAAGCCCACCATGAGCCCGCGCCGGGCAGGTGGCATTCGAGGTCAGTCCAAGGTGAGCATCTGCACCCCAGCAGAGCCCCAGAGACGCGCCAGCACGGTGGGTGAGAGTGCTGAGAGCGTTAACTTAGAAAAACAGCTGTGTTGAGATATGATCCACATACCATACAATGCACCCACTTAAAGTATACGATTCAGTATTTACAGAGTTGTGCATCCATCACCGAAATCAACTTTAGACCCTTTTCATTACTCCAGAAAGAAACCCTGTACCCCTTAGCCGTCACTCCCCAGCCCTCCAGCCCCCCAGGCCCCAGAAACCACTAATCTGCTTTCTGTCTCAATAGTTGTGGCTTTTCTGGAGACTTCACATAAATGGAATCCTACAAAACGTGGCCCTTTGTGACTGAGACAGCATCCTCCGAAGTCAAGTAGCCTGGCTCACTTCCTGGCTCCACTTGTATTAGCTGTGTGACCTTGGGCAGGGCAGGTAGCACCTCTGAGCCTTGGTTTCCCTTGCTGTCAGATAAAGATGTTGGTACCCACTTCTCAGGGTGCTCATAGCAAAGGGCCCACATACGGCCTCACACGTCCACGGAGGCTCCAATCAAGGTGGCTACTCATTCGTTCAATGCCGAGCAGACTTTTGAGGAGACACCGTGCTACTGCTGAGCCTGCAGCTGAACAGGACACAGTTCTTGCCCCGTGGAACTCACAGCCTCGAAGGACACATACATCGCAAGTGAGAGTAGTGATGGTGTCCATTCAGGGAGCTGTGGCATCCAGAGGGTGGGGAGGAGTCCCGTCTGCCAGGGCGTCTGCAGGAGCTTCAGGGAGGAGCCGACGCTGGGGCTCAGTCTGCAGAAGGGCGTAGGCGTCTGGGAAGGGGAAGGAGCTCCGGGCAGAGGGAACAGCACGAGCAGAAGCGTGGAGGAGGCCCGAAGCCATCCGGGCCACTGGGAGAGGTCAGCCAGCAGCTCAGACCCCATGGTTACCTTGGATCATGGGTTGGCTGGGGGGAGGACCTTCCCACCCTCTGGCTGAGCCATGGTCATTGTGTGCAGTTAGGAATGAAAAAGTATATAGATTTGTGTTGGTTTTGCATGACCTTTGACCTTTCCCATAATTAACTGCTGGGCCCACTTCTGGCATTGTCTCAGCAGAAGGGAAACCTGATCGATGGATGCCAGGGGTCCACCGAGAGCGGGTCTCATTACTCAGTCATTACAAACCCAGAGCTTAACCCTGTGCCACCGGCGACGGGAGGGGCGGGGGGGGAGGCTTAATCCTTCCTGCTAGGCGGCCCTGCGAAACTACCTTCCCGCGAATGTAATTAGCCAACAAACTGGATTAAGATTTATTCACCAATAAGGACTCAACTTCCTAAGCCATGCATCTCTCCCAGAATGGTTGCCTGATCTAAGGAGTGCACGGTTTTTCCTAAAGCCCCCAGACAAAGGAGAAGACATGCAAGCGCCCAGCCAGGGAAGGATTCTTTGTTAGAGCATTTGGTCTCCACTGTCTGCAAGGAATTTTGAGAAAAATGCCAATTTCAAGGGGAAACGCGAAGATATTTTCGGTAGTGATCTCTGAGAGTGGAGAGTGAGATGCTTTAAAAATCCTCATTTTGAGAACCTTTCCGGTCAGTCTGATTTTTAGGACTAACATGCCCTAAACAGTATTAAAAGGAGAAGAATCTCTGACTCGTTGTAGTAGAATCTCTTATAGGCACTACAGAGTAGATATATATTTTATGGGGCAGCAAGAATCAATTTTGAATTAAATGGAAAAAACCATACTCATCCCACTCGAGTCCTTACCAGTGTTGCTGGCACATAACCACAGCTATGGGATCGTGTGTGCCTGCTGCCATTTTAATATAGGAAAAGTGGAACTGCCTGACCTTTTAAAATCCCATAATGAGCAGCTCCCCGTGCTGTTTTTCTCTGCTCTATTGGATGTTGGAAGCTGTTTTCTGTTGGGAATTGAGTTCTCATTAAAAAAAAAATCCCAGCTGGAGAAGGAGCAGGGATGTTTAAGGCGAGCTGTTGAGACTTCTCATCCTTAGCATTCAGCTCAGATTTTTTGTCCTGCCCACTTTCTCTGGTATGAACCATCTCTGTGACTGCCCCTCAACCTCAAGACCACGTACAGACCTTGGAAATAAAAACAATGATGCACGTGACATCTCCTCCCCATCTTTCTCCTTGATAACTTCTTGGAGCATGAAGCACTTTTTAAAAGTATTCATCTCATGCACCCCGAGGCTGTGGCTCCAACGGGAATAGAGCCTGCATCTGAACGCAGCCCCTGGCTGGAGGCCTGAAGGCAAGGTCCTCAGCCATGCTGGGCGTCGTTCTTGGCATCAGTAAAATGGAATCAGCAGTCACACCTGCTTTCCACACAGCTTCATCACTCCGATCTCTGCTTCTGTGGTCCTGTGGCCGTCTTCCTTCTGTATGTCTGTTTTCATATGGTTTTCTCCTTTCTGTCCTAACATCCGCTCTGTGTGTCTATATCCAAATTTCCTTCTTATAAGAACACCAGTCACTGGTTTAGGCCCACCCTACTCCACTACAACCTTACCTAAAATTTGATTACATCTGCAAAGATCCTATTTCCAAATTAAGTCACATTCACAAGTACTGAGGGTTAGGACATCAACACATCTTTTGGGGGGACACAATCCAACTCGCAACAGTCCTTTAAGAGTAAATATCTAGATCAGTCTCCCAAGGCAAAAGAAATAAAAGCAAAAATAAACAAATGAGACCTAATCCAACTTAAAAGCTCTTACACAGCAAAGGAAACCATAAACAAAATGAAAAGACAATGTATGGAATGGGAGAAAATATTTGCAAATGGTGTGACCAACAAGGGCTTAATTTCCAAAATATACAAACAGCTCATACAACTCAGTATCAAAAAAACTAAACAAAACAAAAAACCAAAAAACCCAATCAAAAAATGGGCAGAAGATCTAAATAGACATTTCCCCAAAGAAGACATACAGATGGGCAACAGGCACATGAAAAGATGCTCAAGATCACTAATTATCAGAAATGCAAATCAAAACCACAATGAGGTAGCACCTCACACCAGTCAGAATGGCCATCATCAAAAAGTCTACAAATAATAAACGCTGGAGAGGGTGTGGAGAAAGGGGACACTCCTACACTGTTGGTAGGAATGTAAGTTGGTGCAGCCACTAGGGAAAACAGTATGGAGGTTCCTTAAAAAACTAAAAATAGAGCTATTGTATGATCTAGCAATCCCACTCCTGGGCATATATCCGGAAAAGATGAAAACTCTAATTCAAAAAGATACATGCACCCCAATGTTCATAGCAGCACTATTTACAATAGCCAAGACATGGAGACAACTCAAGTACCCGTCAACAGACAGTTGGTTTAAGAAGATGTGAGATACACACACACACACACACACACACACACACACACACAATGGAATATTACTCAGCCATAAAAAAGAATGAAATAATGCCATTTGCAGCAACGTGGATGGACCTAGAGAATATCATACTAAGTGAAGTGAGTCAAACAGAGAAAGACAAATATTATATGATACCACTTACATGTGGAATCTAAAAAATAATACAAATGGTTCTATATGCAGAGCAGAAACAGACTCACATACATAGAAAACAAATTTATAGTTATCAAAGGGGAAAAGGAGTGTGGGAGGAATAAATTAGGAGTATGGGATTAACAGATACAAACTACTAAACATAAAATAGATAAGCAACAGGGATTTACCGTATAGCACAGGGGACTATATTCAATATCTTGTAATAACCTATAATGGAAAATAATCTGAAAATATATAACTGAATCACTTTGCTGTACAGCTGAAACTAACACAATATTGTAAATCAACTATACTTCAAATTTTAAAAAAAGGGTAAATATCTAGAGAGGTTGGCTCTGCCCCCCTCCATTCCTTTACCCTCTCCGCTCTCCAACTGCCTGTTCCTCATTCTCTGACCTTAACAGTCCTTAAAATGTGGTCCAGAACACCAGAACAGACTGGTGGCTGCTAGGGGGAGGCGTTTGGGGGAGGGATGGAGTGGGAGATAGGGGTTAGCAGATGTAAACTAGTGTATATGGAATGGATAAACAACAAGATTCTACTGTATATCACAGAGAACTATATTCAGTATCCTATGATAAACCATAATGGAAAAGAATATTTTAAAAAAGAATATATATATATCAGTTATATATACATATAACTGAATCACTTTGTTGTACAGCAGACATTAATACAACACTGTAAATCAACTATACTTCAAATAAAATTTTTTTTTAAGTGGTCTGAGACTGATGGGCATCTTGGAGGCCTGCAGGACCTCCTCTGGGGCTGATGGCTGTTTGATATGTTTTTTACAATAATAAATCTACTAGCTTTGGCAGGGATTTTTTTTTTTTTGGTTGATTTGTTTATGTGTTTATCTCTTATGTATTAAAGGAGGAGGCTCACATGATTTTAAAAAACAAAAATTCAAGGCACATACTCCGAAAATCAGGGAAGGTTTGGTTTGTGAGCAGACGTTCTCCATTCAGGATGGATGCTGGATGGGTGGGTAATGCAGGTTGGCCTCAGAAGCCTGTGAGAGCACTTCAGGCCTGGGGATTGGAGAGGAACCGATAATTCTAAGGGGTGCTCAGATCTGGGGGAATTCTCTGGGACTGGATTAAGGGAAGAAATGTGAGCAGCAAACGTTCCTGCACTCTTCAGCCCATCAGCGCCCACTGTGGCCTACACTATGGGGAGTCGAAGGAAGGCAAAGGCTAGAGTTGTTTTATGGACTATCCAGCAATCTCTTTATAATGTCTTTTGTGTATGGTGATCAAGTAGTTTATCATTTTGATAGTGAAAAGGTTGCTGTTAATAATTATACCCAGACAACAGGCATAAACTGGAACTATGCCAGGCAGATTTGGGTGTATGATTATCCTAATTGGGGAAAGACAATTTTCTCAGACCTTACCGCCCTCAAAACAGCTTGTTCAATTGAATTTTATGGATGTGGTGACTCTATAACTGATTGTGTTTCCTTCCTTGCCTTGGTTTCTAGGAAACTCAGAGTCATATTTGTGGCCTTCCTTTTGTAATTGTGCTGGAATTACCAAATGTATTTCTGCATACATTCCCCAGCTTTCCCTTATTCTGCAACCCTCATTTCTTTTTCTTCATCCTAACAAGTGTTCTTTTTGAAAATCTTATTGTATGTATTTTGTAGGCTGTTTAGATGGAGGATGTTTGAAGTCACTGATGGATGGATGAATAGGTGTTTGGTTGGATGGATGGGTGAATGTTTAGCTGGATAGATGGATGAACAAGTAGGCGTGTGTGTGTGTGTGTTTGTGTTTGGATAGATGGGTGGGTGTTTGGATCAATGAATAGATGGATAGATGGTTAGACATTTAGATGGATAAGTATTTAGATAAATAGATGCTTAGATGAATGGAAGGATGGGTGTCTGGCTGAATACTTAGATGGATGGATGCATGTTTGTATGGGTGGATGTTTGACTGGATAAATGGATGGGGGAATAGGTGATTGGATAAATGGAAGGATGGTCAACTGACTGGATATTTAGATGGATAGATTTTAGCATGCATAGACAAATGGAAGGATGGTTGGGTGGGTATCTGAATGAATAGCTTATTGGAGTGACTAGATGGATGGATAGCGGGTGGGTGGATGGATGTTTGGGTGAGTGGATGCATGACTGACTGGCTGGCTATTTGGGTTGATGGGTAGGTGCACACACAAGTGTGTGTGTGTGTGTGTGTGTGTATGGATGTGGCGCAAGTGGAAGGATGAAGGTGTGAATGGATGTTTTGATGATTAGATTATACTTTCTTGGTACATAGGGTAAATGTGCCAAGAGTGAAATAACATATATAAAGTGCTTTGCCTATCAATGCCTGGCATGTCATGGACATTCTAACTTACTAGAAAGGACATGGGCTTTGTAAACTGAAAGACTTTTGTTTTGATCCTTGCCCTACCACTTACTATGTGACCTTGAGCAATTACCTCTCTGCCCTTTACTTTGCTTAACCGTAAAATGGAGTTAAAATACCTACTCCAGGGGGTTGCTGTGAAAATTAAATAAGCTGGTATATGTTTCAGGAGTAGGTACCTGCGTACTGAGGTACAGCATGAGAGAGAGAGAATTCTTCTGCCCAAGCATGGAATAAAAGTCCTCCCCCTCGGTCTGACTGATCAGCCTAAGTCATGTGCCCACCCTGGGACCCGTAGCAGTTGCTATGCCATCTACTGTCTGAGTGAGACTGATCAGCCTGCACCCCCCACAGGTAGAGTCAGGCCGTCTTCTTTTTTTTTTTTTTTTTTTTTGATTTTTTATTAATTTATTGCATGGGTATTTTGGAACAATCCTTTAGTGCAAACAAAAAGCAGCAATCGCCTGCTCCATTATTCTAATCCCATTTCTCAGAGGCAACCACTTTCTTTTCTTGGGGCTGTTTCTTTTGGTATTTTAAACACATTTCTATATATCACACTTATAATTTCATTTCTTATTGAGACATTATTGGCTTTCATTGTTAGAACTGAGAAATCAATTCTCTTTTTTCTTCTCCCATCTTTCTATTATAGTTGTATCATAATTTTTGTTAAATAAAATTTTTATTCTTTATTTGGTTAAACCTGCTTGAATGAAGGAAAGGAGGGAGGCAGCAGTTCGGGAGCTGCTGATACGCATCAGATGAGAGATGATGCTCATGCGTACAGGCAGTGGAAACAGGTGACCAGTCAGCAGACTGTACCCATGTTAAGAGTGTAGAAAATTCACGTGTTGGTAGCTGATAGGCGTCAGTGGAGAGGTGGAAGGATAACAGTAGTCACTGGGATGGGGAACCCCAGGGAAGTGCAGATTGATGAGTTAAAGTTGGGCCATGTTGCCTTTGGAGTGAGTGTGGATGATCTAGGGGGAGAGGTGGTTGGATTGGTGTATCTGGGCCCCTAGCAAAAGGTCGGAGCTGCAGAGATTGGGAAGTAATCAATATCCGTCTTTATAAATCCATGTGCCCTTTCAAACACAAAATCTTACATCCTGCTTTAATGTTATTTAAAACTTCTAAGTACATTAAGTATAATGATTAAAAACAATTCAAATGACTTACAGAATTGAGCCTGCTTCCCAGCTGACACTGATGGCCTCTGCAGGCAGGAAACCTCCTGTCTCTTGCACCTTTGGGGATCCAGGCAACTTTATTCTTCCCTCATCATGGCAGGGTGGGTGGGCACCAGGAGGAGGCTGGGCAGCTCAGACCCTGTATTCCAGCACGTTCAGTGCTGCAGTTGTCAGTGAAGTTATTCCCTCTGCTGGCACTGTCCCAGGCACTGCTTGATCACCTCCAGAGTCAGGGAGCTCACTACCTCCTGAGACAGGCCCTGTCTTCCAGATGGACATACCTACCCGTGAACATTAACTGGCCCCCTTGGCTTTCCCCTACTGTGAGTAGCTCTGCCCTCTGGACCACTTGAAGAGAGCATGGAGCTGGATGTCTCCCTGTGCCTCAGGCATTTGCAGGAGCGGCCAGGTTTGCTTTCAGTTCCCTCTCTTCAGGCTGGCCCCTTCCTGGCTCTCATAGCTGGAGCCTGGCCTCAAAAATCCCTCTTTGACCAGGTAGAGGAGAGACTGCTTCTTCCCACGTGGTAGCCTCTTGCAAAGCACTTCTAGTACCGCTGAGACGGGGCAGTACTGCTTCTGGTTTGGCTGTGGGAACACTTCCGGTTCCACTGGGGAACGTCTGGTTCTGCTGTGGGACACTTCTGGCTGCCTCCTTTCCTGCTTCTCCGCAGAGCCTGTGGAGGTCTGGGTGGGTAGGTTGAACACCCCCTCCCCTCTGCTGCCTTGGGGAGTTGCACTGGTTCGAATACCACTTACAGCCCTCCTAGGTGTGTGACCGTTGCCAAGGGTTTGGCCTTCTTGTGCCTCGGCTTCTTCGATGCCCTTGTAAAATTGGAATAACAACGATGGTGCCTATGTCTCAGAGTTAGCGTGGGGACTGGGTCGATGATGACGTGTGGTGTCGCCCCCCGGGACTTGGGCATAGCAGCAGCTCATTGAATGTTAACTAGACTCCCTCCTATTGCTCTCCAGGGTCTCTCAAATCTCTCTGGAACTTCAGAACTGATAGCTCTTTGACTCCTGATGGGAAGTGTTGAGAAAGACTTAAAACAGCAAAAAGGGTGACCTTTACAAAGGCTATTGGCCATTGTTTATGAGACAGAAGCCTTTGTTGTAACAAGGAAACTGGAGCAGTAGAAATTCAGACTTGAGACGCTGATCTGGAAGGAAACTCTGGGGGGAGTATGTGGACTTTTCTCTCATTCCAGAGGTTACACTTTTTGGTGGTGTGCAAAGTTCATTTATTGCATACCCCCTGCCTCACAAGTAATGAGGTCTCCACCTCTGGGAAGCTTTCAAATATCCTGAAAAGAGGCAGTTTGGGGGGATTTTAGACAGGGTCCCTGTGTGCTGTTAGTGTTGAGAGGGCTTCAAAGGGGGCAGATATGGGTGGGAATCTTGCCTGCTTCTCTGTAGGGGGGATCTGAAAATCACCCCAAACATGCCTGTCACGTGGCCCTGCTCCCCAAGGCGGTGGCCAACCTCGTGGCAGAGCCAGGATCTTCATCTTTGTAACCTTTGGGTCCCCCGCCCCCAGCAAGGACTTTAGTGAATACCTGTTGAGTCATCCCCTAACCACTCATGTCCTGGTGACTTCAGCGGTGGGGGGAGAGGGGACCCCCAGGCTCTTCCTCTGACACCTCTCATGCACCTCATTTTGCAGACATCGACGAGTGTGAGAATGACTACTACAACGGGGGCTGTGTGCACGAGTGCATCAATATCCCGGGGAACTACAGGTGCACCTGCTTTGACGGCTTCATGCTGGCACACGATGGACACAACTGCCTGGGTGAGTGATGCAGCTGTGCCCTGCCCGCTGGGCACACCCTGCCTGTTTCTCAGCTTCAGCTGGCAGTCCTGGGGGTAGTGGGAAGGATTGCCCTCTTTTGGTTCCTTGTATTAGTTTGCTAGGGCTGCCGTAACAGAAAAGCACAGCTTGAGGGGCTTAAACAACAAGAATTTATTTTCTCACAGTCCTGGAGGCTAGAAGTCCGAGGTCACGGTGTTGATGGGTCTCTTTTTATTCTGAGGCTTCTCTCCCTGGCTTGCAGCTGGCCCCCTTCTTGCTGGGTGTTCACATGGTCTTCTCTCTGCGTGCAGGTATCTGATGCCTGTCTCTCTCTCTCTCTGTCCTAATCTCCTCTTCCTATAAGGACACCAGTCACACTGGAGTAGAAGCTATCCTAACAACTCATTTTCAACGTAATTACCTCTTTAAAGGTCCCATCTTAAATACAGTCACATTCTGAGGTACTGGGGCTTAGACCTTCAACATACGAATTTGGGGGAAACCACAGTTCAGCCCATAACAAGGATTCTTACACACCTCCAGATTCTCCTGGTTCAAATACATATATTTTTAAAACAGGTCATTGTATAAAATTTATGAGTAATGCAAACTTTCTGGGTAAAATTGGGAAAACGTAGAAGAACAAGGAAAAACTGGAAAGTATCTTGGTTACGCTGGTGTGTTTGCCTTCAGGCGTCTCTCTGCAGCCAGGTGTGATTACACTGTAGTTGCGATCAGGTACCTGGCCCCTGTTATCACCCTTTTCCTAGTTGCCTCATAGTTTGATAAGTGACTAACAACCAGGGGCTGCTGTAACAAAGTAACAACTGAGTGGCTTAAGCTACAGAAATTTATCCTGTCATAGTTCTAGAGGCTAAAATCTGAAGTTGTGGTGTCAACAGGGTTGGTTCCTTCTGGGGGCTTTGAGGGAGGACCTGTTTCATGCCTCTCTCCTAGCTTCTGGTAGCCTCAGGCTTTCCTTTGCTTGTAGATCACATTCTCCCTCTGTTTTCACATTGTCTTTGCTCTCTGCATGCCTGTCTCTGTGGCCAAATGTCCACTTTTTCTAAGGACACGGTCATATTGGATTAGGGTGCACCCTACTGACCTCATCTTAACTTGATCATCTGCCAGTAACCTATCTCCAGAAGGGGTTACTTTCACCGGCACTGGGAGTCAGGACTTCGCCATCTTTGGAGGGATGTAATTCAACCCATAATAGAGGTGGTTTGCAGCCTGTGGCAGGAGGAACATCTCCTGGTAGAAACCACATGGTCTCAAAGCAGATGCCCCGGTCCCCCAAGCCCTCTTCTGCTACCGGCTGCTGGTGACCTGGGGAACGATGGCTGGAGCCTAGAGGGTAAGACCATGGACTTGGCCGGAGTGTGGTGTGGCTGTGAACCCGTTCTTAACATCTCTGAGCCTCAGTCACTTGTTGGTAAAGGGGGGGTGTGCAGAGCAGCTGTCTCACACGCTGCTGTGAGCAGAAATTGCGATCGTGCCCAGACGGCTGAGAAGTGTGCCTGTCCCAGGGCTCTCAGTCCTCAGAGCGGTTCCTATCACCGCGATTGCAACAGGGATAACGCGCTGTCTGCCTCACTAGGTTGTGTGTGAGGATAAAATGGCACGGTGAAGTGAAGTGGCTGGCACTTGGTGAGTATAAATAGTCAACAAACAGGCATTAGTATTACTGTAGGTGACTCAGCCACCCTTTTGTGGTTGGACGTTTAAATTGTTTGCTTATTTTGTTTGTTTTTACCATCAGAATCCAGAGGTGATTCTGGGCATAAAACTTTTTTTCTTGTTTCCCCAACTGTTTCCTTAGCAAGTCTTCCCGGAACTACTGGGCCAAAAGGATTATTTGGATTCTTTTTTATGGCTTTCGATGCAGTGCTTCCTGGAAGGGCTCGGTAAACCTTCCATTGTGCCAGCTGGTTTTTTGGTGTATGGCATAGGAAGCTTGACATCCCAAGTGCTCGGAAACTTTTCCAGAGTTAGTGGTGTATTCGTCTTCAATTCCTCTGCCTGTTTTTGTTGAATGCGTATTGGATCTCAGATTAGCTTGTTATGGGAAACAGATCCGTAAACATGTAATTACACCCCAAATAAGTGCCAAAACGGAGGTCTGGACTGTTAAAGCCCAGAGGAGTCTGTGAAGAGCTACCCCTGCATGGGGTCGGGGGGGGGGCCTGACTCCTCAGGGGGACGGCATCGAACAGGATCTCCAAAGGTAGGCGAGCTGTTTACTGCGTCGAGGGCAGAGCCTGCGTGGAGAGCTGTGGGTGGCTCCTTGAGGCTGGGCTGGGGAGGCGGGGCGGGGGTGTGGGGTGTGGGGAGGAAGAGCGGGAGGTGGGGCTGCCGAGGCAGGCAGAGCCTTTGGTGAGATCCGGGGAGAACCGAGGCTGTACGGCATTCATTGTGCCAGACGCCAGGTTCAGTTGCTGTTCAAGATTTCTCTCGTTTAATCCTCCCTAGAGCATAAGCATTTAACTTTACTAGTTGCTCGCTCGCCCCTTTTTCCAGATGATAGAGTACATTTCAGAAATTGATTAGTCCATGAAGGCAGAGCTGACGGTCTCTATGAACAGCAGGCGATATCCCCAGTGGTCAGGAAGACGGACCTTGGGAACTGCCAGTTGTGGGCTCAGATCCTGGTCTGCCAGTTATCAGCTGTGTGACCTTTGGCCACCTCGCCTCCAGGCCTCAGTTTCATCACCTGTAAAACAGAATTCGCAGTCCTCTGTCTTGCATGGCTCTTGCGAGGACTGAGTGGGATGGTGGATGTCGAGCATCTTGAGAGTGCCTGGCACCGAGCGCACAAACGTAATGGGCATCAGTCTGGTCATCGACTTGCAGACCAGGTGTATTGCGGTGGGCTGGTCTGATGCCCCCGAGACCTTGTGGGGGCCGGGTCTGCCGTCTGCAGCCCCCGGGCTGTGTGGGACACACAGGCTCCCCTCCTCGTCACAGCTCTCTTACCTGGGCAGTCACCTGTTTGTAAACACCCTTGTTCTTGGCTACGGCAGGTGTACCCAACGCCTCCAGACTAATGGAGTCTGTGCAGGTCTTTGTTTCAACCCCAGGATTTTCACAGCGGATTCTTTTTACACTAATCAATGTAAGGAACTGGGTAAGACTCCACCCACCCCCGCCTCCGAGCACAGATTGCAACTTCGTACGGCTCTAACTCACACATATGGCAGCCGACAAAAGGCTCTCTCTGTTGCTCCTCTGCTTTTAGCTGGGGCAGACGCTTCCCGACAGACTTCCTTATGTTTGGGCTTTTTCCTTCTCAAGACAAAACTCCGGCTCTAGAGAAGACAGACCTTGGCTCCCACTGGCTCCAGCCCCGCCTGACCGCGTAAGCTCTCAGAGCCTCGACTCCCTCACCCATAAAACGCTGAAAAAGTGCCCAGCACAGTGTCAGGATCATGGAGGCTTATAGATACTGGCTGAAACAAGTAATGCTGTACGAGGAAGCTGGACTTGCAGTTGGAAGATGTGGCCCAAATTCTGTCACCACCACTCATGAGTTCTGTTTGAGACCAGTTACTGACTCTCCACGTGTCAGTGCCCCTAACTGCAGAGTGGGTCAGAAATGCCTGTCTCGGGGTCACTGTGACAATTAAATATGAAAGTAGACCTGGAGAGCTGAACGTACTGATGTGACATTCTCCGCGGGTGCTGGGTGTTGTCGTCATTTTGTTGCAGAGGTTTCAAGCTGGCAGCCCACAGCCCTCCTCCAGCCTGTAAACGTGTTTGGTCTCTCCCTGCCATGTTGATGATATGATCGTGACGATGGTGGTGGTGATTGAATTATTTGTCAACATTTATAAATCAAGGGGTGTCACATAAAAATCAATATTTCCAGCATTGTTCCTGCTTGGCCATAGTCACCCGGCCCCTGACTTTGTGGGACTTGGGCAGGGGTGCATATCCCATGTGGTCAAATGTGGAAGTCATTACGAAGCTTCAAACTGGAATATGTTCAATCTTTTCTACCTTGACAAGTATTCCTACTGACTTGGAAGGCTAGACTGGAATTTAGAAATCTAGGACTCCTTGGAGTTTTGTGCCAGAAAGTGGTAGCGTGGGCAGTGCCTGCTCCCCACCCCTTCTTCTCATCCCTGGCTCCATCCTACACCACAGGGAGCCTGAGGACACCCTAACCTGAGTGTGTAAGCTCTGGCCATTTGCCCCCAAACCATCTTCCCTTTGGCTTGGTCCTGTTATTTGTCCCTCTGAGAAGAGACAGGCTTGGGCCATTTGGACAGGGAATTTTGGGGTCTCAAACACCCAGAATGTGGTCTAGAAGGATGGGTATGTGTTCCAGGTGCCACGACCCCCTGTGGACTCCTTACTCTATGGGAAGGGCTGCAGCCACAGGAGGGGCAGCACAGGGACCCTCAAGGCATGGAGCCAAGAGCAGGGGCACCTCTTGCCCACGTCTCAGTGTGGTACAAGCAGCAACGGCAGGAGCCGCACCGTGGCTGCCCCCTGCGGAGGGTGTGTGTACGTCCCTGATTGCTGCACTCCCCACCACTCCCTATTGCTCACAACCTGTTGGTCATTTAACTGCCTGCTCGGTCTCAGTCGGAATTGTGTTCACGCTGCCTGATGAAGCTTCCAGCGCAGGGCCTGCCCTCAGTGGGTGTTTGGTGGGGGTGAGAAGCTGACTGAGTGGTTGGAAGGTTCTGCGTTCTGCATTCTCGCTGCTTTGCGCGGTCCTGACCGTCTCTGGTCAGTCACTCTGAGCCCCACTCCACAACCCATCACCCGTCAGGGACAGTTAGGCCTGTTTGCGTCTCCTGTTGTTTTGTCTCCAAAAGTCTGGGTCAGAAGTCTCGTCCGGTTGTAACATTCCGCTGTCAACCACCGCTGAATTCCTTCGGGATGATGGCTGGAATCGAGCCTGGTCAGCACAGTTTGAAAAGCATTCTGAGCTAACTAGGAGAAATGAGGCTGATGGCTGAAGGGTTATTTTCTTGCCTGGGTTTTCACAGTTGAACCTTTTCTTTTCTTTTGAACAAATGAGGTTATTTTCTTGTGGAGATGGCTTGCCTGGGACTGTGTCCTGGAGGATGGCCAAATCTGTCCTCTGGGGAGTAAAACCCTGTTTCTATTTGACATCTTTATTGAGGAATTTCTCAAATGTAACAGAAAATGACACCAGAGGGAATTGAAACCATGATGAGATCCTTGCTCAACCCCAAATGACTGCTTTTAGCATTGTAATTACTTGAAATAGCAGTAGTTCTGTTTGAAAAATATTATTCCAAACTCCATGCAATTGGACATAAGAGCAATATTTAGGCTAATAGAATAAGATTTTTTTTCATCTTAAATTAAAACCAGCAGTGGATAATTTTTTCCCGACTCCACAAAGCAAGGCTCCTTTCTCCCTAAAGCCGTTAGTTCACTTAGCCAGATGTTTTCTGCGACCCCAGTCTTTATCTTGACTTACTGAAAAATATGGTTCTCAAGTTGCTCACAGTCTGAATTTTGGACTTGCTTCTCAGCACTTTTTCCCCTGATGAAGAGGAGTCATCTGTAGCCAGGTTCAACAGAAAAGTTGTTTTGTTAACCAGATCGCTGCATTCCCGTTAACACGTATGGAGCACCTACCGTATGCCCGGCCTTGTGCTAGGTAGTCAGCTTCTCTTAGGTGAGATGAGGGGACTTTGGCCGCACCTCTGCCGTGCACCTGGAGTCGCCCAGGATGTCGTGCTCACATTCTGTCGTTTAGTTCTCACAGCATCCATAGGCAGAAGCCATTAGTATCCCCTCTTTACAAATGAGGAAACTGAGGCTCAGAGAGGGAAAGTGACCTATGTAAGGTCACACAGCCAGTAAGTGGTAGGGCTGGGATCAGAGCCCAGGTCTGTGCATTTGCCAGTTCAAGCTTGTAAGCCACTGCCCACCCCTTGCCCCATGGCACCCGGAACAGAACCAGCTCTGGGAGGCTGGTCCGGATCAGGGAGGGGCTTCCTTCACTGGGGGTTAGATATGCCCTGCTCTGAGTTTGGGAGTCACTGAGAAACCCTAGCATCTGCCAAGCCAGGCTGGTGGGTGGCGTGCTGAAGGGCGTGAGGGCGGCCCTGCTCCAGAGAGTTCCCCCAAATCTGTACCGCCTCCCAGGCCAAGGCAGGATCTTGCCGCCCATGCAGGAGCCTTGTGTCACCCTTGAGCTTCTTTGGGGCATTGTCTTACCCCGTGTGAACGAGCGGAGCCCTGTTATTACTGAACCCTCTCGTGTGGCTCCCATCACTTTCACAGGAGCACCCAGTTCTTCTGCCCGCCGGCTCACGAAGCCCTCAGGCCAGGGTGCTTGCTGCCAGCCTCCTCTCCTCACCTCTCATCCTTGCCCACCTGCGCCCTCTGGCCCAGCTTTCCTTAAATCCACATGGTCCTTCTACCCCTCCCTGCTGTTCAGGGCTGCTCCCTGAGACCCCTCCCCCAGCATGACCTGGTGAGGTCCTGCTTGTCATTCGAGACCCAACCTCCATCTCCCTTTGCTCCAGAGTCTTCTGTGACCACGTCGTACACACCTGCACCGTCGCTCTGCGCCGGGGTCCTCCCTTCTTCTCCTGCAGGCAGAAGCTATCTTGTTTATCTCGTCTTCCTCCTCAGAATCTAGTGTGTCTGGCATACCACAGGCACATAATAAACATTTGTAGAATGAATGAATGAATGAGTTTGAAGAGGGTCCTCAAGCTCAGCAAACGTGTGTGCTGGGCACATAGCAGAGATCCAGGTGAATTAGATGGAGCCCGTGTCGCAGGACTCCCAGGTTCATGAGAAACACAGAAATGTTCACGCTTCTAATGACAGGTAGAAAGGGCTATATTCGCAGTGACACAAGCCTCCAACCTAGTATTCATCCATTTGTTTATTCAAAAAAAATTGTTCTGAGCACCTGCTGTGTGCCAGACCTGGTTTTAAGTGCTGAAGATACAGTGAGGGGTGAACAAAAGCAACCAAGCACCCGCACTAGGGAGGGGGGAAGACAGTGCACAAGTAAGCTTATAACTCAGTAAAGTAAAGCTCAGTCAGGTCAACTCCAGTGAAAAATAATAAAATAAGGTGATAGAAAGTGATGGAGGCAGGATGACAGTGTTGGAGAGGGTGGCATTCCTGTTACTATTGCTGCATAAAAACCACCCCACACTTAGTGACATAAAACACCCTTTGACTCTGCTTGCAGATTCCGTGGGTCAGGAATTCAGACAGGACGCAGCAGGGACGGCTGTCTGAGCTGCACGGTGTTTGGGGCCTCAGCTGGGAAGACATGAGGCCAGAGATGACTTGATGGGGGCTGGACTCATCTGGAGGCTTCTCTGCTGACGTCTCACGGTTGATGTTGGTTGTCAGCCAGAACACTTACGGGCAGCCTCTCGGTGCGGTCTTTCCACGTGGGCTGGTGTGGGCTTCCTCACAGCATGGCCGCTGGGTCCCAAGAGAACAAGACACAAGTGCGTGGAAGTTTTCCAGTCTAGTCTCAGAAGTCACTTTCACCCAACTCTACCTGTCAAGGCAGTTACAAAGGTCCATCCACGTTCTTGGGGGCGGGGGGGGGCACTTGGGGAAGGGGGCCTCAGGGAGGAGGAGGAAGCTGCCCTGTGAAGATCTAGGGAAGACCTTCCCTCCAGGCAGAAGGGGAGGACAAAGGCAGTGGCCCGAGGTGGGGACAAGCTGGGTGAGTTTGGGCACAGGTCAGTGTGCCTGGAGGATCTGGAGGGAGGGAGAGGGTCTGGAGACGAGGTCGGGAGCGGGCAGGGCCAGGTCGTGTGCAGCCTTGTAGACCTTAGAAGGGAGTTGGGATTTTTTTAAATTTATTTATTTATTTATTTATTTACGGCTGTGTTGGGTCTTCGTTTCTGTGTGAGGGCTTTCTCTAGTTGTGGCAAGCGGGGGCCACTCTTCATCACGGTGCGCGGGCCTCTCATTATCGCGGCCTCTCTTGTTGCAGAGCACAGGCTCCAGACGCGCAGGCTCAGTAGTTGTGGCTCACGGGCCTAGTTGCTCCGCGGCATGTGGGATCTTCCCAGACCAGGGCTCGAACCCGTGTCCCCTGCATTAGCAGGCGGATTCTCAACCACTGTGCCACCAGGGAGTTGGGATTTTATTCTAAATTAGTTGGGAAACCATGGGACATTTTAACCAGGGATTGACATTTTAATTAAGAGATTTGCTTTCTGGCTGCTCAATAGAGAATGTGTTACCTGGAATAAGAGGCAGAGACCCCTGTGGCGATTTGGGTCAGAGATGTTGGTCGGCCAGGTGACAGTGGTGGCAGTAATGAGAAGTGGTTGAATTCATGTATGTTTTGAAAACAGGGCCAAAATGAATTGATGATGGACTAGATGTAAGAAGTGAGGGGAAAAGAGGAATCGAGACGGACTGCTAGTGTTTTGCTCGGAGTTACTGTGTAGCTGTGCTGCTGCGGCTGAGATGGGCAAGACTGGGGGTAGGACAGATTTTGGAATGGGGAGCGGGGTGAACTAAGAGTCTGTTTGGCCAAGTTCAATTTGAGATAATCCGTAGCCATCTGAATGGAAATGGTATGCAAGTTCAGAAGTCTGTGGGGTCGTCAGGTCTGGGGTTCGGGGAGAATGTGAGAGCCTAGAGCTTCTAAATAGCGTCAAAATCCAGAGCTCTTAACGTTCATTCGTTTCATAAGATTCCATGAGCACCTGCCCTGTGCCATGTCCTGGGCTGGGAGCTCGCAGCTGGGAGATGGATGACATAGTCCCAGCCCTCGAGAAGCATCGGGAATCAGCCTCCCTAGCTTTGAATCCTGGATCCGTCACTTAACTGTGTGACCATGAGCAGGTAACTTCACGTCTCTGGGCCTCTGTATCCTCATCTGTACGGTGTGGCTAATAGCAGTGCTTATTTGACAGGGGTGATGCAGAGACCAAATGAGATAAGCTTTGCAAGGCACGTGCCTGGCACACAACAGGGGCTCAACAGATGTGAATTATCTAATTATCGCTTATTCCTGGTGTGCAAAGTCAGAATACTTTTTAAAGAACATGGATGTCCTTTCTGAGCTGGTGAAGAGGCAGGGGGACGAGCCTCGTCCCTGAGCTGGGGGTGAAGCTCCAGGGACTGTTGGGGACTGTCCCTTGTGTTCCGCACGGTGCTCCTGCCAAATGAGCCACTGCTCACCACCCTCCCGGGTCAGAAACTTCTCCTTCCTCCTGCTCATCCATCGGCACGGGTCACGTGGCATCAGGGCTTCCAATCCCAGCTCTGCCACATACTCATTTTGTGACCTTGGACCCTTGTCACCTCTTTCTCAGTCTCAGTTTTGTTTTCTACAAAATGAACATGATCCCTGTCTGGTAGGATCAGATGTGCAGGTGACACCACAGGGCACCAGGCAGAGGGAGGAGAGGAGGAAGGGAGCCCGGGAGGCGGCAGCAGGGCCCAGGAGCCGAGCCGCACATGTGGGAGGGAAGCACCGCAGAGGCCCAGATGCTCCGCGTCGGTTCAGCGGTCACAGCTCTCCCTGCGCCGGGCTGGTCCCTGGCAGGATGAAAGGGCCGCGCTCCAGCCCTTTTGAAGGCGCCCTCTCTCATCCTGGAGGACAGCTGGAGACAATGTGTTGCTCCCTTGAACCCCTAACGAAGGCTCGAGTTGCCTCTGTTTATTTGTCTTTATACTTCAACAGCTCAAATGCATTTCTTACTGGGAAAAAAAAATGCTGAACATTTTAATGTAAAACTAAACAGCTTCGGACCGTCATATACTTACTCCATAAACACCAATATTTTTCAAGGTAAACTGGAGAGGTTTCTTCCTGTTCTATTTACGCCCTCCCCTCCCTGCTTTTCCCTAGTCTTGGCCCACATTCAGGTGGTCTAAACACACTTGGTTGGAGGGATTTGCTGTCAAAGGACAAGTTGGATTCAGACTTGCTTCTCCTCCCAGCTTTTTACAACTGTTAATCTGATGGAAATTCTTTGGCTTGAAGAAAAGAAACACACGGGACAACAGTGTGCATCTTTATAAATGGGCTTCCTTCTTTCCCCAAATCACTACAGAACCAGGGAGATCCTGGAGCAGGGAGGGAGGTGGATTGATTGAGACCCAGGTGTGTTTTGGGGGGTGGAGTGGCCTTCTCCAGCCTCATGCCTGCAGCCAACTCAGGACTGGGGGCCAGGGGGAAGGGGTGGGGCAGAGCAGCGAGATGCTTCTTACAGAAGGGGCAGGCGAGTGCTGGGGGAGAAGGGCGGTGGGCCAGGAATCAGGCTCTTTGGGCCACGGACTTGCTGGGGGACCTTGGGAAACTCCCTAACCTCTCTGTGCCTCAGTTTCCCCATCATATGTGAAATAAGGGATGGGATTCGACCAATGGTTTTGAGATTTCATGGGGTTTTGTTTCTAGCAGCAGAACCATTTGTTTCAAGCAGAATCATACGGTGGTCACGCTACTCTGGCTGAAATGGGAGGCAAGACCGGCAGGGACGAGATGCCTGCTCTCCATGGAGCCCATCCCCACCTCCGCAGGGTCCCTGGGGTCAGGAGCACTGTTTGGAACCCCTTGGCCTGGCTGCTGTGTCAGAGCCCTTCTCCCTCCAACATCTTGTGATTCGATGACTTGGTGGTGTGGAGTGTCCTCAGGGACAATGGCCAAGCTCCTCGTCCCTACCAACTGCAGTCCCTGTCTACTTCTTTCTCCCTATTTCTCAGAACTGTAATCTCCAGCATGTCAAACAGCTTCCATTTCCCTCAGTGGTACCCCGCTTTCCTGCTCTGGCGTTTCCTTACACCTGCTGTTCCTTCTGCCTGAATCACCCTTCCCCGTGCTCTTCATTAACGCTTTCTTTGGCTGACGCCTACTTGTCACGACTCAGCTCTGGCATCAGCCCCTCCAGAAAGCTTTCCCTGAGTTGCACACCCTTCCCCTGGGGGCCTACAGCCCACTCAGGCTGCCCTCTGCCTCAGCACTGAGCTCCTGGCGTGTCCCTGGACACCAGGGGCGGGTCTCTCCTGCCCTGGGAGGTCCTGGAGAGCCATGCTCCAGAGTGACTTAGCCCTGTGTTCCTGGGCCCAGTGCAGGCTGCTTTGTGTGATGGAGGGATGGGCGGTTGGCCGGTGAAGGTTGGATTCTGACTCTCCAGGAGAGCACGGTTTGACAGTGGTGCATGCACAAGCCTGGCATGGGGGCAGAGCTTCAGCGCTCTCAGAACTTCTGCGATCTGCGTGGCGGTAGCAGGGGCGGGCGGCGGGGGGCTCTTAGCAGCCCACGTGACTGCAACCCCCCGTGGCTGGCTGAGCTTAGGACGCCCCCGTCCCCGTCCTCATCTCCAGGCCCAGCTCCTTCTAGTATCTGTTGTAGATGAGGGGAGAGCAGCGACCTAGGAAGCAGACGCCTCAGCCTTGGCTCCCAGCTCCCTTCCTAGCAGTGCTTTGGGGCCAGCCCTTCACTCTCACTGTTCTTACCCCAAAAAGAGCAGTGATGATGTCCCCGGGAGGGCGCTGTAGGCATCAAGCAAGCTGGTCTGTGTGGCGGCAGGGGGGCACCCAGCGGGCGGCAGGAGCCTTCGCTGCCTCTCCTTCCTGCTCTCCCTCTGGTTGCATGTTCAGGTCAGAGACCACATCACAATACGAGGTGGCCCTTCCCATTGGTAGGACTGTGTTAAAATCTGTTGTCGATCGCCCTGTGCCAGCCTCGCCTTTGAATAGGTCTCAGTTTGGTGACCTGGGGAAGAAGTCCTGCTCTGTCCCAGGGCAGAGCATGCCAAGTCCATAAACAGCAAAGAAAAACACCCAGTTGCAGAGGACAGGCCAGGCGAGCAGGCACGTTCCTTCATCTTTCTTGTTTGCAGTTCATATGCCAAGGGCTGGGTCAGAACTCAGAGAAATAAACAGAAAATAAGTGTCTTGTGAAGGCTCTTTAAAAATACTTCACCACCAAAACATATGCCCCAAACCAGAACTGAACTGTGTGCCTGAAAAGGGGCATTATCAACGAGTAAGTGTGCCCCGGCGTATCCAATACCGTTCTTCCTCTGCCAGTAACCTTGCTTACTTTGGAGCAGTCTGTGCCCTGGGTGGTGATGGGGTCACCCTGGACGTTTGCCGGGCCTGGCTGCCTCTGCACAGATGCTGCAGCAACCATCCTTTCCCAACACCGACAGGCTGTTTATAGTGGCCATTCGCCACCCCCGTGCCTCGCCTGCTCCAGCCCCCTCCCTGGATCTGCCTCATCCCAACCATATGCAGCTGGAAATAGACTAGCCGGCAGTGAGGGCTTGCACCCGGCTGGCACTCTTTGCTTGTGGGAAGTAGGTAGCCATGGTGGCAGCCTCCCAGCTGCTTGGTCTGGGGTCTTTAGTAACCCCTCAGGTGTTACCTTAATGGTGGGAGAGGATCCCACAGGCCGACTTGCCCTGCCCTGGCTTACGTGCTGGCCGCCAAGAGGTCAGATGCCAGTGAAGTCATCTGGATGAGCCTTGGTGGAGGCCTCTCTGAGTGGGATCCTCCTGGGGCCCCTCTTGCCCTTGGAGGAGTCTGGGGTCCTCGGCCTGGCAGCTGGCTTCTCGGGCTCCGGGCTCCGCCTGCCACTCCAGCCTGGCCTTCTCTCCATGTGAATGTGAAGCCTGTCCCCCTCTGTGCTTCCTCCCACCTGAGAACGTCTTCCCTTGCCTGTCCCGAGTGCTCAGTCCATCCTTCTGCACCTCTTCCCTGGCCTTCCCGGCAGCCCGACTTGGTCCCCACCCTGCCCTTGGGCCGACCAGAGTCACGGTGCTCATCACGCAGAGTTGAAAAGGTCTGTTTACTTATCCATCTTCCACTTGCGTAATAATTATACAGAAACACTCAGAGAAATCAATAGAAAAGACAGAAAATAATTCCCCCATTAGCTTGCCACCGCAACAGGTCAACAGCTTTCGTGTCCTAATGTTCTTGTCCGACATCATCTGTGTGTAGAACTGACTATATATGGTTATGATTGTGCACTGATGTATGTACACTGCTTCCCCCCACCCCAGAAGATGTTTTTCACTCTTGGTTTGTAATCACGTAGCTGAGATGTGGGACTGGAATCGGAGTCCAGGATGTGGCGGGCCTGGCAGCCTGTGGGCGCTGAGTGAGAGCCGCTGTTGCTGCTGTGGCCGTCTGGTTGGGAGAAATGATTTGTAACCTCTGGGTCAGCAGCTGACCCCCTGAGTGCCTGTATCTGCCAGGTCAGGGGGGCCAGAGGTTATTTAGATGTGACTGGCACTCTCAGGGAGTTCTGGGCTCTGTGCAGAAGTACTCCCAGAGTGGCATCCTGGGTGTAATTAACACTACACCGAGTACTGGGGTGAGAGGGGGGAGGGATGGGGGCCATCTCACCCTGCCAGCGATAAGTGAAAGGTCACCAGGTGGGGGCGGAGGGGGGATGAGGGCAGCAGGGAACAGCAGATGCAAAGCCTAGAGGTGAAAAGGCTCGGTCAGGTAGGAGAGTGGGCTCAGGAGTAGACAGTGGTGTGTGAAATGGTGGCCCGTCAGCAGAGCCACGCGTGCCGATTGCTCTCTGAGTCTGAGATCTGGAGATTTAAACCTGCAAATGTAGGAGTGGCAGGGAATCACCTTTGGCTGCATCTTGGGCACGTCAGATGCAAGCCTGGTTCCTAGCCCCTCCTTCGACAGCCACCAGGGCCCTACCTGCTACTCCAGCGTCACCAAATCCGTGTAGGCGTGTGCATACACACACACACACACACACACACACACACACACCCGGCAGGCATCCCATGCCCAAACTCACCTCTCCCTGCGCCGGTCCTCGTGCAGTTTAGGGAGAGGCTCCCCTGCCTCTCAGTTTGGCTCCCGATCCCTGGTCTTACCTGGTCTTACCACTTCTCTCCCCCTGGTCGGGCAGCTCCCTGAGAGCAGGCCTTGACCTCATGCTCACTGCCTATTCCCTGCCTTGTTGAGTGAGTGCATGAATGGACAAACACACGTGGCTAATCCCAGTTCTCTCGGGGAAGACGTGGGCATAAGAAAGATGACTTCAGATGAGACGACTGTTCGTGCAGATACGCTCTAGGGCGGGAAATCAGCAAACCGTGTGCAGAGTCACAGGGGTCTAACGGGGAATGATGAGAAGTATAAAAGCTTGTGGTCTTTGCCCCGGAATCCCACTTCTGGGAATCCATCTGGAGGAAGAATCCCTAAAATAAAAAGGGCTACGGCTACCCAGACGTGTCCCTCACAGGGGAGTTTACTAATGGGGTGGAAGAGAGACAGCGCACCGAGGTGGGAGAGGGGTCCCTTACGGCCTGGACAGCGGCAGGTGAGAAGGGCGGCCAGGACTGAGCCCCAGCGTGACAAGGGCACTAACTCAGCTTTCAGTGAAGAAGGGTGGGACGGTCACGTACAGAGTGATTTGTTACCACTAGCAGCAACTCAGCATGTGAAAAAAGGCCGAAATAAAATAGATGCTCGTGATAGGGGTTGTAGCTAGAGTGTAAATTTGTTGATCTTTTTTCTTCCGCTGTTTTTCAGAATTCCTTGTAAATTCAAATTTTGGAATAATAAAAGTCTTATTGGACAAGTGATAGGGACCCATGCTGAGTTCTCGAGGGCAGGAATGCTATGGAAAGGTCGTGCCACAACCTGGGCTGGAAAGGGGCGGGGTAGGGTGGGGCTAGCCACGGGGAGGCACACGGTCCTTCCGGGGCTTTAGCCAAGCCCGGTGCTGCCTTTTCCACGAAGCTCCCTGGTGCCCACGTCATCCTCCACCTCTGCCCTCTTCCAGCCCCTCTGCCTGCTACTTTCTTAAACGTGTCAACTCTATTGGCATAAAATCATTTTGCAGTCTTGTTGTGGCTGCGTGACCCACCCAGTGCCTGGCAATGAGGGGCTGCTGAGCGTGGGAAGGAACAGGCCGCCTCGCAGACAGCCAAGTGAAGGAGCCATGGCAGGCTGGGGCGGGAGCCTTCCCACTCACAGAGAACTCCCAGAGCCACTAGTGGAGGCCCCTGGCGGGAAGGAGGACGGAAACAGGCTTCCAGGAAGCACCCACAGTAGCCTGATAAGTGGAAAGGCCCATATTTTATACTCAGCAGCTTTGGAAGGTGGAAGAAAATGCTGAGTTTAATTGGGAAGATTTGATGCTTGAAGGTATTCAGAATTCCAGGCAGTACCAGTGGTGAGAAATTTATGCTGGAAGCAAGGCATTTGACCTGGCCAGAGTCAGGCGTGATGGACCAGCCAGAGGACCTGTGTCCATCACAGGGCGGCATGGGGAGCTCCTGGGCTCATCCTGATTCTGTGGCGTTTTTCCCGAGGCAGTGGGACTCTCCCTGCCTGCCCCATCCACAGGCCCGCGGAGGTAATCACAGCCAGCTGGGCCTGTTTCATTTCTGAGGATGTTCACTGAGAACCCTGTCAGAGCATTTCCCCTTCTTTTCTCAGAGCTTCTTGCTTTGGTTCCAGGGTTTGGTTGGTTGGTTGGCTTTTGTCCCCTTCCCTCTTTCCAGTCCTCCATTCTTATCCCCATCAAAAGAAATTTCTAAAAACTCCAGTGCCTCCCATAGATGTCCAACCAGGATCACGTTCACAGCTGCACTGTGAGAGGCCCGAGGGCGGGCGGACAGAAGCGTCCAGTTCCCATGCTGGCTCTGTCACCACGCATTGGTGACCGGGGGCAGGCCGCTCACTGCTTGGCGCTCCTGATTATAACACCGCTGCTACTGCCCCGGGCTGAGGCCAAATGGGACACTGTAACGAGAGTGCCTGCACAGAGCCGGGGCTCCAGGAGCGGGGCTTCCCTTCCGTCTCCTGCAGCCTCCTCTCCTGCCCATGCTAGAGAGATTAAAGGAAGAGCTGGTCTTGCCATAGGTGGCATAGACAAAGGGCAATGAAGTGTCATTCAGCAGGGCATTCCGCTGTCTTCAAACCCCTACCCCCTCCACCCGCTCCTGAAGCACTACGCAGTCAGAACGGCTTTTCTTCAGTTGAAGACTTTGGTCCTCATACTGGTGAAAGCATCCACAAAGCAGGAAGACACTATGGGCTGTGCTGACCTACCAAGAGCCCCACGTGGCTCCGTTCGTTCATTGAGCACCAAAGCTCACGGGCTGGCAGTGTTTGAGGGCATCTGCTCCCGCTCCATCCTGATCCTGCCACAAGCTGCCCACAGGCGGGGCTGTGCTCACCGCCACGATGGGGCTTTACTGCTGGGCGAGGCTGAGGCAGGCAGGTACCTGAGCACAGCTCTTCTCCCACCAGCCCTCACTCTGCGCCCCGAGGACCCACCAGCCAGCACTCACTCCCGTCACTCATCTAGAGCTGCCTCACTGGGCAGCCCCTCCAGGGCCACACAGCCCATCCCTGATGGGACAGGCCTGCAGCCAGGGCCTTGGGGCCAGAGCTGCCTCTCCCAACCAGTTCTCAGTCAGTCACTCGGTCCGCAGACGTGGATCATGTGCCCCGTGCACTGTTTAACACCCTGAGATGCACCCACACTGAAGATGTCCCTGTTCTCAAAGACTGTATTCTCCGGGGAGACAGAGAAACAAGCACAAAGCAGACACCAGTGCGTGGACGGACCGGATGACTACCAGGTGTTTTGGCTGAAGCGACTGTGGGTTGGGCTACCATTTGCTGAGGTGGAGAAGGCTGAGGGTGGGACCGGGCTGTGCTTTGTTCTCCTCTGTTTTTTGTTGTGGGAAGTGGAGTTAGGAGTTCGCCATGGGCCGTGTTCAGTTTGTCCTGCCTGTTGGACATCCAAGTACATACAGGTGCTGATATCTGAGTCTGGAGGATGGTGGAGCAGGCAGGCCTAGAGGTTTGGGTAGTGTTGGCACGGTAAGTGGCTGGAAAAGCCATGGGACAGGGTGACATCTTCCAGGAACGGAGCCCAAGAGGAGCCCAGGCCTTATGGATGGGGCCCCCATACGTGCACTGACCTCCTGGGGCCTGGTGCCGCCCAAGGCTCCTTTAAAGGAGGGATTGTCCATGAAATCGGAAAAGTGATCCCATAAGGGTCTAGTATCGAGGATTATATACCTTATATAGAACTCTCACAACTCAACAGTAAAAAGGCAAACAACCCAGTTTACAAGCGGGCAGAAGATTTGAACAGGCATCTCTCCACTGCTAAGCAGCTGATGGGCCTGTTCCCCCAAGAGGGGCGACTCGGCGGTGAGCAGCTGATGGGCCTGTTCCCCCAAGAGGGGCGACTCGGCGGTGAGCAGGCCAGAAGCTACGTCAGGGGCGAGCAACTCCCGAGCTGAGGCTGCTCCGCTGGGAGCCCGGAAGGCCGAGGCAAGACTGACCTGCTATATAAATAAATAAACAAAATAAAAAAAAAAAAAAAAGACTGAGTGCTCCCTTCGGATGTGCTTTGTTGTTGGTTTTCCAACTTGGGGGGGGACTTTGCCATCCCCCAGAGGGTGTTCCCTCCTGTGACCCCTGGAGCACTTGTGCTGGCTTTGTCCAACAGTTGTTAACGTGTATTGGTGGCCTGTGTGAGCCAGACACTGTGCTAAGTGCTTTACCTCCATTATTTTCTTAATTCCCCAAACAACTCCAGATACTATTATCCCTGTTTTATAGAGAAGGAAACCAAGGCCCAAAATGGTTAAGCACCATGCCGAAGGTCACACAGCAAGTTACTTACTGAATCTTGTACCCCAGCTGGTGTGACCTGGGGGCCAAGAACCAGGACCCATAGGTAGTGGTCACAGGGGGACACCATGTAGATTATTATAAGGTGGAGCGGTCATCAGCTGGAGTTAGGCAGCAAACTCCTGGTCCTTAGATGTTCAGTGCTGCTCAGCCATCACTGGGAGACCACAGGCAGCAGCTGGGATTGAAGGTGAGGCCCAGATGAGGAATGCAGTGACCAGACCCTGAAGGCCAGCAGCCTCAACAGAGCTCTGGCCTGCCCTGGGCTGGCTCCTTGGGTCTGGGTGTGAGCAATGGGCTTGCTGGTCTGGAAAGCTGGCCCCACCAGTCATGTGCCTCATCTCCCAGCGCTGAGCTTGGACTCAGGCCCAACCCAAGGGGCTCGGCGTCAGAGCAGGGCTACAACGGGAGACCCTGTGTCTCCCACACACAGCCGACCTGCTGGGGAGCCAGGAGCCCCAGAGAAGGCCCCAGCTGATGCCCAGACCAGGAGGTAGGCGGGTCCCAGGAGACTCAAGTCACACCTCCTGCCTGCTGTGCCAGCACCTCTGACAGCTCGGGGAGTGTCCTGGATCTGGCAGAACCCAGGCCCCAAAGCTCTAAGACCCATGTGTATTTTACCCGAAATCTAATTCATCTGGTTCTCATTTATTTACACTTAACTCATCAAATGCAATTTTGCAAGAGCCGCTCGATAGCCAAGAGGACTTTCTGCCTAAGCCTCCCTTCTGAAAGGAGCTTCAGAAGGGGGAGGGCTGGGGCCTCAGCCCTCGGGGACCGGGAAGGCGTTCTCAGGGTTGGAGGTTGAGTTTGGTTTCTGAGATGGGCCTGTGCCTCTGCCTCTGTTCCCGGACCCTTGTTGGGAGCTGGGGTGCTGGGGCCGGGCACAGGGCCTGACACACAGTAGGCTGTTGGCAGCCAGGAGAACATGGGTGGGGTTCAGGCAGAACATAGAGTCTCTGTTTCAAATTGTGAGGCATTCATGGGAAGCACAAAGCAACCAAAGCTGGATCCAGAAGTAATTTTTAGTTATTATAAATAGCTGCAAACCTGGATTCTGGGTCCAAAATAGGACAGACAGTCAGCTATTAATAAAAACAAACACCGGCACCTTGGGCCAAGAAGCAAACCTCCTGGGCAAACCACAGGCCTGCCTGCAGAGACCTTTCAGAAGCAGGTCAACCTGCAGCCCGTTGGTGCCGGCTCTGGAATGCCTTCTTGCTGGAAAACAACCGCGTCCGTCACCACACACGGGCCCATCCCAGATAGGACCCTTCAGCAGCTGGCGGGAGTGGAGGCGGCCTTCTCGCCGTGAGTGGTGGGCACACTGAACAGAAGTGGGCAGAAATCACAGCTGAGGTCCGTCTCTCCCGACCCCAGCGCCCACACCTGTGCTCATGCAGGGCAGAGTGAGGCGGGGGCACCTGACCCCAGACCCCTTGTTTGGACTTGATCTTTGGTGCCGGGGTGCTGTGTCTTGTTCCGACTAGAGTCGTCACAGTGGGCCCTGGGATTGCGAGGGAGAGAGGAGAGGCCGGGCGATCCAGGAGGAGCGTGTGGACACCTGTAGGGAGAGGCTGAGGCCCAAGGCAAGGCTGTGCCCTGGGAGTAGAGGCAGGACAGAAGGGCAAGGCGAAGAGGGAGAGTCACCAGGCTTGGTGACTGCTTGGGTGTGGGGCAAGCCCCCGGAGGGAGGGGGCTTCTCGGGCCAGGGTGGCTGGGAGGGGGGTGGGCAGAGCCAGAGCGAGGCCCCTCTTTGGCCCTCCTGGGCGCCCTTGTCCCCCTCCCTCCCTCCCACCGTCCGTGTCCTCACTGTGCACCCGGCGTGGGGCCTCGGGCTGGGGAGCAGCCTCCGAGGAGCCCAGGCCATATGTCTTTACCCCAGACCGCACGGGACGATCTGTTTCAGAGGGTGTCCCCAGTGCCACCATCTGGGGCCCCCAAGGCAGGGACTGGCTGCCATTCAGCTTCCTCCCCCTGCCAGCACCCTGGCCTGCCACCCGCACCCCGACCCAGAAGAGCGGGGGCTCCGGCAGTCCCATACACAGCTGAAGACACGTCTGTGGGAGACGTGGGAGGGAGAACGTTCTGCCGGGGAGGCTGCGGGCCGGGACCTTCCCAGAGGGTGACCTGGCTGGACCAGGCAGCCCACGATGAGCTCTGTGCCAGACCCTCACAGCGCTGGAGGCTTTGGGGTCCTTTCTCCACACTCTGTCCTTCAGCTCTTCTGCTGCCCATTAAAAGGGTTTCCCGAGAGGAGCCTCCTAGAGTCCGCCCCAGAACCCACGGGGCCTCCGCTCTGCTCTGTAGCCAAGTCCCTGTGCCGAGGAGCTCCCTGCCTTCTGGGAACATTCAGCTGTGGTCATAAATAATGACGAAGGACCACGAGCTGCCAGCAGGATTCAGAGGTGGAGTCCCCCCCGTCCCGTCCCGCTCGGAGCTCGCTCAGGGATCATGGATCGCGGATCAGAAACAGGCTTAGCCTCCACCCGAGGCCTCGGTGGTTGGTGACACTCTGGCTTGTTGTCTTCCCCAGGGACTGTCCCCTCTGCCAGCAGGACCGGTGGGAACAGGGGCCAGGAGGACCCAGACAGGGCTGGCTTTGCGAGAGCCCTGGTGGAATCTTCTTGAGGAGGGGTGTGCCGGCCACAAAGCTTCCAGAACTCCCCTCCTGCCCAAGTAGTCGCAGGCCCTTCCCCACCTATGCCCCGCTCTGCACCTTCCACGAGACTTTGCTTCCACAACTCTCACTCCTTGTCCTCCAGCCTCAGGTCACAGATCTCTCCACCGTCGGCTCCCATCACTTCCTCCACAAAACCTCCGCCTCCATGCTCGGCTCCCACACGGCGGCGGCTCGCTGAGCAGGGGCTTAACCAGTGGTATTCACTTCGGGGAGTGGAGCACACAGCAGGTGCTCAGTGTCTGCGGAGGGAGTGAGCAAAAGTGCTTCCAGTGGATTTCAAAGGCAAGAAGCACTTCTGTCTGGACAAGGAGGGAGAGGGCGTCCCAGGAAGAGGTGCACGTGTGCGCGTGAAGGCATGTGTGATTGACGGAGGGTTTTCAGAGAACAGCGGGTGTCGGTGGGGCAGCCGGAGAGGTGGGCAGGCTATGGAGAGCCATGAATGAGCCCCTCGGCCTGCCCAGAAGGAACCGCAACGGCGCCCTGCTCCAGGGGACTGGCCTTGTATGGTAGAGCTCCCTGTCACTGGTGTGTGCAGCACACGTGTGCCCTTCAGTTTATCCTGCTCACTCCTGAGCACCCACTCAGCCCGACCCCCTGCTGGGCGCAGGGATGTGCAGGAGACTCTGGGCTGACAACAGCCCAGAGCAGAGACAGGATGGCCAAGCCCGAGGTCCGGGGCAGAGGAAGAACGTTGTGAACAAAGGTCTGCTTGGTCTGGGAACCAGGGGTCAGCAAATTCTGCCCGGCACCAGGAAGACTTTGGAGAGGAGGGAGCTCTTGCCGTGGGTTTTAGAGACATGAGCACGTGGGCCGGGGGGAGGATTGTAAGCACAGATGCCCAGGGAACTTACTCTCGCCTCTACGATTGGGCTCGAAGCATCCTCACTCAGAGAAGCCAAGTCATGGAAGAGTAGAGTAAAGGCTTTGGATCCAGACTCACTGGGCTTCCTATCCCCCTCCACCGGTTCTAGAGCACTGGGCAAGTCTCTTCCCCTCTCAGCTTCTCATGTGGGAATCGGCTTGATAAGAGTAATGTTCCCTGTGTGGCGCTGTTGTGCAGATGTATTAAGACAGTGCCTGAGCCCCGCAGCCGGGCCCGGGCCAGCAGTGAGGGCTATTATTTATGACAACGAGGCTGCCAGCCCAACCCAGTCAACGTGGATACTCATGTAGGAGGTGGGGGGCTCCCACATAGGGGCCCAGCAGTGCGTGGAGCAGTCAGTTCCCCAGGAGAGAAGGAAGAGGACCGCGTGTATCTCAAGCATTCCAGGAGGGCTTCCTGGAGGACACAGTCTGAGTGCTTCCTGTGGACGAGACCTGGGCACCCGCCACAAGCCAGAGGCCAGGGGCGGAACTCAGGTTGCCCGACTCCCAGGTGTAGGCTCTCTCCTTGCCAGGGGGCACCTCGTATAACAGAATGTGCCAAGTCCGTGGGGACCAAGGAGCAGTGTGCACCGGGCTTGCCCCGGTCAGGAGGGCCAAGGAGCTGATTGTTTCCCACGGTGCCTGCTGGGCCTGCTCCGGGCCTCCAGGGGAACCCAGTCTGTCCTAGGCCGGCGGGCAGGCATCTCAAGGACCCAACGGCTTCCATTGGTACTATTCAGACCTCACCGTGGGGTCCCATTTGGAGGGCTGGGGACACAGGGATGTGAGGGGTATGAGGCGGGCCTTAGGCCCTTCAGCCAGTCTCTAGAGAAGTTGATGATGACTGCAGGCTACCCAAAGGAATTCTGAGACTGTGGTTTCCTGCCCAGCTTGGGGGAGGCCTGTGTTTGGGCCACAGTGGAAAAAGGGCACAGAGCGGGCAGCCCCCTCTTCCCTCCTGCTTAATCTTGGGGCTTTATCATTTGGGAGCGGGGCGGGGGGGGTGGGGTGGGGTGGGAAAGAATGTTTACATGGCTTCGCATTTGTTTCAAATTATTCATCAGTGTTGGAGAGTCATTGTTCCCCGCTAGTGTAAACAGTGGCAAGGCCCAGCCACCCTGCCAGCTCACTGAGGCTTTGTAGATGTGTGATGTCAGTGCCCTTTGGTTCCTAGCTTCCAGTGAGGTGACGGGGTGGGCCAGGCCAGATGGGTGGCACCAGGGAGTTCACTGACGATGGGGTGGAAGTAGTGTTTCCACACTATGAATTCAGTATTTGAGGGCCTGTATCTGTTGTTTGTTTTACCAATTGAACCTTTGCGAGGGCTGGGGAAGCCGAGGTACAGAGCAAAGAATCTGAGGGCCATGGGAAGAACCTCAAAGAGTGTGACTTAAAGGAGGTCTGCACTGAGTCCCAGGAGCAGCTCCCCGTGTTCAAATCTCATCGTTATGTGTGCGCTGGCACGTGGGCATCGGAGCCTCTGGCGGGTGTTATTGGGACAGAAACGGGGCTGAGCCGGTACGCTGGGACTCTCCTTAGTTACTCATGCAGGCTGGCTCCAGCTTCGTGTTTGCAGATACTTTCAAGGAGACACCCAGCTTGAGTTCGTTTCAAGAGTAGCTGGTTCTTCATCACCTTAGTCTGAACGCACTTGCTGGTGTGGCCAGCTTAGCAGGGGCTCCAAAGGCACACGCTCAGGAGCTGGACAGCAGGTTTGAGCCCTGCCTTTGCTCCAAGCAGCTCTGTGACTTTGCCCAAGTTACTTCAGCTCTCTGTGCCTCAGTGTCCTCATCTGTAAAATGGAGTCGGTAACACAACCGATCACTCAGTGTTGCCGCAAGGACTGAGCGTGTGGGTGGAGTGAGGCCCCGTGCCTGACACACGACGAGCACTCCAGGAAGGTTAGCTTCATCTTGTTATTAATAGGATGAACAGGACACAGTGCCTGGCTCAGAGCTGTTCACGGTCTAGTGCAGGCGGGGGCAGACCCCCAGAGGCAGACACCGCTGGGGTGTGGAGGGGAGGTGCCCCCAGCAAAGGTGACCCTGGCACTGGGCCTTTAGGGAGCCATCAGTAAGACTCGTTGAGTGTGGAAAGGTCTTCAGAAAAATCCCTCTCTATCCTTCCCAGCTTCCCCCGGAGCCCCCCCTGTCAGTCTCCTCTCAGCAAGAGCCACCTTTACCGTTTTAGCTCTAATTGTTGGTGGCTTTTATAGTTCAGAGCTCTCCCTCCCTCCTGGCTGCCACACGGCTGACATTTGAGCTTGCGGGAGAATAATGACCTGCCTCGCCGTCGCCTCGCCGTCAGCCTCAAAGGCAGCAGCGTGGTCTCATGGGTGGGGAAGTGGTCCGTTGTCCCTGAGCCGAAGTAGGACCCAGCTGACATAGCGCCAGCACTGAGTCCTCCCCCGGTTCAGTGCAGGTCAGTCTGCCTGAGTCTGTACCTTTTCACATCCTTTTGGTGCCAGTACTAAAAGATGGCTGTGTTAAAAAGAACTGTTTAAAAAGTTCAGTGCCAAAGCTAGTGTGTGTGTGTGTGTGTGTGTGTGTGCACGCCTGTGTGTTGGGGGTCGTGGGATTGGCTCAAAGCAGCCAGTAGCTCACGTTGCCTTTGTGGTTTCATATATTTGCCTATTAAAATGACAATACAGACATGGCACATTAAGGTTTAAGAAGCCGTTCTTTCATTAAACAAGCTGACAGTGTAGGGGGTTATGACTTGGGTAATTGAAACATGCTGTTCTGTTCAAGACCAGAACTTCATAAAGACTCCTTTCAGCCAATAGCACCCTTTGTGCCAGCAGCCTCTGGTCAAAAATGAGTGTCGGCCCTGAGGTCTGTCTCTCCCGGAGAGTGGGAAAGACCGCTCGGCAGCTTTCCGTAGCAGTCTTGGCAGCCAGAGGTCAGGGCCTTTTAAAAACCTCCCCTTCTCGGGGCTTTTGAAATCAATTTTCGAGGCAGAAAGCAGACTGCCCTGGCCTCCAGCCTCTCCCTTGCTGCAAGGTCTGTACTGCTGGTTGCAAATCTGAGGTGTGATTGGAGAAAGGGGACGGTGGGATTTGGTTGTCGAGGCTCTTCGAGTCGGGGGTAGACGGTGCTAGTTGCAGGTCTTCCTGCAGAGGGAGGGTTATGTGACATCAGTGAGAGCCCAGATTTGGGAGGCGGACCACCAGGCTTGAATCCTGCCTCTGTGGGACCTTGGATGAGTAACTTGGCCTCTCTGTGCCTCAGTTTACTCATCTGTAAAATAGGCCCAGACCTAGATCTGATGTATAGGGTTTCTGTGAGAATTAAAGGTGTTAATGCAGGTAAGATGCTTGGAGTAGTGCTGGCCACACAGGAAAGCCAGGGCCAGCTAGCATTCCAGCCATTGTGAGTGTCTACCTCTGTGGAGTAACTCCATGAAGTACTGTTGGAGGGTACCACCGTGGGGCACCACCAAGCGGTACCTCCGTGGTATCACTCTGCAGCCAGGGGAACTGACGGCATCCGTGTCCTTCCAGGTGACCACGCCTCACTTCCAGCTCCAGGTGTGATCTCTCTTGCCCCCTTCTCTTCCTTCTCTCACAGATGTGGACGAGTGTCAGGACAACAACGGTGGCTGCCAGCAGATCTGTGTCAATGCCATGGGCAGCTACGAGTGTCAGTGCCACAGCGGCTTTTTCCTCAGCGATAACCAGCACACCTGCATCCACCGCTCCAATGGTGAGTACTGGCTCGTGCTGCCCAGTCACGCCCCCTCCCCTGTGGAAGCAGGTGGCCGCTGGGAACCCCCTCTCCGCATCTTGATTCTCGGGGCCTCAGGGTCAAGGCAGGGAACTTTGGTGGTGGCCCGAATGGCTGTTTTGTGCTTCTGGTGTCAGTTCTGCAGGGACACCTCCCAGCTCCCTCCCTCTGCGCCTACAGCAGGGCTATCGGTGTTTCTGGTGTTTTTATATGGGGTCGAGATGGGGCCACAGATGGGCAGATGTGTCCAGAGAAGCTACTTTCCGTTCTGGGCTGGGGGCTGGATGTGGCTAGGAAGAGTGGGGCCCCATTCCCGACGGTCCCCTTTCCCTGAGGGGGGGCTCGAGGTCTGACCGGGCCGAGGGCTCGTTTCTCAGTCTCTTGCGTGTTCACTGGGTCACCAGCCAGCAGAGGGTCCTTGTGGTCAGGAGCCGGCTGCTCTCCGAGGCCAGGTGGGATGGCAGGCCGGCTCGGGGCAGTGCAGAGGGTCAGAGGGGGAAGACTCCAGCCAACTGGAGTGCCCGGGGAGCCTGGGCACAGCCCGAGGCTGGGACAGAGCCTGGCCTCCAGCTGAGCCCAGCAAGTGAAGGTCCTTGGTGTCAGGGCAGTGGTGGTCAGTTTGGACCCAAAGCAGCAGGGCTGTGAAATGGGACAGCTGGCCAGAAGCCAGGACCCACATGGCTTCCAGGCAGAGGGGGCAGCATTTTGGAAGGCATGGAGGCACATCTTGGTTAATATAATGGCAAGGCCCAGAATCTCAAGGCGGGCTGTGTGCTGCAGCAGAGCGGCTGTGCCCTCCTGCGGCCTGGCTGTGCTGTGCCTTCAAGAGAGCAGATGCGGAAGCAGGACCAGGCAGCCCCATGTTCCAGCCTCAGCCCCTCGCCGATCGCTGACCCTAGACCAGGAGGAGGTGCTGGAGGGGCCCTGTAGGGCCTCATCTCTGGTCTGTGGCATGGTTCACACTGAAAGGCAGGGAATCAAAAGGGCGGGCGCTGGGCTCCGGGTCCGACAGGGTGTGAATCCAGCTCTGCCACTCCCTAGCTGGGAGCCCTTCCTCAGGCGGCTCTGCAGCTCCGAACCTCAACTTCCTCATCTGCAAAATGGGGCCGTGGTGTTGACCCAGCAGGGTCTTTGGAGGATAGGACCAGATCCTGGGAGTAAAGTGCCGGCGTGCACTAAAGCTAACAGAGGCTGTGAGGTGAGACTTGGGGGCCCTGGGACTGATCTTTATTTGAAAACAGTTCCTGAGATAGAAAAGCAAAAAACATTTAAGAAGTACAAAACCCAGGGTAATTAAGCAGAACTACTCTACTGGACTCCTTAGAATTCTTAGTGTTTGTTTAGGCAGTTTCCTCAAAGACAAGACAGCCCGATAATCCCCATCCCTGCCGGGTCCCCAGAAGGACGGAAAGGCCGAGCTCCGAGGTCCCTGGGCACCTGCTCCAGGCGCGTTGTCCAGACGTCCACGGCACTGTAGAAGACCTCCCAGCTGTGGGGCTGTGGAGTCGAGCTGCCCAAAGCGAGGACCCTGGCTCCACACTGAGTTTTATAAAAAGCAGATTTATGAGGAAGAGAGTGAGTGTTGGGGGTGGGACGGGAGTCCTGCTTTCATCGAGGAGAGGGGTTTACCGGGCGGCGGCTGCTCTGAGCGAGCTGTAAAGTCCCCGAAGCCAGGGCGGCCGGAGCCCCTGTCAGCCGGGCTGTGTGTGCCCTGTTCCTTTGAAGAGCAGCTTTCCCGCGAGCAGGGCTCCAGGTGAAGCTGTGCCCCCAGTTGAAAGGAGAGTGAGCAGGAAGGGGGAAACAGCATGATGCAAGACAGCGGCCTGGTCCTGTTTGGAGCCAGGTCCTGGTTTGGCCTGTGAGCATTGGTTGTAGTAAGGACGTTACAAAGCAAACCTCAGCATCAGCCGGCGGTGGGGGGCACGATGATGGGGCGGACAGCGACAGTGGCTTCTGTGAGGTCACACGCTTACTCTGAGCTGGGCCCTCACAGCAGCCTGGCGAGGCCGGGGTATTATGACCCCGCGACAGGTGAGGAAGCTTAAGCCCAGTCAAGTTAGGGGACCTGCCCGAGGTCATACCTTAGGGACATGGCAGTCAGGATTCCAGCCCAGGTCACTAGCTGTGACATGATGAGGCTGGTAAGGAAAGAAACCGGGTGGAGGAATAGACAGAAATAGGCAGGCGCTGAAGGCCTCTTTGAGGAAGCCACATGTGAGCTGAAATGCAGCAAGGAGGGAGAACCACTGTGAGGCCAGGCGGGGTGTGTGTAAAGGCCCCGAGGTGGGAACGGACCAGACTCCGGGGAAACGCAGAATGAAGGGCGGGGTGGTGGGCACGGTGACCCCAGGGTGAGGGGAGCTTGGCAGGGGCCAGACCATGAGGCTGGTGGAACGTGGGCGGGAGTTTGGATTTCGTGCAGGGAGCAGCCATGGGAAGCTGGGTAAGCAGAGGCGGGGAAATGATGCTGGAGGGGAAGGCGGGGGGCACTTCTAGGGAAACCAGATGCTTCAGGGGCTGGGCCTCAAATTAATCGTGCAGTGGAGCCTGGAGTCTACGTGCCTCACCCCACCCAAAGGCCTGGGTGGCCAGATCTGGATTTATAGGTGAAGCCAGGAATCTAGATGTAACCAGAATACAGATTTGGGGGACTAACCCCAATCTACATTAACTGACATATTGGTTAAAGAAGTCCCTTTTCTCATTAGGACTTTTGTGTCAGTCTCTTAAGTTTTAAATCTGGGCAATGAATCAATCTGAAAAACAGGAGACAACTTCTTGGATACCTGCTGAAGGACAAGCGGCAGCATTTCCAGGGTTCCCGAAGGCTCTGTGGAAGGTCCGAAGAGGACAGGACAAGTGCACGGGGCGTTGGCCAACCGCTCAGTAGTGCCTGTGGGTGGGGACGGGCCTGGGTGACTGGACACGCTGCTCCCTCCTGAGCCTCTGTTGGTTGTCATGACAGTTGCTCATCATGATTGTGTGTTAACTTCAGTGACGATTGTTAGAGCTCAAAAGAGTGTGTTCAAGGTGCTGAGACCCAGCTTGTTTTGTACCTAAGTGGCCTCTGTTCCCCAGATCAGATTCCTCATGTCACCTGACTCTTCCTAATGCCTGTCAGCCCCTTGGAGCCTCCCCTGAGCTGGGTTTGATTAGAGGGGACCAGACACAGGAGCAGGGTCTGCTCCAGGCTCCTGGCCGAGAAACAAGGCCACGGGGCTCAGCCCTTCTGAGTGGCCCCACCTCCCAGGCGACGGCACAAACCCTGGCCAGAGGCGTGTGGATCTGGCCAGGCTGGGGTTGGGGGTTTTAGGTTCTCAGCCATTCTCACCTCCACTGGTCACATGGCCTCTGCCGTTACTCCTGCCTCTCTGAGTCTCCTTCTCTATAAATTGGGACCAGCAATCCCTCCCAGGCAAGTGGGGGCTCTGTTAGGGGAAATGCTTTGAAGGGGTCAAGTGCAGTGCCCGCCCTAGGAGTGGCAACTCACATGGACAGCTTCTTTAGGCCTTTAGAACTCATGCTTGATTTGGGGACACAGGCTGTTCCTCTCTCCCAGCTCTGGGTGGGAGGGGACCCACAGCTGTTGAGATCTGTGGCCTGTCTGTCTCTGCTCAGCACTTCTTTGAGCTGGTTCTGGCACCATCACAGCCCACACTCACTTCCCACTCAGCCTCTGGTCCGGCAAGCCACAAGTCCCTCTTCCACCCCACAGCCTGGGAGCAGCCGGGCCAGGCCACTCCCAGCCTCCGCTTCCGCATCACATCGTAGTCATGCGCCCAGGGGGCCTCCCCAGCCCCAGAGTAGACGGGCCACGAAGCAGCTAGCACGTTCGAGCTCCCTCCCTCTCCCGTGCCTGCTCTTTTTTTTTTTTAAACTTATGTCATATCTATGCTCCAAGAAGGTGTTGACTCCTGGATGAACTTTTCCCTTTCCTTCCAGTGAAGAATTCTTTCTTTCAGTCTGAGCAAAATTGATTTAGGGAGAACAAGGAGCTCCGAAAGGTCTGACGAGCTGTGTGATGGCAGGTCACTGTGCCATTCATTCATGTGCCAGGTGCTGGCTGGTCCCTAGGATCCCCGTGTGGGCAAAAGCAGGCATGATCCCTGTGAAGCTGTGCATCTAGAAAGGGGATTAAATGCTAAATAAGGATCCTAGGAGTTACCTTATAATAATGAGCTGAGAAAACCACTCTGGAGGGAGGGACCTAGGGGCTGTAGTGTGGTCGTCTGAACAGCAGAGACAGTAATGAGAATGGTCTCCTGGCCGGCCTGGTGGAGGATTGCTCTCTCACTGGCACTGATCCTGGGCCACCACTGTTGCCGATGGTAGTGGGTTTGAGATATGTGTGCCCTCTCCCCGACGCAGGAAGCTGTCCTGCACGGCTGGGCTCTGCAGCCTCACCAAGTGCCCACAGTGGTCCAGTCTGCGGTGGTGGTGGTGGAAGGCCCCAGAGTGAGAGGAAGTGTCACATTGTCCCCACAGCTGGAGGAAGCAGGACAGGCTGGCAAGGGCGCTTAAGGGGCTGTACCTGTCAAAGTCCATCCCCGAGGGCCCTTTGGCACAGAGGAGACCTGTCACCTCTGTGTTATGCCATGACTAGGAGCCCAGGTTCCAGGGCCCCACAGCCTAGGCTGGAATCCCAGCTCCACCGCCTATCATCTGTGTGACCTTGAGCAAGTCACTTAACCTCTCTGTGCCTGGTCTGTAAAATGGGGAGAGTCATAGTACCTACTTCCTAGAGTTAAAAAGATACTGAAAAGAAAGTTTCAATAAATGTGGGCTCTTATTATTGTTATTTATCACAGATGAGCAAACAGGCCCAGCGAGGGCAGGGCCTCACCCTCTCTGGGCCAGTTCCCGAGCCAGCAGCAGAGTCAGGGCCTGGGTGCACACTGAGCCAGGCTCTGCTGATGCGTGCTGGCTGCTGGCTGAAGCCTGAGCGTCAGCCGAGGGCGAAGAGGCGATCAGGAGTCAGGCCTCATCCTCAAGGAACTCCCTTCCAAGGGGTGAGCCGGTGGCCCTCGCACCTGGGTTTGTCTGTGCTCAGGGCAGGACATGCCCATCAAGACAACCGTTCATCCAGCACTAGCTCGCTCGCTGCTTGACCGTCCTAGGGCTGCACAGGTCAGACCAGCCCCTGCCCTCCAGGATCACCCAGCCCCGTCCTCCCTGTGGAGGTTTGAGCAGTGTGCCAGGCCCCTGCTAGGCACGGGCAGTCGGGAACCAAGACGTGAAGAGGACACCGGGCCTCTGTCTGTTCCCGCTGCTTCCTGGGCCCGGGGTGCCCCGCCCCACCCTGTCTACTGCCTGGTGCCCCGCTCAGCCCTGGTGGGAGCGCCCAGCACCACACAGCCTGTCCTGCACCGGCCCAGGGAGCACTGTCAGCCCCTGCCTCGTCTGTGCTCAGGGGGCTCCTGTCTCCCACCCCCACCGTTGCTGGCCACCGAAGGCAGTTTGCTACCTGCTGCCTGCGTCCCTGCAGCCTGGGAGCTCCCTGTGGGCGGGGGCCGTGTTCCCCACCTCTCTGTGTCCTGTGCTGACATGGGGCCCACGGCAAAGGCCTGAGGGAGGAAGGAGAGTGACGCTCAGTTCTTGGCGGCTCCCCGGGCCCGGACGCGCCACATCCTCGGGTTGTGCAGGTAGGTTCCTGGTCAGCACGTGCTAGTGGGTGCTGTGGTCTGCCCAGGCTGTGGACCAAGTGGTAGGGGCCCAGAGGCTCTGAGAGGCCATTGCACAGTTGACTGCACGCCGAAGCCCTGCTGTGCTGCCTCCTTTCCCATGCTGGAGGCACTGGGCCACGGGGCAGCTGAGCATCCGTGTCCCTGCAAGGCTGAGGCCCGTGCAGAGCGGATGTCAGGCTGGCATTCTCTCAGCAGGGGCGTCACGGGTTTACCTGAGTGCGTTTAATGTTCTGTTTAATATCCTTCTGAGCCTGTTTAAATGCACATATAAATATGGGTAGGAAACTGCACTGCCCGCCCACCACCGGCATTCCTGGTGACGCTCAGGGCCGCGTTTTCACACAGCTCAAGATTTGGCATCAAGGGTAATACTGGCTCCAGCCGAAATCAGAGGTGGGGGCCAGGAATAGGAAAGCTCGGCTTCTTCTGCATTAAATGATGATGGTGATGGTGAGAGCTGCATGTCCTGGGGGCTTACCGCCTGCCAGGCGCCGTGATGCGCGCTTTTCAAGCACTCGCATGTTACATCCTTACAGACTAAGAAACCGAGGCGCGGAGAGGATCGGAGACTTGCCCGAGGATGCAGCCAGTGGCACGGCAGGACCCGTGCTCTGGCGGGCTGGCCTCTGAGCCTGGGCAGCCTGTGTGGAGGGTTCCGATGAGGCTTGCACCTGCTCCGTGCAGCCGGCCCAGGCGGGGTGAGGCCTGCGAGAAGCAGAGATGCTCCTCAAGTGTGAGCGTCCCAGGTACCAAGTGTGCCTCTTTAAGCACCAAGAGTTCAAAAACATTTCGTAGTGGAGATTTCCCGAGATGGCTCACCCGATCCCTTCTCTCTTCAGAGGAACAGCCTAAGTTGGCCCGGTCCCTTTTCCCTACAATTCACAATTTTTGTTACGAACTCAGTGACTGAGACAGCCACTCCTCTGAAGGCCAGAGAATGCTTGTTAACGTCTGTCGCCGTGCTGAATGGCCCAGCTTCTGGGCTGGAGGTAACTCTTCTGATACTGCTGTTGTCTGCCGTTCCGCACCCCTGTCTGTAGGGGGTCTTGATGTGAAGCCAGCAGCCCAGGTTCCACGCGCAGAGGTGAAGACTGTGGAAGCCTGAGGGCTCCTGGCTTCTCAGGAAAGGGCTTGGGCTTTGCCACAGCTGTTTGCTCACAGGAGCCGTTTTCACCTCTTTCCGAGTTTGCAGGTATACTCTGGGACCTCTCTTAGAGTTCATCCTTTTGTTTATTAGACCCCTGCGTGAAGTATTTTTAGGATCTGTTCATTTTATCTGAAAGTTTGTACTCAACTGTAGCTAGAGACCAAACAATAGGGTTTTTGAAACTTTTTATTTTGAAGTAATTGTAGAGTCATAAGGAAATGCAAAAATAGTAAGGCAAGATCCCACATACCCTTCACTCAGTTCCCCCCAGTGGTCACATCTTACATCACTAGAGAACAGTATCGAGTCCAGGAAGTTGGCGTTAGTACGGTGTGCGTGTATGGTTCTCGGCCACGTTATTACATGTGGATCTGTGTAACCGCCTCGGCAGCCAAGAATTAGCATTTTAATAATAATTGAATAGCTGAGTACTCGTCCAGGCACATTACGAGCACTTTGCCTCTCTTAACCGGGGGGCTATATAAGTTAATGTTCAAACCAGTACACTTTTGAGAGTGAAAGGAGGCGCTATTAATTGTGACGGGGCAGCAGGTATAAACTGGGACTGTCCCAAGCAAACCAAGGCATATTGTCACCCTAAAATTACCTCATTCATAACCCCTTGAGCCCTATGGGGTAGGTACTATTACTCCCATGTGCAGATGGCAAATAACAGAGGCAGGTAGTGTGCCCGGGGTCATGTGGATCCTAGGAGTAGTACCAGGACTGGCACGTAGGCGGTCTGGGTTCAAATCATGACCAGCTTCTGTGGCTGCCTCCCGGTGTTTGAAGAGACTACAGCTATGCCGTGGTTCACCCCTTCTTTGGTCAGGCATGGAAATTGGGTTCTAAAGAGAAGAGGGACTGCCTCACCCAGTGTGCTGGTCAACCTGGACTGGGGCTGTGATGCTCAAATCTGCACCCAGGGTGTGGCGTGGCGTGGCGTGGCGTGGCATCACGTACTGGGTGGTCAGTTCGGGCCCTGGGCCACAGTGCTGAGGGGCTCAGCCAGCAGCCTGTTAAGATCACAGGGAACTTAGTTCTGCCTGAGGGCTGGGAGCCTGGGGGAGGTGGAGAGGGATCAAAGAAGAAGCCCCTGAGGGCGGGTGGCCTCTGAAGGAGCTGGAGTGGCGAGTGGGCGGCATGGCCGGGGGCTTTTGGGGGATTGTGCGGCAGTGATGGGAAGGAGGGGGCGAGAAGCTGGCGGGGCCGCCTGGGTCCAGACCTGGGTTGAAAGTAATGGAGGCAGCTGACATTGAAAAACGACTTGGAGTAGGGCTCTGAAGATGGAGAGGCAGAGACCCTAGACAGACGTGCAGTCACAGCCCTCTGTGGGCCTGAGTTCTGGGATGGTGTCTGAGCAGGGAGGGCCCTCAGACACTTGTCACCCTCCAGCCCTGTCTGACTGAGGAGGCGATTCTGTGGCAGAGCCTGGTGGGCTGGGTGCCAGTGCTGGTCCTGACCTCAGGTCATTTCTGTAAGCCATGCAGCCTCAATGGAGAGGAAGGGGGACTCGGATATGAGCCCCTTCCCTGTACGTGATGCTTTTCTCACGGGGTCACGTACAGATTCTGGGTCTCCTGCCGCTCCGCCCCCGGCACCCTTCCTGTCTTTTCACCCTGAGGTCGTCCAGCGGCTCTTCACTGCCTGGGCCCTTCATGCAGGCCGGCCTGGCCTCTCGTCTCTGGCCAGGGCTTCTCTGCCGTCTAAGGTTCCAACTTTATTCTGGTAGCCAGAAGAGTCAGTGTCCCTGCAGCCTTCTTTGCCCATTGGAGAGAGTGGGTCCTAGAGCCTGAAACCGGACCCAAAGCTGCCAGAAGTGAGAGGGTCAGGAGACCGTGTTTGGCAGGAGTTTGAACTTTGCTGTGACAGTGACGGGGCCCCCATCAGCCCCAGGGGTGGGCGTATGATCCACATTTGGGGAATATCGCTACCCACTGCGGGCTGGAAAGGGAGATGAAGCAATTTTCTGGGAGGTGGCCCTGGTGGCCATCAGAGTCTGGACCTCACCGGGGGCAGTGTGGGTGTACAGGAGGGTGGCTGAGCGGAAGGTGAGCTGCAGGGCAGGCAGGCCCTTCTGCAGAGAGGCCCGGCCCCCGCATCACGTAGGTGCGGAGTACTTCAGTGGCGGTTTGAAGGAGGGTCCAGTGGCTCTGGTCCACGTGGGGCCTTGTTCTTTTTAGAGTCCGGAACCCTGGAGGGGAGCCTGGCGCCCACAGCAGGACCAGCCAGTCTCTGCTTTTCATGAAGCTGAAGCCCGGGTCCTGCTCAGCCTCTGGCTCAGCGTCCTGACCGCAGGTGCCCGGGGCAACTCACGCACAGTGCGGGTGCCCACGCTCTCTCGCCCACTCAGCCTGGGACCCGAGCAGGTGGCCGGGATGGTGGGTGTGAGCTCAGGAACCGGGCTTGGTCGGGGGGCAGGGGCTCGGGAGTTTTCTGAGCTCCCCGCAGGGGGCATGGGGCCAGCCGTGCTCTGCCTTCTGTACTGCACTTCACTGCCCCGTGGCCAGGCCGGGGAAGGGGGCTGGGCTCCCCCGTGGCCCTTGGAGGAGAGCGCTCCTTCCAGCCGCACTCAGACCCTGAAGTGGAGCACAGGCCCTGCGCCCTCAGCCGCTCCGGGTCAGCCGCCGCCGCCGGGAGCCTCGCCCCGAGCCCACTGCCCAAAGCCCACACCCCCGCAGGACCGGCAGGGGACCCCTCGGCAGAGGTCCCCGGGCAGTTTTCGGGCGCGGGTCCCTGGGGACGGGTCAGGGCAGAGGGCCGGTGGTTCTCAGGGGAGATGGCCGCCCTCTCCGCCCCGGCCCGGCCCCCGTCCTGGGCCCCCCCCTCGCGCTCCTCCAGGCCGGTCCTTGACCCTCCTCTGGACTTTGTCTCCTGTCCGGCTGCTCCCGCCCCTCCTCCCGTCCCAGCCAGCAGGGGTCCTCGCCCGGCCCGGCCCCCCCTCTGCAGCTCGCGGTGCTCTTACACATCACATGGTGCTGTGATGCTCGCAGCTACCCCGGGAAGCACTTCGGGTGAGCGCTGTCACCCCGCCGCGGGAGGGAACCCCAGCTGGGCCACAGCGCAAGGCAGCACTCAGGATGGGAGGCCAGCGTTCTGACGCCAAAGTTAGGTTTTCTTCTCCTGCTCCACCCCCACCTCCGGACTCAAATGCCTGTGGCCAGAGGCTCACAGTCTCGCTTGAGCCACCCCCGCCGAACGTCAGCTTAGCATCCCATCAGTGTGCCTGGCTGGCCGGCTCCCGTTGCTTCCCGGGGCGTGATTCCCACATGGTGGGGTCTGGGCCAGGCCTTGACCTAAGAGGCCCCAGCGTGCTTCCTACAGGACCAGGGACACCCCCTGCCCTGTTCCAGGGCTTTCTGTCATCAGCTGTGGGTGCTAGGTTCCCCATGAGTATGTGTGGCCGGGAATTTTCTGTTTTAAGAGGGGAAATGGTGGCCATGCCGGAGAGTCCCCCACCCCAGCCTCAGGGCTGCCCCTCTGGCTGCTCCTTGGGGCGGAGCGTGGGGCAGGTTCTTCCCCCCGCCCTGGCCTACAGACCAGGTGGGCGGGAGAATAAACAGCTCTCGCATTTAGTGGGCAGATTTATGGTGCTGCCGGAGAAGGCCTGTCCCGGCCCTTTGCAGTCCAGAACGGCCCTGGAGGTGGGGACGATAAATCCAGCCCATTATTTTTTACGAGCCTCCCATCCCATAAACAACTCCTTTGGCTGGGCACACCTGGCCTCCAGCCAGCCCCTGCCAGGCAGCCCTGCAGGGACCCCAGTACTTAGTGGCATTGACGGTGGGCTTTCCTCCACGCTGCAGGACCTCGGCCTCCTAGTGTGGACAGCGCAGGGGTAGCTGGCCCTGGCCCTGGCTCCCTTCTCGGCTGCACGTCTGGGGCCTCAGTTTCTCATCTGTGAAATGGGACAAACATTAGTGTTCATTATAGAAATTTTCATGAGGACCAAAATGAGAGAATATGTGTATACTCTGTCCCCTAGCAGAGTGCCTGGACCTGAAATTGGTAAAACTGTCAGCTGTCACTGGGCATCACTATGTGCCAAGCACTGTGCCCAGACTGTGACGGGAGTGACCAGATGTGCTGTGTAGCTGTATTATCCCATTCTGCTGTTGAGAAAATGGAGATTGAGAAGCCAAGAGATTTGTCCGTAGTGAGTAAGTAGCACAGTCAAGATATGAACCCACATCTTACCAACTCCTGAGACCAATGATACTGAATGAACAAATGGATAGAGGGGTGGGAGCAGGGGTTGCCCACTGCCTGGAGCCCCTTGCAGCCCCGGGGCCCTGCCTCTCCACCCTCCTCCCGGGGCCAGGCTTCACCCTTCCCCTCAGTTAACTGTTTCCCCGGTCTCCCTGTCCCATCCGCCTTCTGACAGCAGTGGGAGCCACTGTTTTGCGTGACCCTCTGGCCATGTCATTCCCCACTGAGGACCTTCCTGTGCCTCCTCTCCCTGCCGTGCGTGTCATGAAGTTGCCACAACAAACCCTTGTCTCTCCCGCACCAGGAGCTCGGCCTTCACCGCCTTCCAAGGCCTTGCAGAGGGCGGCCCCTCGCCCATCCCCCACCTGCCTTCTGTTCTCCTCGTGACCGGGGAGCCCTTTACCAGTCATGGGCCTTGCTGTGTGCTATTTCCTCTGCTTCAAGTGCCATTCCCCATCCCCCTCACTTCCTGGAGAACTCTTCATCATCCTTCAAAACCCATCTCGCTTCACCTCTTGTGAAGCCGTCTCTGACTTCGAGGCAAGCATGTCAGCCTCTCTGCATGAGCTGATTCCTCTCCTGGAACACTGATCCTCCCTGCTGCCCCAAACTTGCCCCCTTGTTCCCCAGGCCCACACGGTGGCTGACCCAGTGTGTGCCCATGTATCTGTTTACCGAGTGAAGTGACCGTTCGGCAGTCTGTTCAGGTTAGAATAAATGGTGGGAATCAGCGTAAGTTGCCAAAGGTGGTTGTTCATGCCCTTGATACGGTCCCTGGGGAAAGGGAAAGGTACTCAACATTTGTTGAGTTCCTACTGTGTACCAAGTCCTTGGCACCCTTTAATCCTCAAAGGACCCTGGGAAGTAACAGCTGCCACCCTGTTGTGCAGGGGAGGGAACGGAAGTGCGGGCAGGGACAGCGGGCACAGCTGGTTTAGGACGAGCCAGCCCAGAGCCCAGGTGTTGGCGACTCCAAAGCCCAGCACGTGGCGGGCAGTGGAGGTGAGGCACCGGCTGAGGTGCCTGGGAGCTTCTCGTGTCCTTAGGGAATCTCCTGCTGGCATATCCCCCAGCGTTCTTGTAGCTTCTCTTCCAGGGCCCCCCAAAGCTGCTGGGGGAGCACTCGCTCAGCCGCCACGTTGGCCCTTCCTGCACTTGGGCTACGTTCGTCTGGTCCCCTGTCACGAGGGAGAAACAGACTTGCTCCCTGGTCACAGCCAGGCCATGGCCTGGGGCCTGTGTGAGCTGACTGTCCCCCCACGGCTCCCTTTAGGGTCCCCGTGGAGGGAGGGATAAGGTTGCCAGATAAAATACAGGACACCCATTGAAATTTGGATTTCACATAAATAATGAAGACTTTTTTTGGTGTAAATATGATCCATGCAACACTTGGATATGCTTATACTCAGGAAATACTTGTTTATCTGAGATCTGGACTTAACCAGGCATCCTATGTTTTTATTTGCTGTGTCTGGCAGCCCTGGGGAAGGAAGGGGGCACCTCTAGCCTCTGGAGCCCAAGCAGAGTGAAAACCCAGGAGGCAAGTCTCACAGGCCTGTGGTCCCAGCCACCTGGGCCTCAGAGAGGCTTGGATGTGCTCCTGGTGACGCCTAGTGATCAGCCAGGGAACTGCAGGGGACGGGAAGAGGAAGGCCGGTTAGCCCTGGGAGGGGATGCAGGGGGCAGGGGTCCAGGGTGAGGGGCGGCTCAGAAGGGACAGGCACTGCAGAGCTGGCCACACGGGGCCGGGGTAGGGGGTGGGCAGGGCAGCCTTTACTGAGCACCACCTGCGCCTTGAGGGGGTGGGCAGGGACCCTGAGCTGGAGCCATCACCTCTTTAGGGCCCTTTAATGATCTTCCTTCTCCACTTCACAGAGGAGGAAACCAAGCGAGTTCCAGGCCACATACCTTAGAGAGGGCTGGAATAGACATGGAAGTAGATCTGGTAAAAACTAGGCCCGCCCCACCTCAGCGATGCCGACCTTCCTGTGGCACCTGCAGCTCTGCAAACGTTTGTCCACGTGTGTCTGCACGCACTGCCGCGTGGTCCTCACAGCCACCGGACAGGCCCCCTGCCATCTCACAGAGGAGGCTTTCCAGGGGCTCCCAGTGCCAGGACTGGTCAAGGCACCAGAGGTGAGGGGCTGAAGGGAGGCTGGGGTCCATCCCTGCTCTCCGAGAAGGCCAGCCCTGCCCCTCTGCTCTCATCTGGCGCTTCAGGAGCCAGCCACAGTCTCAGCTGGCCATCCGTCCATCTGTCCACCTGCCCATGTACACAGCATCTGCCCACTCAGTGAGCAGCTGCGGCAAAGGACTTGGTCTTAGCTGAAAATGCCCCTGTGACGTGTGTGCCTCCTGGCTGGCTCTGCTGGCGGCCTCAGCACAGGGCTTGCACACAGGTGGTGCTCGGCAAAGGTGTAGAATGAGTGAGTGCGGGAAAGGGTGAGCCTAAAGGCTGGTCGACAGCCCTGAACCAGCAGTGCCTCGTGAGCCACCTCCTGATGTGATGGAAGGAACACTGAACTTGGACTTCCCTGGCTGTCCAATGGCTAAGACTCTGTGCTCCCAATGCAGGGGGCCCGGGTTCGATCCCAGGTCAGGGAACTAGATCCCACATGCTGCACCTAAGAGTTTGCCTGCCGCAACTAAAGATCCCGCGTGCCGCAACTAAGACCCAGTGCAGCCAAACAAATTAAAAAAAAAAAAAAGGAACACTGAACTTGAGGGTCAAGGCATGGGGAGCCAAGGGGATTGGGAGTCAGAAGATTACATGTGGACGCTGTGCTAACTGCTGCATGGCCCAGGGCAAGTCCTGTCCGGTGGGCTTCAGCCTCCTCGGTGGAAAAGGAGGGGCTTCATCCGGATGCTCTTTAAGGTCCCTTCCAATTCTTGCTTTCCAGAAAGCCAGTCCATTCTGGCTGTTTGCTTGTATGTAAACTCAAAGCAGGATGGCTTGGTTTCAGAGACGGGCCTTTGTCTGTAAGTGCGCAGGCGCTTCGGGGCCAGCCACGCTGTGGGTGTCAGTTGCACACCTACGACGGGCTCAACTGTGGTCCAGCCACTGGGAGAGCAGAGCAGGATGAAAGGCACAGACAAGAAGCGGGCTGGTCCTGCAGAAGGAAGGGCCTGGTGTCCGGGAGACCCTACCTAAATATTTGTGGAAGGAAAGCACGTAGGCAGGTGAGTAGATAAACATGGAGGGCGTTGGGGATCAAATCACACAAGGGCTGGACTGCCGAGGCTGCACCAGCTGGGCAGCAGGTGCTGCGGGGAAGGCAGGGTGCACACTGACAAGGACCAGTCCCCCCGGGGCCCTGGCAGGGGGCATCCAGCCTGAAGGCAGGGGTGGAGGTGGTGGGACGGCCCAAGGGTCTGTGTGCCGGGGAGTGGGCAGTGGGGACCAGTGAGGAAAGGATCGGGCTGATGAAAGCAATGAGGCGCTGGAGGAAGAACAGAGCAGAGTCCCCTCGAGGGCCACCGAGGCAGCCAAGTGAGCACAGGGCTGGTGGGGTGTGACGTGAGCACTTGGCCAGGGGTCGGGTCCCTGCTCCACCACACAAGGTGGGGGAGCCCTCTCCGAGCCTCAGCATCGTCACCTGTCTGGTGGGCCTGCTGACGGTACCTGGCACTCAGGATCGTGAAGATAGTCAATTAGGGAAGTTTGCAAAGAGCCTGGCATGGGACCTGGCATTGAGGTGCTCTGGGCAAGTGGAAGCCCACAGACTTACTCCTATTTCCCAGGTGGGGCCACCCCTAGGGATGCAGCCTGGGGTAGGCTGGGCTCATGGTCAGCTGGGGGTCTAGTCTGGGGCAGCCAGCTGCTGGCGCCCCAGCCAGGCCTGGAATTGCCCGGAAGGATGTAATTTCAGGGGCACAGGGTGGGAGACAGAGCCCTGCATTCTGTTAAGCCCAGGCCCCATAATGAGAGGCTCTCCGAGCACCATCCAGGCACAGATGCCGTTGGAGTGTAATTAGGGGATCGAGGTGGAGCCGGACCGGCGGGCAGGCAGGCAGGCGGCACAGGCTTGGGGCCAGCACTGCCCTGCAGGCAGCAGCCAGGCCTGGGCCTGCAGACAGACACGTCCTGTTGCCCAAGTATTGGCCGCTGTTCTGATGCAGAATCCAAAGCCCAGAGTGGCTGAGCCCAGGCCCCTCGCCAGTGTAGCCGGGTTTAACAAGCATTTCTCAGGCCTGAAATGGGCACTGTGCAGTGGCCAGGGGGTGGGGGGAGGGCAAAGGGGTGACTTGGGCTTGGGCCCTGCCTCTCAAGGACCCCCCCCCAGTCTGGTGGGGGGAACCCAGCAAACCCTGAAGTTACAGTTCGTGTGGTGGGTGTTATGAGAGAGGGGAGTCCAGAGGGCTGTGGAGGCCCAGGCCGGGCCCCTAATCCATCCTAGGGACTTGAGGGGAGGGTGGAAACAAGGAGGGCTTCCTAGAAAAGGTGACACCCAAGCAGAATCTCAAATTGCTGGCCGACAGCCAAGTGCCCCTGTTCCCTAGAGCCACGGCAAGCAGAGGATGGGGAGGACCTAGAGTGCCATGCTGAGAACTTTCCTGGGCCCTGGCTGGGGTGGGAGCATTGAAGGGTTTTTAGCAATGGGAAGATACAGTCAGGTTTATGCTCTATAAAGTTCCTTCTGCAGCTGGAGAAGGTCAGGTCTTCAAGTCAGACAGAACAGGGTTCAAGTTTCAGCTCTACCACATCCTACCCAAGTGACCAAGGGCAAATTGCTCCATCTCTCTGAATGGTTCTGTAAAATGATGACAAAACTACTTACCTTGCAGAGTGATATGGTAAGGGCCTGTGTTCTCACGTCTGCCTCTGTGCAGGGCCTGGGGTTGGGCCCTGCGGATCAGGAGGGAACAGGGTGTGCTCCCAGCCCGCAGCCAGCTCAGGCAGGGGTTCTGAGGACCATGGAGGTGTCACTCCCGACTCGGGGGAGGTTTGGGGTGAAAAAGCAGGCATCCTGGAGAAGCTGGCATTTGATATGGGCTTGGAGAGACAGAATGTGGAAAAGTGGACATAGCCAGGGAGGGCAGGGGCTGGGTCATTTCCGTGCTTCACACCCTGGGGAAAGGTAAGGAAGAGAAGGGGACAGCTCGGGTTTCCCTGCCCCTCCCCTGGCCGTGAATGCTCCACTGCCTCCTGGAAGTCCACTGGGAGCGCAGGTTCTGAAGTGAAACACGGTACGCCTGTCTCATCCGTGTCCGTTGGGCAAGTTACCAAGCCTTTCTTGGGTCCTACTCTCCTCACTGGCACAGTGGGGATGATAGCATCTACTTTGAAAAATGGTCCTGAGACTTAAAGGTGATTATTCACGTAAAGTGCTTAGGTGCAAAAGGTACTCAGTAATGGTAGCTACGGTCGGTCGGTCGGTCGTCATCTGCCTGCAGAGAGTTTCAGTTTCCTGTTTTGCAGCCCAGAGCTGCCCCCATTCTGTCTTGCTTCAGGGCTGCCCCTAGATCCAGCCCCCTCACCTCAGTTATTAACCTCTCGGTGCATCCATTAAGTGGGCCAGTACCGGACAGAAGTGCCCCGCTGAGGTGGTGGGGAGAATTCGTGAGAAAACATATGTAAAGCGTGTGGCGCAGCCTGGCACACAGGCGGCTCTGGGCGGACGGGCACAGCTGTTGTCCTCGTCACCTCTCCCACCGTCCCATCCTTGCTGCCGCCCCTGTGCCTTTCCCCCCACGGCGGGACCTTGCTAGCGTTCCTTTCAGCGCCCCCATTCGAAGCATGTGGGAGCCCATATTTGTTTCTCCCTTCCTGGCTTGGCCAGCTTGCCGAGTCTGGGCTGGGGAAGGCAGCAGCCTCTTCCTGTCACCCCCCCAAGGCTCCAGCCTCTTCCTGGGCTCTGTCATTTTCTACTGATGAGGTGGAAGGGGAGGAAAATCCCTTCCTCCCAAGTTGGGGGAGGACGTAACAAGGTAATTGTTCTCTTCTCCCTGCTCTGCCGTTCCCAGCTTGCCTTCCCTTCCTGCGTGTTTAAGGGATAGGGATGCGGAAAATGATGTTATTGATGAAGTCGCCATAGCAACGACCCCTGAGAGGCACACATTCCAGCTTTGTTATTCTGGGCCGGGGGCTACGAGAAAGGCTGGCCCCTAAGTACAAACAGATTGGCCCCCAGCCCCACTGCCCTGCTTTAGATGCATCCGTGAACTTTGCTCTACAGAAGACGCGATGTACGCACTGGTTTGGGGCAGGCAGAGTCCGCCATCGTTTACCTCTGTGCACACTCTTGTAGAGCATCAAAAAATGATAGGAGACCTTTGGGAAAATAGGCCCTGGTGGGAAAGGGCTGCGGGGGCCTGTCACCGGGCCTAGAGAGTGCAAGAACCTGGGGAGGGGCCCATCAGAAGGAAGCTCGGGGCGCTTGGGAGAGGAAGGTGCAGCCCGGAGTTCTCGTGCATGGTGTGGCCCTGGCACGTCTTTCCCCAACCCTGATCCAGCCTCTCATGGGCTTGTTTGTAAAATGGGCACGGCCATACCCACTTCTCAGGCTTACGGTGAGGGTTACATTAAATGGAAGTACAGTCAGAGCCCGAGTCCCTACATCATGTCTTCTGGAAAACTGAGAGAAAGGGGCTCTGAAGTGTGTCCCAAATCCAGCCTTCGTCCCTGTCCCCACACACGCTGCCATCCCTTCAGGCTCCTTCGTCCCTTTCAGGGTCATAACAGTTGCCTCCCACCTGCTTCTGGCTTGCACTCTAGCCCCAGCAGGTTGCCTCCATGCAGCATCCAGAGATCTTTCTAACACAAAGTGCATCGCTGCCCAGTTTACAACCCTTCAGTGGCTCCCCCTGCCCAGGATAAAGTCCCTCAGGTCCTTACCTGCACCCTTAGCCAGCCTCACTGGCCCAGAGGAGGGACCTGCACCTTGAGTGAGTGCCTGGGAGGCAGGTCCGACAACTATTCACTTTTCACAGGAGAAAACTAAGGCTCAGAGAGGTGAAGTGATTGCCCAAGGTCATGCAGCAAGCGTCAGAGTCTGAATATGGACCTGGCGATGTGTCAGCAAAGCTTCTGTGTCCTCATTGCTCCCCGCCCCATCCTGGGCACCAAGGAGACACTCGGTCCGAGTTTGCAGAACGTAATTGGATTTGGATGGATTGGATCAAATTAGATTCGACCTGGCGGGCAGCCTGGCCTGACTGGCACCAGGCCCCTGAAGACCAGGATTTCTGGGAACAACTCTGAAGTTATATCTCACTTCCCCTCGAGGAGGGGAGATGAACAGGGCTTTCTGCTGGACTCAGCACTGCATGGTGTCAAGACGGGGAGTGAGGCCGAGGGAGTGGCTGCACTTGGCCCCGGGGCAGCTCTCTTGTGGCCCAGCTCCCAAGAGTAGACACGGTACAGAGCAGGGGGCCACAGGAGGACAGAGTGAGACAGGGCCCTTCGGTTCCGCAGGCTCGCAGAAGCCTGCTCTGTGCCCAGTTCTGGGCTCCGCCCTTGTTCTGGAGAAGCCTGTGGAGACAGTGTGCCAGCCAGAGCTGGCGGGAATGGTCCGGGCTGCCTCAGAGGAGCGGGGATGGGGCTGCAGCAGGGTGGGGGACCTGAAGTCCCTTCCAGTGTGGAGCCCAGGACCATTCTCCTGGAGCAGAAGTGCTTGGTAACACGCACCTTGCATGCTCCGGGGTTCACCTTTCACATCCAAACTTCCACTTGGCCCCGTGGCCCTCAGCAGTAGCCCTCCCGGTACTACCCCTGTTAGCTTGCAGTGCCCAGGACCGCCTTCCTGGGTGGACAAGAAGGGAGAGCCGTCCGCACTATCCCTGAGGCTCTGAGGCACAGAGGAAGCCATGCCAGGCCCCACGTGTTCCCTGCCCCGACCTGCACCTCCGCAGTCCCTCTGCCAACGTGACTTCATCTGTAAGGTGAGGGGCTGAAGTGGGCCACCCTGGGGTCTCTAAGCCTGTAACCCAGAGCCTCCCAGAGGGGCTGGGGCAGAGCTCCCCAGGATACTGTGTTAAGTGAGTGAGTGGGAGGGGCCTATCCACGAGTGCCTGCAGGACTTCTCAGAGCCTTTAACGTGCATTGCGAATTCCCTACATCAGGCGACCTGAGATGCTGTGTTTCAAAGAACACACAGCAGCGAATGCCACAATAGTGCTTTCCAAATTCTCTATGCCTCTCGCCTTGTCCCCTAAATAATAGGCAATGGGCTTAATCTGCTCTGAGGTAAGAAAGGCTTCATTTCTCTCTCCTCTTCCTCCCTTCTCTCTCTTTCTCAACCCCATTCTTCTTTGCTTTCTTTCAGTTACTGTTTGCTGATCCCTAACTCTGGGCAGGCCCCGTGCTGGGTACTTGGGATACAGAAAAGAATAAAGGTCAGATCTCCCCTCAAATTACCCACGGTTGGCAGGAGAGAGCAACTCAGCGGCTACTCGCATTTTACACAAGGCAGAATGAAGCAGGAGCAGTGTAGAAAAGCTTTAGGAACAGCCCTACTTTCTTAGGAACCCGCTCTGTGCCACACACATTTCATAGTCTTCTCATTTGAGCCTCACAGCAACCCTCGGAGGTACACGTTCTGACAACCCATTTGTCAGCTAAGAAAAGGGAATAAGGCATCTGACCAGAGGCTCAGGTTCGAGCAGGCGAGCCCTGGCCCCGGCCCCTCCTGCATGAGGCTCAGCCTTCCTCAGAGCATTTTGATGGTGTGAGCACGTGGCCAGGCTGGCCTGCCGGCCTGGGGGCTGGACTCTCCCTCTGGTGCCTTCTCATCCGCTCCCCAGTAAGATCTCCTGAGCATCTGCCATGTGCAGCCAGGGTTCTGGGCGCGGGACACAGCAGGGATGAGACACGGCCTCTCGGAGCTCGCTGGCTGGTGGGCGGGACGGCTGCAGGGGGACAGGCACGGGCGAAGTGCAGAGCCGGCCCTCAGCGTTGTGCCAGCTGGAAGGAAGAGACAAAGCCAGGACCCGCGGTCTGCGGGACAGAGCTTGAGCCGCGCCCAGAGAGTGAAGGAAGGCATCAGTTAGCCGCCAAGGGGAGCCACTCAGCTCGGTGCTGCCCTGAGGCGTGGGTCTCATAGGCCAGCCCTTTAGCGCTCCCCTTGCTTAGGACGCCAGAGTGACCTTGCTCATAGAGCCCGTCACCTTTCACGGAGCCGCTGCAGAGGGCGTGGGCCAGGCCCGCCCGAGGCCGCGCTGCTATACCTCCAGCCCAGTGGGAAGGCCGGTGGTGGCTGCAGAGGGGGAGTGGGGACTCAGAGGACAAGCAGGTGAGAGGTCGGGACCCCAGCTGTCATAAAGCACGGCTGCTTGAGGAACGTCACGCTGTTCGGAAAGGCTAGAGAGGTGACACAAGCAGGAGAGATGAGGCTTCGTGATGGTTCTGCAAGTGAGCTGAGGCTCCGCCCTCGTGCTCAGCGGCAGCCGGGTGAAGGTCAAAGAGCAGCGAGGGGTTCTGTGCTTCGTTGAGGGGCTGCCCGGAGAGCTTCCCAGAGGCTGAATTTGCCTTGAATTCTCATAGGCTCTTAATTCTGAGGACAACAAATAGTAACAGGTGCCATTTATTAGACCAGCTCTGTGCCGGGTTCCTAGTTCTGTTCACCCCAGAAAGTGCATGCTGCCTGTCAGTCATCTGAGTCCCACAAGGGTAGCTCAGTGACCCCCCAGACCAGGAGAGCCGTGGCTGGGAGCCCAGCGGCCTGGGTTCCAGGCCTGCCATATGATCTGGGACAGTCACCCCTGCCTCGAGGCCTCATTTTCCCCATTTGGAAGATGGATGGCCAGGAGCCGTCCAGCCCTGACCATCTGTGGTCCTGCCAGCCATGAAGCCGAGCTTCTCGTGGCCCGCGGAAGCCAGTGCCGCCCCAGAGTGGAGGGGAAAGTCACGCAGTTCCCGCGTCCACAGCTGGGCAAGGGGCTGAGTCACCCGCACAGAGGAAGCCGTACCCCCGGCCCCTAGCTAGGCGGTTGTAGCCTTCTTTGGAGTGGTTGCTAGGGTCATTTTTAAATGTGATGGCAATGCTCTCACGACCACCACGTCAGGAGCCTCCAGAAGCGCTCGGGCTGAGCAGAAGCTCTCCAGCCGTACGTGAGCCTGGCTGTGGGTGGCTGCCGCTCCCAGCTGTGAGGCCCAGACCGAGGCTATTCCATCTCCCCTCCCTTCGCTGTGGGCACTCGGAGCATCCCCTCCTGGGCAAGACCTGCCCTGGACGGTGAGGTCACTGAGGAGGCCCGGAGCGCAGCCTGAGTCACCCGGAGAGCAGAGGGGAGCCACACAGCCACCCCCCAGCGAAGACAGCGTGGGTGTCCAAAAGGCCCTTGACTGGCCTGAGGGCCAAGGAAGGCTTCCTGGAGGAGGGAGGGACGTAGTGGCACGGGCATTACAGGGCACACGCCTTTTGGGCCGGCAGCTGTAGCTGACTGGCCCCGAGAGCGCCCAGTCTGCGGCAGGCCCAGCCGACGGAGACTCTCCGCTAGTACAGGCAAGGGTGACAAATGCCTGGAGAACCAGGGGCCAGGGCTCCAGACAGTACGGTCGAGAATCACGCCCATCCCCCCTTCTCCTCTGCAAGGACCCCTCCTCTCAGCCAGCTCTCCTTGTTTTAGAAAATACCGTTTTTAACAAAAGACGTACTAATGTTAATGTGTAATAAAGTTTAAATTTCCATTTTTAAATAAATTAATAAAGATAAATTTCCCCATTTAATCTCTAGTAAATATTTATAGCCATAACACAGAAACACAAGCTCCTTGGGCTCCAGTTTGACCATCTGATTTGCATAAGTGAGAAAATCAAGGTGAAGGAATAATGAGAGTAATAAAATCAGCTGAAACCAGAGGTCAGCGTGCTGAGCAAAATGCATGCTTCATTCATTTTGACTTTTTTTTGTCTTCTTCAACTTCAGACTTTTTTCAGCCTTTATGGTAGCTGCCAGGGTGTTTGTGTTTTAAAACATCTGTCAATTCTCAGTTGCCCCATGCCCAGGCTTAAAGTGGCCGAGGTCAAGATTGAGCTAGTCCTCACCTTGAACAGGAGGCCAGTGAGTCACCTGGGGAAGGAGGTCTCAGGGCGGTGTGGGCGGACAGCAGCTCTTCCTTTCATCTGCACTTAGCCTCTTGAGGGACTTGTGACCTCTAACCTCTCACTTGACCCCTGACCTCATAAATTCTGGAAACTCCTCACAAATCACCAGGAAGATAAACATCAACCGGGGTCAACTGAAGGGGGTTCCAAGCCGCTCCAGGCAGACGGGGAGGGGGGATCAAGTCTTCTGGGGTGGAGGGGATTTCCCAGAAACTGTGGGTGACTCAGGAGAGGGGCCAAAGGGCCCACCTCAGGGAACCCTTGTTCTCCCTGATCACACCAGGGCCCTCAGAGTGCATTTTGGCGAGATGCTTGGCAGGCGCTGACTGGGTGGGTGGTGTGTAGAGACTGGGCCTCCGGAGGTGGATGGTCTCTAGTTCCTGCCCTCAAAGCCTGTGGGCAGCCCAGCTCTGCACTCAGCGAGGCCTCTGGGAGGGGAGAAGACAGGGAACCTGGCTGGCCTTGGGAGGCACAGGACTTCCGAATCGGCCAGAGGACGAGCTGCAGGGGCTGCCGGGCAGGGCCAACATGGACAAGACTCCAGGTAAAAAAGCCCGCTGCAGCTAGAGCCTGGGGGTGCCGGAGCAGGCAGTGGGGTGGCCCAGCCCTGAGCCCCTGCGGCAGTCTCCCATTTCTGAAGTTTCCCAGCCAGCAGGGGAGTCCATTGCTAACTGCCCTTTTAAGTTGAGGCCTCGGAGGAAAAGGTGCCTGAGGTTTGCAAACATTTTTGCTTTAAAGAGGAACATCTGCCAACCAGCAGGAATCTGAGGCTGAGATTAGGAACACAGTGACGTGTGTGGCCTGGACCCGGAATAAGCTCGGAGGGCGGAGGGACGCCTGCTCGGGGCTCCCGGGCCTGCAGGGCTCTGCACTGAGGCTGGGGGTTCCGTGGGTCCTGGGGAGCACTGCAACGACCAGGTACACGTAGAGACCCCCTCTGGAAGCTGGGGGATTGTGTGTGGCAGAGCGGTGTTTAGTTCAGGACACAGCCGTGGGGCTGGTGAGGACGAGCCTCTGCCGCCCCGGGGTCCAGCGGGCCAGCACGGCAGCGTCTGACTTATGCAGAAGTGCAGTGAGAGGGGGCTGAGCGGGCTGCCGGCGCCTCTGGGTGCGACAGCTGGAGGCCGGCCGGGGCGTGTCGGCACCCTGACCCGTCAGCACTCCTCTGTGTGCCCAGCCTGAAATGCAAGTCTCCACCTGCCCCACGGGGGCTTATGGCATCCCCGTACAAACTGAAAAGTGCTGCGCACCACCATCGTTTTAAATGCCACCCACATCTGCTTTCGTGGGGAAGCCATCTAAACCCCTGACCTGGGAAGCATTCTGTAGCCCATGCCCTGTGATCTGACCCCGGTCAGGAGCTTTCCTCCGTGGGTCCTGCGAGCTCATTTACGGCCCTCCGAGCAAGGCCTGGCTCTAGACCTGGGCACCGTGTCCTCAGTTTCCCCCTAGGGGATCGCCATCTGGATCACTAGGTGCACCCCCCGTGTGCATGCCATGCACGTGCCAACGGCAGCCCAAGAACACTACGTTTGCTTGTGACATTTCGCCAGTTATCTCTTCTAAGCCTGAAATTTTCTCTCTCCCTGGTCCCCAACCCCTCTCTTGTCTGTCTCTTCCCAGAGGGTATGAACTGCATGAACAAAGACCATGGCTGTGCCCACATCTGCCGAGAGACGCCCAAAGGTGGGGTGGCTTGTGACTGCAGGCCCGGCTTTGACCTTGCCCACAACCAGAAGGACTGCACACGTAGGTAGATGGAGGCAAAGGGGTCAGACATCCCCACGCGTCTCCTGCCGTTGCTTTGTGGGGGGTCTGTCCAGTCTGCTGGACGTTGCCTGAGAAGGGCACTCAGTCCCCTGGGGGGGAGAGAAGGGCAGGGCCCCCCCCCGAAGGGGCCTGGGAGGCATGAGGTACAGGGGCCGTAAGCCCCAGGCTCGGGGATTCCCTGGCATAGTACCACTGACACAGTCCCAGACCTGGCCTGGATCTTACGCAGGGCCCTGTGTGACAGCCCTGCCGGTGCTCATCGTAACCCCTTCCTTCCCCCCTGCCCCCGACCCGAGAGACCCATTGAGAGGCCCTGTGCTCGAGCTCTCCAGCAGGAACGGAGGGACTGTGGGTTCTCAGTGAGCCAGGGCAGCCCTTGGTAACAGAATGGTATAAAGAAGGCATGGAGGGGACTTCCCTGGTGGCGCAATGGTTGAGAATCCGCCTGCCAATGCAGGGGACACGGGTTCAAGCCCTGATCAGGGAAGATCCCACATGCCGCAGAGCAACTAAGCCCGCGCGCCACAACTACTGAGCCTGTGCTCTAGAGCCCATGCTCTGCAACAGGAGAGGCCACCGCAATGAGAAGCCCACGCACCGCAACAAAGAGTAGACCCCGCTCACCGCAACTAGAAAAACCCCACGCGCAGCAATGAAAACCCAATGCAGCCAAAAAATAAATAAATAAATTTATTAAAAAAAAAAAAAAAAAGAAGGCAAGGAGCTTGGTTCTGCGGGGGTCCCAGCGCAGGCTGTGCTGAGCTTATTTCCAGGATCAAAGACCAGAGCTCATAGCCTAGCCCTGAAAGGCCCCCTATAAATGATGATACCCTGGGAAATCTGGATTGAATGAGGCCTCTGGTCAAAGGTGCCATTTCAGGACCAGCTTGGAGGTCAGCCTGCAGGACGCAGGCGTAATCCAGCCTCTTAATGTGGTCACCCAACACTGCCCAGCAGGAGTGGGAGCCAGCAAACGAAGTGAGACAGTGGCTGAACACACTCAGTCCTCAAAAGCTTCGGATGCACTGCATCCTCCCAACACTGCGTGGGGGTGGCAGGATGTGGCCTCTGCTCGCTGGGCAGCCAGGATGCCCAGATTGATGTGATGTTTGCCGTGTGTCTGAAAAGAGTGGAGGGAGGCTGGTGTGAGTGCTGCCCATCTCTGGCCAGAGACAAGCGCTTCATACCAGGCCCACTTTCTGCTGCAGAAAAATGGTGTGAAGGAGTCTGAGTCCAACTCCCAGGCTGGCCACTGAACCAGGAGACAGACGCTGACCAGCTCTCCTAAAGAAAATGGCCTTTCTTTCCATCCTTCATTCTGTGGAGAAGACAGCTGGCCTTTGCCAGCCCGTCATCCTTAGTCATCGTGATTCTCCCAGTTGTCCTCCGCTCTCCTCAAACAGTCATCGAGATCTCGGGGACCCACGTGCCTCAGACGTAGTCCCTGTCACCACGGGACCTCGTGCTCCAGCCCCCACTCCTGATTCGTCCGTTCCCCAAGGTGAAGACACTTCCTCCTGCCCAGGTTGGTCCCAGATGTGGACCAGCTTCCTCTTCTAGTCATTCCTGCGGGATCGCAGTGATCAACACGTACGCTGTCACCAAGGGGAGGACCAATCAGGGACGCTGTTGACGGGGAAATGCCTGGCTCTAACTCAGGGCCTCCTGTCCTCTACACCAGATGGATCCCTTTAGCTGCAGAGAAACCTCCTGCCACCTGGCAACCTTCAGAACAGAGAAGGAATAACTCCAGCTTCCCAGTCCTCCCCGTGGGGTAATCTGAGCTTCCTCAGCACAAAGGCCAAGGACCAGCATGTGTGGCGTGGGCAGGCTTGTTGACAGGCTCTGCCAGGAGGAAAGCACATTCCTTCAGTCAGCAAGACTGGCTGACGCCCACCCTGGCCAAGCCCTGTGCTAGGTGCCGGAGAGAGAGAGCTGTGGGCCCCAGGAAGTGGCTGGGACTGACTGACTGGCTGCCTAATCCTATAGTTCCGTGTGGGGCAAGTGCTACAAGTGCTACAAGGGGACGGTTTGCTCAGAGAGCATCTCCTGAGGGACCAACCTGGTCTGAGAGGTCAGGGATAAGGAGGGCTCCGTGCACGGCCAAGACTCCCCCACCCCACCCGGACAGAGAAGAGCTAAGCCCGCGCCCCGAACTTTTGGTAAAGCGGATAGAGTCCCACCCTCTCTGCTCAGTGGCTGGGTGTTGCCAAGGTGTGTGGAGAGTCCAGCACCCATCCTGGAGCCCAGGAGTGGGTGACTGCCCTGCAGCCCTCCTGCCGAGGGACAGCACCCCTGGCTGTCCACCCCGTCAGCTTTGGTTTCTTCTGTGCGGTTAATGTGGATTAGCGTAAAGTTAGCTCTGAGACTTCCCTCTAGCCCTTGAGCTCACTTGAGGCCCAGGAAATTCTAGATCTGGAGTTGGGTCGGGGGCTGAGGCCTGGCCTAGGCAGCCGCTATGAACAAGCGGGACCACAGGGGACTCTGCCCAAACTTTCCTCCCTCCACAGCCCAGGACTCACTCCAGGGCCAGAGGAGGTTTCCTCCATCCTTCTCTGGGTCTTCCCGGAGCTCAGGGCTCCAGTATTTACTTCCGTGTACGTGCTATAGGCTCTCTACGTGCTCACAGCTCGGCCTGTGTGGTCTGGGAGATGCATGCGGGCCTGTATAGAGGGAGCAAGAGAAAGTGGCCCTCGCTCCGGTTGCCTCAGACAGGCCCGTGTCCTCCTTAGAGTCACTTGCAGGGTGCCGTCCATCTCCTGGAGCCCAGAGCCTGGAAAGAACTGTCCCATCACTGGTCCACCCCTGCCCACCCTGAATGGGGCTTTTCTCAGTCCGGAAAGGCACATGATGTCCACCCCAAGGTGGGGCTCTCTCCTCACCTGAGATCCGTGCTAAGCGGCAGCCCCCTGGGACCTTGGCTTCCCTGAGGCTCCTTCCGTGCAGAGAGATGAGAGGCCCTGACTCCAGACTGCCGGGCACCCAGAAATGCTGGGAGAAGAGACACTCCCACACAGAGGGGCCAGAGGGCTTGGTGACAAAGCCCCAGCTGTTTCCTGAAGCAGTTCTGCATGTCCTTGAAGTGTCGCCCCGGAAGCTGGGTCCCTCCTTCGGATGGTCACAAGCTCCCTGTGGAAGAGGCAGCCCGCCAGGGCCACTGGTCGCTGAGGACAGTGTCTGGGACAATGAGCAGGGACCATCCTCCTTGCGTCCTCCTCACCTGGCAGGGAGACTGCGTGTGGCCAGGTTGACGGGGCCAGCGTCGCTCAGGTTGGAAACCCCAGAGCCTCCGTGCTGTTCTCTGGGTGAAAGGAGTACCTGGGAAACTCAGCTGCAGAGCTCAGTTCTGAAACACCTGGAATCCTTCACCGGGGAGTTGCCACCAAGTGACCTCCCTCTGGCCCCAGCCCTGCTCATGGGTCACCTGATAAAACATCATTCAGGCTCTGCCAGTTTGGAATTTTCTGCTCCTCTGACCGTGGTTGGTCTGAGATTTACTTCTGCATACCTGATCATCATTAGGGTTTTCAAATAAATTCAGAGTGTAGATAGAATTCTGGACAAATGGGTAAGGTCTCCAGGAAGACACCCTGTCCTCAAGGCCCCAGTGTACCTTTTGCATACAGATGACGGGCACCCTGTCACCTTACAGCAGAGTAAAGCAGGGACAGCAAGAAGCCCTGCCATGGAGATCTTGGATCTCCTTTTGCGATATCCCTCACCCCGGGAAGAGAGAACAATGTGTTTTCTTTTCAATAAACTTGAATTTCTCCTTTTCCCTACTTCAGACGGGCTCCTGCTTATTCAGCCCCCTTTTCAGTGACCCGGGTTGCTGATGCTGTGAAACATTTTAAGATCCTGGGCTGAAGGGCAGCAGCTCCTCCAGGCCATAGGCACTGCGCCCTATGTAACACGTTTAAATAAAAGGTCATTTTCAAACCTGCATCTGAGATGCCATTAATTTGCATATGTTCTGTCTGTTTGGACATTTCCTTGGGAGGATTAGGGCTTAGAGTGGATAGAGATTGAGGTGGCTGCTGGGACTTGGAGGGAATAGGCATCCGTGGGGACATCCTTCCACATGCCCCAAGACGTAAGCAAAAGAAAGAAAAGTCTGCGAGAGCTAAGGAAATGAGCGCCACCCCTCACATAGGCCTGCCCCCTCCCACCGCCTTGAAGAGTATGCCTGGTATTAACAGACATTTGCCCCATCGGGACAGGCTATTGTAAAGTGTCTTTTGCAACCTAGGAAGCATAAAATTGTCTAGCTTATCCCTTTCTTCAACTAACACTATCTGAGTGCATCAGCTGTGTGCCAGCTCTGTTCGAAGCCCAGACGACCCAAAGTCCATTCTCTGTCCCACCCCAGTTCGCCTCTAGGGAGTGAGCGATTCCATCCAAGACCCCAGAGGGGCTGATGTCCAGGGAAATGTGTGCCTCTGCACTGACTGTCTCATGTCCCCACTTTCCTCCCCCCATCCCTTAAAGAAACAACCAACGGCGATAAACTAATCGTTTTTGTTGTCATTCTGTTTATACACACGTATGTACACTTTGGGCCTAACTAGTAACCTGTAACTATGGAAACGGAGGCTGCCAGCACAGCTGTGAGGACACGGACACAGGCCCCATGTGCGGCTGCCACCAGAAGTACGCCCTGCACTCAGACGGTCGGACGTGCATCGGTGAGTAAGCGCTTTCGCCAAGCACCAGCGCTCTGCGCCACCCTCCCCCCGGGGTGCCCATGTGGCCCGGAAGTGGCCACGCCCCACTGCGTCCTGGTTTCCAAGAAGGAAGCTTAGGGGAGAAAAGAAAGGGAGCCCCCCACGGTACTGATGGGGCTGGCGGGCGACCCCAAGGGGAGCTTTCTGTGAACACTTCCCAGGGTGGCCCATCCACCCAGACCAAGCGCCTCTGCTTTGTGTCACTGCGGGTTTTCTGAGGGGCCTCATCCTCCGCGTGCAGGTGGTCCCAGGCAGGTGATCTGTGGGGAGGAGGGTGGTGTGTGCACCTTTGGAGGGCAGCTTCTGTTCCTGAAGCACAGGGGTTTCCTCCCCTAATGTGGAGACACACCGGAGACTCGGCTGGCCTGCATCACCACCTCCTTGGTGGTGTGAGCTGCCCACAGCATCTGGAAAACCAAGAGGTTTTCTCAGAAAACTGCTTTCAGTCTTGGTTGTCTAGAACACCAGGGGAGAGGGCTGGTGTGAATCCCGGATCAGGTCTGGGTGTTTTTAACTGCTCTCCACTCCCGAGCTACGGGGCCTCTCGCCGGACCTCCTCTCCCACCTAGAGCCCCTTCTTCTCGGGTGCCCCCTCCTGACACCCCTCGGGTGTCACCTCACCTGTTACAAGAGTGTCAGTTTCAGTCTCTGTCACCTCCGTCCTCCTGGTCCTTATTTCTAAGGGGAAGCTTGAGTATTTGTGATTATCTCAAGTTATAATCACTAGTAAGTTCCTTCCCCACTCAAAAATGACAGCCAATTTTTTAACTGAGAAAAAGAGGAATTTCAAAGTTGGTGCCCAGAGTTCATCCTCTTCTTTCTCTTCAACACTGGCAAAGTTCAGCAACCCCCCACAAGTCAGTTATCATATTCATTTTTTTAAAAGCCCTGTTTTTTTATTATCGACTCAGAAGATATTTCTTGAGGGACTTTCAAGTAACAGAAAAGGGTTGGCAAGCAAGCAAAGCCATGAAGCCCGGAGTCTGCTGTCACCTTCTGTCCCCTGTGGCTCTGCTCCCTTGTACCCCGGGGGAGTCGGGCGGAGGGGCCGGGCACCAGTGGTCGCGTCCCAGTCCCGGCTGTCGTCCCAGGTGCTGCCTGCGTGGTCCTCCCTTCCTCTGTGTGGTCTCTCCTCTCAGACAGCCATTTTGGGTTTCATTTTATCTCATTCCTCCTGCTTTTCTGGTGATGGTCCCTGATTGCCTGTCTTGTCTGATAACTGACGTTCATTAATTATTTTCAGAGCCAAAAGCCAAACCAAACCAAAGAACCAAAAAAAAAAAAAAAAAAAAAAAAAAAAATTCAAAGCAGAACCCGGTCTCAGACCAGTGTCTCTATTGCAGCCTGATCCCATCTAGAACCTCCTTTCCCACCTCTCTCCCTGTCTCCACTGTCCCCCCGGGGGCTCTCCCAGGCCCGCCGGCCCCCTTCCTGTCTCGTCTGCTGGGGTCTCCCGCAGCGTTTGCGTCTGCAGTGGAGCCGCCTCTTCCAGCCCCCGGACACGCGCCCAGCCTCGTCTAACACTTCGTGTCTTTGTCCACCTGGCTCATCCTCTCTTCTGTTTTTATCCTTTAGTGTCCGCTGCACGTGAAGGCCCCTGCTTGGATCTGCTCTCTAACATAACTTCCCTCTCCCTACCCCTTCCCCTCCCCTCTCCTTAGAAATCCTTTCCCAGACCCAGCTCCTGGGCCCTGGGCCGTTACTCCCTGCTGGCCCAGAGGACCTTTCATCTGCCTTTGCTCACTGCTCCTCGGGCTCCCCCGGGAGCGGATGTCCCCACGCATCTCACGTGCTCCTCTACGGGAAACATCCCGGCAGCTCCCGGCTGCCCAGCCGGCTGTCTCTCTCTCTGCACGCTCCTAAAACGACCGCCCCTCTTTGCAGCCCCCCGTCGAGCACTGGAGCGTCTCGCTCCAGTCCTCCATAGACAAGCAGGCAACCAGCGCTGCCCAAATCGACCCCCTGGTTTCTCTGTGTCTGTTCGGTTGGATCCACCGTTGAGTGTATGCGTGTTTGTCCCTCCGTATGTTTTGTTCTTAATTTTGCATGAGTGTTTGACACATGTTCACGCCCTTGAGACAGGGCGTCTGCTGTCCAGGCGCATCCATCACCGGACCTCGCGGGTCCTGTCCCCTTGTCCTGGGCCTTGTCCTGTGCCTGCCTCTTCAGCCCGAGCCGGGGTGTCTGCAACTGCCTGGGTCTTCGCGAGCTCCGCGGTGGTGCTGTCCACCTCTCCGGCCCTCCGCACGTGGCTCCTGTCTGCTCTGACCTCAGCCTCCTCCTGTGTCTGTTTTGCAGATGGGCCCTATGTCCCATCCGTGTCCTTTTGTGGTCGTCCCTCTTCTGCCCCCCTCCCCCGCCCTGCCGCCTCTTCGCTCTGCCCTGAACACGCCATCTGGAGGTTCCTGGGATTAGCCCCTTGGCGAGGCCCGGCGTGCTGTGTTGGCTTGGTGTGCGCCACGCCAAGAGGCTGACTGTCTTGGGCCGCGGGAAGTGGGCTCTCATTAACCACCGGCTCCGTGTTTGTCCCTTACTTGTGTTTTAGAAAAGGATGAGGCTGCAATTGAGCGCTCTCAGTTCAGTGCCACGTCAGTAGCTGATGTGGACAAGCGGGGGAAACGGCGGCTCCTCATGGGTAACACTTTTCTTCCACTTCCTTTGTTGTACTTGCACCTTTGTTCGTGTGTGTGTGTGTGTGTGTGTGTGTGTGTGGTACGTGCTGGCGTGTGGGGTGTCTGTGTGCGTACTTGTATGTCAGGCTGTGAGAGCTGTGCTGGCATGTGGGGTGTGCGTGTGTGGGGGCTGTTCATCCGTGTGGTGTGCCCACGTGTGTGTGGTCAGGCGTGCCGTGGGTGAGTGTGAGGGGCTCTGCTCCAGATGTGAACTCACTTTTTCCTTTTTAAGGTTTTTACCCTTCATCGAATACATGTATTTCTCTGTGTGTTTGTAGCAAAGAATCCAGAGCCAATGTCTAGTGGCTTCTGCGTGTAAAGAGATGTGCTCTGTAAACCCCCTCTACTCGCAGTAATGCCCACATGTGCAGTGAGGATTCCAGGGTCAGCAAAGCAACGCTGAAACGCAGAAGCAAAGTGGGTGTTAGTGTAGAACAGGGGTTCAGGCAGCACGTCCTTATCTGTCTCCTCGCCAGAGAGGAGCCACGTCCAGGGGGAAAATAACTACATCTAGATGCGGGGCAGCAGGGTCTCAGGGGTGTCCAATCCACCCTGCTTGCTTTATAGTTGGGAAATCTGCTACCCAGAGAGGGGAGGACCGGTCAGGGTCACCTGGCAGCCCCTTCTGGCCCCAAGGCTCCCCAGTCCGTGAATGACCCCAGCCCAAGCCCACTGGGCTGGCAGTCTCAGCCCACTTTTCCCCAGTCCCCTCCCCTCGGGCCCCCACTTGCCTTGGTGGTCCATCTGATGTCCGCTGCGCTCTGAGCACTGCCCTGGGCTGGTTCCAGACTCTAGGGAGGCTTGCCCAGAAACACCTGGGGCCGCTCTGGGCGGCTGGAGGCCTGCTGGTGTGGCTGATCCCGGGCAGGGTGAGGAAAAAGGAGAAAATAACTGCTCTGCAACCGAGCTCGGTCTGCAGAACAGAAGAGCCATCTGTCTCCACGTTCATTCGTTCCTCTGGCCCTCAGTCAGTGCCAGTTCTGGGGTCGCTGGCCCCTGGGTGGCACTAGCTGCCAGGCCTCTGGAGCACAGCTATCGGGTCACCTGGGATTGTCACGACCTTCTTTGTGGCACTCCTGTTAGGTCACACCAGCCTTGGGAGCTGTGAGGTCAGGTGGTGCATTTCCCACATCTCGGAGGAGGAAACTGAGACTCATTGGGGTGCCCTGGCTTGCCCAAGGTCACACGTTACCCTGCATAGCTGAGCTTAACCCAGAGGTCACGGCCACGTGAGCCATCTTAAGTGTTGGCGTCACAGGACCATGGAGGTCAGAGCCTAAAAGTCCCAGAGAGGTCACTTAGTTTTGTGGTCCTCGTAGGGACCTCAAAGGAGCCCAGGCATCTAGGGAGGAGAGAGGTCTGAGTGGGGCTGAGGGAGGGATGTGGCCTTGAGTGCTGGGGAGTAGGCTTGAGGTCTCCCCCAGTGAGGTTTTGAGGAGCAAAGGAAGCCATGGGCTGGCCGACAGCTCTGTGAACCCCCGGTCCATGCTGGGCAGGACAGATATAGCCCTGTTCTCAGATGAGAGCACTACAGGCCAGAGAGGCCAGACGACTCACTCTGGTTACACAGGGACAAGCTCAGGCTAGAAGCCCACTCTCTGCAAGTTCTCTGTACGAGGCTGTCTCATTGACTTGGGCCGTCTGGGTTGGCCTGGGAAGAGCTGGAAACCACGAAGGGATGGGCTTAGAGGCTCCGGCAATCAGGTGTGTCCACTGCCCTGCACAAAAGGGTGAGTCAGTACTAAGGACTTTCTGAAGAGGTGGCTGGCAGTGGGTGATGGGAACCTAAGAGCTGCTGGTGCCCTGAGGCCCAAGAGGGCCCAGGCCCCTAGGCCTCACTCACAGGAGAGGTGGGCACTGCTGCCTGAGGCCAGAGCACCAGAGCAGGGCAGGACCAGGAACTGGGCCCCCACGTGCCAAGCACCCTTCCCAGCAAGAGGATGGTGGCCGACGAGGGCTGAGCTGAGTTGGCATGAAGCAGGTGGGTGGGTACTTGCTTTTTCTAATTAGAGTTGGCAGAGAGAGTGGCTCAGAGCCAGATCCTGGTGCGGGGTCTGGGAGGTGAGGAGGGAGCACCGAGGACACAGGTCCCCTCACCCCGAGCTTGGGAGGCAGAGTTGGGAGAGCAGATCGGGGGACTCGGTGCCAGGCACAGGAAGGGCCAGGGAGATGGATGCTGATTGGCTGCCCCTGCATTCCCACCTCTCTGTCCCCACCCCACCCCCTTAGAACCTGTCCTGCCCCACAGACAGAAGAGACCTCTCCCTCCTCTGGTCTCCTGACAACACTTAAAACAGGGGGACAAGGGCCAACGGCCAAGACCACACGCCTGGCACTAGGTCACTATCCTCAGAAGCTTCCAGGAAAGGCACTCTCTAGAGCATAGGTGAGCTCCCCCCTCAAAAGCTCGTAACTCTTAGCACCTGTCTCCTCTGAGAGCAGCCCACGTGGGACACACTTAGGATCCTGCTGGGCTTCAAGCCCAACTAGTAGACCCCATGAGGCCTGGCTGCTCCCAGGCTCGGTTAATAGAGGCAAGGAGTGGAGGTGAGGGAGGTGACCATCCCCATTCTGCCCTACTGGTCAGAGCACACCTGGGACATCACGTTCAGAGCCCGGCCCCCGTGTGGAGAGAGCAGCCTAGACGGAGTTGGGTCAGCATCGCCAGCCTGTGGAAGGGAGCACAGGCAGTTCATCCCAGTGGATCCTGGGGCTGGTGGGCCGCTGGAGCCCTGTTTTAGGTCCTGGGGTGGGGGTGGGGTGGGTAGGGGGATGGGGGTAGAAGAGACAGAGGGGAAGGAGCTTGTTTTGTGGCCCAGGAAGAGATGAGGAAGCCGAGATGCTGAGGAGTCCACGGCAAGGTCAGACACTGGGTTCCCCTGACTGCTGCGCTGGCCAGCATGGGAGGTCAGAGACAAGGGACTGTTGTGAGAGGAGCCTGGGGGCCGGAATGCCCCACAGTGGTGGTCTGTGAGCAGAACCCGTTGTAGTCATGGTACACGGCTCCACCAGAGCAGGGCACGTGTGCTGCGGTCACCTGGTGGCTGAGATGGCCCGGCAGGCATCTTCCGGCCCTGAGGTGCCGATTATCTCCTGTGTGGCTGGAGCTTGTTTTTAGGGTGGGTCAGACAGGACTGAGAGAAAGGACTCCCTTCCCCCTCCGCAAGCGAGTGGGCGCAGGACAGCTCTTGCCAGCCCGGAGAGGCTCCGTGAGCACCCGCCCGTCCTCGCCACTCTCGGTGGTGACCACATCTCAGCAACAGACTTATCCTGCAGGCCCAGGGTGAAAGCCCCTTCCATGTCTCAGAGAGGGTAAGTGACCTACCTCCTCACTGCAGGCTGCTCGCCCCAATATCCCTTCCCCAAATGGAGATGGAGAATTTAGGTTTTATGTGTTTTTATAGGCTATTTGAGCCAGAACTATTTCAGAAATATTTTGCGCCCGGACTGCAGAGGTTACAAGCCCCTTAGATGTCTGCAAGTCGTTTAATTAGCAGTCTCACCTCTTAACACAGCCAAGAACCAGGATGTAAGCAAAAAACAGAGCTTCATACAAAATGTGTGGGACCCTTTACCCACATTTGAGCCTCTCGGTTCCTCTCCGGGAACCTGCCTGCTTTTGTTTCCCCAAGGGCTAGCATTTCAGCTACGGGGTTCCGGGTTTTGAAACACTAACCCAAGCGCTGACTGAACTCCGGCAGCGTCTCTCCCTCATTACGGCGCTGGCTGCTGGCCCGGGGCTCTCAGAGGCGTCCCTGAAGGGACAGGGCTCTGCAGCACGGTGGCCTGGGGCCATTCGGGCCAGGTGGCTCTGCCCCACTCTTGGGGTCTCATCTGCACCCAGTAATTGCTGTTTCCAGCTACCCCCAGTCACTGAGCACAGGCCAAGAACAGGTACAGTTATGTTTAAAGAGGCCTCAAATATGTAACTGATTTTAGATTCCCATCAAAATCAGTTAAAATGTTTGGATTTGACGGTTGGAGGGATAAATTTCAATTATCTGGCCAACTGACTTGTGTGAAACATCTGAGTCCCCAGCTAAGTTTACCACAGGCCGCCTGGGACCCTGCTTACAGCAAGATTGATGAGACACTGTGAGTCAGACTTGTCAACTCCAGGTCTTAAATCAGCTCTTTTCCCACAAGTATGCTTGGGATAGATGCTGTGTTAGTTTCCTATTGCTGCTGTTAACAAGTTACCACAAGCTTAGTGCCTTCAAGTAACACAAATGTATTATCTCCTGTAGGTCAGAAATTTGACTTGGGGCTCACTGGGCTAAAGCCAAGGTGTCAGCAGCGTTCTTTCTGGAAGCTCTAGGAACGAATCCATTGCCTTGCCTTTTCTACTTCTACAGGCCACCCACATTCCTTCACTGGTGGCCGCTTCGTCCATCTTCAAAGCCCGCAGCCCTGCATCTCTGACCCCGCTTCCGTCACCACACCTCTTTCTCTGACCTCCCTCTTCCACCTCTAAGGATCCTTATGACCACATTGGGCCCACCCAGATAATCCAGGGTAATCTCCCATCTCGAGCTCCTTAATTTAATCACATCTGCAAAGTCTTTTTTACCACGTAGGGTCACAGGGGATTAAGACATGGACATTTTAGGGGGCTGTTATTCTGCTGACCACAGATGGTTCAAACTTGGGCTGGGAAGAACCTTCCAGGTCATTTGGCTGCTGTGAGCTCCACTGAGACAGAGCCCACATCTGCCCTCTTCACTGGCTTTATCCCCGGGACCACCAATCTCCCAGCACAGGGCTAGAAGTGTGGGCGCGCTGGATGGTGCCCGAAACCCCGCCCCCGCCCCTTCGGTGGGCTTCCGGCGGCCCCTGCAGCCTCCCCAGCGCCCATTGCTCCCCCAGGCGGTCAGTGCAGTTCGGCTCACTCCCTCGGCTTTCCAGTCAGCACCCCCAGTGTCTTCCCACAGCCCTGAGAGGCAGCTGTCCCCACTTTACAGGCGAAGAAGTGAGGCCCTGAAAAGGGAAGAGACACAGCCCAGGCCACGCCATCAGTGAGCAGTAGTCTGGGCCAAGGTTCAAGGCCTGTGGACTCACTCCCACGTCCAGGGCCCTAAGTCAGGAGAAGAGCAGGCCCGAGGCTCAGGATATAGCTCAGATTTGTAGGCTCAGCATCCATTCCAGGTGGAATCTTCCCTCCTGAAAGCAGATTCACAGCCAACCCATTTGAAGGGTCCCCCTAAGCCCAGGAAAGCAGAGGTACCTGTGCTCGAGGCCCAGTGACCACAGCAATAGTTAACCTTTAGTCCCAGCTCCCTCTGGGTCTGGCATTGTCCCCAGTCCCACCTCCCAGCCACCTAGAGGGTTGGTGCTACAGTAATTCCCATTTTACTGGTGAAGAAACTGAGGCACAGAAAGGTAGCTAGGAACTCCTCTCCCTGCACTCCCACAGCTGGCACCTCCCCATCTCCCTGCCCCTCTGCACCCCTGGGCAGGGAGCCCAGGTTCCCCTTCCATTGAATGGGTACAGCACCATCATACGTTCCCTGGCTGGCCTCAGACGACGGGGGTGTGCGCGGACGGATGGCTGGGGCCTGGCACACACATGAGACAGCACCCGGTAAGGGAGCTGTTGAGAGAGTTCCAGGATGGGGGCCAGAGGGGCTGGAGACCTGGAAGGCAAGGGGAGACAGGCAGAGTGCGGCAATGACGGTAGCAATGGCTGACATGTGGGGGGCACAGACCGAACCCCATGCTGTCCCCAGCCTCATATAACCACACAGCCACCCTGAGAGGTCACTTCTCTTGACACTCACACTCCTTCTCCCCAGCTCCCGGCTACTCTGTCCTCTCAGGGGTCACCCACCCACCACTTCTTTTCTGCAGCCACCATCTCTAGGGTCCCTGGGTTTCTCCTAACTTCACCAACCTGTGTCCCAGGCCACCTCGTCCAACCCCTAATTCCAGACCCACACATTCAGTCACCGCCTGGAAGCCACCCTCCACCTGTCCCTCAGGCCCCGTACATGCAGCCTGTCCCAGGCTTCCTGCATTGGTGAGTCATGTCACCTGCCACCCTATACCCAGGTGCCATCTTGCACAGTTCTACCTGGCAAAGGTTTATCCAGACCTAACTGGACCTTCCCTGCCACCCCCATCCCAACTGCTCTCCCCTCGTCCACCAGCACCCTGTTTTGTCACAAGTCTGGGACCCCCTGACTAGGGACAGAGGTCAAGTTTGTGCCAGCTCTGATGGCCCCTGGGGTCACAGTGCAGGGCCTTGCGCAGAGCAGGAGCACAGGAAAAGCTGGTTGGCTCGGAGCAGGAACGAAGGCTTCCTGGAGGAGGTGCCCAGGGATGAGTAGGGCCTTGCTGCTCATCTTCACACAGGCAGGTGTCTGGCGAGGAAAGGGCGGGACCTGGAGCCTGGATGAGCCTGGCAATGGGAAGGGTAGATCTGAGGCAAGGGGGGTGACGACACAGGGCAGTTCCCCAGGTCAGGCTCAGCAGGAAGGCCAGCTGGAGGGAGATGGCGGGTGAACCTTGCAGCCCGGGAAAGGCACCTTCCCCTCCAGCCACAGCCTCCCTGCTAACAGGGCTGAGCCCCAGGCACTGAGCTTGTGTTCAGGAAGAACCGGGGTGGTCAGACTTCACCCCTGTCACTGAACTGATCCCACGTGTGGCTGGTCTCTGGTCAGCTGGGGTCCCCGGCTGAGGCTCTGAGCCCCTGTCCTCAGTTTAGTCACACACACGTCCTCAGTCTCTCTCACACACACGCACCATGGGCTGGTGGAAGGAGGTGGGACCTGGTGACTTAGCTGTGTCAGGAGGTCGAACTTGGGAGAGAGGGAGGGTGCCAGGCAGGGCTTATCAGAGAAAAAAAGGGGAGGCAGGGCACTGGCTGGCCCCGGGTGGGTGGACCGAGGCTCGGAGAGGATGGGACTCACCCACAGCCCCCCTGTGAGTTGGGCAGAACCAGGGATCCTGGCACCTGGGCCCTGGCACTCCGGGGACCAAGTCTGGCTAGAGGGAGCAGTCCAGCCCCTGTCCTGAGAAGGCGCAGAGCAGCCAGCCGTAAGTCCCTTGGCTTCCTTTGGAGCCTGGGGCCTTAGAGCTTTCCCCTCCATCTGGGCCTCAGACAAAATTTGAGTCTGATTCTAGCCGGTCTGTAGGCTCATCTCATCAAGTGTGAAAGCCGTGGGAGACTTCACCTCCACAGGCAGCTGACACACAGCACACTTCTGAATGCCACTTTCCCAGCCCCCAGAAATGAGAGTGGGGCAAGGGCAGGGAGTGGTGGGTGTGGGCACGCCCTCCCCGAGACCCTGAGGGCGGCTTCTGTGAGGTGGGACTGCAGGTGGAGGGGGTCCCTGCAGCTGTGTGGGCAGTGGGCTCAGCGCACCTACCGGGAAGCGTGGGCTGGGGCACACCTGAGCCCTCCGCACTCCTGCCGGGCCTGAACCTCATGTACGAGGCCGCCCCACCCCGTCCGCCGGCCCCCTCTCTGTCCCCAGTTCCCTCTCTGTCCTGCTGTAACTCTTTCCTTCCGGATTTGGTCCACGTGGGTCCCCAGTCCCTTCAGGGATGTGACCTCAGTGTCCCTGGCTGCCTGATCGCCCCTCCCCATGCCCACTTCCTGATGTTTTTCCTGATCAGCATGGCCCCCCTGCCCAGCCACACTCAGGAGGGCCCTGGAGTGGTAATACTGATTGTCCCCCAGAGCCACGAATGGAAGGCACCCCAAAGAGGCCAAGGCACCTCTTCTTTTCTCAGTACAGTTTTCAGAGGAGCCCCAGAGTATAGAAACAGACGACAGTGACCAAGCGCCTCGGTACCCCTGCCCACTGGTTCCCGTCCCACCCACCTGGGTAGGGCCTGCCCCTCAAGCCCACGCTTGCCTCCACGTGGGGGTCTCTAGCTGGCTCCAGCCAAGGGCAGGCCAGGTGGCGGCCGCTGACTCTTGACCAGCGCGTAGCCAGAGCTCAGGGCTTTCCGTGGCGGGGTTTCCTGGTCTGTCCCGAGGAAGTTGGGGCGGTTTGGGGTTGCTCAGCCGGGCTGTGTGCTTGTCCTCAGAGCAGGGACACTTGATGGCAGTCGCGCTAACAGCGACTCCCCTTCCTGGTTTGTGTTCCCGGCCCAGGCTCCGGAGCCAGACCTGGGCTCTGCGCCCGCATCGCCGCACTCACGTCTCTGAGCCTCGGCTTCCTCTTTTGCAGAAAGAGGGTTTTAGTCTCTACTCTGAAGCAGGCTGGTGAGACCCTTGGCCTGCGGCACCTGGCCGTGCGTGTGGCACGCGCCAGGTGCCCGGTCACATCCCATTCTTCCCCTGGCCGTTAGCATTTTACTGCCAGCAAGGAATACAGCCTCGAGATGGCGAGGCCCAGGCGGTGAGGCGGGAAGCCCAGGGCCTGCCTGGCCTTGGTCAGGTCGTAGGTGGGCTGGTGCAGTCAGAAGGGGGACCTGGAGAACGAGAAGGGTGAATAAGCACCTCTCAGAGGCCAGCCAGGTGCTCAGAATCTGGACCCTTCCAGGAGGCCCGCCCAGCTCACAGACTGGAACTGTGGAAAGAAAGGGCAGGTGCAGACCCCAAGGGCCAGCTTCGCTCTGCCCTGCCCCCGGCCCTGGCCCCAAGAAGTCACAGGGGAGGAGGCTTGGGGGGCACACACCAGTGCTGAAGGCCCCACCCGGAAGCAGGGAGGTTTGTGCATGGGGGCTGGGCCCTGCCTTCCTCAGCCCCAGGCTGTCATCTCGCCTGTCCTTCCCCCTGTCCCGTGTCCCTGGGGCAGCCATCAGGAATCTGGAACGAGGCTTCCCCTCTGCTGAGCAGCCTTGGGGCTCAGTGGTTGTGTGCCTAGACATATGCAGTGTTCCCAGGACCTGCAAGGGTGCCATTCAGCGTTTCGGATGAGGAAACTGAGGCCCAGGGAGGTGAGTGGCTGGCCCAGCTCCACACCATCCTGCTCTACCCCCGCAGCGCACTGCACTCCCTCCAGGGCAGGGGGGCTGGTGACGGGCCTGTCTCCCCACTCCTTGCCCAGGGCTGGCGCGTAAGAGCTCGGAGAGTGTTGGCTGCTGTTGGTGGGCGTTCTGGGGAGAAGGGTCTAACACCCAAACCTCCCCGCTCGCACACCGCTGGAGGGGCGGCGTAGCACCAAGTAAAGGTCACCGGCCAGGTGACGTTTCTCAGGCTGCTTCAGGTCACCAAGCCTCCTGCAGCTTCTGTGGAACGGCTATGTGATGCTGTGCCCTCGCTCCTGAGGATGGCCTCACGGGCGAGGCTGCCTGCAGCCCCCCTGTCTGCCCTCAGCACCCCTCCCCTTAACTGTCAGAGTAAAGGCAAGAGGCAGAGGCCAGGGATGAGGCTTGCTGCTGTGGCCCTGCTCTGCCGCCTGCTTCAGTATAAAACCTCCACGTCCTTCTGGGCCATTCGAGATTCCCCCAAAGCGTACAAAGAAACCTCCCCCCAGGGTCTGCTCGCCTCTCCCCTGCCCTCAGCCCCTGCAGCTCTCGCCACAGACTGCAGGGCACCGTCCTCAGGTCCGGGAGGTTCTGCTCTCCGGCACTAGTGTGAAAACAGCCCTCACCGGACCACGTGCTCCAAGGCCAGGCCAGCCCCTCGAGGACGGTGAGATGAAGTGGCCTCAGGCGGAGGGCGGGGCTGGGTGCCAGGTGGGGCCTGGCGAGGCCTCCTTTCCTACTTGCCCTCACGCTCAGGCTTGGGATCCCCCTGCTGGTCGGGCTGCAGTCCTGGCCTCCACGACCACCTGCCCCCAGCCACCTCCTCCCCCCAGGACCTCCACACGCACTGTCACCATCACAGCGGCCACCAGCGTGCACCCCAGGGCCCAGCTCCGCTCAGAGGCCCAGGCGCTCTGGGTCGGCTTTGTCCAGCACCATGGGTTAGAGCGCCCCCCACAGGTGGTGCTCAGGAGTGGACGCGACCGAGGCGGAGCAGGGGCTTCTGGGCAGACGTGGAGAGGCGGGGACCCAGAGGCAGGGTGGATAGGAGCAGGGCGCGGGCACGCGGCAGGCGGGCATGAGGCCCCGCTCCCACTCCTGGCCAGGTGGCCAGGGAAGCCGCTTCTGTCGGCCTGACTCTCCTCACTTTCCGGAGGGACCCCACGAGGAAGATCAGCCTCACTGTGGGGCTCGGTGAGGGACACAAGCCTGCTGACAGTGTGCATGACGGGTTGCAGGGTGACCCAGAGGTCAGGGGGGCCAGCATGTAGAGACTGGGCAGCGGGAGACCAGGGCCACTGTGTAAGGGCCTTGCCGGGGAGCGTGGCCTTTATCCCAAAGTGATGGGAATCCTAGAAGGCTCAGGAATCGAGGGGAAAGGGTCAGAGGTCAGGGAGTCCATGGCTGGGCCGGGAGAGCCGGTAGCCAACCCCTCTTCGCAGCGGGCTCCAGGTGGTCCTGGCGGCAGAAAGACAGGTGGACTAGCCCCGACTGAGGCCTGACAGATCTCGGCAGGGGCTTTGGGCTACTCCCGCCACCAGGGTGACGCCATCAAGGGGCAGGGCAGACCCTGGGCTCGCAGGGTCTCTGTAGGTCGCTGCGCCCACACCTGGCCCACCGCTCAGAGCCTCTGGGGGCGGGGCCAGAAACCTGCGCGGTCGACAGGCTGCAGGTGGAAGACCCTTTGCCCAAAGTCCCACAGCTTGTCGGGAGCTGAGTGTGGCACTCGGGCCTCTGGACCCGCGGCTCACCGCAGGCGGCTCACCTTGGCGCCCCTGTGGTCAGCGTGTCGTGCTATTTGCAGACGGTCTCCGAGGCCTGAGGTCCCTCCCACCCCCTCGCCCTTCAGTCCAGCCCACCTCCACCTCAACGTCGCCTTCCGGTGCCCGTGACTGTGGCTGCTGCTGGTAGACTCATGGTCCCCTGTGCTGTCGGGTTCATCTCCGACGCTGTCCCCCACCAGGCCCGGCAGGGGACAGGGGCTCAGTCACCTCGCTTCCTCTCATTCTTCATGGGGCCTCCAGAGCCCTGTTCTTTCATCTGCTGATGCAGCAGAAATCAGGCCCCTCGCCGTGCCGGTCCTGCACTGGGTGCTGGGCGCTGGGGTCACCTGGAGAGTGAGTAGTCACTGGGGGGGGAACACCGCCTAGATGGAAGCCCAGGGCCTGGGAGAGCCGGGGGGGGGGGGGCCAGGAGAGCTCGGGAGGGGCCTCCTGAGTCGTGACAAAGGCAGGAGGCTGGGCCATGGCAGCCACCCTGCTCGGGGGGGTGGGCTGAGCACTGGGGGGTGAGCTCAGGCTCCTGCGAGAAAGGCAAGGCAGGGCCCTCTTCTGTCTCCCCTGATAAACCACTAACCCCTGAGGCCTGGGTCGGTGTCGGGTTCATCTCCAGCTCCCCTTTCACGGCCACCCAGTACCAAAGGAGTCGATCCCAGACTGTTGGTTGGACAGAGGAGGGAACCATCCGCTGCCCCGCTAGGCTGAGACCTCCAGAGACCAGGGACTGGGTCTAAGGCACGTCTGCCCAGCGCAGAGCAGGGATCAGGTGAATCGGCAGCTGACTTTGGGTACTGAGGCTCCACAGGCGGAGGTTCTAAGGGTGGCACCAGGAGTGAGCGTGTGGTCACAACCATGACAGTTCACCGAGCACCTTCACGTGCGCACCTTGTCTGGGCCTTGCAGGGACCAGTTGGCAGATGTTACATCTCCACGACATGCAGCCAGAAGTTCAGGCTCTGAGACGTGAAGGGACCTGCCCGAGCTTGCGGGGCCAGCATTCCGAGCGGTGTTTTCTGCCCCTGTAGCTCCTGTGTCAGCCACTACACTGTGACAGAGACTGTCCTTCAGGCCGGACCTTACCCCAGACCTAGGGTGGTGCAAGCACCCAGCGCCAACTCAAGGGGCGTCCTGCTGCCGTCCGAGCCCCGGCCCTCCAGTCGAGCCCTGGCCGGGCTGCACGGCAGGTCCAGCTGAGTGGCTGCCCCTGCCACCGCTCCCCTCCCCCCGACCCCGCCCGGCATCTGTTCCACCTCTGCGCCCCCGGCATGTCACAGGGCTTGGCCCAAAGCGGAACTCCCCCAGGGAAAGACTAAAGACTAGCCTTTTAACACATCTGGGGTTTTCCTGTCTGCTGAAAAGGGGCTCACTCCCAAGCCCCTTCCCACTTCAGTCCCCCGACGCCATGCTCCGCCTTGCCCCCTTCGCCAGCCCAGCCTTGTGGGTGAGAATTCTCCCCTCTCGCTGGGTGAGGAGGCCCGTGGGTGCACCTCGCTGCCCCCTCAGGCCACTGGCTCTGCTGCCCCACTGCAGGCCACCCCCGAGGATCCCCCCCTGGAGGCCTGGCTCACTCAACAGCCTGGAGTCTCGCAGTCTTGGGTTCCAGTACTGGCTTCTCCCAATGGCTGTGTGACCTGTGCGCTCGCCCGGGGCCCTGCCCTTAGAAGGGCCCACAGTTGGCTGAGTGCTCGGCTGTCTGTCGGAAAATTCTTAACAATTTTTGAACAAGGGCCCTTCATTTTTATTTCACACTGGGTCCCACAAATCATGTAGCTAATCCTGCCTAGAAAAGGTCCTTTACTTCTCTGAGCCTCAGTTTCTCCACCTGCAAAGGGCCCTGCCCCTGGGGCTCTGTGAGGCCCGTGGAGGTTAGGGGATGAGAAGGTGCGTTGTCAGCTGCACAGGGCTGCACCCTGGGAGGTGTCCTTCCCCTTGTTTCTCCAGGTGGAGAGGAGAGGCCTTTAGAAAGAGGCATCTTGGAGAGGCAGGTACAGGGAGAGACCGGAGGGTTCACAGGGTCTGAAAAGAAAGTCTTCAGATCCCTGGAACGGCGCTCTGGGGTTTGGCTTTGCCCCCCTCACCTAGACTCCAGCTTCCCTTGGCAGTGTGCACCTCTGGGTGAGGTGTGGCCTCATGGGGCAGGCCTGCAGAACCAAATCTGCCCTCAGACCGCAGCTCCTCTGGCCCTTGGGAGGGGGTGGGAGCTGGGTGAGACCTGGAAGAGACCGCCGCTGCTGCAGCCCCGCTCACATTTGCTGTTTGCATTTGGGGTGACCCAGTGGTCAAGGAAGAGGACAGGACTGTCTGGTTTCTGAACCTGAGCAGCAGTGGCTTAGTAGCAGGCCTGGGTGGCCTCTGGTCTTGGGGACAGAGAGGTGAAGCTGTTCTTTGAGGCACTTGGAGACGGGGCCAGGGGGGAGTGACCCAGGCAAGGAGCCTCCTCAGCAGCACCCAGGAGCCTCTGCTTGGAAACGCCTGGGGACGAAGCTCTCTGTCCCACCCAGGCCAGCCTGCTCTGTGTTGTAGACGTCAGTCCCCAGTCCCCATCTTGGCCCAAAGGACCGGCTAGACTTTGCTGTCACCTTTTCCGCATGTCTCCTACTTTACAGCGCACACGTACTAACCTCAGAACAATACAGCCGAGGTGGGCACGGCAGAAACGAGCCACGCGCACCATAGCGGGGGCACCGGGAGCAGGTGCAGGAGGCTGCCCACGGCCGCGCAAGGACAGGTTGATGGCCGGTGGCTTGCTCTGCCCTCCCCGCCCCGCCCGGGACAGGGCCTGGCAGAGGAGGCCCAGGGTGCAGGTTGGCTCTTAGCGTTACGTCGTGAGCCCGAAGGTACTGGCTGCGCAGAGTGAGGCGGTGGTCTGGAGGAGAGGGACCACTGGGGAGTCGGTGCAGGTCACGTGGGAGGACACTGGGGTCCTGGCCCAGACCAGCAGCAGGAAGAACCGGCCCAGAATCCGACGTTAAGGAAGTGGCAAGACCAGGCCCCGGGACCCAGGCAGGGTGGGGGAAGGCGCCTCCTAGGATGCATCCTTGGGGCAGCTGGAGTAGCGTTCGTGGAGACGGGGAGCATTGGGCGGGAGCTGGAGAGCCGAGTACGCGCTTGGCTGTGCGGGCCCCGGCTGGGACTGGCTGGGATGGAGATCTGAGCCTGTCGGGGGGTTGGAGTACACCCATCGGGTCCCACCAGCCCTGCCCCTTACCAGCCATGCTGCTCTGCGCCGATTCCCAGTGTTCAGCACCTGGGAGGCGAGGGCGCAGGAGCCATCCACAGAGCTGCTGTGAGCGTGGGGAGCCCAGTGCAGCGAGGCCTGTGGGATGGGCTGGTCAGCAGCCAGAGGAGCCCAAAGAGCCTCTCGTACCAAACATTGTCTAGGGTAACACAGGAGACTGAAAGGGTGCTCGGTACAGGGGAGAGACCTGCCCTGAGGGCGCAGAGAGCGGGTGACCATCCAGGCTTGACCCCAGCCCCAGCTTGGCCTCCTTCTACCCAGAGGGCACGTGCGGCCAGCAGGTCTCCAGGGCCCCGGTCACTCGGGAGGCCCAAGATTCCGAGTCCCATCAGGACCTCCAGAGACGGGAAGGGCCTGCAAGCCCCCTGGAGCCCGGTTGGCCGGGTCCATTTCTCAGGGACACAGCCCCCAGTGCCCACGCCACATGCCACCTCCACCACCGTGGAGAGGCCCAGTGGTCATCCCGCTGTCGCCAAGTGAGGCCACCCAGCTGTGCCCCAGCCCTCAGCACCTTCTGCTGCCCGCCCCCCGCTCTCGGGCGTCACCCCCGCCTCTCCAAGGCCTGAGCCTTAGCTACCTGCACCTGGGAAACAGGCAGGTTCCCTGCCCCCCTCTCCAGAGAGAGACTCTCCCACATAAAAGGCTGGAAATGCACTTGGGGCTACCTTGGCTCTGGATTTGAGGGCAGGAGGCGGGATTTCCCTCTCTGGTTGTAACCTCAGGGTAGGAAGCTAACATTTGTTGAGCAGCTACTCCAGGCTGGGCCCTGGGCCAGACGCTGTCGAGTGTGGGGTTTCTTTGATCCTCACCTCAGCCCTGGGAGGGAAGGCTTGCCGTCCTCACCCTGCCAGGTGTAAGTGCTGAGGTCGAGCCCCGAGGGGCGGACTCGCTGGGTCACTCAGTGAGTGACAGAGCCAGAGTCACACCCTGGCCTCCCCACCTCCACTGCCCCAGTAGACGGGTGGCGGGGGAGACGAGAGGGCCTGCGCAGGCGTGTGCGGGTCAGAGCTTGGCCCGCGCGCACGTCGAGGCCAGCCCTCATGCGCACACGGAGGGCGGGGGCCTCCTTTCTGCGTCTGGAGGCTCCTCGTGGAGGTCTCTGCGCTGACCTTGAACCATGAGCAGGCAGGAGGCCTCCCAGCCACTGGGCAACATGCCCCACAGCAGGCAGACGGAAGCTGCCCGCAGCCAGCTGGAGGGCTAGAGTATGGGGAGGCACGCTGAAAGCCTGGGAAGAGGCAGGGGCGAGGAGACCGGCCTTGCGGTAGCAGTTACAGCTTGTCCTAGCGTGGTGAAGAGTTCAACCTCGAGAAAAAGGGCAGCGGCCCCGGGAAGCAGGCAGCCCCTGAGTTCAGGATGTTAAGGACAACCGCCATCGTGGTCACCCCACAGAATCACACACACGCACACACACACACACGCGCGCACACACACACACACACACACACACGCAGAGGGAAAGTCCGGTTTCCTCCTCTCCCTGCTCTGCCCACCCCCTACAAGTTGAAGTTCAAAGGAAAGACATTAGCAGCAGAGACTCCCGGCAACTGGGGGTATATATTCATTTAGTCATCACTCCTGTGTTCATCCCCACACTCCTCCCGGAGAAAACGGAATGCAGCTTGCAGGAATGCAGACACCACAGAAGGACAGACAGAATAAACGGGGTAGGGGGAAAGTTGTGGGGAGAGACCCGCTGGGGCCAGGCAGCCAGGGGCAGCCACGGTAGACAGGCAGGGGATTTCAGGTTATAAGAGGTGGGGGCCCTTGGCGCTTCCCTTCCTAGCAGCAAAGGGGAGAGGGAAGTTCCCACAACATCAAAGCACGCCAGATGCTCAGGAAGAAACCCAGGTTGAAAGGCTCAGAGGCCCCAGAACTAGGCTCCTCCACGTGCCCCGGTGACCCGGCTGTGCCAGCCCCTTCTCCGGGCCTGGGGAGGATCATTCTCACTGCACGACGAGCTCAGTGACCTTAGTTATGCCCCAGCCACTCCAGCCCTTTGAATTTGCAAGAGAAAAAAAAAAAAGCACTAGACTAGCTTCAAGTGGACAAAAAACAGACGCCTTTGGCTTATCGTTCAGTGAGAACAGATGTTGGGCTGAGAGCCTCATCAAGGTGATGGATGGTGTGCGGGCTCTGGGAACCTCCCCTTGCAACTCCACAGCCAGGGCCACAAGCCATTCCGCGCTGAGACGAGTTTGGGAGCCCCAGTAACTGCCAGTCTGGGTTTGGAGTCCAAGTCCAGGCAAGGCAAGGGTTTAGGAATCTGTCCCTGGGCGGTTAAATACCAGCCCGGCCGATCTCAGCACTGGCCCTGGTGGTGATGTTGACCCTGTTGGCACGGCTCCCTGTGGTTTGCAGTTTTCCCATCCATCATCATCAGAGGGGAAACAGTGTCATTCTCCCATTTTACAGATGGGGAGCCTGAGGTTCAGAGAGGCCCCACAGCTAGAGTGTATCAGAGCCAGAATTTGCATTGGAAACATTTATTTATTTATTTATTTTTGGCCACACCACGCGGCATGTGGGATCTTAGTTCACCAAACAGGGATCGAACCCGCATCCCTTGCATTGGAAGCGCGGAGTCTTAACCCCTGGACTGCCAGGGAAGTCCCCAGAGCCAGAATTTGAACTCAGGTCTCCTGTCTCAGGAGATCCCCCCACGGGTGGGGAAAGGCAGTGGCTTCTGTCCAAGGAGACTGAGAGTGTCTTTTTCTCTTTCCCTCCTCAGAGACGTGTGCAGTAAATAACGGAGGCTGCGACCGGACGTGCAAGGACACGGCCACCGGCGTGCGATGCAGCTGCCCAGTTGGATTCACACTGCAGCCGGATGGGAAGACGTGCAAAGGTCAGTGCGCACCACCTCCCTCGCCAGGCCCCGGGTGGTGCAGGCAGGGCAGGAGCAGGGTGGCACACTTGGGCTGGGTGTGCTACCACGTGTGGCTTCAGGGGCAAGGGTGGTCAGCTGTCGCCTGCATTTCTGTTGGAGAAGCTGAGAAGAGGGAGAGTCAGCACCAGCGCTCCCCAGCAAGGCTCAAGGGAACCCCGGTTCCACTGTATATTGACAGGTTCAAGCGGGGCTCTGATATCCAAGAATGTGGCTTCACCCTTGGTTGAACAAACGGGGTACCTTTACTTCGGGCTTCCTAGGCCGGCAGAGGTTCCTTGTGGCCTCCCAGGGGGCAGGGCGAGGCCGGTTGCTGTGCTCACTCACCTTAGCCGGGGTGCGTTTTGCAGAGCTGGGGGCAGCAGGGCACAGGGCTCGGACCAGGCCAGGATGGTCTTCTTGTCGGCGTTAGAAAACTGAGGACACTGTGTGTCCTCGTCACTGGAAGAGGGAAGGTGTGCAGGGGGATCTCAACCGAAGGACTAAGGATGCAAAATTAGAAATAGGGATTGGGAAGATGAGGAATGGGCCGGTCTGCCGGCTTCTGGAAGCCAGGGAAGGGTGAGCTTTCTCTGCCCACTGTTCCCCGGCTCACTCCGAGGTTCCTGAGGGCCTGTGGGGGCTCAGCCGTGTTGGGGACCCCTCAGGAAACAGGAAGCAAAGGGGCTGGGAAGCCAGAGCTGTCTGAGCCCTAGGACTGAGGGGGCCAGCCCTGCAGCACAGGGGCACCAGCCCAGACAAAGACCTGGGGTGTTATGGAACCCTCAGAGCTGCGGGCCTTGGGCCGGGAGGCAGCCCTTGCGAAGGAGTGAGGTGCAGCCCCTCAGCACTCCCCAGACCAGCCCTCAGATCCCTGCCAAGGCCGGCTGCCCTCCTCCCATCACCCTGCCGGGAAGCGGGCAGGCCCGGAGGCCAGCATGGAAGGGCAAAGGAGCTAGAACTTCCAAAGCCCAGTGGGTGAGAAGATTGACAGCAGAGGCTCAGGATGATTTTAAATAGTCTGAGATGGGCTTTTGAAGCCTGTAAAAATAGCGTATGACTTCTCCTCCCCAGCCGCTCTGCTGGGAAGAACCTAGTGATTATTGACAGAAATAACCATTCTTCCACCTATTTATTTGAAAATAAAGCCCTTCTGTAGCCCCCGCTCAGCCCACTTAGAGCGAGGTGTGTTCCGGGTGGGCGGGGGTTCTCTGAGGCCTTGCCACGTGGGCTTAATGCCAGGAGGGCTGGCCAAGGTCCACCGCAGACCCAGCCGTCCTCATAGCCCAGCGATGTCAGAGCAGGCCCAGCCAGTTGCCCTTGGAGCCAGGACAGAAGAAGGTAGAATCGGGCCACCCACACCCCGACCAAGGCACAGCGCTGACCCAGGACCAGAGGGGCAGGGCAGGGCTTAATTCCGGACTCGAGGCCAGGAGCTCGCCGCTGGGAGCTGACCTGTCTGGGCTGGAAAGGGGCCTCGGCAGTCACATGGCCCACAAGGAGCACCTAAGGGGTCGCTGACTGCTGCCCCCTGCCCATCCTTGCTGGCGAGAGGGGCATCCATCCTCACCCCACCTTGAGTCTGGGGTAGGGGGAGGTGTTGAAGGGAGCTGTCCACACAGCCCCAGGCCCGCCAGTCTGAGCCTCCGACCATGTTTCCTGTGTTGAAACAACTGGGCCCTTTAACCAGAGCTGCTCGTTTGCCTTTAGCCAAACCTCCTCACTCCCACTGCCCTGGAGTCAGGAAGTTCTCTCGGTCACTTATGCACCAGATGGGTTTTCTGGGCTCCTCCTGTGTGAAAGTGCAGGGGAGACCAGTGAATGAAACAGAAATTCCTTGTGCCCAGGGATCTTCTCTTGAGTAAAGAAGACAGACTTTAATTTTTAAAGTCTGGGCAGGGGGTAGGGAGAGCGGGGAGGATTAGAGCAAGAGGCTCTAATCCAGGCAACGTGACTGCTGTGCAGAGGCCTGGGGTTCCAGGACCCAGAGCAGCCAGTGTGCCCAGATCTGGGGAAGGTTCAGGGGAGGTCCAGGAGAAGGGGTTGGCCCTTCATCCTGCGAGCCTTGGCCAGGCCCCAGACACTCTTGGGCAGGGGGGCACAGGCCAGGCTTTCGTTTGGAGACAGTCCCTGCCATTGTTGGGACGGGTTTCTAGGCAAGGTCTGGAAGAGCAGGCTCGAGGTGACAATGGTTTGGGCCAGGGGTGGCAGCGGAGGTGGAGAAGAGCAGTCTGGATATTGTTATACATATTAGAATTTAAAGATCGTGGTCCAGAACTACATAGTATGAACATCAAAGCGTCTTCAAATCAGGGAACCCTGGAAACCAAATGTTGACCTCGAGACCCCAGGGTTTGGTGTCTTAGAGCCTTGGGCTTGCAGTCTGAGTTTCCCGGGGCCTGGCTGGAGAGGCGCAGGGCAGAGTGCGGGGGCTCGGGGCAGGGGGCGAGCCAGCTGGAGATCCCCGACAAACTGAGGCCCTGGCCCTGGGGTTCTGGCTCCTCGGTCAGCGTGCACGCCCTGGTCTTGGCAGGGCCCAGAGGAGGATATCAAAGGTTCAGTGTTTTCTGGAAGCCAAAAGGTCATTGTTAAGCAAGACCAACAGCTGGAGGTCTCGGAAAATCCAGAGCTGAAAACCCAGGACGGACGGGGATCACGTGGGCAGGTGGAGGCCTGCCTTAAAACATCAGGGCCATGGGGGGCTCTGCAGGATTTGCCCCAAGCCCTTGCTTTGTCTCAAGAGTGTGGACAGTCCAGTCTCAAGGCTCCCTGTTTGGCGCTGTCCTGCTTGATATTGGGAAGCAGGCACCTTGCTAATTGGCCCTTCTGAGAGGAGGGAGGTCTGGGGCCTCAACTCCCTGAGCCGGAGCCTGGATTTCCTCAGGGACACCAGCCCCTCCTCCCAGCACCTGCCAGAACAGTCTGGGAGAACCGCCCCCATCCCCGCCTGTTTGCCCTCTTCCCTCACCTGCCCTCTGCCCGGCCAGCCCAGCCCAGCAGCTTGCCCTCCCCACTAGGCTGCTCCAGGGTGATGCCAGCCCACTCCCACAGGCCCTCCCTCTGCGCCCACCCAAAACCCTCATCCACGTGGCCCCTGGGTTGCCAGGCTGTGCCCCCTCAGTGGGATGGGCAGAGGGGGACAGGAACATCAACCTACTGCGTGTTCCTATAGCTCACCCCTCACCGTTCCCCCCAACACGCACTGATGTTCAAGCATTGGGTGACGCATCGAATGTTCCACTAACCTTCTCTCAGCCCCCCAACTCACTTAATCACTCATTCATTCATCCATTCTTTCAGTGCCCCATCCTTCTGTGCAGGCCTCATGCTGGGCCCTGGGGCTCCAGGTGGGAGCCAGGTGCCCCGTCTGTCATCCCCCTGAGGGCAGGTCCCATGACAAGGGAGCAGCTAACTCTGGAGAGAACATCAGGGAAGGCTTCCCAAGGGGGTGCTTGTTCCCCGGGCAGGGTGGGGTGAGGGCTGCCGAGGCAGGATCCAAGCATGCAGAGAATAGGAGGGCAGGGCCACCGGGCCGGGCCAGGCTGTGGAGGGGAGACTGTGAGCCTCTGTAACCAGGTAGGGGGCTGCTGGCCGCTGGACGGGCCCGGTGGGAGCACAGTAGAGAAGGAGGGGGGTCTTGGAGGGGTGGGAGGTGGAGAGGGGGCAGAGGCTCATCAGAATGAAGGTCGAGGGGCCGTGCGAGCCCACTGCCCCCTCACTACAGCTGAGGCTAGAGCCTGGGACGGGGCCTCCCCCACTCTGACCCCCAGGCAGCCCGCTACACCAGCCTGGGCCTGAAGTAAACAATGCCTCACGCCTCTGTCTAGTTGCTATGACAGCCCCTTAGCCGACAGGCCCAGATGGGGTAGGGGATGGGATTAGGGGGTTCCAGAAGGCCTGAGGCACTCCCAAGGAGGCAAGCCCCATCTGCACATTCAGTCGTAGTGAATGATGCTGGAGAGGTACCTGCTAGCAGCCCAGTTTGCAGATGGGGAGCCTGAGGCTCAGAGAGGTGCCTTGCCCTGCCCAGGGTCACAGAGCTGAGAGGGCCCTCCGTTCTCCTGTCAGAGGCTTTTAGCCAGAATCTCCCCTGTCTTCCTGTAACCCCCAGGGGAGGGGGCGACGGAGAGCCCCAGCCTCTGTCCTGGACAGGCCCTCGCTGCACTTGAGGTCTGCTTCCTCTGAAGGCCGCAGGGCCAGCGTGCTGCACTGGCGGGGCCGTCTTTGGAGACACCTGGGGCTGGGCTCAAGTCGGTCTCCTGCGTGGAGCTGTGACCTCCCCTGGAAAGTGGGAGATCTGGCCTCGGGTTGTTTTGACCATCACATGAGACCTTGCCAGAAAGTGCTTGGCCTGGTCGCCAGCACGAGGTGATGCCCAGCAGGTGCCATGACCCCCAGAGGGTCCTACTACTTCCTCTGGGGCGTGGGCTCATCCTTAGGCCGCTTTGTTCCTGAAACACAGGCTTCGGAGCGCGTGCAGAGTTCCCAGTGCTGAGCGGTCTCTTGTTTTTAGCCATCATTTTGGTGCACACGTAGAGCACCTCCTGTGTGCAGAGAGGTGAAGTCCCAGCCCGTGAGCGGCGGAGCCAGGGTCACACACACCCTAGCGGCCTCCCTTAGTGGGGCCCCCTCGGGTTCCCCGCCCTTCCCATCTTTCTGGCGCCAAAATCGCCAGCATACACAAACAGAATGGGTCCTTGGGGCAGAGGTACCTCGGGGAGGCTGGCCAAGGGCAAGGAGGTGGCGGGCACACCCCCTGGGTGTCCTGTGTTCCCCAGAGCCCAGCCCCACCCGGGCCTCCACAGGAAAGCAGCTCTGGGTCTGCCCCTGCCCGACTTGCTGTGCCCGTTCCCCTTGCAAAGGCTCCGAGAGTTGCCCACCCAGGGGTCTCAGCCTTGCTCTCTTTAACGGCCCCGCTGTTCTCCTGATGTTTGGGGGTTTGTTCTGGGGTGAGGAGCATTCTGTGGGGGTGCTGCCATAGGACTTTTCAGCAGGTGTCAAGTCCAGCCTGTTCGGTCTGAGGAAGAGAGCTGGGAGCAGCGTGGTGAGAGGCTGGGCCTGAGACCGGAGTCTCTGGAATAGAACCAAGTCTCCTCCGCGGGGCTCGGGGAAATGGGGACAGATTGACCTTGACAACTGGCGGTGCCAGTTACACGGGACAGGGGTGTCCGGACCTCACACTCAGGCCAGGCTCAGCGGGTGCTGGAGTCTGAGTCAGCAGCTCTGTTAAGATGTGGCCAGTGACCAGCACAGAAAGCCCTCTCTCTGCCAGGGGGCGGGGGGATGCCTCTTTCACCGCTTCCTTTTGTGCCCTCCTCCAGTCAGGGTGGGGACACCTTCCTGAACGTCATCTCCTACTTCTGTTTCCAATTGCTAGGCTAGGTCTGGGGGGCTGGGGGGTGAGCAGCATGGGGGGCCCGGGGGCCGGAGCCCAAGAGGAACTTCGGAGTGAGAAGAGGTACCTCAGGGACAGGGTCTCTGACAACTCAGTCTGCCAGATGGACCGGGAGCCCGGGGGGCAAGCCCAGGGGAGCAGGGCAAGGAGGGTGGGAGGGAGCTCACGGGGGCCGGGGGGAGCTCGTGAGGGAAGAAGCTCCCATCACTACAGGTGTGCAAGCCGAGGCCAACCGGCAGGGATGCTTGGGGGGGTCGCGCGGGGGGGCCTTCAGGGTGCAGCCGCAACTCGTGACACGCTGAGTGAAGAAGCAGCTCAAACTCACCGACAGGCATGGGGAAGGGCGAGCGGGAGGAACCAGGCTGGGAAGGGAGGCGGCCCGGGAACGCCCGCTTCCCGCCACCAGCCGCAGCACCTGGAACCAGTTACCTTCCCAGCCTTGGTCTCCCCGTCAGTAAAGCAGGAGCAATAAACCTACTTTTTGAATAGTTGTTTGGGCACTGACTGAGCACCGGCGCCTTAGGGATGTTAATTCATTTCATCCTCATGATGTCCTTCCAAGTAGGGGCGCCTCTGATCCTTATTTTAACAGACAGGGAGCCGAGGCCCCAGGCGTCCAGTAGCTCGCCCAGCCCAGAGTCACAGCCGCCGGGAAGCAGCCCCCTGCTCCCGGCCTCCCTGCCTCCCTGGCACCTCCCCGGGGATGAAAGGGCGTGGGAGCGTCACGGTCCCTGTTGTCTGGCCCGGCACCGCAGACACCAGTTCCCCTCCCTTCGGTGCACAAAGGCCAGGCTCGCCAAGTCCTGGGGGGAGCGCTGTCTCCCGTCCTCCCACCCCCACGGCTGTGAGCCAGCCCCCCTTCCTGGGCTCAGCCGGGGGACCCGAGGCGGCCTGGGCAGCGCGGCCCAGCCCACTCTCTTCGCCTCCTCCTGCCGCTCGGCTCCGCAGACATCAACGAGTGCCTGGTCAACAACGGAGGCTGCGACCACTTCTGCCGCAACACCGTGGGCAGCTTCGAGTGCGGCTGCCGGAAGGGGTACAAGCTGCTGACCGACGAGCGGACGTGCCAAGGTGAGCCGCCCTCATCCTCGTGGGGTCCCGCCCCTCTCGGGCCACACAGGCTCCCGGGAGGGTAGGCGGGCCTGGGGTGGGCTTGTCCACCGGCTGGGCCGGGCCTGAGGGACCGGGGGTAGTTTGTGTGTCCCTGGCCTGTGCACTTGCCCTCCCGTCTTCCCGTCCTTTATGATTCTAGGGGCCCTGAGAAGCCATCCAGCCCCCCCCCCTCCCTGATATAGACGGGAACTGAGGCCCAGGGAGGGGTCGGCCGTGTCCCAGGTGGCCCAGCGAGTAGGTAGCAGCGCCCGCTGCTCTCTCCAGAGGGGGCCTCCCTGGCCGCCGTCAGTGGCTTCAGAGGCCAGGTGGATGCTGCCACCTGGTGGAAGCTGTAGCACATGGCAGGCGTGCTCCAGCAGCCCTTCCTCAGGGTCCCTGGGCACCTGCCAGGAGCTGGGGTAATGGGAAGAGAGACCTGGGCAGAAGCCGAGCATCACAGCCCAGGACAAGTCCCGCAGATGTCCCGGATGCAGTGAGAGCCCAGAGGATGGGCAGTGGAGAGACGGGTCAGGGAAGGCTCTGGGGGAGGGGACACTGGTGAAGCGCTTGAAGGATGAATAGGCATCTTCCAGGGGGAGCCAGGGAGGTAAACCCAACCAGGAAGTGGCGCTGTTGGGCTGAGGGGGTTTGAGGAACCACAAGGAGCCCTGTGGAGATAGATGAGGCCATTGAGAAGGAGCCGGCTTCGGGGAAACATGCAGAGGGAGGGGCCGGGGGGGTGGGGGCTGGTTCAGTTCCATCGCTGTTACCCTGTTGCCGTCCCGTCATTTCGTCTCCACGAGGCCAGGCCGCATCTGGCTTGCGGTTGCAGCATCTGCCTCGTAGCGCTGCTCAGAGGCTGGCCTGGGGCAGCACGAGGCCCTGAGGGCCCCGAGGAAGGCGAGAGCAGAGGCTGGTAAGGGAGGGTCCAGGGCCAGCCTGTCCTGGGGCTCAGCATGTGACCTGAGCCCATCGCTTCCCCTCCCTGGGCTCGGCCTCTGCCTCCCTGCTTGGGCGACCTGGCCCTGTCTTCCTCTCAGGGCATAGGGGCCCACTGGGAGCACGGCATCTGTCCAGGCTCCGATCAAGGCTCCTCTGCACTTTGACGTTGTTTCTCCGTCTGCCTTGCCGCGTTCTGTGGAGGGCTGAAGGAGGGCCCTTGACTTTGCATCCCCAGCTGCCCTGTGAGAGGGGCGGGCAGCAGCGGCCGCGGAGGAGGCGATGGCAGGACTGCTCCGGGCTCTGGCTGAGTCTCCTCCGCCCTCATCCTGACTCAGCTCTGCAAGGCCCTGGGACTCTGGCCTGCCCCCGCTCCAGCACAGCCCCTGGGTCCTCAGCTCCAGCAGGCACTCAGGGCCCTTGGGATGGGGACCCCAGACACCTCCCCAGGCCCCCTGAGCTCCACACAATCCCTGAGGATCCAGTGCTGCCACCTCCCAGCCTTTGCCCAGAGTGCCCTTCCCCCACTCTCATTCCTTCATTCCAGGCTAGCCCCATCCTTCAGGGTCTAGCCCAGGTGCCACAGCACCAGGAGATCTTCCCAGATCCACCCCCTGGAGGAATCACATCTTCCTTTGAGCATCCACAGTGATTCCTTCCTCGTGCTGGTGTTATTACAAACACATATGTTATGAGTGCATCTGTGGTCATGTGAGCAAATGTATTCAAAGAATAAATTCCAACTACAGTGCCCATGGAGAGGCAGGTCAATGTCTGCCTTGCCCTCAGGACCCCCATCAACTGTCCCATGGGGGCCATCTTGCTCAGAACTTACGGCCAGGATAGATTTGTCTCCTGCAAACACGTGGTTCATTTCTCCTTTCCAGTACCAAGCACTCTGTGGCCCTCCCTCGCTCCCTTTTTACCCTGGCTGCCAGGGTGGTCAGAATCAAATTTCACATCCTATCAAGGCTACTTTGTTATTCCTCATGGGTAGCATCTTCCCTACCCCCATCCCCCTTTCTGTCTGTGCTGTTTTCCCCATTTTCTCCAGAGACATCTTGGGGTGATGGGGGAACACACTTTGGTCGGCATTCGAGTGGTCTGTTTTCATGTCCCAGTTTAGCCCCTTCCTCAGGCAAGCCCGTCAGTTTCCTGCAGGTGTGGATTAAATACCTACCCTAATCACACTGGAATGGGAGATATCAAAATGGCAGAGATTCGTAATAATCCCTTCTACTCAAAATATTTCTACCCTGCCCACCTCCAGAAAAGATGTGAGGCAGCTTCTCACCCAGACACATGAGGCTAATGGAGACAAAATGGAAAATCGGGCAGCGACGCGAAGTCTGACGTTTGCTGTGTGTCGGCCGTGCGCGCGCTGAGCCTGGGGCCCCAGGACTGTCGGGCACAGATGTCTGTTGAGTGGCTGAGTGAGGGGCAGGCCGTGCCGTCCACCACGCCCTGAGCCTCCTCCCAAACTCTGTCTCCCTGTGGCCACACAGACGTCGACGAGTGCTCCTTCGAGCGGACCTGTGACCACATCTGCATCAACTCTCCGGGCAGCTTCCAGTGCCTGTGCCGCCGCGGCTACACCCTCTATGGGACAACCCACTGCGGAGGTCTGCAGCTCGCCCGCCAGGGCCACCTCCCCCCAGAGGCACGCGCCCGGCCACACGGCCACCTGCACTGCACCCCACACCCCGACCTTGACCTTGACTCTGACGGGCCTGGGAGGGACTGGTGGGCAGAGGGGCTCAGCCAAGGGTAAGGCAGGTGGGTGGGGGGATGGGCAGCAAGCATCCACTGGGTGCCAGGCCTCAGCCAGGCTGTGGACACGGGCCTGGAAACAGCAGTTTCTGGGGAACCCCAGTCCGGAAGGGAGGATGGCTGCACAGAGGATCCCACAAACAGTTCATTCCAGTGGAGGGGGTAACAACAGAGAAGGGCAGAGGGTGGGGACAATGGGGGGCTCCTAAAGGAGGAGTGTTTGGGTCACGATGGGGGAAGCGTGCCAGAGGGGTCAGCGTGTGCAAAAGCACTGAGGCAGAGGGAGCACAGAGGGACCGAGAGGCAGCCAGTGGGGCTAGAGTCCCATGAGGGTAGGGGCACACGGTGGGAGATGCAGACAGAGGGGACACAGGGCTTCGTGAGCCCCAGGGGACTTGTGGCTTTATTCCCAGTGCGATGAGAAGCCATTGGAGGGTTTATGCGGGGATGTGACAGGCTCAAGTTCATGTAACGAGATCCCTCCAGCTGCCACGTGTTTAGGAGAGTGGAACCCAGGGCACCAGCGGGGACACGGCTCCAGGCATGGGAGTGAGAGCTACTGGAGCCTGGGCAGGGTGGGGAGGGATGTGGAGAGAGGGAAGGTTCTAGATGCATTTAGGTGCCACGGATGGTGGGACATGGGGATGTACAGGCTTGGGGGGTGAAGCTGGCGGGGGGGTCAAGAATGGCCCTGAGGTCCCTGGTGTCTCTCCCTTTCCTTTGACCTGGTGGTAGCCACACTTCCTCTGCTGGGCAGTGTGGAGTTTAGGTGGGCTCAGGCACAGCCGGTGCTAGGGGCGTGGCTCGTGGGGTGAGCCGCAGATGCTTCTGGAGGGACTCCCAAAAACCTGGGCACCAGCTTCTGCTCACAGGTCTTTGGCCCCAAAGAAGGCGGGGCCTCAGGGGAGACTTCCTGCGCCCAGGTGCCTGTTGTGCAGGAGGGAAACTGGCTGGGAAGGGCACGGCCAAAGTCCCGCAGTGAGATACAGCCTCAGGACCCCGGGGCCGGTGCTGGTCATTCCGGCCCCACAAGACCTGACTGCAGCTTTATTTTATGCCATTTCTCTGCCCTCCCCCAAGTCGGGGCTCAGCTGCCCAAGTTCAGCAAACCACTGAGGTTCCTGGGGGAGGGATGTGTGTTGGTGTGTGCGGGAGCCCTGTGTGTGTGCAAGCTCGTGTGTGTGTCGTGTGCGACCACATGTCTGCGTCCAGTGACAGTATCAGGCTGGGGTCAGGGTCAGGGGATTCTCGGCCCTCCTGTCCTGGGTGGGTCCTGCCCTGCCAGCCCCAAGGGTGTGGCCTCGGCTGGACCATCCAGCCTCCCCTCCTGCCCTTACGCCTACCTGTGCTTCCAGATGTGGACGAGTGCAGCATGAACAACGGGAGCTGCGACCAGGGCTGTGTCAACACCAAGGGCAGCTACGAATGCGTCTGCCCCGCAGGGAGGCGCCTCCACTGGAACCGGAAGGACTGCGTGGGTGAGTGCCCTGGGACGAGCCATCGCGAGGACCCCTGAGAAGGGCCTGGGTGCCAACCCCTCCCCTGGTGCCTGGATGGCTGGGGCTCCTGGGCCCGTGCTCTCTGCTGCTGGGGTACGGCTGATGGGAGTGAGGGCTGACAGAAGAAGAGGGGATGCAGCGGGGAGGGCACACTTGGTGTCAGCCAGAGGCACAGAAACGGACTTGGGAGGGCCACGGGGAGCACGGAGGTGGAGACCTGGGGGTCAGCGTGTGCAGCCGGAGCTGTGGGCTCGGGAGGAGCTGACACTTAGAGGGAGCAGAGCGCGGAGGCCTCAGTAGCCCCAGCTCCCCTTGTCCTGCCAAGGAAGCTGCTGGGAGGGGAGGGGTGGTTCCACGGCGTGCAGCAGCAGCAGAGCCAGGCCTGGGGAGCGCCTGGGTCTTTGTACACCCGCCACTGGCCCGGCACGGGGCGGGCCTCCTAGAGCGCTCAGGGCTCTTGCACCCTCTGCTGGTGAGCTCTGGGGCCTTGGGGCACCTCTCGGCTGAGTGCTGGACGGTCCACATTCACTGGTTCCATAAACACATACTGACTACCTGCTGTGTGCCGGGCCTCTACTGGGTCCCAGGAACGGCTCTCAGGTCCTTGCCCCGCTGTGCTCCAGCATCCCCAGGGCCTCGAGAGTAAGCCTTCTAGATCTAAGAGCTCATCCCTCTCGGCTCAGAGCCCTCCAGGGAGTCCTCGTCGTGCAGAAGCAAAGCCTGGGTTCCTGGAATGGCCCAAAGGCTGCTACAGCCCGGCCTGCTTGCCCTCCACCCTCACCCCCACCCACCCCGTGCCAGCCTCCCTGACCTCACAGGTGCGGCCCCCCGACCTCAACATAGCCACGCTCGGGCTCTTCTCTTAGCCTAGAGGACTCGTCACTCCCTGCAGGGGCCTGCTTGGGGTGGGGGGCTTCCTGACCACACACCTGGCGCAGCAGCCGGCCCCCCTCGGCGCGCCCTCCGCCTCTTGGCTCTCCCGTGCTCGTCTGCCCCCATCGCAGCCGCTGGCTGCCGCGGGGTGTTGTCGGTCTGTCCTCGCTGAACACACGCTCTGCACGCCCGAGCAGGTATTCTTTGCCTGTCTTGTTCACTGCTGTATCCCCAGCACCTAGAACAGGCCCGGCAGCCATAGACACTCAGTGAAGGATTTGTTGAATGAATGGATGAAAGTATCAGAGAATGGATACCATCACTTAGTAACCCGAGGTCAGACAGCTGAATTTATTGCTTACTTAAGTAAGAATTGCTGTGCTGCTCAGGCAGTCTTGTTGAGCAAAGCAAACCGCTGGTTTTGCCTAGGGTTTGGGGGAAGAGCTCGTGGGGAGTTGTGCTGGTTAAAGGCAGGTGGTGTGAGTCTCAGCAGCATGCCTTTGCAGGGCGCTGAGGGGGACTGGGCTCACACCAGCCTCAGAAGCCTGACCGCTGAGTGAACCGGCCCAGAGCTGGCTGACTTTCCAAGCCCACGCCGTCATCGATTGATTGGCTCTCCGAGGTGTGTCCACTGATTATTAGGGTCATGTGAGGTCTGGTATTTACTGATGACCAGAGCTATCGGGTACAGGCTTTCTCTAGGGATATGAGGACATGTTTGTTTGTTTGCTTTTTTAATTCTCAGTCCCCTTTTTGGTCGTCCCTCCTCAGTCAGAGCTGCAGGAGAGGCCACCAGGGCTTGTCCAGTTCTTCACCACTGCCACCAAGCCAGCCTCTATGAAGGGTCATCGGTGGAGGTCTGATCATCAGGTCACAGTCAGTCAGGAAGGTCTTATCCCATTTTTGTCTCTGAGCCATTTGCTGGGGCTATGACTACGTGAAAGCAGTTGATATTCTAGACAGTAGATGTGGAATGATGAGACAGACAAGTGTGACTGCAGGTATTACTAGAAGGTGCTGGAAGGAAGGCCCTCTGGAACCATGATTTAAGGGTTCCCAGGGCTGACCGGGAAAACCGGTCCCACCTGCTCCCTAAGTCCACAGTATGCAGGTTGCTGTCTCATGTAGCCTTGAAGTAGAGTGTTCCACCTCACCTGTACCGTGAATCCAGGTTCAGAATGAAGTGCCGGCAGGGGCACAAACTCCCCTGGTTGCCCAGAAGATCCAAGGTCATACTATTATCTATAACTACTTGCACTAGGCAGTCAGACTGCTTTGTCCTGCCCCCCACGCCATGCCCTAGGCTGTATTATTCGCTGTATCACCCTAAGTGAGGGACACATTTTTGATGACCACTAAAGCTGTCCAGTCCCTCTGGTTGGGGCCAAGAGCCTCCGCCGTCTGCTTCACCAGGTATTATTATGTCCCTCAGAAGGTGTTCTACTGTTAGATGCTTTGCAAGGAGACATCGTGCACTGCGGGTACTGGGGAGTCATTCACTTGTTACAGTCTCAGAGACCCACAGGGCAGTTAGCTGAGGTCCTGGGGTGGCACCCATGAATCAGATGTCCATGTGAGACACGGGGTCAACCTCAGTGGAGCTGTAGTTGTATTGTCTGTGGGTGGTGTTGTGATGAACAGTCAGATACATTGCAAGACAGCTGAACTGGTCTCTCCTGATGGGAGGGCATTTTCCTTTTTTATGTATTGCCTACAAAGAGGATCATAATTACGTTCATGTAACATACTTTATAACATTTCAAAATGTTGGCTTCCCTAGCAATAGCTTGGGAGAACCAATTTAAAGAATCAGGATGGTAGGGACTTCCCTGGTGGTGCAGTGATTAAGAATCCACCTGCCAATGCAGGGGACATGTGTTCGAGCCCTGGTCCGGGAAGATCCCACATGCCACAGAGCAACTAAACCTGTGCGCCACAACTACTGAACCTGTGCTCTAGAGCCTGTGAGCCACAACTACTGAGACTGCGTGCCACAACTACTGAAGCCCGCGCGCCTAGAGCCCGTGCTCTGCAACAAAAGAAGCCACTGCAATGAGAAGCCCGCACACCGCAACAAAGAGTAGCCCCTGCTCACCGCAACTAGAGAAAGCCTGCGCACAGCAACAAAGACCCAACGCAGCCAAAAAATAAATAAATAAATTTATTTAAAAAAAAAGAATCAGGATGCTGGTTATCACTAGTAAGGCCTAGATCTAGGTGAGTTGTTTGTAAGGGAAACATGATAGGGTAAATCAGAAGTGTACAACCTTAAATGCATAAGGTGGGAAAACGTGACCCGAAGAATGAAGAACAAAGGTATGCAAAAGAACGTGTGGAAATCAGTGGTTACAGACATCTAGGAGAATTTATTCCAGTGGTCTTAGGCACAAGCTCTCTATTCTGTGTAGCCATCGGCCGGTTCTGAGAATCTTGGGTAACAGTCAATTTCTGTGAACTGTCTGCTTTTGGGGGTTCTCTGAAAAACCTCAGTTTAAGACTGCTAGGGCTTCCCTGGTGGCTCAGTGATTAAGAATCCGCCTGCCAATGCAGGGGACACGGGTTCGAGCCCTGGTCTGGGAAGATCCCACATGCCATGGAGCAGCTAAGCCCGTGTGCCACAACTACTGAGCCTGAGCCCTAGAGCCCGTGAGCCACAACTACTGAGCCCACATGCCACAGCTACTGAGCCCACATGCCACAACTACTGAAGCCCGCGCGCCTAGAGCCCATGCTCCGCAACAAGAGAAGCCACCTCAATGAGAAGCCCGCGCACCTAAACGAAGAGTAGCCCCCCCTCGCCGCAACTAGAGAAAGCCCGCGCAAAGCAATGAAGACCCAACACAGCCTAAAATAAATAAATAAAATAAATAAATTTATTTTTAGAAAAGATCTCTAAATGGTGGCTTTACAGTAAGTTCTGAAAAATTCATTTTTATTTCTTAAGAAAAATTAGGGGTAATAAAGGCGGTGATATTTCTGAGTAATTCGTGAATAACTCTCCCAGTAAAATGTGTCCTCATGTTACTAAGTAAATAAGTTGGAATATCCCAAATAAGGAACACAAAATCTAATAATATTTTAGCTCCTATGAGTGCTGGTACTTTTTTCAACAAGAGACTGCTTCCGTTCATCCAGAAAGTAAACGTGCTATTACCAGAGCGTAATTATAACCCATGAACTCCATCTAGACCTGCTCAAAGTGTCCCTTAGGGCTTGGTTCCAGTCCGTGTCCCATCTTTACACTTTACCCAGGATTCTGAAGGTCACAGCCACACCGCGAACTGGCCATTTCCTCTGCCACCCTGGAAAAGCTTCTCACCAACGTTGTCTAATGTCACCGCCAGTCTGTCCCTACAAGGATGGGTTGTCTTAGGAAAGATGTTAGCAGACGTCTGAGTGAGGTGGTCTGGTGGTCCCAGGAGGCCGCTCTGGCTTCACCAGGTATCATCCTCATGGCTCGTACAGCTTGCTCCCCCTGCTCCTTTACAGAGTAGGAAGCCAAACATAGTGTGTGTGTGATGGAACCCTTGGGCCCCTCTGTCCTTGCCCCAGGACTTTGGCCAGAGCAGCCTATTTCACATGATGATCCGGAAACATTTCCACCAGCTTCCACCTCTTCTGCTGTGGGCCTCTGTGCTCCCGTTATGGGCAGGAAACCTCTCTGTTTTCAAAGCATTCTAAGGTTGAATGCTTCCGCTCATGTGCGTATTCACCTTTTATGTTTAGCAATTCAACATGCTAGAGAGAGCCACGGGTGCGGCCCTAGAGCCAACTGGAGCCCCTCCGGGCTTGATTCCGGCCTGGAGGATTCTTGCCTGTCCAGCCTGGTACTATCTCTCTTCTTTTTTTTTTTTTTTTTAAGTACTATATTTTTTTAATTTATTTATTTTATTATTTTTGGCTGCGTTGGGTCTTCGTTGCTGCATGTGGTTTCTCTCTAGCTGCAGCGAGCAGGGGCTACTCTTTGTTGCGGTGCGGAGCACGGGCTGTAGGCACACCGGCTTCAGAAGTTGTGGCTCGCAGGCTCTAGAGCGCAGGCTCAGTAGTTGTGGCGCACGGGCTTAGTTGCTCCGCGGCATGTGGGATCTTCCCGGACCAGGGCTCGAACCCGTGTCCCCTGCATTGGCAGGCAGATTCTAAACCACTGCGCCACCAGGGAAGTCTCCTATCTCTCTTCTTTTTGTTTTTTGCTCTTATTAACAGCTTTTTTGAGATATAATTCACATGCCACAAAATTCACCCATTTAGTGGACAATTCAGTGTGTTTTAGTATAATCACAGAGTTGTGCAACCACAATCCACTTTAGAGCATTTTCATTACTCCCCAAAGAAACCCCATGCAGTCACTCCCCATTTTCCCTCAAGCCCCCCAGTCCTAGGCAACCATAATCGACTTTTGTCTTTTATGAATTCGCCTATTCCGGACAGTTCATGTAAGTAGAATGCAATGTGTGGCCTTCTGTGACTGACATTTCATTTAGCGTAATGTTTTCAGGGTTCACCCACGTTGTAGCACGTGTCAGTGCTTCATTCCTCTTTATTGCTGAGTTACATGCCACTGTATGGTTATACTGCATTTTGTTTATCCACTCATCAGTCGATGGACATTTGGGTTGTTTCCAGTTTTTGGCTATTATGAATAATGCTATTATGATTATTCACGTGCAAATTTCTGTATGAACGTATGTTTACAGTTTTCTTGGGTATATGCCTAGGGGTGGAATCGCTGGGTCATATGGTAACCCTGTGTTTAAATTTTGAGGAACTGCCAGACTATTTTCCAAAGTGGCTGCATGATTTTACATTCCCTCCAGCAGTGTGTGAGGGCTCCAGTTTCTCCACATCCTCACCAGCACTTGTTATTATCTGACTTTTTGATTATAGTCATCTTACTGGGTGTAAAATGGTATCTCATTGTGGTTTTTATTTGTAATTCCCTGATGGCTAATAATGTTGAGTATCTTTTCACGTGCTTATTGTACATTTGTATATCTTCTTTGGAGAAATGTCTATTCAGATCCTTTGCCCATTTTTTGATCGGGTTCTTTGTCTTTATTATTCAGGTGTAAGAATTCTTTATATGTTTTAGATACAAGTCCCTTATTAGATATAAGATTTGCAAAGATTTTTTTCTCATTCTGTGAGTTGTCTTTTCACTTTCTTGATGGTGTCTTTTGAGTCACGAAAGTTTTTAATTTTCGTAAAGTTCAGTTTATCTCCTTTTTCCTTTGGTTGCCTGTTTTTTTTTTTTTTTTTTTTAATTTATTTATTTATTTATTTATATAGGCTGCATTGGGTCTTCGTTGCTGCACGCGGGCTTTCTCTAGTTGTGGCGAGCGGGGACTACTCTTTGTTGTACGTTGCAGAGCATGGCCTCTAGGCACGCCGGCTTCAGTAGTTGTGGCTCACGGGCTCTAGAGCGCGGGCTCAGTAGTTGTGGCGCACAGGCTTAGTTGCTCCGCGGCATGTGGGATCTTCCCGGACCAGAGCTCGAACCCGTGTCCCCTGCATTGGCAGGCGGATTCTCAACCACTGTGCCACCAGGGAAGTCCCTGCCTGTGTTTTTTATGTCACTTCTAAGAAACTCTTCATTGCCTAATCAAGTTCCCAAAGATAACACCTGTTTTCTTCTAAGAGCCTTATATTTTTAGCTCTTACATTTAGGTCTTTGATCCATTTTGAATTAATTTTATATGTGTGAGATAGGGGTCCAACTTCATTCTTTTGCATGTGGCTCTTCAAGTGTCACAGCATCATTTGTTGAAAAAAAACCATTCTTTTTCCCCATAGAATTATCTTGGCATCCTCTTGAAATCAGTTGGCTGTAAATGTATGGATTTGTCTCCGGACTCTCAGTTCTGTCCCGTTGATCTATTTGTTTGTCCTCATACCTATACACCACTGTAGCTTTATAGTGTTTTTAAATCATATAATGTGAGTCCTCCTACTTTGTTTTTCATATTTCAAGATTGATATGGCTATTCTCGAACTTCCCTTGAATTTCCATATGGATTTTAGGATCTCTTCATTTTTTAAGATAAGTCCCATCAACAAAACAATATTAAGTTGGGATTTGGTGTGGAGCATCCAAAAGATCTGTTCTGGATGTGAACACTTCTGAAGTACAGACACACAGAGATGAGTCTCTCCTTCAGGAAGGGGTAGGAGAGGGAATTCCCTGGCGGTCCAATGGTTAGGACTCGGCACTTTCATGACTGTGGCCCAGGTTCAATCCCTGGTCCGGGAACTAAGATCCCAAAAGCCACATGGTGCGGCCAAAAAAAAAAAAAAAAAAGAGGACGGGGTAGGAGAGTTGCTCAATGGTAGTATGAGAAGGAGAAAGGAACCAGACACCATGATTAGTTCACTGACAAGCAGAAAAAGTACTGGGTGTTTTCAGGTCACAGGAGGGATCATACTGCATGTGGTACCCTCAGATTTAAACGTGGTTCTAGTACAAGATCTGAAGATGTTTCAACTACTTTATCCAAGGCTGTGGTTGCTCTGAGGCAGGAAGGACAAGCCTTGGTCACGGTTGCTCCCCGTGTTGTTGAGTTTGTCCCCTGAGAGCCTGGCCTAACCTTTGCATGTTGATACCCAAAAAAAAAAAAAAAAAAAAAAAGATTTCTGGCAATCTGGGAAGACTCAGTCTGGACTCTTCCTGGGCTCTCCTCCAATCGTTCTGCTGATGTCGTGGAAACTTTGCCCCAGGGATTCTGTTTTTTGATCGTACATAATACACGTATATTAAGATTCCCGTCGGCTGTAATCTGAATCATGTGTAGGAGAATTTTCTGAGACTTCTAACAATAACCCCGTAGGTGTATTTTAGCTGGCAGTTCCACTTGCAGAGGAGATCCCTCCCCACAATACGTGCAGGGCCTTTGACCTAGAGAAGGGAGGCTTGTCTTCTGATAATGATCCCAAAGGAGCAGTTACTGGCTGGAACTCGGGAAAGAACTGAGAGTTGTTAGAAAGTCCTACTACCTGAGTGGCTTTTTTTTCTTTTTTTTTTTCCTTTTAACATCTTTATTGGAGTATAATTACTTTACAATGGTGTGTTAGTTTCTGCTTTATAACAAAGTGAATCAGCTATACATATACATATATCCCCATATCCCCTCCCTCCCACCCTCCCTATCCCACCCCTCTAGGTGGTCACAAAGCACCGAGCTGATCTCCCTGTGCTATGCGGCTGCTTCCCACTAGCTATCTGTTTTACATTTGGTAGTGTATTTATGTCCATGCCACTCTCTCACTTTGTCCCAGCTTACCCTTCCCCCTCCCCATGTCCTCAAGTCCATTCTCTAGTAGGTCTGCGTCTTTATTCCCGTCCTGCCCCTAGGTTCATCATGATGATTTTTTTTTTTTAGATTCCATATCTATGTGTTAGCATACGGTATTTGTTTTTCTCTTTCTGACTTACTTCACTCTGTATGACAGACTCTAGGTCCATCCACCTCACTACAAATAACTCAATTTCGTTTCCTTTTATGGCTGAGTAATATTCCATTGTATATATGTGCCACATCTTCTTTATCCATTCATCTGTCGATGGACACTTAGGTTGCTTCCATGTCCTGGCTATTGTAAATAGTGCTTCAGTGAACGTTGTGGTACATGACTCTTTTTGAATTATGGTTTTTACTTGAGTGGTTTTAATAAACCAAAGCAAATCAAGTTCATGTCCCCTCAAGCCTTTACAAATCCCTGACCCTTTTCAAATTTGCTTCTTCTTATCTTCTTGCATATTCTCTCACAACCAGATATACTTACAATAAGTCAAATGTACTTTTTTTCCCCTTTTTTTCCTTACTGCCAGTCGATTTGCCTTCCCTCTTGCTTTTTAGGCGACTCTACACTTTTCTCTGAGGGCTTCGATGTCCTAAGGTGGTGGGATGGATGGTTTGCACGGCGGAGTCAGATCTCATCTGCATGCAAGCTGAGTAAGCTAGCTTGCCCCTGTTCCGTGGGCGCCAGCAGGACTCGTGGGACCCCCGGGTCAGAGTCCAAGGGCCTCAGAACTCACAGCACAGCAAGCAGCCCCCCAGGTCCCGTCCACCCAGGAGGATGCGCAGACAGGGAACTTGCATCCTGGCTGAAGGACGCCCAGCTTGGGAAACTCACCCCTCGCTTTTGTAGTGAATGGGAGCCAGGCTGCTCTTGTCTGGAGGGAGATGTTACCTCATCCCTAGAAGGTGCTCGCTGTCAACAAAACCCTGAGAAATGGCTCCGGGAAAGAGGCATCAGTGCTCTGCATCCTCCACATCCCCACGAGGACGTGCGGGCACGCGCAGGGCCGGGCGCGCACAAGAAAGCTGTGTTGTCCGTCTGTAGTTGTTGGCAATCCCCTCTAGGAAGTCAGAGAAAGTACAGGGAACTGCTGGGGGCTAACGTCTCCCTTGGAAGGTTGTGGATGGTTGTTCTTCTGTTTCTTAACCAGTGAGAACACGGGTTCTTCAGCGGCCCTTTTGGTTTGTGTTATCTGCAGGTGTTTTTGTTCATAGTTTCTTGATTCTTTGGGAACAAAGGACTTTTGGTCTTGAGTTTGTTTGGGGGCCAGATGTTTTATCTGGAGGGCCATGAGTTTGTTTTCATTTCTAGATTGTGTCCTTTTAAGACTCTTCCTTGAAAATGTTCAGCCACATGTTGAAGATCATCCAGACTGGCAGTTCCCCCACTGCAGTTTCTTATTCCAGCTAAGTCCCCTGTTTCAGCCTGTTCCCTGGGGCGACTCCACCATTGATGATGGACTCAGAGCCTGATGCTTCCGGAGCCAGGTGTCATTGATCAATCAGACAATTCTATAAGATCAGTACTCATGTTTACCTTGACTGTAGAACTGTCAGTCTTTTCCTAGGAGTCTGGGGAATTTTTTAATCCTCAAAAGATAAATAAACACATGAGAAACTCTGAAGAGCTCAGTTTTGGACATCTTCAAACACCTAATGGATGTGTCTGGGGGCTGCCCCAGAGAGGGCTTCCCAGTGACCCTCCCGTGCTTAGTCACTGCCAAGAAGCGCATGGCCATTTTCAGCCGTTCCTTTCCCCAGATGGGCAGGGACACCTGCTCTGGAGGATCCAGCCCTGCCCTTGGATCGGGGCACAGGGAGTGAACCTTCTCACAGAGAGCCTGGACTGGTGTTGGAGAGAGAAGGGATCAAACCACTCCCTGGGCCCAGCATCCCCCTACGTCCAAACGGATGTGGACCCTGCCATCTCCCAGCCCCCTCCCACCAACACGGTCTGGCCAGGGGACGGACGTGTGGTGGGAGTTCCTGTTGATCCACGCTCAGGGGCCCTGCCGGCTCCAGAAAGCCACCCCTGGCCCCTCAAGCCCCTCTTGTGTCTTCCTTCTCCTCAGAGACGGGCAAGTGCCTTTCTCGGGCCAAGGCCTTACCCCAGGCCCAGCTGTCCTGCAGCAAGGTGGGCGGTGTGGAAAGCTGCTCCCTTTCCTGCCTGGCCCACACACTCTTCATGCCAGGTAACCCAAGGCTGTCCCCGGGATGGGATGGGGGGGCGGGGCTCCCTTCCCTGGGATCCAGCATCTGCTCCCTGCTGTTCTCCAGGAGAGGAGCCCAACCTAGGAATGAGGACCCCCAGCCCTGGTCACTGAGTGACCCTGGGCAGCTGTCTGGTTCTGTGGGGGGCCGCAGTGTCCTTCTCAAAAGTGCAGCGGACACATTCCTGCCCAGCGACTTAGCCTGTAGTCGTGTAGCAGAAACGGACTGACATGAGGGTCAGTCCTGACCTTCATCGCATTCAGTGACCCCTCCGAGGCCCCCAGGATGTGCGGGTGCTGGAAGGCGGGGGGCACCCAGGCCCACCTCCGCCCTGGCCTCTCTACAGACTCAGACGACAGCTACAGCCTGAGCTGCGGTGTCCCGGGCCTCCAGGGCAAGATGCTACAGAAACGCAACAGCACCGGCTCCAGCACCGGGCCCAGCTGCTCAGGTAGTCCCTGGCCTGTCCACGCCACACGCACCTGCGGGACCCCTTGACTTTCCGTCCAGCACCAGGCCAGGGGGAGACAGAGGGGCATGGCCCAGGGAAGGCCTCCTGGCCTGGGGCCTGCCCAGTATGGCTCAGGGTACCAGGGAGCTAAGAGCAGGGCCAGGACCCAGAAGCAAGCAGGCTGTAAGCTGAGTCCCAGCCCAAGGGCAGTGGACCATGGAAGGGCCCTTCCGGCTCTGGGCCACAGTTCCAGAGTGGTTTAGTGATCCTAAAGTGCTATGGGTCTATGGATCTCAGATTCCATTTCAGTGAAGGGAGTCACATCTGCTGCGGCCACAAGGTTCTAAAAACTCTCAGAGTCAGAGCTACCCTGGGAGACCACCCACCCCCCCCCACCCCCACCCCCCAGGAATACTGGAGGCACGCACACTCCCATGCACTTTGCGACACAGCCAGATCCCCTGCCAGCAGGAGGTTGTGCTTCGGCAGCTTCTCCTATTCAGGATGCTGGATTCAATGATATGCTTAATACATACATGACGTAATTCTAAGCTTCTGTGACTATAGGATTCTTTGGTCCAAGGGTCTGTTTTGCTCTTGGAAGGAATCAGCGGCTCTGGCATCTGTATCATTTCAAATCCCCTTCCCTTCCTTGCTTCCCTCTCTCGTCTGTGCTGCCCCTTTTCCTGAAAGCACCAGCCACATAAAGTAGCTCTGGTGATGGGGGAGAAGGCAGGAGGCTTGCCCTTCCTCCTCCACCGACCTCTGGCTGGATGGCCCCTGGGGCGAGCATGACCCCACCGTCCACCCTTGCACCTTTTTCAGGGAGAGAAACAAGGCGGCAGAGGTCCCCACCCACAGCTCCCAGTGGGTTTGTCCCCCTGGCAGCCCCCTCACGCTCAGGCACTCCCTCCGCAGCCCCCGGCCCCACCACCTCCCTGTCCAAAGGAGAGGCTGCCACCTGGGGGGATTTGGACTTTCCCCAGGTGCCCCTGCCACCCTCATCAGGCAGAAGGCCCGGTTCAAGATTCGAGATGCCAAGTGCCACCTCCGGGCCCGAAGCCGGGAGCCGGCAAAGGAGGCCCTGAGGCAGTTGCTGCTGGGTGAGTGGGCCGCCCTGGTACCAACCCACACGGGGGGCGGGGGGAGGTCCCCATGCCTGGGGGCTGGCAGCCCAGGGTCCAGCGGGACTGGGTTTCCAGGGGTAGGGGCCTCTCTTCGTCCTCACCACCATGGTCCCTTAGCCCCAGGAGCCACGCCTGGTGGACCATAGACAGTGGTGGTGTCCCTGGGGAAGAAAGGCAGCATTTGAGTGGAAAAGCATCCCTGGGGTCCATCGGCCTCCCTCACTCAGGGTTAAATGAGCTCCCCCAGGGCAAGGGCTTTCTGCGCAGCCTGGTCGTGTCCAAATGGGAGGAATCCAGGGCTCCCTCAGCGGCTCTCTCTAGAATGAGGGTGGCCCAGACGGGTGTTCCAGGCTGGGGGAGAGCCTGGGGAAAAGGACCAGAGGAAAGCATGCCAGCTCTGTTTCTATGAAGATTCCCAAACACCTTAGGATTCCTCCTCAAATCTGACAAACCTCGGCACCCAGCAGGCCTCACCTGGGCCGAGTGGCCCTGAGCTGGAGCTTCACAGCTTTGCTAAGGAAGACGCACGAAGTGCCTCACGTGCAGCGGTGTGATGGCCTCGGGAGGGCTGGGTGCAGGGCGTGGGTCAGCCCCCCCGGCCCCTCCTGAGACCTGGCCTTCTCCAGCCTCAGTTTCCCCATCTGCACATGGACTCTTAGGCAAGTCGGGACCCTGGCCACCAGCCGTCTGTGTGCAGGGTGAGGTAGGACCGTGCTCCCCGCTCCATGCCACCTTTGCCACAGTGGCCCCTTCCTTGTCCAGAAAACTGCCACGTGACCTTTGTGACCCTCAAGTGTGACTCCTCGAAGAAGAGGCGCCGTGGCCGAAAGTCCCCATCCAAGGAGGTGACCCACATCACAGCAGAGTTCGAGGTTGAGACAAAGATGGAAGAGGCCTCAGGTGGGTGAGGAGTCCCCTCGAGAGGTGCTGAGGGCCTCAGCGAGGACAGTGGACTGGGAGGTCTGCTGGGCGTGAAGCCAGGCTGCCACCCAAGCCACGGCTACCGGAGGTGGAGGCCAGCCAGGCAAGCGGGGGAACTGGCAGGGCTCAGGGCCGGGCCCTCAGAGCAGCTGCCCAGCCCAGGGTGGAAGAGGAGGCCCGGGGCCGTGAGAGGAGCAGGGCTGGGGCCTGCGGTGACAGCCACAGGCCTCTCCCCACTGCTCCACGCCCTCACCGGGGCCTGGAAGGGCTCATGCCTGCAGCCTCCCCAGGACCGTTGAGCCAAGGACCTGTCTTTCCCAGGTTCCAGCAGGGGCCTTGTGGGATGCTGGCTGGTGTTTCATACCAGCAGTTCTCTCTGGGCTGTAAGTGAGAGTTGAGTTGTGACAGAGGAGCAGAGATCTGTCAGCAAGTGTGTGCTGTGTGTGCCTGGCCCTGGACGCTGTGGAAAGAGGGGACAGACCCTTGTCCCCGCACTGGCGGCACGGCCAGCCAAGGGAGACGCCAGACAGCGGGCGCGTGAGAACGAACAGGGCACAGCGCCGAGGGCCCTCCCCTAGAGAGGGGCCCGGAATCTCCCCCAGAGAGGTGCCATTTGAATCGGGACTTGAAAACAAAGTTCACCAAGTGGAACTGGTGGCAGGGATGGCGTTCAGGCAGAGCGAACAGAACAGGCAAAGGCCCAGAGGTCAGAGAGAGCAGGGTGTGTTCCGGAAGCAGTGAGGAGGGCAGGGCGGCCGGAAGGCAGAGTTCACGGTGAGTGTCGGTTGCTGGGGGTTAGAGCTAGCGAGGCGGGCGGGGGCTGGACCACGAGGGGCCTGGGATTCAAGGCGGCAGAGCTGGATGTTGTCTTGGATGCAGTGGCAGCCTCAAGGGTGTTTGAGCAGCAGGCGGGGCCCCCATGAGTGAGCTGTGCCCTGGGCAGGGGACGTGTTGCAGTGGCAGAGGCCGGGCTTCTACTCAGATCTGCTGCGGGGCCCTTGAGCAGCTCATACGTCTCAGAGCCTCGGTCTCCTGCTGTCAGACATTCGCAGCAAGGGCACCTCGGCCCGGGGCCAATGCGGGAAGGCTCGGAGCAGGGGCCCGGCCCAGCGCGGCACCTGGCAGGGCAGCCTGGTGGAGAAACGGCTCGCGGCGGCGGGGCGGGGGGTCGCGAGCTCGGGTCTCGCCCGCCCCTGCAGACACCTGCGAGGCCGAGTGCGTGCAGAAGCGAGTGGAGCAGAGCCTGCAGGCCGCCGTCAAGACTCTGCGCAAGTCCGTCAGCCGGCAGCACTTCTCCGTCCAGGTCGCAGGCACGGTGTACGAGGTGGCCCAGCGGCCGGCCAAGGCCCTGGAGGGCCAGGGGACGTGTGGCACAGGCCAGGTGCTGCAGGACGGCAAATGCGGTGAGTCCCTGCCCTCAGCCACTCCAGTGTCGCCCTGCAGACTTTCTCTGTCCTTCCTTCCGTGTGGGCCCAGGTAAAGAGCCCACGGGAGACAGACACGTCGGGCCGGGACAGGGAGACAAGGAGGCCTGCCGGGGAGAAGTGCCATAGCACTTAGACATGACGGCTGTCATGAAAGAGCACTCCCCTGGTGCCGGGACCGAGTATACGTGTGACCTGCCCGCAGTCCCGAGGAGGGGCGGGACGGGGAGAGCACAGGCCAGCAAGGCCCCAGCCGAGGGGTGTGAGGGGCATGGGACCAGTCCGTGTGGCTCGAGAAGCCTTCCCAGCGGAGGCATGTGGGAGCTGAGGGCAGAGGAGGAGCAGAGTGAAGATGCCCGGGAGGCTGAGGGCCCCCCGGCGGGGCGGGGGCAGTGCTGCAGGGGGCAGGGGAGGCCAGGTCCGGTGAAAGAGGCTGGGGACTTGACCGGCCCCCATCGAGAGGGGACGGGTTTAGAGACAGCCCCCGGTGGCTCAGAGGTGAACTTGACTGAGTCCTAATTCTAGTGGGGTTGACGGTTACGTGGGAGAGAAGGCAGGCAGCCACCGGGTGAGCATATCCGCAGGCCAGGTGAGGGTTTGCTGGCCCCGGTGCTGCCCTGGGCACGCTGGGAAGCACTGGCCCGCGCTGAGCCGGGGGCAGCCTCATTCGCCCTCTGCCGTGGGAAGGCCAAGTGGAGGGCGGCAGCGGAGCGGAGACCTAGCCAGAGATGGTAGAGCCTGGAACCAGGGGCAGCAGGAGAGGCGGACAAGGAAGAGAGAAATTGAGAGCACGCTTTGGAGAGGGAGGCAAGGGAGAAGGAGGCTTCGAGGACGAATCCAAGGGTTCGGGCCACTTGGGCAGAGATGGCATCGTTTTCGGATCTGGGAGAAACTTGGGGGAGGGGCTGGCGGAGGCGGGGGTCCCAGCTGTCCTTGTTAGTCTGAGACGCTCATGAGTCGTCCTGGTGAAGGCGCTGACTAGGTTGGAGCCACAAATCTGGAGCACAGAGTGTAGCCTGGGCCGGAGACACAGGCTGGGAGCCGCTGGAGAGGAGGTGGGATTTAGGAGTGGGGGGAGGGCCGGTCCCCCGCAAGGGGGGAGGGGGAGGGACTTGGGGATGGCATTATTTTATTTTTAACCACTTATTTTGAAACCATTTCAAACTTTCAGAAACACTGCCAGACAGAACAAAGAGCTTCCGTAGTTTCTTCATCCAGATTCCCCCATTGCGGATGTCTTACAGCATTCGCGCCGTCATGCTTTCCCGCGCGTGTGGCGTGCTTGTGTGCCTTTACATCACCTGCTAAATTCCACCAACTCTTCCGACAGCATCCCTTTCCTCTCCGTGTTGTGTTTCGTGGTCATGTCTCCAGAATCCTTCATCTGGAGCAGTTCCTGGCTCTTCCCCTGCCTCTCCTGTCCTGCCCTCGGCTGTCCCTAAGTTCTGTAAGATGACCCTCAGCTGCGTCTGGTGTTTCCTGGTGACCAGACTCAGGGCCTGCGTTCTTGGCAGGAAAACCACGCTCCACGTCTGCTCTTCAGCTCCCCCGTCAGGAGGCACAGGGTATTGCCCTGGTCCACCACTGGTTCCTCCACCTTAATTCACCATTTTCCCTCTGCAATTGATTAGGATTTCATGGGGATGTATTCGAGTGTGCACCAACACCCTGCTCCCCATCAAACTGCCATCCACTCGCTGACAGCCACCAAATTAGCCACCTCTACAATTGTTGCCAAGCCATGTTCTCTATTTCTATCATCCCTCCTACATTTATTAGCATTCTAGTGTAAGAGAGAGCTTTCCCTTCTCCCACATGTTGGCATGTATCTATATATCTATGCATTTATGTCAGTGTGGACTCACAGATTCCTCACTGGCTTGTAATCCACTCCTAACATGACTTAGTTCGGTGCTCAGATTGTCCCCACTTCAGCCAGTGGGCGCCCCATCAGCTTGGCCCCTGTGTCCTTTTGACATGGCTCCCTCACTCATTGAGCATTCTCTTACTGTCCGGCAGTAAAGATGTTTCAGACTCAGCTTGTGCTTTCCCTGCCTTGGAATCAGCCAGATCTCCAAGGACCCCTGTTCCTTTTAGAGGAGGAGAGTGTGTAGAAAGCGAAAGCTGAGGTACTCATTGCTACTGGAGTGTCACTGCTTCCAGGCCCTCTCATTGGACAGAACTAGAAAGTATAGGTATGCATATATTACATGGAGACTTATGTACCTATGCTATTCCTGTAGCTCTGTGTGTGTGTGTGTGTGTGTGTGTGTGTTTTATAAAACCATGAGTTCATACCAATACCTCCAATTCAGTACCTTAGGATTCTTTCTTTTTATTTCCATGTTATTTTTCCATGTTTCTAAATATCTTGTCCCATGAGGCATTCAGCTCCCTTTCTCCTTAACTTATTTTCTCAGTCTGTTCCCTTACTTACTCATCAGTTTGCTTATGTGGCCAATGCAGCCAACCACACTGGCTCTCCTCAGCCCAGCATCTCTGTATCCTCAGCCCCCAGGCCCCTGTCACTCCCCCAGCCCCTCTGCACCTGAGCCCCACGTCCTCAGATGCCAGCTCCGCCACAGGGGGAAGGAAAGGGGAGCCGGCAGGGGGGCTTGGTTTGGATGAAGTTGTCTGTGGGGCATCTAGGAGGCAGTTGGTACACAGGCCGAGGGCCCAGGGCTGGAGGGCAGCATGTGGAGCAGAGGGGGGACGAAAGTCCCTGCAGAGACACTTACGAGAGGGCTGAGGCGAGGGGTCTGCAAGGGACCCTGAGTGGCAGCAGCCAGGAGGGCGCATGAGACCAGGACAGGGTCCTCGCAGATGACCACCGCCTGGCTCCTACCCCCTGCTCTTCTGGCATGGGTCTGGGCCCCTCTGTGCCCCTGGAGCCACAGGGGCGAGAGCTGGGCCCTATGTGGAAGGACAGAGCATGGGCCTGAGGCACCAGCAGACAGACGGCCAGACCGCCTGGCCACTGCTCCCCACCTCTGCCCCCAGCAGTCTCTCCATGTTGCCTCCGCAGTGGCCTGCGGGCCTGGCACCTACTTCAGCGGAGAGCCAGGCCAGTGTGTGCCATGCACGCCGGGGACCTACCAGGACGGGAACGGCCAGCTCAGCTGCACGCCGTGCCCCAGCAGCGACGGGCTCGGCCTGGCTGGTGCCCGCAACGTATCCGAGTGTGGAGGCGAGTAGGGGCCCTCCCTGGAAAGAGGGGCCGGGGGTGGGGGAACAGGGCACCTCCTGTCTCCACCGAGGTTCCCAAAGCAAAGGCCCGAGTGCCTCGTGGTCTTTTGTAAAGCTCTCTGCCGTTTCCAGAGCCTGTCAGGACTTCCACGCAGCTGCACTTACAAAGTGCGTTGCAGACCCACAGTGCATGTACCAGATGAGCGGTGAGCAGGCGCTGGGCTGCACTTGGTGCCCTTTAAAACTGCACCATGCAGGTTGGAAAGGACTTTACAGTTTACCACTTGCTCATTTACAGGTCAGCTTATAGCGGAGGTACGTAGTACTTTATAGTTGACCAAACACGTGACACCTCGTGGGGCACCCATCATTGTCGAAATGCTTTATGGAGTGCGGCCAGATACTTGGGGAAGAACTGTGCTCTACACAAAGAACTTTACAGTTGGCTTTTTGGATGGTTTGGAGAGCCCTTTTTCAACTTACCAAACACAATTTGGTTTGCAAAGAGCTTTTCCATTTACTACCCCCACTTAACCTCATCTGTGAAATGGGCTTGTAGCCTTCCCCCCATCAGCCTCCCTTCCTGGGCCATTGTGGGGATCACCCAAGAGAATGGATGGGGAAAGGTGTGCTGGTGAGTGGGACCCTTAGGGTGGCGGAGACCTCCAGCCTTCTCTGGGGGACAGAAGAGGTCAGAGCCCAGCCCTGAGTCCTTGCAGGCTGGCCCGCTGCCCTCTGACCCCTGCCCCCTCCAGGAGTGTGGTCTGTGCCGCAGGGGAGGTAGTACCTGTCAGAGAGCACAGAGAGGCCACTGGGGGAGCAGAGAATTCCAGGGTCTGGGCTGAGAAGGCACTAAACCCACGCCTCGCTCAGCACCGGAATACCCTCTACATCCTGGCTTTTTGCTAGAATGTGTTGTCTCCTCCTTTTGTTCCAGCTGTGCCCTAGGGACCTCATAGAACCCCCTCCCTCTGCTCAGGCCCAGCCAGGCAGGTAGACAAGGCAGCATCAGCCTGGAGCTTAAGAGCCCCAGGTCCTCATGTGAAGACAGTGTGGCCCGCCCCCTGGGCAGAGCCCCCTAAATAAATGGCTTCCACGACCTCCCACCTCCACATGTGGTGTCCACACTTCTCAGCTCTGGAGCAAGGCCACTTCTCAACCCACAGCCCTTCTTGCTGGTGGGAGGAGAAAAGCCAGGCCTGACCAAGACCACACAGAGCACTCCTCCCCTTCGACCCCCCGCCTTGGTGCCTTGGTGCCTTTCCCAGGACAGGTGAGGGCTGAGCTGAGCGCCCCGCCCCCCAGCCTGAGCCGTGACCTCTGACTTGCAGGCCAGTGCTCTCCAGGCTTCTTCTCCACCGACGGCTTCAGGCCCTGCCAGGCCTGCCCCGTGGGCACGTACCAGCCAGAGCCTGGGCGCACGGGCTGCTTCCTCTGCGGAGGGGGGCTGCTCACCAAGCACGAGGGCACAGCCGCCTTCCAAGACTGTGAGGCCAAAGGTGAGGACTCCCCCCCTCACCCCTCCGCTCAGGGTCAGTTTCCCTGGATGCCCCTCATTTCCTGCCCTGGCAAACCTCCAAGGTCAGAGGAGGAGCCTGGAGCCTCAAGCAGTGGACACGGGTGACGAGCTCTGTGCTGCACACGAGGACAGGGACGGCGGGGGTCCAACACAGGCCTGCCTGAGGGTCTCGGATGAGAGAGCCTGGCAGGCACAGAGGCTCCAGCCTGGAGCTTTGAGCCCCCAGCCGCCAGCTGCTCAAGACACTGGGGAGGCTTTGAGCTGCACTGGGAGGAAGGTTGGGAGGGGAGGAAGGTGAGGAGGGGCAGGAGGCGGAGGGGCAGTGGGGTGAGGTCAGAGGTCAGAGGTCTTCAGGGCTGCCGGGGCCCTGCAGTGCGGCCCCTCCTCCCCTCCATGCCACCAAAGCTCCACCGCCGCCCCAGCCTTGACTCTCCACTGAGGGACAGTCCTCCCCACCTGCTGATGGCCCGTCATACAGACTGAATCTTCCCCGGCTCTCCAGCCCCACCTCCCCCGGCTCCTGCCAGGTTTTCTCCCCTTGACTGTTAGCCTCCCAGAAGGAGTGTCTGGACTCCACCTCCTCTCCTCTCATTCTCTCCGAATCCCCGCCAGCCAGCCAGACTGTCACCCCACTACGCCCAGCGTTTGCTCCCATCAAGGCGGCCCACAGGGTCCCTGAGTTGCCGGAGCCCAAGTCAGTTCTGTCTGCATCTCCTGAGACTGGGACGCGGCCCCCTTGGAGCGCTCTCCCTGCTCCTCCTCGGCCTGGGCCCCAGGCCCCGCTCAGCCTCCCCCCGCCCCGCCCCCGAGTGCTGAGACATCCCAGGCCCCTTGCCCTCGCGCTCTTGAGCCTGGATAAACGCATCTGCTCGCTTTAAGTAGCATCGCTGCACAGGTGCCCCCAGCTTCCGTTTCCATCCAGCCTCTCCCCTGAACTGGACCTTGCCCTCCTGCCAGGCCACAGCTCCGCATCGTATCTAACAAGCGTCTCAGATTCCACAAGTCCGGGCTCCCCTCCAGTGCACGGAGGCTCTTCCTGCCAGGTGCTCAAGGGAACCTTGGCGTCACTCTGAGGGCTCTTTCCCCCTCCCCTCACACCCAGTCTGTCCGCAGCCCCTGCAGCTCTAGCTTCTAAACAGCCCGACTGGGCCTTCCCTGGGGGTCCAGTGGTTAAGACTCCGCACTTCCCCTGCAAGGGGCACGGGTTCCATCCCTGGTCGGGGAACTAAGATCCTGCATGCCGCGCAGCGCGGCCTAAAAAGTAAACAGACGCAGAGTGACCCTGACCCAGGCCACCGCCACCTCTCCCTGATGGCCCTGGCCTGTCCTGCCTGGGCCTCCGCCCCCCCCCCCACCCCAGATCCCACTCCCAGTGCAGCAGCCGGGGACACGGGGCAGCTCCAGGTGGCCTTCCTCGCTCACAGGAAAGCCCAGTCCTCACCGTGGCCCCTGACCTCTGCTCCGGCCACAGCTGGCACAGACACGGCCCACCTCCGGGCCAGCTCCGCACTCCTCGGGTCTCCACGCCGGTCCCCTCGGTGCCGCCTTCCCTCGCCTCCCTCCACAGCCGGCCCAACGGCATCTCACTTTCCGTTTATTATCCGCAGTGGAGGGACAGACGGGCATCCCACGCAGCCGGAGTACAATGTGGGCCCCGGGGCAGGGCTCGGTCTGCCTGGCGCGCTGCTCAGAGCCCGCGGTCCACAGCACCCCCTGCACTGTTGCGGGCAGGGTCGGGGGCAGAGGGGTCGGCCACTCAGCGACTGGGCGCGGGTGGTGGGAGGTTAGCGGGCAGTGGGGAGGGGCCTTGAGCTCTGTGCTGAGTCAGCCCTCAAGGGCAGGGAGCCCCGGGGAGAATGCCACGTGCCCTTTCCCACCGGTCCCCCCCCCCACAGTGCACTGCTCCCCCGGCCACCACTACAACACCACCACCCACCGGTGCATCCGCTGCCCCGTCGGCACCTACCAGCCCGAGTTTGGCCAGAACCACTGCGTCACCTGTCCGGGCAACACCAGCACAGACTTCGACGGCTCCACCAACGTCACACACTGCAAAAGTAGGTACCGCTCTTCCCACGGCCGAGGAGCTGCGGGTGCCGGGAAGGGCTGGGGGCAGGTTGCGAGGGCAGGGTGAGCCCTGACCTCAGGTCGTGTCCGCGGTGACACGGACCGGGAGGCCGGTGACTCCTCCCTGGCCCGTCACATCCGCACATGCGCTCGGTGGGACACCCTGTGGTGTGGAGGGTGCGGCTGGCTTGGCCGGCCCCCTGCGCTCCACGGAGCGACCTGATCGCGCCATCGTCCGTCGGTTCCCATGGCTCACCTGCGCCTCAGTGCCGGGCCAGGCCCCACTGCAGGCTCTGGGTCTGCGGAGGGAAAAGTCAGGGCCCGTGCCAAGGAGGCTTGTGGGGCAGCTGCCCGCGCCAGACTCTGCAGCTCTGAAGGCGCAGGATGCTCGGGATGTACCAAGGGTGCAGGCAGAAGAGGGAGACCAGACGGCCGCCCTGTGTCTGTAGGAAGCTCCATTTTAGCCGAAAAAAACGTGGCAGCGTAAGACAATCTGGGAAATAGATCATCTCCGAGCCCCTCACCAGCAAGTCATCTGGGCCTAACCCAGAGGATGCTGTCTTTAGGGATTTCTAATTCACTTTACAGAGCCCTTGAGGGCATATGTTCTGGTATTTTACCCTTTCCCTAATCAATTTCCAGCCAGTGACCCCTTTCCTGGGCTGCTGGTCGTGTTTGGAACAGCCTAATGGCCCGTGAAGGAGATTTAATCCTCGCCGTGGACGCCATCCCCTCTGCCCGGGCTGCCCCGGCTGGGCTCGCGGCCTCCTGCTGCAGCTCAGCATAGGCAGGGTTTTAAGTGTTTAAATGTCCTAATGAGGAAAAGTGGGGGAAAAGTGAGAGGGAAGCTTCTGGAATGATAAGGTGAAAATGAAATGTTTCCCAGAAATTTTGATGTGAGGAGATCTTTAAATGAAAATGTGTGAGAAAATTATGTATATTTAGTATTTACATTCAATTTTCTTTGCATAACTTCCTTTATGCAGTTAAGCTAGGAACCGTTTAGCTCATAAAAAAAAGTCACGTTTGGCCTCTTTGAGGATGCACGGCTTAGCTAAAATTGAAAAGGTAGGGAAGCGTGTCTCCTGCTGGTCCCTGAGCCTGCCTGCTCCCTGGGGAGGGCCACACCTGGCACCTGGGGGGCACTCGGGATGTTGAGCAAAGGGATGCACAGACGAGTGAGTGGAGAGAAAGGGGACGTTGGGGCACACTTGGCCTTGGCTGAGACACGGAGGAGAGCACGGGCTGGCGGGGAGCTGGCAGCTGCGGGGACATGGACGCACCTGCCGGGGGCGCGAGCGGCTCCAGGCAGGAGGCCAGGACGAGGCCCGGCCACGGAGGTTCAGGTGAGGCAGCCCAGGAAGGGGGTCACCCGGGCTGGGCCTCCGAGAACCAACACGGAACGGGGACCCGCCCCCCACTGAGGGGTCCCCGAGGGAAGACCGGCCTGGAGCCTGGCCTGCTGGCGGGGAGGACCGGGTAGAGGGGGGCCAGAGAGGGGGCGGAGCACCTACCAGCCCTGCCCTGGGCCGCCAAGGCTGCTGAGGGCCAGCCGGGCCTGACCAGGGCACGGGCCATGGTGCCCACAGACCAGCACTGCGGCGGCGAGCTTGGCGACTACACGGGCTACATCGAGTCCCCCAACTACCCTGGCGACTACCCGGCCAATGCCGAGTGCGTGTGGCACATCTCGCCGCCCCCCAAGCGCAGGATCCTCATCGTGGTCCCCGAGATCTTCCTGCCCATCGAGGACGGGTGTGGCGACGTCCTGGTCATGAGGAAGAGCGGTACGTGCCGTCCAGGGGGGCGGCCTCAACCACACGCCCACCCCTCCCCCACGGCACAGCTCCGCGGGGCACTCACCTCCGTCCGACCCCAGGGGCTGCGCTTTCCAGAGCTGTGTGGAAAGGTCCGGAGAGCTTAGGGTGTGTCCTGAGTGTGGGAATCAGGACCTGGTCAGGTCTGGTCTCGATGCTGACTGCAAGCCCGTCTCTCATCCCAGTTGTCCCCCGCATCCTGCCACACCACCCAGGGTGAGCCCCCAGGAGCACCCCCTGCCCCGCAGGGCCTCTTCCCGCCTCTTTGCTTAGAGGGGTGGTGAAGGGCCAGGCCGTGCACTCACACGGGGCGCCCCAGGGTCCTCTCCCCCGCTCCGTGAGCTGCGGCCTCCCAGCTCACCGCCCCCATGGGGGCTCCGGGTGAGACTTTGGGCGAGGGGCCGGCCCCTCAGCCATGGGTGAGCACGAGCGCGTGCCCAGATGGCCACAGCAGCGAGAAAGGTGGGGAGCCCTGAGACCCCCCAGGGGCTGGGTAGAACCCCTTACGGCCTGTGCCTCGGCTGGGGACCTCGCTGCTGTGGCAAGGCCGCAGTGCCCCCAGGGAGCAAGCTCCAGGTCAGAATCTTAGGGAAGAAGGAGGGGGACAAGACAGGCACAAAAACGTGCCCGCCCACCGGGGCCTGGGATGTGTCTGATACACAGAGACCGGCCAGAGGAGCAGGAGAGTGGGGGAGACGGGGTAGGGGGGAGGGCCTTGTCCACTGTGTGCTGCATTGTTCCCAGGTGCCTGCACCGCCCACTCAGTGTAGCTGATGAGCAGGAAATGGCCCCCAGTGTGTGAGTGGGAGGCCCGAGGCCAGGAGGGTCAAGGTACCCGGCCAGCGTCCTACAGCCAGTCAGAGCCCAGCCCAGGACCATCCCCCGCCCATTCCCGTCACCAGCCTCCCTAGTCCACAGCATCTTCCCCTCCACTGTCTGTCCACAGAGCTGAGCTCTAGGGAGGCTAGCCTCTCCCACCTTGAGGACACCTCAGGAAAGCTCCCCCAGGGAGCAGTGAGGAAATGGGGCACCCTTTGGCCAGCCCCAGGCACCCCAGGGGTCAGCAGGCTCACCCTTGTTCATCTGCTCACCGGGAGAGGAGACTGACCCTCCACCCCAGCCCCGGCTCTGTGCTGGGTGCAGGGGTGAGCCCTGTCCTTGAGGAGCTGTTGGCAGGGAGACAGTGACAACCCTATAGAGAGGGGCTGTAGTACAGTGTTCACAGAGCAGAGAGGAAACAGGGTAGGGTGGGGGAGGAGCAGTCAGGGAGGCTTCCTGGAGGAGGAGGCACAGAAACTTGTCTCAGAGGGACAAGTAGGAACTGGGGCTGAGGGTCGGGAAGGGCGTTTGGGGCCGAGGGAACAAGTGCGGGGACTGGAGAGCTGGAGCGTTTGGGGGACTGGGGACTGTGGGTGCTGGAGGGCTGACTGAGTGGGGAGGCCAGAGGCCTGTGGCAGGAGGTCAGGGACCGGGTGAGGAGCTGTGGATTTGGGGCAGCTCAACCATGACGTGCCTCCGCCCCCTGCCCCGCCCCCAGCCTCACCCACCTCTATCACCACCTATGAGACCTGCCAGACCTACGAGAGGCCCATCGCCTTCACCTCCCGCTCCAGGAAGCTCTGGATCCAGTTCAAATCCAATGAAGGCAACAGTGGCAAAGGGTTCCAAGTACCTTATGTCACCTACGACGGTGAGTGTGGCCCCACTGCGCACCCAGGCTGGCCCTGGGGACACAGAAACAAATCACACGTCCCCGGCCTCAGGGAACTCCAGCCTTGGGGGACTGTGGGGTCCAGACAGGCCCATAAGGGGGACAGCGTGGTGCAGATGAGGGAGCTATTAGTGGTGTCTGCGGGCCTCAGAGGGAGGTGCTACCCAAGCAGGGTTTCGAGGGTTGTATAGGGGTTTTCTAGCTAGTCAAACCTGGAGGAGACCAGTGTGGGTGGAGGAGACAAAGGCACGCAGTCTGAAGCCCTGGGGGAGGGCTGAGGCTGACGGGGAGCAGGAGGCAGGAGGGATCTTCGCCTTCAGCCTCTACCCTCACCTTCCTTCCTTCCCCACCGGCGGGTTTCACAGAGGACTACCAGCAGTTAATAGAAGATATCGTCCGCGATGGACGGCTCTACGCCTCAGAGAATCACCAGGAAATTTTGAAAGTGAGTGAGCTTCCCTATGGGAAGGGATCATATAATCCTGGGATAGTGGCCTGTGATGATCCAGGGCCATCCCTGCCCCCAGCCCCGAGCCCAGCCCTGCACAGAAGTGAGGGGAGGAGAGTGATAACAGGAGAAGAGAAGGTGATGGGAGCAGGCGGCCAGGGGCAGGGCTGGCCCAGTGCATCTGTCCTTCTAGCCCAGGACCTGCTGACATGCCCATGGGCAGGTTCCTTATGAGCCCTCGGCCTCACTTTACTCATCTGTGAAATGGGGAGAGCTTGACGGCATGGTCTCTTAAAGTCAGGAGAATCCTCCGCTGCCTTTGGGACTGACTCCCTCCTCATCCTGCCCACGTCCTGAGGAGTAGAGCCACCTAGTCATCCGGGGGCTGTGGCCGTCACACGGCGGGCACAGGCCGGGTCAGGGCCCAGGTTGTCACCGTGAGGAGCCAGACTCAGGGATCTGCTTGGGCTCTGGGGGTCGGGCCCCGGCCCAGCCCTGGGCAGACAGCACCCCCAGCCTGGGAGCCGAGGGTGGCGTGGAGGGCAAGAGCGGGGCTGGCCAGTCCCTCGCTAACTTCTGCTCCGGCTGCCACCTCCCAGCTGGGCGGCCCCAGGCAAGCTGTCTGAGCCCCGCCCCACGTCTGAGAAACTGGGACGGCTCACAGAGTCTCCGAGCCCAGGCCTGGAGCACTCCTGCACACAGTAGGCAGTTTGTAAGCCAAGAGGTTTGCCCCCTGCTGCCCTACCCGGATGAGACCTGGGAGTCTCGGGGCACGAAGCCCCTCGTTGCCCTCCTTAGGTGCCTGTCTGTTTAGTGGGAACCAGAGGGTCGTCCTGGCCTCTCCGACTCTGTCCTGTTGACAGTGCCTGACTCTCTCGTCCTCGCCCCGGCCCTCTGCCCTCAGCTCCACCCTGCGGCTGGGAGCATCTTTTCAGAACTAGAAGTGTTCCCGTCTCTTAGGCCCAAGCCTTGGCCCGCGAGGCCCAGCCTGGCACAGCTACCACCTGCCTCCGCAGCGGCTCTCAGGCCTCCACTCCCCACCTCACTGGCCACGGCCTCCCAGGAACGCTCTCCCCATCCTCTCCTCAGTGAACGTCCTCCCGTCCTGCTGCTGTCAGCTCAGGCGTCCCATCCTCTGGGCCTCCCTAGCCAGGTTGCGCTGAGGGCCCCAGTGGCCCCCCTTCTTGGCCGTCAGGCCTGCAGTTTAGGTTTGTCCTGTGATTATTTGGCCCCCGTCCCCCCTCCATGGGGAAGGAACCACAGGGCTTCCCCCTCAGCACTCTGTGCCCGGCACCTGGCACTGCGCCCAGCACATGGGAGGAACTCCACCGGTGTCTCCAAGGGTGCGGGTGCATGTGTGCACATGGGAGAGGGAGCGTGTGTGCGTGCGCGTGTGCGTGTGTGCCCGCTCGCACATGCCGGGACGAGTCACACCCCAAGACGGCCGCTTGAGACGACGAGCTCGTGGGGCAGGAAGCACGCGGTGCGGTGGCTGCCGGTCACTGGAGGTTCTCCCCCGGGGTGGCATCGCCCCACTTTACAGATGATGACCCTGGGATCTGAGAGGGGGCCCAGCTGGTGAGTGACAGCGCCTGAGTGTGGGCCGCCTGGACCCTCGCGGCACAGCCGTGCCGAGCACCCCTGGGCCAGGCTCTTGGCTCTCAGGACTGCACTTCCTCTTCCGCGCAGCCCTACGAGGAGGGATCGTCACCCCGTCATTCAGATGAATGATTCAAGTTCAGAGCAGCAGGGCCATTTTCCCAGGGCTAAGGCACTAGGGGGGAGATGGTGCAGCTGCGGTTTCCAGGCCGGCCTCCTGGCCTCCAAAGCCTTGCTCTCTACTCCGTGCGCTCTGGTTTTCAACCTGGGGCGTTTGGCTGTTGTGTTTTTGCAGCGCACCCTTTTAAGATAAAATGTGACTGGAACTCCAAGAGTTAAAACGAATAGACTATGAAAAAACCAATTAGGCTATTAAAACCGAAAAACTATTCATGGCAAGGAGTCTGTAGGGTCCTGAAACACACCAGCCAGCCCAGCCTCTTCCCCCTTCCCGCATCCCTGCAGACACCCTCAGGCCCCTCCAGGGTGCCGGGCATCGCAGAGGCGAGCGGCCGGGGCCCTCCAGCCTGGCCCCAGGCCCCTCACCCTGGCCGCACCGTGTCTTGCAGGACAAGAAGCTGATCAAGGCCCTCTTCGACGTGCTGGCGCATCCCCAGAACTACTTCAAGTACACAGCCCAGGAGTCCAAGGAGATGTTCCCGCGGTCCTTCATCAAACTGCTGCGCTCCAAGGTGTCCCGGTTCCTGCGACCCTACAAATAACACTGGTGCAGCTGCCCTGCTTGGGGTGCCGGCTACCCGGGGGGGAGAGAGCTCCTCCCCTCCACAGTCGAAGCTAAAGGCGGCTCCGTGGGCCCCCACGCTGCCTTGGGAATCACCGTGGCGTCTGCCCTTCAGGAATCGCCGACCAGTCCGTGGCGGGCGAGACCACATCCAGGCAGAGACCCCAGCCCGGCTGCACTCCTCTGATGCCGCCCCCGTGGGAAAACATTGCTTCAGGCAGCCTTTCTTGCTCCTTCCAGGACACCAATAGCGCCCTCTCCTGAGCTGGCACCAGCGGACGCCACCCGGACCAGGACGCTCGGCCATCACCCAGGCGGGTCCCGGGCAGAGCTGACCTTTGGAGGTTGCACGTGCCCTCTGCCTGGTGCTTCAGGGGAGAAAGGGGCATGGCTGCCATGTCTCAGGGGGGCTCGCAGAGGCAGAATCCAAGACAGGAGGCCAGGCCGTGGAAGCAGGGGTGGTGAAGGCTCGTCTGGGGGCTGTGATAAGCCAGTGTCGATGCCGGCAGGGCGTCCACACCCGCCAGCTCCTCTGGCCGTGGGCCCAGGACACGGGCGAGTGCGGTTGGGCTCTCAGGATTCTGTGACGGGACAGAAAAGAGGTGCTGGGAGAGGAAACTGTAGATTTCTGCTTTCCCGTGATAGAGCATCTAATTAAGTACTATGTGTATATGAATATAAAGATAAAGATATATATACTTCTATTTGTGGGTACTTTAGGAGAATTCTCTTTAGTAACTGTAAATATTAATTGCCACCCCGTCTTCTCCCGGCTGTTGCTGGCTTCCCTGACTGATTAAACTGCTCCTCCAGGCACTTGCCACGTCTGTTGACAAAGGCCAGGAGCCTCCAAGACCGGGGGTGAGGCAGGTCGGCCCTGGACACGCAGTGGAGTGCAAACGCTTGGGGAACTGGGCACCATGCTCTGCCAGCGTGTTGCCCTCCGATGGAATGCAGTGGAAAGCAGTGTCCCTTCGGACCCCTTCCTGGGGTCACAGGGCCCAGTGGTAAACTTTAGAAGGGGCCTGTGTCCGACCCGAGGCCATGACCGTGGAGTTCAAGCTGAGGACGCTTGCCACCGGAAGGCAAGGCTTTGCCCCTGTGAGCACAGGCTGTGCTGAGCACCGGGGCCCAGGGAGGAAAACGGGCACCGAGACGGGGGGCTGCGCCAGGCAGAGGCAGGCCAGCTGTCGGAGGCCGGGCTGCCAGTGCAGTCTTCTTTCTGCCGCACCCTGTGGCCTCCCTCTCAGAGTCTCTCTGTAAAGAAGGAAAGTCTGGAGTGTGACCGGGCTGCACCGTGTCCCGCTCAGCCAGGACCAGGGCCTGGGATGGAGCTAGCGAGGACCTCCGACAGGCCGCGGCCTCGCCCACCGCCACGCTGCTGCTGCCACCAGCCGCGGGACACGCAGACGCTCTGTAGCTTTAGGGTTAACAGACATTCAGAATCCCAAGGAACACGGGCGAATCCTCAAGCGAACTCCCGTCACCCATTCTGGTCGCCTCTAGGTGGTTTCCTCCTCGCCCCAGACCCACGCGTGCCGCTAGGGATGAGCGCGCCCTTTGAGAACGGCTGTGGCGCTGAGGGCGTGAGGCCTGGAGGTCCCAGGCTGGGTGGTGAGCAGGTCACGGCGGATTTTACAGTCCAGAGCGGGGCTCGGCGCTCAGGAGTTACTCACCGCCGTTAGCTGCGTCCTCAGCGGCGGGTCCCCAGCTTGACTAATGCTGCCGTCAGCACCTTCTCTTCCAAAATCCAAGTCAAGCGGGGAGGGCGCTGCACTTGGTCGGTAGCTCAGTGTCAGCTGGGGAGCCCCGTCCAGGCCACGCTGCCGCCCCCCCACCCCGGTCACAGTCCTTGAAGGCCGGTCACAGTTTCCAGAAAGAGGCCTGTCCTCTGCGTCAAGCCCTTGGTCCTCCCCAGAAATTAGGTGTGTCCTCCAGAATCAGCCCCCAGCAATAGCTACCCAGGGAGGGCACTGGGAAGGGTTTTTGATTTGGGGTTTTTTTTAACGCTCTCAGAAAGGATTTTTTTGATCCAGAGAGAACCAGAAAGAGCTCCCATCTCTCCTGAACTCTCTCTGCTGCTCCTTTGGGTGGTTTCCGGCAGTTGCCACCCACATACCCACTAACCTACCCACCCTTTCGGTGGGCCCACCCTGATCCACGGCTCTCGCCACCACTGTGGTCAGACCCTGCCCCGTGTCTCCCGGGCAGAGCAGGACGGGGCAGTGCAGATGTGGGCCCCGCACCGTCTCGAGTGCCAGGGAGCCCGTGACCCAAATTCGCCAGCCGCCCGCTGTCACCATCCAGCCCTCCCTCCCCAGTAAAACCGCCTCCCGCGCCATCAGGGGACTCAAAGTCCAGGGGTGGGGTCTTTCCTGAACCTCGTCGGCCCTCAGCCCCATGCTGGGGACCCTGGGGGTCCCACTTATTAAACGCAGAGCTGTCGCCACTCCTTGGGGGCCTGGTGGTCCCAGGAGATCTACCCGGGCAACAAAGCTTGTTTCTTCATGTTTCCATGTCGTGGACGCAGGTGGTAGATTGGCTGACACAAAGTGGCTCTTCCACCTGGCTCCAGGTGGAGGTGGAGAGAAAAGGGAAGGCAGACAAGGAATGGCCCAGGTAGGGCCGTTCCTGCGGTGAGTCCTGAAGGACAGAAGCCGAGACAAGGGTGCAGAAGGCCTGAGCTGCCCAGGGGCTGAGCCAGAAGGAGCACATCCCACTCCTGGACGGGACGTTGGCCTTGAGCAGCCACAGACCCATCCCAGCCAGGGCCTGCTTGGCACGGACCCTCAGGGGCTAGCCAGTTGATAAACTCCAAGGAAAGGAGCTAAGCAACACATTTCTGGAAGCAAAAGCCTGCCCGCTGGCCAGGGCTGAAAGCAGGTGCCAAGGCCTGGCGATTCTGATGAGCTTGGTTCTGGCCCAGCAGAGCCTCAGGCTGGGGCGACCGGAGCAGCTCTGCAGAGATGGCAGTGGAGACTGAGGGACCTCTGCCCCGTGGGCCGGACACCTCCTGGCACACTCTGCTTCCATGGAAATGCGCCCAGGAAAGGGAAGGAATCCGCTCAGGTCTAGTGGCCAAGCCCTCAGCGAGGGAGTGTTGAGGTCGCCTCATCTGCTTCCCCAAACTAGGCTCCTTTTCCCCGATTGTGCCTTGCAGCTGCTGCACGGTGCTGGCCCCCCTCCTCCCCTGGGGCTCTCCGCTTAGGGTCAGACAGCAGGTCGCACCTGCCAGGGGTGGTGGCCTCCTTCCTCAGTCTCTCCCAGCTCTTCGACTCTGTGGTGACAGGCTCGAGGAGGCCGTGGGGCCGGAGGTGGTGGCCTCAAGCAGCTTTCCCTCCTGCCACCCGTGGGTTTGGGACACGCAGATAGAGTAGAACTGAGACCCCAGGCCAAGAAGCTTCCAGAGAGCGATGGCCCATGGAGACCCTCTTTCCCATACCTCTTACAAACCCACCTCTCCTACCTGAACCGTCGTTCTCCCAGAGACACAGCCAAGGTCACCCCTTTTCCACGACAAGAGGCCCCCGCCTGGTAGAGCTGGAGCAGGGGCCTAAGTGACATTTCAGGGGCTGAATAAGACTTCCAGCACCTCCGCCGCCCCAGCTGAAAACTAAGACACTGAACTAAGTTGGGTCATTTAGCAAACATTTGCTGAGCACCTACTATGTGCTAGGCTCCTAGAAAGGCAGAGAGACCACAGCCCAGGGGCTGACAGGATGCCCTGGAAAGCCCTCTGGTCACAGAGATAAAGGTGATGGAGGCCTGGGTGGCAGAGCCCAGCGCTCCCATCAGGAGAAGGCCATCCCTCCCTCCCGCGCCTCCCAGGACCCCGGGTGGGGTGCAGGGCACTTGCAGGAGGGGCAGAGCAGAGCCTGGTCACCAAGCTCCACTTCAAGAAAGACACCTCGAAGGAGAAGCTGCAGCCAGCTGGGCGGAGAGAGAAGCACACGAGCCAAGACTGCGGACCCCGGGAGCCCAGCCAACACTCCCAGGACACCAGTCTTCGCCCTGACGCCTCGCCCGCTGCCAGCACCTGGCACGGTCAGTGCTCCAGAAGGGAGGCTCCTTTCTCGTCACCCAGGGACCGTGGCTGCGTTTGGCTCCTCTACTCCATGCTTGGGGGTTTCGTCAGCCTGGCAAACTGCGTCTTATACCAAGGACCCCTTTCCTCGCCAGAGATACGCGTGGTGGCAGCTCAGCCCTTCTGACAAGGGCAACAGCGCCGAGCCGACGTCATTCAGGCCAAAGGCAGAGGGACTCGATGTCTGGGACACTGCCCGTCGCACAGGTGGAGACAGAGCAAGTAGCTCCTGCTCTCCCAGGGCTGCCCCTGCCCCTCAGCGCCCGCACAGCACCTGCAGGAGTGAGTCCTGAGCACCCACTGTGCGCCAGCCACAGGGCCGGCCCGCCTTGCTCCATGGAGACGGCACCAGCAGGGGCCCAGGCGACACGGGCGTGGCCGCACACCCCCTCCTAGCAGCCTGCACGGATGGCCCCCGAGAGCAGGACCCTGGGCTTCCCTGAGGCCTCCCAGCCCCTGGATGGAGTCTCTGAAATTGTCTGTCCCCCCAAGTCTCAACAGGAAGCAATGAAGAGCCAGAGGTGCCTCCCTCCCCCCCGCCCCCTGCCGAACCCCCCGGGGCTCAGCCCCATGCCACGTGCATGTGCTCAGTGCTCTTCAGGCCGGGAGGCCCAGTGACAGGCCCAAGGGAATTGTTAGGAACTCATGGAACTGAGAAGCAAACCCAAGCCCGTCTAATCCCAAAGTAGGAAATGTCCCTCTGTGAAATGCTGATCACTGAATTTTACAGATTGGGAAACTCAGCAGGTCAGCCTGGCAGTGGAGGGCCCGGGGTGGGGGGACATGAAGGAGAGGGCAAGAGGGAGGAGGGGGTGTGGACCTAGTGACCTCCCCACTCTGGAACAAGTGCTAAAAGCTCATTCAGAGAAAGATGGCCTTCTGCCTTCTCCCCGGGTGGACAGGTCACTTCCATTCAAACTGAGCCTGCCCGGTAAGCTGGGCCGCAGCTCGGCGCTCACCCTGGGGGGTTCTGGGTGCCTTGAGCCGAGGCCGGCGCACAGCCCTGCAAGATGCCAAGTGTCCCTCCCCTACCTGCCCTTCTGCCAGCTCCGGGTGTTCCTCAGCGGACAGGCGTGGGGAAAAGTAGGGGAAAAAAGGGAAAGCTGGCTGATGCCAAGTATTTTGTATTTCAGTCCAGAGGCCACGTAGATCTGCAGGGAAACTTATTCCACTGAGCTCAAAACCTTAAACAGTCTGAGTGAGCAGACCCAGCCCATGTGACTCCTGAAACAGGCTGTCTGAACACCACTGGGGGCGGTGCAGGGTTGGGTGGGGGACCGCAGAGCTGACCCTCGTTCTCGCAGCCTTCAGTTCGGGCTTCTGCGAAGGCGCTGGCGGTACTGTCCAGGCGCTTTGGCAATCTCTCTGCCTGCAAGGGTGACAAATATCAATGTAACCACATTTTTATTTTAGTTGCCTCAAATATTCAAAGTTTTGTTTTCTCCATCATGTTCATACATATGCATGTAATTAAACATTTGTGAAAAATCACTTTAATAATAAACAGGAAATGAACTTAAATACTGCCCCTTCCTCTCATTCATCAGTGGTTAGGACAGAGGCGGCGTGGGGGCGCGGAGGCTGGTGGAAAAGGTAACTGGAATCAGACAGTTTTTTTCAGAAATTCCCTGGCTGTATTGAAGACTGAAAGTAAAGGAGCTACAGAAAGCTTCCGGCACACAAAGCAGCAGTTTGAGATGTGCGTGTGGAGGACACCCAAAGTTAGGAAACATGTTCCTCAATGGGCCCCCAGAAAGTAAAACTTCCGTGTTTCAAATCCCATTTCTCCTCATGACCGACATCATGAAAGGAGAGATGTTCCTTTACACAGGGGTCATGGTCAGTGAGCACCAGGGCATCTGGGACCCCTTGAAATTAGACGCACAATCAGTGTTCTTTGTGTGTGTGCGCACGCGTGCCTGTGAGCACACATGCATGCGTTTCTCTGGGAATGTGGCCCATGGCTTTCACCAGATTCTCAAAGAAATCTAGAACCACAAAAAGGCTAATAACCACTGTTCTCCTCAGTAATGTGGAGACCCTCTGGTATCATGCACTCGACAGGAGAAAAAACAATTTTATAAATGACATTAATATCCCAAATTACACAATAAACACCAGATTTTTTTCTTGGTTTAATGAAGTGATTTAAAAGTCTAAGGAGACTTCTGGGAATGTACCCAAAAGAATTGAAAGCAGTCTCGAATAGATATTTGTACACCCATGTTCATAGGGGCATTATTCACAATAGTCAAAAAGTAGAAACGACCCAAGTGTCCATCAATGGATGAAGAGATAAATAAAACAGGGTCTATCCATACGATGGAATATGATTCAGCCTTAAAAAGGAGTGAAGTTCTGACACGTGCTACAACATGGATGAACTTTAAAGACATTATGCTGAGGGAAATATGCCAGTCACAAAAGGACAAACACCGTATGCTTCCACTTATATGAGTCCCTGGAGGAGTCAAATCCATAGAGACAGAAAGTAGAATGGGGGTTGCCAGGGGCTGGGGAGGAAGGAGAAACAGGGAGTTGGCGTCTAATGGGTACAGCGTTTCAGTCTGGGAAGATGAAAAAGTTCTGGAGATGGCTGGAGGTGATGGTTACACAAGAATGTGAATGTAGTTAATGTCACTTAACTATATTTTTTTTAGTTAACTTTTATTGGAGTATAGTTGCTTTACAGTGTTGTGTCAGTTTCTGCTGTACAGCAAAGCGAATTAGCCACACGCACACACAAATCTGCTCTTTTTTGGATTTCCTTCCCATTTAGGTCACCACAGAGCACTGAGTAGAGTTCCCTGTGCTATGCAGTAGGTTCTCATTAGTTATCTATTTTATACATAGTAGTGTATATATGTCAATCCCAATCTCCCAGTTCATCCCACCCACTTCTTCCCCTCTTGGTGTCCATATGTTTGTTCTCTACGTCTGTGTCTCTATTTCTGCTTTGCAAATAAGTTCATCCATATCATTTTTCTAGATTCCACACATAAGCGGTATTATATGATATTTGTTTTTCTCTTTCTGACTTACTTCACTCTGTATGACAGTCTCTAGGTCCATCCACATCTCTGCAAATTGCACAATTTCGTTCCTTTTTATGGCTGAGTAATATTCCATTGCATATATGTACCACATCTTCTTTATCCATTCTTCTGTTGATGGGCATTTAGGTTGCTTCCATGTCCTGGCTATTGTAAATAGTGCTGCAATGAATATTGGGGTGCATGTATCTTTTGGATTAACTGTATTTTTTAAAGGGTTTAAATAGTAAATGTTATATTATGTATCTTTTACCACAGTTTTTTTTTTAATTTTAAGGAGAAAACAATGATGACATCCTCTGAGCACACAACACTCTTGATATTTCTACCAAAACTCCCATGAAGACACGATCAAAAGATACCGGCTCTTTGGACTGGAAAAAGAGCTGAGAGGCAGGGCAGCTCACAAATGCAAGAGAAATGTGGTGGTGAGCGTGGACTTACTTATTCTCCGGATTCCAAAATCCAAGGTGAATTCCAGATTCTACGAGAGCAGAAGACCCACAGTCCAGCTCGTTCCGGCCTTGCTCTGTGGGCTGTGGAGACTGGGGAGGAGATCCTAGCCCTGCCTCAGTCTGGAACTGGCCTGGTCCACATTACCCTGCTCCCAGGCTCTCTCCAAACTCTAAGAGAGCATCTTGGCATATAAAGTGTAGATACCATCTGTTGCTTTTCCTTTCCATTTTAGGATTAAGAGATTAAATACATACTATATTTGCACAAATGAAATTCACATTTTAAAGCAGTTGTTCTTAACAAGCAAGCTTCTGGGAGGGTCAGTATAGATAATATTTTGCCAATAGATTGAAAATTTAGATACCAAAGGAAATTCCCTGGTGGTCCAGGGGTTAGGACACTGCGCTTTCACTGCTGAGGACGCAGGTTCGATCCCTGGTTGGGGAACTAAGATGCCGCATGCCACACGGTGAGGCCAAAAAAAATTTTTAATTAAAAAATTTAAAAAAAAAAGAAAATTCAGATACCATGGATAAATTCCTAGGAAAACCCTAACTTAACCAAATGACACAGAAGAAATAGAACATTAGAATCATCTTACCACTAATGATTGAATCTGTAATTTAAAACTTTCCCATCAGTGTGTATGGAAAAGCAAATGGCTAAAATGGCCAAGACCCTTCTGCAGAAGAAGGATAATTTGAAAGAACTAACCCAAGCCAAAATCAAGTGCTACTGAAATCTAGAGAAATGAAAATTGGATGAATTTCGTATAGAGATGAGCACACAGACCAACTGACGATCACTGAGCCTGGAAAGAAACCTGCACACATTTGGGATGACAGAGGTACATGACATGTCACTGGGGAAGAGTTGACTTTTCAATAAACAATGATGGGAAAATTGCTTATCCGTATGTTAAAAAAAAAGAAATTGGGTCCCTATCCCATACCTTACCCCCAAAAATTCAATTTCAGATGCATTAAGACTTAAATATGAAAGGAAAACTTGAAAACTTGTAGATCTAGAAAATACATATTTCTGAACTTAAGAGGGAAACATTTCTTAAGCAAGACATTAAAAGTACCAACAATTAAACAAAAGATAGGGACTTCCCTGGTGGCGCGGTGGTTAAGAATCCGCCTGCCAATGCAGCGGACACGGGTCCTATCCCTGGTCCGGGAAGATCCCACATGCCACGGAGCAACTAAACCCGTGCGCCACAACTACTGAGCCTGCGTGCCACAACTACTGAAGCCTGTGCGCCTAGAGCCCGTGCTCTGCAGCAAGAGAAGCCACCACAATGAGAAGCCCGCGCACCGCAACAAAGAGTAGCCCCCGCTCGCCGCAACTAGAGAAAGCCCGCGTGCAGCAACAAAGACCCAACACAGCCAAAAAAATTAATAAAATAAATAAATTTATAAAAAATAATAATAATAAAGAAAATAAACAAGTTTTACTACATTAAAATTTGAAAGTTCTGGGACTTCCCTGGTGGTCCAGTAGGTAAGACTCAGTGCTCCCAATGCAGGGGGCCCGGGTTCAATCCCTGGTCAGGGAACTAGATCCCACATTCATGCCACAACTAAGAAACCCGTATGCTGCAACTAAAAAGATCCTGCATGCCGCAATGAAGATCCCGCATCCCGCAACTAAGACTGGGAGCAGCCTAAATAAATAAATATTAAAAAAATTTTTTTGAAAGTTCTCTCCTTTTTTTAAAATATTTATTTATTTACTTATTTTTGGCTGGGTCGGGCCTTAGTTGCAGCACGCGGGATCTTTCATTGCAGTGCGCAGGCTTCTCTCTAGTTGCAGCATGCAGCCTCAGTAGTTGCGGCACACAGGCTTAGTTGCCCCGAAGTGTGGGAGATCTTAGTTCCCCAACCAGAGATCAAACCAGCGACCCCTACATTGTAAGGCAGATTCTTAACCACTGGACTGCCAGGGAAGTCCTGAAAGTTCTCTTCTGGAAAAGATACCATACAGATGAGACGAGACAAGAGAAGGCATTTGCAACATGTTTAGCTTACAAAGGATTAATGTCCAGATTATGTAAAGAAACCCTACAAACAATAAGAAGAAAAGGCCAGCACCTCAATTTTAAAAAAGAGAGCAAAAGAAGAAACAGGATGGCCAATTAACATTTGAAAAGATGCTCAACCTCATTAATAAAAATAGAAATACAAATGAAGACAACAAAGTCATACCACTGTGACACTAGGCTGGCAAAAATTAAGTCTGATGTAATAAGAGTCAGAGAGGATATGGATCAACTCTGCTAGGTATAAATGGAGGAGCTCTTACACATGTGTGCCAGGAAACATACAAGAATATTCATATCCTCATGTTTACAAGAGCAAAAAGCTGCAGGTAACCCAAACGTCAATCAGTGGAAGATTGCAGTAGTCACACAATTAAATATTATATAGCTGTGAAATTAATTATTACCTCATGCAACAATAGAGATATATCTTTAAAACATAATGTGCAGGAACAAGACCAGGATGTCTGCTCCCAGTACTGCAGTGGAGGTTCTAGCCAGGACAATTAGGCAAGAAAAAGAAATCAAAGGCATCCAGGTTGGAAAGGAAGTAAAACTATCTCTATTTGCAGATGGCCTGATGTTGTACATAGAAAATCCTAAAGAATCCACAAAGAAGCTATTAGAACTAATAAATAAAATCAGCAAGATTACAGTGTATAAGATCAATATGCAAAAATCGGTTATATTTCTACACATCAACAATGAATAATCTGAAAATGAAATTAAGAAAAATTCCATTTACAATAGTATTAAAAAGAATAAAATAATTAGCAATAAATTTAACAAAAGAAGTGCAAAACTGGGGAGTCCCCTGGTGGTCTAGTGGTTAGGATTCGGCACTTTCCCTGCTGTGGCCTGGGTTCAATCCCTGGTTGGGGAACTGAGATCCCGCAAGCCGCTCGGCGCAGGCAAAAAAAAAAAGTACAAAACTTGTACAAAAACAGGCCGGTGGTTCCTCAGATAGTTAAACTGAAAACACATATTCACACAAAAATGTATACATGAATGTTCGTAGCAGCATTATTCATAATAGCCAAAAAATAGAAACAGCCCAAATGCCCATCAATTTATCAATGGACAAACAAAATGTGGTATACCCCTACAATGGAATACTATTCAGCCATGTAAATGAAGTACATGCTAAAATATGAATGAACCTTGAAAACATTATGCTGAGTGAAAGAAGCCAGTCACAAAAGCCACATGTTGTATGTTTCCATTTTTGTGAATGACCAAAATAGGCAAATCCAGAGACAGAAAGTAGATTAGTGGTTTCCAAGGGCTGAGGGGGAGGGGGATAGAGGATGGGGGATGGGAGATGAGGAGTGACTGCTAATGAGTATAGGGTTTCCTTTTGGTGTGATGGAAATGTTCTGGAATCAGTCATGGTGATGTTTGCACACCATGCAAGCTTGTGAATACACTAAAACCCACTGAATTGTATACTTTAAAAGTGTGGACTGTCAAGGTTGGTGTGATTCAATAAGAAATATGTATTTGGTCTTTGAATTCCGTTTGGAGTCTCCAGAGTGCTGTATCTCTCGTATGCTAATGAGATGTCTGGGGGCTCGGGGCCCCTAGACGGCTTCAGGACAGGGGCTGGTCACCAGAAAGACCACAGTGTAATTACAGGGTTGGAACTTTCAGCTCCACCGCCTGACTTATGGCCAACGATTTATTCAATCACGCCTACGTAATGAAACCTCCATAAAAACCCGTAAACAATGGGGTTCAGAGAGCTTCCTAGTCGGTGAACATGAGGAGGTGCTGGGAGGGTGGTACACGCAGGAGGGCACAGAAGCTCCTCTCCTACACCTGGCCCTATGCATCTTGTCCATCTGCCTGTTCCTGAGTTGTATCCTTTATAATAAACCAGTAACAGTAAGCAAAGCTCTTCCCTGAATTCTGTGAACCATCCTAGCAAATTATCGAACCCAAGAAGGGGGTCATGGGAACCCCCCTGTAGTTATAGCAGGTTGGTCAGAAGCACAGGTGACAGCCTGGGACACATGACTTGCATCTGTAGCGGGGGAGTCTTGTGGGACTGAGCCCTTAACCTGTCCAACTCCAGGTAGATAGTGTCAGAACTGAATTGAACTATAAATTATAAAGAGTTGGAGAAATGTTTGGTGTGGGGGAAAAAGCACACACATTTGGTGTCAAAAATGTTGTGAGTGGGAATTCCCTGGTGGTCCGGTGGTTAGGACTCCACACTTTCACTGCTGAGGACACAGGTTTGATCCCTGGTCAGGGAACTAAGATCCCTCAAGCTGCACAGCACGTCCAAAAATAAATAAATAAGTACAAATTTAAAATGTTGTCAGTGAAAACAGGTCTGAACAAAATAAAACACCATAACACAGAGTGGAAAAAAATATCCCATGGACTTCCCTGGTGGCACAGTGGTTAAGAATCTGCCTGCCAATGCAGGGCACACGGTTTCGAGCCCTGGTCCGGGAAGATCCCACATGCTGCAGAGCAACTAAGCCCATGCGCCACAACTACTGAGCCTGCTAGGCTCTAGAGCCTGCGAGCCACAACTACTGAGCCTGCGTGCCACAACTACTGAAGCCCGCGCGCCTAGAGCCCGTGCTCCGCAACAAGAGAAGCCACCGCAATGAGAAGCCCGCACACCGCAACAAAGAGTAGCCCCCGCTCGACACAACTAGAGAAAGCCCGCGTGCAGCAATGAAGACACAACACAGCCAAAAATAAATAAATAAATAACGCTATTAAATCTGGTCAAAAGTATGGACCATTTAAAAAAAAAAAAAAAAGAATATCCCATAAATCATAACTCCATATCTTTAATCTCAAAAACCAACAAAACTAAGCAGTGTACTGTTTAATTAAACATACAATCATATGTAATGAAAGAATTTTTAAAGCATGGACATAATAAACCTCTAATCCAGTACAATGACTTCCCTTGCCAGGGGATAGAAGGTAAATTAGTGGAGGAAAGCACAGCGGTGTTGTTGGTTAATAACCTACCTTGGGGTTCAGCTATAATTTTGCACGCATTAACTATTTAAAAGGATAACAAAGGGAGAGGCATGGTTTTAACACATTTCCTTAGGAAGATGCCATTGGGAGACAAGCCCACAGTCTCTTGGTCAGCGGTCAGCGCAACCGGCCAACTCTTCCCCCTAGCGTGGAAGCAGATCACTGCCTCTTTGGTTGAGAACAGGCTCCATGGTGCAGGAAAAACACATTTTCTACGAGCACCCTCAGCACAGCTCCTAGCAGGAGAAGCTTTCAGGGACCAAAGGTCACCTTGTGCCTTGGTCATTCTTTCTCCCCAAAACTCTCTCTTTTCCTCTCTTCTTTTCCCTGGGTCGGGGGGTGGGGGGAGTGGTGAGTGAAGCAGAGACGTGACTTTATGTTGATTAGATTGCATATTCATATGATATTTGTCTTTCTCTGTCTGACTTACTTCAGTATGAGAATCTCTAGGTCCATCCATGTTGCTGCAAATGGCATTATTTTGTTCTTTTTATGGCTGAGTAATATTCCACTGTATATATGTACCACATCTTCTTTATGCATTCATCTGTTGATGGGCATTTAGGTTGTTTCCATGTCTTGGCTATTGTAAATAGTGCTGCAGTGAACATTGGGGTGCATGTATCTTTTTGTATTATAGTTTTCTCCAGATATATGCCCAGGATCGCTTATATGTGGAATCTAAAAAAATGATACAAATGAACTTATTTACAAAACAGAAATAGAGTCACAGATGTAGAAAATATACTTATGGTTACCAGGGGGGAAAGTCAGGGGGAGGGATAAATTGGGAGATTGGGACTGACATATACACACTACTCTATATAAAATAGATAACTAATAAGGACCTATTGTATAGCACAGGGAACTCTACTCAATACTCTGTAATGACCTATATGGGGAAAGAATCTAAAAAAGAGTGGATATATGTATATGTATAACTGATTCACTTTGCTGTACACCTGAAACTAACACGACATTGTAAATCAACTATACTCCAATAAAAAAAATTTTTTTTGTTGTTTTTAGGAACGTCCCTGGTGGTCCAGTGGTTAAGACTCCGCACTCCCAATGCAAGGGGCCTGGGTTCAATCCCTGGTCAGGAAACTAGATCTTGTATGCCACAACTAAAGATCCCTCATGCCGCAACTAAAATCCCGCAAGTGGCAACAAAGATCCCACATGCCACAAGACCCAGCACAGCCAAATAAATAAATAAATAAATATTTTTTAAAACTGCATATTCAGAGGCCCCCTGTGGAGGTAACATTTCAGCTGAGACCTGAAGAATGAGTTGGAGTTAACAAGGTGGGAAGAGGGCAAGGGCTCCCAGGCCGAAGGAACAGCGCGTGAAAACCCTGGATGCAATGGTGAGGCACTGCACTCCTAAAGCTGAAGAAGGCCAGCAAGGTGGGGCTCAAAAATGAGGGGAAGAGTGTGCTGAAAGGAGGCTGAAGAGGTCAGCAGAGCTGGACCATGCAGGACTTTCGAGGTCACATGAAGGGCTGAGTTTTTATTCCTGGGCACTGGGTAATCACAAAAGATTTCAAGTAGGGATCTGATCCGATTGGGTTTGCATTTGGGGAGAAGAATGAAAAACAGGCCTGCCCTGTCAAAGGGATGGGTCAGAGACATTCACATGACCTGACCAGTGTGAGAAAATCTATGAGATTCAGGCTCCCTTCCCCAGTGGGACTGGATCCCTGGCAGGATGTAGGCTGGAGCTATCGCAGCTACTTTATCACACAAGAGGGTAGCCTATCAGAGAGGGAAGCCGATGTATAGAAGAGCAGAGCTGAGACAAGGACAGAAAAAGTAGATCCTGGTGATGTTTGTGCCCCTTGATCAAGCTGAACCTGAAGTCCACTGAACTCCTTTGTTATGTGTTATGTGATAGTTCTGGCTGCCATAACAAAATACCACAGACTGGGTAGCTTAAACAACAGAAATTTATTTTCTGGAGACTAGGAAGTCCAAGATCAAGGTGCAGGTTAGAGTTCTCTTCCTGGCTTGCAGATAGCCACCTTCTCACCCTGTCCTCACTAGGTGAAGAGAGAGAATGCTCTGGTATCTATTCCTCTCCTTTTAAGGACACCAGCCTTATTGGTTTAGGACCCCACCCTTATGGCCTCATTTAACTTTTATCACCTCCTCACAGGCCCTATTTACAAATTCATTCACATTGGGGGTTAGGGCATCAACATATGAATTTGGGAAGAACACAAACATCCAGTCCATAACTCTGTGGAAGCCAATAAATACCCTTTTTCCTTAAGCCAGTTTGAGTTGGATTTACTGTCCCATGGAGTGGGTAAACTACAGACTGATACAGAGGGGGAGGAAGATGCAGATGCTAAGACCACAGACAGGTTTTCAGCTAGTGCAACATATATTTGCTCATAACAAAATAATTATTATAAGTATGATATATATCTGTATAGGCATAGACTATAAGGCAAGATAAACAGTATAACATAGTTGCTATTAGTGATCAGGCCTGTGAAGTACACAGTCATTCTTACCTAGTTATAATGTAATATTATGTACTAAATATTCACAGTGAGGTCCTGCTGCCCCTGCCTACCTACCACCTGAGTTGTGCCTGTTCTGCGGCCTACAAGATGCAAGAAGCCTCCGGGAAATTACAGAGTTTGTGTGCATGAGTCACATGTAGGAGTTAGAGGCTGAGTGGTCCTGCTGCAGATTGAATAGAGAAGTCTGGACACTTTTGCTGTTCAGAGGGTTTTGTCCCCTCTTGTACGGTATAAATCCACAGCTTTGTATTTATATTTTGTTTACTAGTATTTTTTGTCTTATTGTGCAATAAACCTTTTCAGGAGCAATAAACTTTTTTTAAAGTCCACACTTAATTTAAAATTAAGTTTTATATTTCCATTTTTCAGAGTCGATTATGAAACTGAAACTTCCACAGAATGTCTGTGGACATTTACCTTTCACCCCGGGGGGCCAAAGAGATATTAACTGCAAACCAAACCAGATGACACAAATCTCATTCAGAAATATCACGTTGACTTCGAAAGTTAGTAATTATTTTAAGAAGGCTGTGCCCCAAAATGAATTAACATGTGAAGCTGCAGAAGTGGGTTGACATTTCATTCTGTAAATCATGACTCTTCATTTAGATCAAATGACTTTTTATACACTAGTTTCACTCGTTTTTCTAATTCCAAGTTTTCTTGTGCTCATTTCACTGTTAATGTGTTGGCGCCACTGGCTGAGGAATTATTCCAGTGTGGATGCCATATTGTTATCAGAGTCATTAGATGCTGTCATTTCTTGCTTCCGATTCATGGAATCAAAATTAAACTTTTGGAAGTTCATTCTATCCAAAGTGCAAAACTAACATTATTGTGAATGCTACTCAGCTAATATAAGTTGAACACCGAAGGCATTTTTTTCTTGCGGTGATAATACTCACATAAAGTTCAACAGGCACAGCATAGGGGGACTAACATTCTTACTAAATTAAGAACCCCTCAGGAATTCCCTGGCAGTCCAGTGGTTAGGACTCTGTGCTTTCACTGCTGAGGGCCTGGGTTCAATCCCTGGTCGGGGAACTAAGATCCCGAGTGCCGAGCTGCACGGCCATTAAAAAAAAAAAGAACCCCATGAAGCAGAAATACACCTGGAATTGGATGTGGTTAATAATGACATCCAAACAAGCTGTAAAATTATATCAATTGAATTAGAAATCATAGTTGTCAAAAATTTACAAATATTTTTTCACAGTTAAGAGTAATTGAACTGCAAAATTTTTGTGACAAAGCTGATGTTAGATAGAAAAAAAGCACTTCAGCATGGTAGTAACATATTTTTCTCTGTAACATGTTTCTTCACCATGTCAATGAAAAAAATTAATCAGTCGATCTAAGAAAGAAATGGAAAATTTTATTTGAGCCAAATTGAGGATTATAACCTGGGAAGTCTTTCAGAGAGCTCTAAGGACTGTCCTGCCTGTTAGAGGTCAAAGCACAGGGATATAAGTTTTTGAGACAGAGGGCTATATGTTAAATGACATATTATCGACAGTTTACACAATCCAGATCTACGGGTACAAAACAAGTAGTAGGTCATGGGTCACGGCGGGCTCTTCTAAGATTAAGAAGGAAGGTTATCTCCTAAGGACTAAGGATCCTTGATGAGATTAAGAAAGAAGGTTAAAAAAAAAAAAAAAAGAAAGAAGGTTATCTCCCAAGGAGGTCGGGTTAACGTGGATGCACAATATACACTAAAGGGCAGGGAGAGGGACTTCCCTGACCGGTCCAGTGGTTAAGACCCCGTGCTTCCAACGCAGCAAGTGGGGGATCAATCCCTGGTCAGGGAACTAAGACCCCACATGCCATGTGGCGCGGGCAAAAAAAAAGTAAAAAAATTTAAAAATAAATTAAAAAGCGGGGGGGTGCGGGGGGCAGGGAGGAGGACCAAACAGGCAGATAAAAGTTTTATGTTTAAGTTTTTCTTATCTCGCCATAAAATATGAATTTTATTTCATCGTCATCAACTGGAGTTTGGAAGTTTGAGCTTTTGCATAACAACTTAAGTGTCCTAGTCACATTGAACGAGTCCTCTACATTGGTGCATTTTGTTCAAATTCAGCTTAAAAGTTTTAATCAAGGATTTCCCTGGTGGCGCAGTGGTTAAAAATCCACCTGCCAATTCAGGGGACTCGGGTTTGAGCCCTGCTCCAGGAAGATCCCACATGCCGCAGAGCAACTAAGCCCGTGCGCCACAACTACTGAGCCTGCGCTCTAGAGCCCGTGAGCCACAATTACTGAGCCCGCGTGCCACAACTACTGAAGCCCGCGTGCCTAGAGCCTGTGCACCACAACGAAGAGTAGCCCCAGCACACCAACTAGAGAAAGCCCGTGTGCAGCAACGAAGACCCAATGCAGCCAAAAATAAATAAATAAATAAGTTTTAATCAAAATATTAAGCAACTGAAGCACAAAAAAAAACTTTAGTCTTTGAGCTTTCCAGCAAATTACAATTACTGAGAAGTTGCAAATGGGAAAACAACGAAACGCATCCCTATGGAAGCAACAGAACTTGAACAATTAGGACGATCAAAGAATGATTTTTGAAATTCTGTAACTGCACTCTGAGCTTGGGAAGATGTCGGTGTGGTCGGTGCGGGACACCGGTGTCTCTGAGCCTCGATTTCCTCTTCTGGACACTCCCTGGAGTCCCTTCCGGTTCCGACCGCGTGGATGCTGGAAGGCCTCACTCCCGGCATCCCCCGGGGTAGCCGCGGGCTGAAAGAGAAAACACCGCCCCCACCAGGCGCGCGTGCGCACACGCCGGCCGCCCCAGGCCACAAACACACCACTCCCGCGCGCTCACGCACGCGCAGTGGCGCGCGCGCACCCTTCGGAAGGCCCGGCCTTTGGGTTCCTCGGGTCCCGCGCCCCAGCTTTGCGCCCCAGCTGCCTTCGGCGAGCCTGGAGGCCAGGCGTGTGGGCGGGCTTGCGGGCGGCGGTGGGCGGGGAGCCCAGAGGAGGGCGGGGCTGGCGGCGGGGCTGGCGAGCGGGCGGAGTCGGGAGGGCCGGGCCCGCGGGCTGCGGCGGCGCTGGAGTTGGCGGTGGCGCTGGTGGAGGCGACATGCAGGCCGACGCGAGGCTGGAGCGCGGCAGCCGGGTCCTGACGCCGCAGTCGGCGCCGAGCTTGGAGCCGGACCCGGAGCTGGGCCCGGACCCGGAGGAGGACGCGCGGGCCCGGGCCAAGTTCGCGGCGCTGCACGGCCCGGCGCTGCGCGCGTCGGGAGTCCCCGAGCGGTACTGGGGCCGCCTACTGCACAAGCTGGAGCACGAGGTGCGGGCTGGGGTGACACGAGGAGGGCGAGGCGCCGGGCGGGGAGAACCGGGGTGCAGGGCGTGCCCGGAGCGCCCCGGGCTCCCTTTGAGAGGTGCCAGCGAAGCTGCGATGCGGGTCCTCGAGGCGCGCATCCTCCAGTCCGGGTCAGCGCGGGCCCGGGGCGCGCCGGGGGTGGGTCGCTCTGGACCCTTCTACCAGGAAGGGTGTGGTCTGCGGGCTGGCTCTTGGCTGAGAGCCGCTGGGGTGGGGCGGCCGGGGGCCTCCTGGAGGACGCGTGCGGAGGAGGTTGGGAGGGCGCCTGGGGGAGTTGGTGGCTGGGAGAAGGAGAGCGAGCGCGTTCCGGGGCGGGGCGGGCTTCGGTGAGACGCGCAGCGGAGAGTTGGGGGGCGGCGTTGATGGACGATGCAGGGAAAACGGCCGGTGGTTTGAGGATGAAGAGCCACGAATCCCTTGACGACCGACTTAGACTTTACCTCCATGGCAGTTTGTGGCCTAGGAGTGGCGGCCAGAGCCTGTACCTGTGGCCCTGGTCCTGCCAGCATCTGGGGCTGGGCCAGGGCTGCGCCAACAACTGGAACTAAAATGAACTTTGGCTCCCGTTGTGTGCCAGGCCCGTGCTGCATCCTCCACACATCCAAGCCCAGAGCAGTCCTGGGGGGGTGGTAAGATTCATCAACCCCCCTTTATACAATGCAGAAAACTGAGGCTCAGGAAGAGGAAGTGACACTCCCAAGGTGTGTCAGACTTCAGAACTAGAAGCTTGCTTTCAGCCACTACCTGCCTCAGGGAAAACAGACGCCCAGTGAGTTTGTGTGGCTTTAACTGTTCAGGTCATAGAGTTCTTTCGTGTTTCTTCGTTTGATTTGAGCGCCGGGTCGCCTTCATTTTGCAGATCAACGAAGACAGGCTGTGGGAGGTGGAGACAGAATCTAAACAAAAATGAAAAGAGCTCAGATGCTTCAAGGGTCTCCCTTTTTGTGGGGTCGGCTCCCTTCTGCTGGCCTGTGCTCTAGCCTGTGTCTCCAAAGGGCCTCCGCAGGGTCCTGGCTGAGGGGTGGGCCCTGGGTTTCGGTGGTTTGCCCACGTGCTGAAGCCAGAGCACGTTCACGGGCCCTCTGTTGCGGCCTTCTGAGCTGGAACCAGGCTCCTGCAGGGGCTGCCTCCTGGGCCGAGACAGACTGAGCAGTGCAGGCGGCGAGGTGGGACCCTGGTGCCAGAAAAAGGCTGCTGGACAAACCGCACCCTTTCAGCCAGTCTCTCTGCCTCTGAAATCAGGGTTGGACCAGGTACCTTCCTGCCCAAAACACAAGTAGTTGCTATAAAAAAAGGTGCAGTGTTACTGGTACCTACCTTTTGTAACAGTGAATTCCCTTCCCCCTTATGACTTGCCCTCAATTCGCCAGCATTCCTGAGCACTTACGCTAGTCCCAGGCCTGTGCTGCGCAGGAGGGGACCCCAGCGGTTTGTTAGGATAAAAAGGTCCTCGTGTACTGGGTGAAAGGAGCACGAGGTGGAAACACCCTGGCTCCGGCCCTGCCAGCCTCTGCGGGCAGTGAACTCACCTGGGCAAGTCACTTGCCCATCTGAGTCCAAGTCTCCCTCTGGAAAGTGAGGACCAGGAAACGTGGCTCCGACTTCCACGGTCTTGGTGGGGGATTGGGTGGAGAGGCATGCCCAGCTCATAGTCACCAGAGTGTAATGTCCCCTCCATCCTGGCCGCAAGATCTGCAGGCCGCCTGGCCACTGCTGCTCTGCTGAGGGACAGCCAGTACTTTTCCATGACCCTCCCTTGCCGTTACGGGTTATGGGCAGAGCTGTGAGTCACCACTGCCAGACCCAAACCTGCAGCCATTGTTCTGACAAACCTGCTGCTGTGGGCCCAGGTGTGGGGGAGGTCCACAGGCACCTGCTGACCAAGGAATGGGGCCCCTCCAGCCCCCCGAAAGCTGGGGACCCCGGTGCCTTGGAAAGGATGGGGAGTGTTTTACAGTAAATTTCAGCTCTTTTCTGTCTGCAGGAACTTCCCAGCTGCAAAACCATTCCCCTTCCTTACCTCGTTAGGGCCTCCTCCAGTCCCTCTGTGAAGGGATGGTGGTCACCCCCATTTCACAGCTGGGAGAAGCCAGGCCCTGTACTGTCCCCTCCCTCCTGTCAGGTTTGGGGGTAGAGGTCTGGAGATACGGGGTTCTGGGTGGAAGCCCAAGGTGTGAGTCCCAGCCTCTGAGCCGCTCTCTTCTCATCTCCAAACCGGAGGGAAGGTAGTGGCTTCACCCTGGGCTCTGGGGGGGTTAAAGGCACCGTCCCCAAAAGTGCCCGAGCTCCCCTGCGGATGAACCTGGTCGGCTCCACAGCCCTTCCCGCCCCAGCTTCTCTGCCTGGAGTCCTTGCACCACCACGGCATGGCCACACGTTTAAATCTTCCCCTTCCTTCACCGCTCACCTCAGGTGATGGCTTCCCCGTAAAGTCTCACCCGGCCCTCCAGGCCCCTGCACCGCTTACCTGGTCCTCTCAGATGGCCCCTCTGCCACTCGGGGCAAGGTCATGAGTGATTCATCCTCATACCCCCAAGTGCCCGTCCTGCCCAGCACATCCAAGCTGCTTGTGCCTGAATAGATGGCTGATTTCCAACTACTGGGATGAGTTTATCTTCCGTTTTTAGTAGAGTCATGAGAAAGGTTTTAGGGGCAGCTGGCCTTTGTTGAGTCCCTGCTATGTGCCACGGACTCCATGTGTACTGTTTGATTGATGTATTGCTCTCGGCTCTCCTGGAAGGTGGATGATGCCCCCTTCCCAGGTGAGAGACTAGTCTCAAAAGTGTCGTGATGGTAGCAAGTGCTTACAGAGGGTTTGCCAAGCTTAGCTTCTTCGAAGCTCTTCACATGTGTTAATCATTTAATCCTCCCAACAAGCCCCTCAGGTAGGTTCTCGTATCCCCATTTTATGGATGGGGAAACTGAGGCACAGAGTAGTTCAGTGTCTTGTTCAAGGTCACATAGCCTGGCTGCCGAATCTGCCCTAAGGCCCCTTGCCGACTTGTGGCAGACACCAGGTACATGAGTGTGGCTATATGGGGAACGACTGGCTTGTCACCTTCACCAGCTGCACGTGGTTGGCAGTTGCCCTTTGCCAGGGAAACTCAAGGACCAAGGCCCTTACCTTCTGTCCCATCCTGGCCCAGGACCTCAGGAGACTAGACCCAGGCCATGGTTTGTGCAGACCTGGGCTGGCGTGGTGGCGTCAGGAGGCTCTTGGGCCCCTGTTTCCTTCTGGGTCACCTCCGCTGCCCTGGTGTTGGGTTGGTGGTGCTGGTGAGAGCAGAGTTGGGGTGCAGTCCCTAGCCACCAAGTTCCTCACTCTCCCAGTCATTTCCCGCGTGACCGGAGCCACCCGCTCTGCCTTTTGAGCCGCATTTTCCCTGTAATGCAGGAGGCCAGACTAGATATCATGGGACACATGCATGCAGTCCCACCTCCAAGCTCGGGTCGCACGGGCTGAGGGGCCTTGGACGATAGCGCCAGCGATAGTGGGGGAGGTTAGGGCCTCATTCTCACTGATGAGGAACCCGTCTCCCCACCTGTAAAATGGGTAGCTGGGCAATAAAGAGGTCCTGCTTCTCCTAGGGGTTCAGTTTGTCCTCGAGGCCGGGGTGTGGCGGAAGGAACGGGTCAGGAATGGGGTCTCCTGCCAACACCCCCTCCTGTGGCCCCCAGGTGTTCGACGCTGGGGAGATGTTCGGGATAATGCAAGTGGAAGAAGTGGAGGAGGATGAGAGCGAGGACGAAGCGGCCCGGGAATTGCGGAAGAAGCCCAACCCAGGTGGCGAGCTCTGCTACAAGGTCATTGTGACCAATGAGAATGGGCTTCAGGCGGCTGACCCCAACAGGTAGGAGCCATAGGCCGACGCCTTTCATCCGCACCGTGGCTGTCAGGGCCGGGCTGCCTTTTAGAAGGATGTCACCAAGGTCGTTGCCACTAGGGAGAAGCTGTCGTCGCGAGAACTCATGCTCCTGGGTGCCGGGCGCTGTTCCCTTAGCCCTGAGACAAGGTCCTGTCAGCCCCGACACTGGCGACACTCCTGCGTTAGTTGTGTTTCATGCTGTCCTGAGAGCAGCGTCCCCCCCAGATGCCTCTTAACTGTCCCAGTTGTCCCTCCATGGAGGTGTGACAAGTTCCCATTTTGCCGATGAGGAAACAATGGGGAAGGACTTGCCCAGGGTCACACAGCGGGTTAAGATCGTGGGTGTCGACCCCAGGGCAGCCTTAACTCGTGAGCCCGGGCTTTTCCAGGGACCCCGGGCCTGCCCCCGGTCCTGCTGAATCTCAGTCTCTGGGTGGAGCCCTGGGCTTTACACCCCGGCATGTGAGCAGTGTGGCCTGCTTGATTCCTCGTGTGAGGGCGCCGAGGCTGGGAGTGGGCCTGGGCCTTGCACAAGGCCACAGGGTAGAAAGGCCAGAGCCGAGACTGGACCCCAGGCTTCCTGCCTCCCAGGGGCCAAGAGGGGCTGTCCTCCGCCAGGAGAGGCCCACAGGTCCCTCTGCCCGACTTTGCCGGAACCCTGGTGGAGAAACTTGCCGGCCTCTGGGGGTTTCCGGGCACCTGTGACCGTAGCTCCTCCAGGAAGTCTGGCTCCTTCACCAGCCCCTGCTGGGGTGGGAGGGCCCCCACGGGTAATGACAGCAGCCAAGCTCCTCCACCCCCGTGCCCTCTGACTCAGAAACTCGCAGGCTCCCCGTTCTCATTACGTTCGGTACAGCAGACCTGCGCAGGTGCCTGCTCTGCTGCCGCCTGTGCCAGCCGCCTGTGCCAGCCGTGGGGCTCAGGCCCAGCGGCCACCTCGAGCAGCTCCTGGCCTCTGCCCCCTCCACACACTCCACCAGGCAGGTTTGGGGAGGGATGGGGATGGTGTCTGGGCTGGGAGCCCGGTTCCACCGCCCTTCCTGCTCCGGGGCCTTTCTTCCCTCCAGACCTTTGTGAGTCCGCCCCACCCCGCCCCACCCCGCCCCAATGGCCAGGCCCCAGCCGCCATCCTCCCCCGCACCCACCATGTCCAGCAGCCATTGTGTGCGTCTGCCCAGGTCACCCCCAGATGCTCCACTTTGAAGGCCTGGCTCTGTGCCGTGTCTCACACGGTCACAAACTCTACGCACGAGGACAGGAATAAATCATTTGTTTCAGGAGATGCGAACAAAAGACAATATAAGTGCAGTAAAATAACTACTGCTGAGCTTGCCCCCCAGCCTAAGAACCAGAGCGGTGGCTGTTCCTTCCGTGTTAGCAGGGGGCCGGGCCAGGGCTGCTTCCCCAGCAGGCAGAAGCCCGTGCGTTCGGAGCCTCCGAGTCCAGCAGGGCTTGGATGGTGTCCGGGCAGCCTGACCTGTGGGCTGGGGGCAGTCATGTCCTTGGGCCTGCAGTGGGGACACCCCACCCTCCACCACGCTGGTGTGAGAGCCTTGCAGCTGGCCCACCGGGCACCTGCGGCGCCCAGACTGTGTAGACTACAGGTGTCCATACACGTGGGGCCTTGAAGCCTCTCCCGCAGAAATCCCTGGCGCTTCCCAAGAAGTGCCCAGAAGTCCCGGGCAAGCACGAGTGAGCTCTGAGTGGGGCTCCTTTGCGTGTCTGCCTGCAGGTAGCAAGGTTGGGGGGCGTGGGCCTGCCCTCCAGCAGTTCAAAATCCAGTTGAGGACAGTTAACTGTCGCGGTGATCACTGTAGTGATCGCTGAGTACATGAGGATTCAGTGTACGGTCAGCATGCTGTTTTGTCTCATTTGATGCTCGCGTCAGCCCGGTGATAGGGGATAGGGACCGTGTTGCCCTGTTTTAGAAACTGGAAAAGGGAGAGGAACTTGCCCAGGCCCGCACGGCGGGTGGTCGGCAGAGCCGGGATCCCCACCCGGGCCCGGTGCGGGGTCCAGGCCTCAGCCCAGCCTCTTCCTCAGGCGGATCCCGCCTGCTGGCCCTCTTTCCGCCCTCCCTTCTTGCCCTGCCTGCGTGGTAGCCTCGCGCTCACCTGTAGCCTGTGCCCGCAGCATCTTCCTTATCGACCACGCCTGGACGTGCCGCATGGCGCACGCCCGCCAGCAGCTGCAGCAGGTGCCCGGGCTGCTGCACCGCATGGCCAACCTGATGGGCATCGAGTTCCACGGCGAGCTGCCCAGCGCCGAGGCCGTGGACCTGGTGCTGGAGGAGATGTGGAAGTTCAACCAGACCTACCAGCTGGCCCACGGGGTGAGCGGGCAGCCGGGCCCCAGGGGAGGCAGACAGGCCTTCGCTGCCCCGTGCCGTCAGGGCTAGCGGGAGGTGTCCTTTTACCCCGTAAGTGAGCAAACTCATCTTCTGTGGTCAGTGGAAACTACCCTGGTTCCCCGTGGCTCTGTCACGGGCCTGTTACTCTTTGCCTCGGGCCAGCCAGTGCCGGGGACCCAGGCATCCATGCGGCCTTTGGGCTCACAGTACACAACCCTCTCCCGGACCCCGGTGACCTGGCTGCCACTCTCCTGGCCTCTTCTGGTTCCCTCACCCTCCTAAAAGCCCTTAGTGATACCCTGCTGCTTTCCGGAGTAGAGCTGAGTCCCTTCAGCATGTCCTTGGGCTTACATCACCAACCCCCTCCCCGGCCTCCCCAGACCCACCCTTACGTTCCAGCCCCTCACCACTTTCAGTCCAGGAAAAGACAAAAGTTGCTTCTCCTGATCTCAGCTTAGCTGTTGCCTCCTCCAGGAAGCCTTCCCTGAACTCAGAAGTCTCCCCCCTCCTCCCCCTGCACACAGAACCAAACACATCCGTGTAGCTACTAGGCTAAGTGCCTTCTTTTCGTACACCTTTGCCACACACGTGATCACATGGCAGCCCGCTGGCCTGTTGTCCTTGTCTGCCAGGGCAGGGCCGCCAGCCCGGAGGCCACGGGTTCAAGGGACTGAAGGCGTGTGTGGTAGGTGCTCCAGGCTCTGAGAGTTGGGCACAGACGGGCCGGTGGTAGGTGTTTGGGTCGTGGATGCGTGGAAAGGCGCGCGGACGGGAGGGGCGGGGAGGCGGAGCAGTGGGCGAGGGTGGCGTGTGCTCTGCCCGCAGACGGCCGAGGAGAAGGTGCCGGTGTGGTACATCATGGACGAGTTCGGCTCGCGCATCCAGCACGCGGACGTGCCCAGCTTCGCCACCGCGCCCTTCTTCTACGTGCCCCAGCGGGTGGCCTACACGCTGCTTTGGCCCCTGAGGGACCTGGACACGGGCGGTAAGTCAAACCCCGCCCACCCCAAGGAAGGGCCGGCCGCTTTTCTGCCACCCCCTGACTGCCCGCCTGTCCTGGTGCAGAGGAGGTGACCCGGGACTTTGCCTACGGAGAGGCCGACCCTCTGATCCGGAGGTGCGTCCTGCTGCCCTGGGCCCCCGCCGACCTGCTGGACCTCAGCTCCTCCACGCCCGAGCCACCCGACGAGCACTACCAGGTGTGGCCTCCAGCCCCGACCCCTGGGCCTATTTGCTGGTGGCTCCTGGAACTTTCTTCACCCAGTCACCAAATGTTGCTGAGCACCAGCTGGCTGCCCTGGGAGGGAGAGGAGAGTTTGGGGGTGTCGGAGAGACAAGGGGCGGCTCAGAGCTCAGGGAGCAGACGTGAGCTGCCCGGGGCCACACAGCTGGGCGCCAGCCTGGAGCCCAGACCCCGGGGTCCCGATGCTGGGGACCGTCCTTCCAGAGGGTTGGGTAGAGCTGGTGGGCTGGAGGTCGGTGCTGCTCTTCCCTGTTTTCAGGGGCTGGGGGGCGGGGGCAGTGGGCGCTCTGTGGCTCGGCTATGAATCCCAGCTCCGTACCGTTTCTCCATGTCCTGACACCTCCCTCACCAGGGATGTGAGGACACAATGTTCAGACACAGCATGGGATGTCTTCTGGCTCACAGTAGGCCCCCAACAAGTGGTCGTCATGGGTGTCCCTGCTGGGGATGACAGCAGCGCTTCAGTCCGCGGTCTGGGTCCCACCAGGGACCACTGACAAGTGCCTGGCTGGTGGTGAGTTAGTGCAGGGCCCGGTCGGTGAGGCAGGCCAGGTTGGGGAGCCAGGGTTGGTGCAGCCTGGGGTAGGGCAGCAAGTGGAGCCTATGGGAACAGAACCAGGCAGGGCTGAGCAGGAAGTAACACCCTGGCCCTGTCTCCTCCTCCCCTGCCCTCTGATCTCCTGCCACTGCTTCCCGTCAGCCGGCCCCAGTTGGAAACCAAGGGATGCACAGGCCTTTGCTTAGCACTTTACGGGCATGCTCTGCTGTAATCCTTACAATAGGACATCCGGACCTATTTTTATCTTCATTTTACTGAGGATGAGGAAACTGAGGCACAGAGAGGTTAAGTAACTTGCTGAAGGCCACACGGCTGGTGGAAGAGCGGGAGTCCAAAACCAAGGGGTCCTGGTAACTTGTGGGCAGAGGCTCCAACCTTGCCCCACACGTTGCAGTTGCCCTGCCCCCACCAGCACATCACATGCTTGCTGAATGCCCCAGAGGATTGTGCAAAGGAGTAAACTAGTTAACTCGCATTAGAGTGGGAAGTGTGTGTGGCGTTAGCTGTTCTGTGATGCTGCTGACTGGGAGGGCTGGGCTGACACAGTGGTCCTGTTGGCACTTTTCCCTATGAATTTAACCTTAGCCAGTGGTAATTGAAACTGATTCTGTCGAAAACTCAGGGATCACCCTTCTCAATTCAGAGGTGTGTTTCAGAGCCTCATAGAGTGCCTGCACCTAGTAGGTGCTAAACACTTGAACAAGTCAGTGAATGCAAAGGGGTGAGGTTTAAGAAGGGCTTAGGAACAAAGACTTCCTGATCTTGAGGTTGTTAAAGGAACATGAATTGAAATTAGCATTTGTTGGGGGTTGAGCGAGATGCCCTGCACTGGCCAGGAAGAGGAGAAAAGAGTCCAGACACTGGTTTTCTAAAACATCCTGGTTGTTTTTCCCCATTTGACCCGTCTGGATCAGGCCTGTGCCCTGGGCCTTGGGGTTGCCTGTATTAGTTAGCTAGCGCCAGGTAACAATTTATTCCAAAACATAGCAGCTCAAGACAGCAGACATTCATTCTCTCTCGCTTTCTGTAGAGAGATGGGGAGCGGCCCGGCTGGGTGCTTCTGGCCCAGGGTCTCCCGTGAGCGTGCTCAGGCTGTCGTCTGAGGCTTGATGGGGCTGAGGACCGGCTCCCACGTGGCACACTCACACACCTGGCAAGGTGGTGCCGGCTGTGGGCAGGAGGCCTCAGTTCCTCCCCAGCCGTGGGCTTCTCCGCGGGGCTGCTTGAGTGTCCTCGGGACATGGTGACTGACTTCTCTCGGAGGAAGTGATCTGAGAGAAGGCGAGTAGGAGACTGCAGGGCCTTTTGTGAAATAGCAAACTGTTGTTCCACTTCTTTCTATTTGTTATAAACAACTCATTCAGCCCAGCCCACGCTCAAGGGAAGATGAATGAACTCTGCCTTTCAAAAGGAATGTAGAAGAGTTTATGGACATGTTTTATTTTATTTTATTTTACTTATTTATTTATTTGGCTGCGCCGGGTGTTAGTTTCAGCACATGGGATCTTCGTTGCCACGTGTGGGATCTTTTTTTTTTTTTTAATTATTATGTATTTATTTATTTATTTATTTGGCTGTGTTGGGTCTTCGTTTCTGTGCAAGGGCTTCCTCTAGTTGCGACAAGCGGGGGCCACTCTTCATTGCGGTGCGCGGGCCTCTCACTATCGTGGCCTCTCTTGTTGCAGAGCACAGGCTCCAGACGCGCAGGCTCAGTAGCTGTGGCTCACGGGCCTAGTTGCTCCGTGGCATGTGGGATCTTCCCAGACCAGGGCTCGAACCCGTGTCCCCTGCATTAGCAGGCAGATTCTCAACCACTGTGCCACCAGGGAAGCCCCTGGGATCTTTTCAGTTGCAGCATGCGTGCTCTTGGTTGCAGCATGTGGGATCTAGTTCCCTGACCAGGGATCGAACCCAGGCACCCTGCATTGGGAACGCGGAGTCTTCACCGCTGAACCACCTGGGAAGTCCCTATAGACATGGTTTAAACCATCACACGACTTAAGCTCAGAGCAGCTTTTGGGGGCTCCCCAAGGACCAGGTAGCCCCTCCCAGGGCAGGCTGGGCACCTTCTGGGCTGCTTGTGACTTGGAGGAAGCACTTAGAACAATGAGAAGATTTAGAGCAATGTTTACGTTGTTCTTTTGACACAAAACAGGCTGTTCGGCACCTGAGGGGCCTTGAGCCCCGGAATCCTGGGCTGGGGGTGGTTAGAGGGCTCTGGGCGCTGCGGTGCCTGCGAAGGGCTCTACCTGAGGTCCAGGTGTGTCCCCTGGGATCCCAAAACCCTGATGTACAGGATGGGGAGGCGTGTGCTCCTTTTTTTGAAGGTCTGTTTCTACCTCCAGTATTTTCCTTCTAGGCCATTTTGGAGGAAAACAAGGAGAAGCTGCCAGTGGCCATCAACCCGGCGGTGTATCCCTGCGACCACGTCTTCAAGTGCGTAGCCCACCCGGCCCCCAGCCTGTGATGAGCCTTTGCCTCGGTCCCTTTCCTTACACACTCCTCACGGTCCCCACGACTCCTAGAACAGTGCTCGGTACAGGGCGGCCTCAGTAAGTCCTCTGCCCTGTGGCAGCACAGAAGTGACAGAAACGCCACGGGCGGGGTCTCAGGGTCACAGAGAGAGCGCCCAAGAAGTGAGGGTGAGCTGGGGTGCGCACGGCCTCTGGAAGCGGGGAGCCAGTGCCGACAGTGACGGTGCTGGGCACCCAGGAAAGCCACCCAGATTGCCGGGGGGGCCACTCCCAGGTGTCTGCAGGTGTGGGCTGGCAGCTTAACGTAAGGCCAGGCAGGCCAGCAAGCCCAGGCTGGACCCGGGGTGGAAGCAGATGCTCCCTTTTACGGGTGAGGAAGTGGAGGTCCTGGGGGACGCCCACCAGGCATCGAGCTGGCTCGGGGGCGGGTCCCGGGTCAGCCAGGGGCAGGTTGGCCTCTGTTTCCAGGGGGAGGCCCTCCCTCTGGCTGCCCACACCTGCTCCAGCCAGAACGGACACCATGCTCCACTGGCCCCTTCCCCCAGGTTCTGGGGGTTTCCTCCCACTGGCCCTCGGCCCGGCCCTCCTCCCCTTACCTGAGTTCGCCACCCAGCATCCCTCCACCTCTTCAGGTCAGAGGCTGCACTGAGGCCCCCTTAGCCTCGCCCCCTCCCCACAGCTGTGCTCCTCGCCGCGGACTACACGCCCCGTGCCGGCCCCGCCCGAGCAGCCAGCTCCACGCCTCTCTTCCTCCCTGGATCGCTGTCCAGGGCCAGGCCTCCCTCCTGCCTTCACACTCCAAAGTGTGGCCGCACCCACCACCCCCGGCAGACAGGCTCCCAGGCCCTGTCCTCTCCTCCGCCCAGGGCCGGGCCGTGTGGAATGCAGGCCCCCGGGGCGCCGGCTCCCTTCTCTGAGGGCAGAGGTCCCAGCGGTTGACCCGTCCCGTTTCCACGTGGGAGGAGGGAGCCCGTGCCTGATAAAACGCTCGGGTTCTCCTGGTTCGTCCTCAGGAGGAGTGTGAGGTGGCCCTGTGGTCCCATCTTACAGATGGGGAACCCGGGGTCGCCGGGGTCCGAGAGGCCCCGTCACTGGGCGGACAAGCAGAGGCTGTGGGTCGGAGCCTGGCCGGCCGACCTCAGCCCTCCCCACCCCCCGCAGGGTCTACACGGACATCCGGCAGGTGCTCAGCCACCTCACCCACCCGCGCTTCACCTTCACTCAGAGCGAGGCGGACGCCGACATCCTCTACAACTTCTCGCACTTCAAGGACTACAGGTGAGGTGCCTCCCAGCCCGGTCTCCGCCGCCGCCCCCCGGAGCCCCGCCTCCCCGGAGCCCCGCCTCCCGAGCCCCGCCCCCGGAGCCCCACCTCCCCTGACCGGTGGCGCCTGCCTGGCCCCGCAGAAGGCTGAGCCGGGAGAGGCCCAGTGTGCTGCTGAACCAGTTCCCCTGCGAGAACCTGCTGACGGTGAAGGACTGCCTGGCCTCCGTTGCGCGCCGGGCGGGAGGCCCCGAGGGCCCGGCCTGGCTGCCCCGCACCTTCAACCTGCGCACCGAGCTGCCCCAGTTCGTCAGCTACTTCCAGCAGCGGGAGAGACGGTGAGGACCCCCGCCCGCCCCCCGGAGCCGCAGCGGCCGAGACCGTACGCCCGTCAGCCTCCCGCGGTCCCCGCCACCCCGCCTGGCCCACCCCCTGGCTGAGCGCCTGCCGCGCGGCGGCCACGGTTCCGGGAGCTGCGGGCTTTTGGTGCGCTGCCGCTCAGCGGCCCTTCCTCCTGGAGGGCGGCTCCCTTGGCCCCGTCAGGCTCCTCACTCCCGAGGCCCAGCCCCTAAGGTCTCCTCTGGGACCCCTCTCTCAGCCCCTCCTCTGCTGCCACAGTACTGGGGACACAGTGCCCGGGAGGGTGGGCCCAGGGCACAGCCTGGTCGTCCCCTCTGCTCCCAGGGGCGAGGACAACCACTGGATCTGCAAGCCCTGGAACCTGGCCCGCAGCCTGGACACCCACATCACCAAGAGCCTGCACAGCATCATCCGGCACCGCGAGAGCTCCCCCAAGGTGGGGCCCTGGGGCGCCGGGAGGGGGTGCGGGGGGCCGCGCGGGGCTCTGCCAGGACCTTTGTGGGTAGGTCCCGGTGTCAGCATTCTTCAGCTCACAGGAGTCTCCGAAGCCACCACCCCCACTCCTTCCCCTGCCCTTGCCAGTGGGGGGGGGGCCGGGGGGGCTGTGTTACAGTCGGGTGAGAGGAGGGAGCCCCCCTGGGTGTGTCTGACCTGCATCCCCATGCGCACCGCGCCTCACAGGACCACCTGGCAGGAGGGAGGTGGCCAGGCCAGGGAGCCCCGCAGGGCCCTGGTCGAAGGTGCTGTAGTGGCACGGGGCCCATCAGTGGGGGAATTGAAGGACACAGGGTTCTGCACCTGGACAGAAGCCCGAGACAAAATGCCACTGCGATGACCCTTGTGAAGGTTTCCAGCGGTGGGATGGGGAGTCGGTGGATTTATGGCTTAGAATCTGTATTCAGTTTTCAAAGCTAAAAACTTGTGGCATGTTTTTCTTCAATTAAAGATGAAGATAAAGAACTCGTTGCAGCTAAGACACAGGTTTGAAAAGACAGGAGGACGCGGAGTGCAGGGAGCAGGCCCCTTCATGGCACCGAGACGGGAGGTGGGCTCAGGAGTCAGTCTTCCTCCAGACGTGGTGACAGCACTTGGACGTCCCACGAGTGGGAGCCACAGCTGGGGAGGTCGGGGTGCTCTGTCCTGGCCCAGGTGCGACAAGCCACCTGTGAGCCTGCATCTGTGTCCTCAGGTTGTGTCCAAATACATTGAAAGTCCCGTCTTGTTCCTTCGAGAAGATGTGGGGAGGGTTAAGTTCGACATCCGCTACATCGTGCTCCTGCGGTCGGTGAAGCCCCTGACGTTGTTCGTCTATGACGTGTTCTGGCTGCGGTTCTCCAACCGGTAAATGGGGAGACTGGGCTGGGGCTGGGGGCTGGGCGACAGGGCCCCTCTTTTACTCGGGATGAGAACGCCTGCTCGGGGGCTCCTTTACTACCAAGCATCCAGCAGGGACCCCGCTGAGCCCGTTTCTGTTAAACGGCAGTAATTCTTGCCCCGCCTGTGTCACCACCACCTTGTGGAACAGACACCTGCCCCCTCAAACCATGACGACGTTTACCGGCCTAGTGGGGGTCTTCGTGGTTAGCCCTTGGCCGGGGGGGCGGGGGCAGTGTGGGACTGCCCCACTCTCGGGGGAACCGGCGCCCAGCCAGGGGGCTCTGAGCATCTGCCGTGCCCGGGACCCACTCGAGCGTCTGTCCGCTCGTCCTGCAGGCCCTTCGCACTCAACGACCTGGACGACTACGAGAAGCATTTCACTGTCATGAACTACGACCCAGAATTGGTGCTGAAGCAGGTAGGGAGGGGTCTGGCGGGGCCTGGGGAGGGGTTCCCGTGGAGGCTGGCACAGATGTGACCCGACACCCATCAGCTTGTCTTCCGGGCAGCTTGCGTAGTGGTCAGGGGAGCTGCCTTCTGGTACCTGCGTCCCCTCCCACAGCTGCCCCCGCAGCTCTGAGGGGCACGTGCTTGGGTTGAGGGGGCGCCTGAGGCTTCCCGGTCCCCTGGCAAGTCTGAGCAGGGCAGGGTCTCAGCCGGGAAGTGCAGGCCGCCTTCTGTTCGGCACCCGCTGAGCATGAGGACGGGTAGGGGTGGGGAGGCGCACAGGTTCATGTCCCGTGGCCCCCAGGGCGGGCAGCTCTGCTGGCCTGCGACCCTGCCTGGACCCTGGGCCCTCTGTCTTGCCCGTGCTCTCTGCGCACCGCAAGCAAAGGGCGTCAGCACAGCTCCTTTCGAGGTGAGGGTGTGATCCCCCAGCTGGCCAGTGGTGCACCTGGGACAGGTATGGGAGGGACAGCCTGGGCAGAGACAGAGGCCGGCTCTGGGTGGAGGCAGAAGGGAAGGAGAAATAGGCCCCCTGACGTGTTGTCCACGAAGTCCTCTTGGACCAACAGGTTGGTTATGGCTGTTCTGGGCAGACAGGAAGTAGGGCACAGGCACTCTCCCACCCTGCTCCATACAAGGCCTGCAGGTGGCCTTCTGGTCCCCACCTCCCTCGAAGCAGCCACTGCTGAATGTGGGGATTGTGTTTCCGAGGCACGTGGTGATTTGTTAGTAAATGTGCCGCCCTGAGCTCTCGCTGTGCCCTGTCTGAGAAGTCCTCTAGGGGGCGCTGCGCCGTCCGAGTGGCCAGGCCACGTGCATGGCCGGCAGGGCCGCTGCTGCTCCTTCCTCCTCTTGTCCTGGGCTGTGTTGACAGCTGGTCCCTAGGAGCCCGAGCCCTCGCCGGGGTCCCAGGATGTTGCAGAGGTTGTCTCTGAGGACCTGAGTGCCTTTCCTCTACATAGCAGGTGTTGTCCCGAGGGTCACGTTTCCTCTGAAGCCCCCGCGTGTGGGGACGCATGTCCAGCAGGGCGAGAACGTTGGGCTTCCATAGGGAGCCCGTCCTGGTCCTCTCTGGGAGAAACCTGAGCTGACGGCCAGCTTGCTCAGGTGTGTTTTGGGTGACGTCTTGGCCTGAGAAGCCCTTGCTGTCCTCAGGCACTTGGAGCCGGGACCGGGCAGTGAGCTCAGGCCTGGGCCTTGCAGACTTGGGTCCGAGCTCTGCGTCCAGTGACCATCGTGAGAGGGACGTGGTGACACGTTGGCCCGGGCCTCCCAACGTTCAGTGCCTCACTGGAGCCTCACAGCAACCGTGCAAAGTGGGTTTGCTGGGCGGGGAGCATTGTCCCGTTTTACAGATGGAGACACTGAGACTCCGAGAAGTGAATGTGTCCAGAGCTCAGACCCCGTGTCCTGCCTCCCATTTGTGTCCTGCGGGGGTGGAGCTGGAGAGGCTGCTGGCGCCAACCTGGGGCCCTGGCGAGTATCAGGGCTCCACGTGAAAGCAGGGCAGGCCAGGCCTCCCCCGCCCCTGCCCAGAGGAGGCCCCGGGCAGAGCTCGACGGGCCCTGTGTCTGTTGCAGATGCACTGCGATGAGTTCGTCCCGGAGTTTGAGAAGCAGTACCCAGCATTTCCCTGGAAGAGCGTCCAGGTGAGTCCTGGCAGAGCTGGAGGGGCTGAGGCTTGCCTCGTGGGCCAGCGTCAGGCGGGTGGGGGCCTTTGCCTCCTCTGGATGGTCTGCTCCTCCCACCAGGGCTGGTGAGGGAGACGGTGTGGGCTGAGATCCCTCCTCCCCTCTGGCCCGGGTGGGGTGTTGCGAGGGTTCCTTGGAGGGGGCCTGGCACGGCATTCAGGACACCCTTGGGACAGCCAGACGGCAAAGGGCTCTGTGTGTGCCACGAATTGCACACCTGAGGGGACACGGGGACGTGCTTAGAGACACAAGCTGGCCGCCACTTGCTGGAGTGAGCATTCGGGAGCTGCGCTGCCTGGCTTGGTGCAGAAGGAGCCGTGGGCTCCAAGGCGGGGGACCCAGGCAGGTCTGCAGGAAGTGGATGCCAGGAGTGAGGGAGCAGGGCACAGGTGGCTCTGGCCAGGTCTGGAGTCACAAAGGATGTCGGAGGAGGTGACTTGGCCGTTTGGGGACCAGGGCTTAGGAAGGGGCTGTGGACCCCATATGGAGAGGCTGCTCTGAAGGGCTGGGCCCAGTGTCAGCCGTACAAGCCCCTGACCCTGCCTCCCCTGGCCCCCAGGCTGACATCTTCCAGGCCTTCACGGAGCTGTTCCAGGTGGCGTGTGCCAGGCCGCCCCCGCTGGGCTTCTGCGACTACCCCTCATCCCGGGCCATGTATGCCATCGACCTCATGCTGAAGTGGGACAGCCGTCCAGATGGTGAGGGGGCTCCCCTGCCCCGTAATCCAGAGTGCCCTCCCCACTTACCCAAAGGTGGTCATTCAGCCCTCCCCACCCAGCCCACACAGGGACAGAGGGAGGGCGTCGCTGCTCCTTCGCCATGGTCAGCGCTTGCCTCGAGTTAGCCTGAGATCTGGGTCAGAGGAGGCCCACCTTTAGGAACCACGGCCTGCAGGGCAGAGCACGAGCAGGAAAGGCAAGTGGGCGGCAGTGGTGTCAGGAGAGAGCTCACAAGGGAAGGAACCCTACGTGAAAGGCAGGGGGAGCAGCGGCCCTGGCCAGGCACCCTCGTTCCAGAGTCCCCGGGATGTGGTGGCTCGTGTCACTCCTGGGGCTGGAGGTGGCTCCAGTCTTTCCCCTGGACAAGCAGGCTTCAGGCCAGGCCCCCAGAGAAGCCCTCGCGGGCCCCCTAGCCCACCTCCCAGGAGTGAGATGCCCGTGCTTTTGCGCCATCAGGGAAGCGAGTGATGCAGCCGCAGCTCCTAGAGGTGAACTTCAACCCAGACTGTGAGCGGGCCTGCAGGTGCTACCCGGCCTTCTTCAACGATGTCTTCAGCACCTTGTACCTGGACGAGCCTGACAGCTGCCCCGTCACCCGCCTTGTCTAGGCACCCGCTGGCCCTTCCGTGGGTGCTCGTGGGTGGATCGCAGCCTCGGTTCCCGGAGCTGCTTCTGCACCGTGCCCCCACCCCGGCCTCCGCTCCTCCTCCCCCCGCCGTGTGAGCCGTGGCCCCAGCTTCACACTCTGGGGGCTCGGGGGCCCCCTCACTGCCGTCTGTGCGGTGATTAGTCTCAGCTCAGCCAAGGGCTTTATTCCGGAGAGTTTGGTTCCTGGGGTGCTGTGCTTCCAGAGGGCATTAGTGAAAGGGGTCTGGGGAGCACGCCGCGGTGTTCTCAGAAACGAGCTTCCCTAGGAGCGCCCATGGTAGCCCAGCAGTTAACAGGCCCAGACTGGCTGCTTCCCACACTCCACCCCAGGCCTTGTGACAGGCGTCCCCAGATCCCCCTAGGAGCCTGCTTCTCAGACCCAGCCTTCTCCCCCTTCACCAGCAACCTCCCTCGAGGCCCCAGGGCAGGACAGCCACTGCCTTTGGTTGCCGTTGCCTTTCCATTTGGCCCCGTGGAAAGGGCCAGATGTGGCACCAGCACCTCCCCGCCCGCTGGGCACTGCAGTGTTTCCAGCCTCGCCTGAGGTTGGCTGGGACGCTCCAGTGAGGGGACTCGGGGACAGGTGTGGGCAGCAGAGCACCAGGCAGTGGGCGGCTGAGAAAGATGCTTCCAGGGAGAATGCCATCTTCCACCGGCTAGAGTCAGAATGTGGGGTTTTTGTAACTTTTTCATTTATGGGAAGAAAATACAAAATTTTCAAGCTTAATTTTGTTTCTGAAATTTTGAGTCAGTTTCCAGGGTAGTTTGTGTTGCCACAGAGTACCCAGCCCAGCTAACCAGACGGCGGGTCTGACTTTCGTGGAGGAGCTGCCTGCAGAGCTTTCATGTGTGTGTACATGTGTGCGTGTGTGTGCATGCATGCGTGTGTTGGGAGGTGCTTGTTTCATTCTGAAGCCAAGAATGATCCTTGTAGCAAAACTGGACTTGACTGCACCTCCCACTTCCGTGTCTTTTGGGGTGTGTCTGTCCACTGTCTCTGCTAACCAGAAGTTCAGCTTGTGTTCTGGGAAACACCCTTTCCTCCAGCCAAGGAGAGGTTTAGAGGGCAGGACACCTCATCTCTGGTTTTCTCTGTGGGAGAGCTGCTGCGTCCTGTCCCCTCCTGGACTTGATTTGTACCGCAATAAAGTATGCCTTCTCTACTTTTGCCTCCCTTTCTCTTTGGGGGCCCTGGAACCACAGACCTGCATGGTGTATCAGTTGTTTTCCTTGCTCATTGTCAAAGAAAACCAAAATATCAAGACGTATGCTTTGAGAAACAGAAGAAATGAGATAGTATTTAGGCCTCCAAGTCCCTGTCTTTGGGCTGTTGTAACAAAATATCATAAACTGGGTGATTTAAACAACGGAGGTCTCTTTCTCGCTGTTCTAGAGGCTGGGATGTCCTAAAGTCACAGGGGTGGCAGATTTGCTGCCTGAGGTGGGACGCTCTTCCTGGTTCATAATCGGCTGTATTCTCACTGTGTCCTCGTGAGGCGGGAGGGGCGAGGGAGCTTTCTGGGGCCTCTTTTATAAGGGCACTAATCCCACACGTGGGGGCCCCACCCTCATGACCTAATCACTCACTTCCCAAAAGCCCCACCAACTAACTGTCACACTGGGGGTTAGGATTTCAGCGTGAATTTGAGGGTATAAATAGGCAATAGTTCCTGACCCAAAGCTTGGTTTCCTAGCACTGGTTCCATTTCAGAGTGGGATGAGGTAGGGACAGATGTGGAGCTGAGGCCCATCTCTGCATCATGACCAACACCCGGGAGCCTCAGTGCCCCTGTGAGCCCTGAATCCTGGCTCTGTGCTTACACCTGGGGGCTTTGGGATGGAGTTCCCTCCTGCCTGATTCCTTATCCTGGGAGTGGGGATGATAGGAGACTCTGCCCACAGGGCAGCAGGGGATGGTCCGTGGGCCCTGTCAGCCAGCACAGTGGCGCCCCCTGGTGGTTTTGAAGGTTAAAACGAAGGCAGAGGGCCCCTGACACCCAGGCCAGGGTCCTTCCCGTGCCCCTCAGAACAGGTGCTCACACCAGGCTGTTCATCAGATGCCTCCCAGGATGCTCCTGCTCGTTCCCAGTTAACTTAGAACCTGGTTGCCCAGTGCAATCCTAGTGGAATCAGCATAGTCGCTGGGATCAGAGGACCACATGATCCAGGCTCTCTGTAATTATAAATGTGCTTTTCCCCAATTCCAGAGGTCCTTACACCTCTGATCAGTGAAAATCAGACAACCCCCAGGAAGACCATCAAGCTGGGCTTCCAGGGTCCCAGAAGACTCGTTGCAGTGGAGATGGTTCTTATCCCTCTAAATACTTTCTGGTACCCATCTTCACCTGTCAGTTTCTCTGTGTTAAGAATTCATCAGAAGTCAGACTCTGACGTTTGGGCTTGACAGGAGAGTCCCAGTAGCAGTGATAATTGTACCAAAGTTCTACAGGGCGACACAGAAGAAATCCAAAAGGTAAAGCTTGAGATGCTGACGGTGAAATTTAGAAAACGTCCCCAGGGATGACCTATGGCCACATAAACACGGCAGCTCTTTCATGGACACAGAATAGAATCTCTTGCTATAGGAGAGGCAGGGTTTCATCTTGCAGGGTCCAGAGCAGCAACCATAACATCAAAATGCCAGGCAAACAGAGTCGCTGTCGCTTCCCTGCTGACGACCAGCCAGCCGAGCCCTCTGGGGCTGTGTGAACTCTTGCTTGCATCCTTTATGGCTAGTCGGACCGAGAAGGGTTCAGATGCACAGATTTAAGGAGATCTCAATTGAATGAAGCAGCTCCAGGAAAGACGCAGACCAGAAGGACTTGACAAATCTGCATGCTGTGGATTTTCCTATTAAACCAACACAGAGACTGTCACAACCCTAAGTCCCTCGTGGGTGGCGACAGCTCAGAAAGGCCATCTAATCATGAAGCACGGGGAGAGCATTGTGAGAAAGTAGCAAACAAAACAGCAAAACACACCCTCCTCTCGCCCGTTTTCCCAGGTGTTTCTATGGCCGTGTGTGTTTTTGTGGCCAGTAGAAAGGATGTGGGATGTTGCTAGAGATGAACAAACCCACAAATGTACGGAATGGAAAAAAGGGCTCTGCATGAGCACCACTGAGAAGATTCCAGAAGTCTCAGGTACACTTAATGTGCTAAGTCTGGCAGGCACACGGTGCCCACGATGCTTCAAGGAACACCCCTGACCGTCTTGGAGAACTTTAGAAATAAATCAGTGAAAAGGATGTGCAGAGTCCCCCATCTGACTCTTCTGCTGCAATGAGCATCAGGAGAACTGGGGAGGGACTTCCCGGGTGGTCCAGTGGGTAAGACTCTGTGCTCCCAATGCAGGGGGCCCAGGTTCGATCCCTGGTTGGGGAACTAGATCCCGAATGCTGCAATGAAGATCCCGAATGCTGCAATGAAGATGCCGCATGCCACAACTAAGACCCAGCACAGCCAAAAATAAATAAATATTTTTTTAAAAAGAAGAAGAAGAAGAAGAACTGGGGAGCTGGCCGAGGGCTCAGCTAAGTGCTCGTGGCTACCAAGCTGCTGGATTCCTGAGCACAATCTGTGGGACGTGAAATTCCACCAGGGTTGAGTGTGGGCGAAGTGACAGCCACTGAAAGAGCTGCCCCTTCTCTCAGAAGAATGCAGTCAGCTGTCTGCCCATCTCCCAGAGCGTTTCGTACTGTTCGGTCACGTCCGGATGTGAGGACAGAAGAGGCGAGGTGAGAGGGAGAAGCGGCAAAAGCCACTGGCTGCCAAAATGAGTGTGAGCTCTAAATACGGAAATTTTATTTTTACTTAATTTGAATTAACTTTTTCAATGACCGAAACCAAAACAGACAAGCAACAAAAAGGCCAGCAGCTTGGACCAGCCCTGGTCCTAGGAGTCTGCTGCTGGGCGCAGCACAGGTTGTAGGAACTCAGAGGGAGAGGAGGTCGGCGCTCCAGCAGCAGCCCGGGTAAGAGGCTCTGCCCGGTCCCACTCCCAACAGCTGCCCGCACAGGTCACGGGTCACCCAATTCGAAGCCGGGGGTGACACCTCCAAATCTGGGCGGACCTGGGCCAGGGAGGGGCTGCTGTCTGCTGGGTTGGGGCATGGCCAATACTGCCTCTGACCTCCCCTCCCAGATGGAGTGTTTGTGAGGCTGTCCCTGACGGGGTGAGGCTGGCATGAGTCCCGGCACCCAAGGGACAAGTTGGTCGGCGTCCCCTGCTCTGGGCCCAGCCCCATCCTGGCTGAGGCCAGCAGAGGACCACGCTTGGCGCCCGAGTGGAGTCAGGCATTGGACCAGGCAGGCTGCGGGCCTGTGCCCTTCAAGTGGCTGGGCTGGGCTTCCTGGACGTGAAGGGGGTGGGCAGGGCCTCCTCCCTCAGCTGCAGCTATGCCAGTGTCTGCTGCTCCAGCCCGGACGGGCCACCTCCGCTCTTGGAAGGGTCCCGAGAATTGTGGCGAAGCCCTGGCCGGGTCCAGCGTCATCTGGATGATACAGCCCAGATGCATCCAGCAAGAGGACGAGCCCCTCGCCCTCCCCACGGCCAAGGGTCCCACCCAAGTAAAAAGGCCACTGCCAGGAGGTTAAAAAACTTTATTTGGCTTATAAAATTCCACATTCTGAGAGCGAGCTTCGGGCAGTGCAGAAAGCGCAGGACACTGTTTCTGGGGTGGGGGCTCGGCCTGGAGCACCTCTGAAACTGCTGGTGACCCCTGGGCTGAGACCGGACACACAGGCAGCCTGGCGGCCAGGAGAGCCCAGGGGCCACCACCACCAGCAACGCCTGACCCGCAGCAGCTGCAGTCCTCAGAGGGCAGGGCGCCTTCATTCCGAGAGCCGACGGCCACGGCTGTCGTCCTGGTTGTCCCGCCAGACGCAGTAGTTGAGCGTGGCCGCAAAGGCCAGCCAGGCCAGGTACGGGTAGAGCAGGCAGGCGGCCGGTGGGCTCACCTGGTGCCAGGCCACGGCCGTGGCTGCTGCCACTCCACCCATCAGCAGGAGGTCCACCAGGGCCTGCACAGACACAGAGGGACGACAGGGAGGCCTGAGGCTCCATGTACCCATGGGGCTGTGTGTCCCAGCTGCCCACCACCACTATGCCTGAGGGAACTCTCCATCCGCCTCTCAGTGACCTGGCCAAGCCCCGCCCCCATTTTCTGCCTCAGTTTCCTCATCTGTAAAATGGGAACAATCACCCTTCCCTGACTATGCCATGTGTGGGGTGCACAGCACCAGGTGTAATGTGGGTTCTCCTATACCAACGGCCCCTAAACCCATCAGAGCCCCGCAAGGCTTCCTGCATTGGAAGAAGAGCAGCTGAGGGGCACTGGTCCCCTAAGAGCTTCTGAGGAGACGTGAACCAGGAGCCAAGTGCCTCCCCTGCCCCTGCCTTTAGACCCTGACCCTGAGGGTCTGGGATGTGATGCCCCATGTCCCCCCAAGAGAGGGGCCGTCTCCAGGGACCAGGGAGACAAGCCAAGGTCACACTTACCCAACCCATTTGTCGGGCACCGAAGAAGAGGGGAGGCCATGCCCAGTTCAGAGCCAGCTGCCCAGCGTAGAGGCCCAGGGGAACCACAGCCTCCTTCGAGAAGCCCCCCAGCTCTTTCCAGATCATGTAGGAGCCATACCTGAAAGAGAGGCTTCCGGTCAGGGCACCAACAGGGAAGAGGCCAGGAGCCTCCCTGCAGGGACAGGAGCCATGCTCACCTCTGGGACCACACACTGATGGCTCAGGCATGCCCTGCCACTGACTGCTGTGTGACCTCAGGGAAGTTGCTTAACCTCTCTGGGCCTCTGTTTCTCACGGGGTTGCTGTGGAGATTCTACTTAACACACTGGCAGTGCCTAGGGCAGTACCTGACACATAGGACACTCAATAAATATTTGACATTATTATCAGTGCTGTAAAGGGGGAAGCACATAAGGCATGCAAGTAAACAGGATGGGACTTTTGGGCTGGGCCTTAGAGGATGAGTATGAGTTTGCCAGGGGGAGGCAACGAGGATATGCAAAGGCTTAGAGGCATGCACGAGACCCCCTGAGTCAGCCTATGTTACTGGTGAAGTCTGGGGGGCACTGGGGAGGTGAAGCAGAAGAGGGCCTGGTCATGGGGCTCTTAGGGCCACAAGGACAACAGTAACACCACCAATAATAATATCTAATGCCCTGCAGCATTTACACATGCAGGCACCACTCTCTTTCCGAGCATTAGCTCATTCATTCTCATGATAACGTCATGAGATGGGCAGTACTACCACCCCCATCTTACAGGTGCAGAAACTGTGGCACAGAGAGTCAAAGCGCTAAGAGCTCTTGGCAGGCAATCAGTAGGTGAGTCAGCATTTGTGCCTGGTGGCACAGTGGTTAAGAGTCTGCCTGCCAATGCAGGGGACACGGGTTCAATCCCTGGTCCGGGAAGATCCCACACGCTGTGGAGCAACTAAGCCCGTGAGCCACAACTACTGAGCCTGCACTCTAGCGCCCTCGAGCCACAACTACTGAAGCCCACATGCCTAGAGCCCGTGCTCCACAACAAGAGAAGCTACTGCAATGAGAAGCCCGCACCCCGCAAAGGAGAGTAGCCCCCGCTTGACGTAAGTAGAGAAAGCCTGCGTGCAGCAACGCAGCCAAAAATAAATAAACAAATAAAAATAAAATAAATTAAAAATTTTTTAAATTAAAAAAAAAAAGAACCCTGGGGCATCAGCCTGGTCTCTGCTACCTGCCCTCTGCAGTCCCACCCTGCACTGGGCTAGCACAGAACCAGTATGCAGGGAACCTTCCAGAGGAGGGTGGGAAGCTGACCAGTCTCCTGGGTGCGGTTCCCACTGGAGCCACCGGGGGCGGGCGGGGCACTCCCCTGATCTTGGAAGCATCCACATGCCCACATCTGAACTTCACACACGGAGCCGGCCTCACCCTGCTGTTGTGAAAACAGCCAGAATGCCAGTACGGGGTTGCCCGCCCCTCCCAGGAGGCCCCAGAGGAAAAAGTTCAGTTGTGCAACCAACAGGCCCCATAGTTTTCTCCACCCTCACTTGCCAAACGAGGCCAGGAAGCGGTGCCCGCTGCCCCGGGAACACCTGGACAGTTCCCACTCTGGAGGAGAAGCTCTGCCCTTGGTCCTGGGCCTCCCCCTGCCCTGCCTGCCCCGGCAGGTGGACAGGCCCAGCTGCCAGGCCAGCACCCATGCCCACCTACCCCATGGCCGAGTACAGCGTGCCCCAGATGGGAGCCAGCGTCCAGCGGGGCGGGTGCCACGAGGGCTTCTGCAGGCCGGCGTACCAGCGGAGACTCTCTCCGTGGACATAGTGGGAGGCCAGGAAGCCCCCCAGACTGGGCACCAGCGTGAAGCCCACGGCGGGCACCCAGGGCGGGGCCATTGCTGCTGCAGCTGCTGTTCCGGAAAGTTCTGAAAGAGAAGACAGGGCTGGGGTGAGAGGTGGTGATGCTCCAGAGCTGGGGTGGGGCCTCCCCCGGCGTTTCCTGAAGACCTACTGTGCACAGACCCAGGGTGGGTCTGTTACCAGCCCCTCATCACTCATGGATCAACCAATCGATTGATGGAACACGCAGGAGGTGCAGAAAAGATGTGTGAGGTTGGGGGGCCAGTGCTGAGTCCGCCCTGCAGCCCCTGCCAGCCCAAGGGCTCCAGGGAATGCGTTTCCACCCACACTCCCACCCCCACCCACGAGGCTGCCCTGACTGCCCTGTCGGCCCCACGTCCGCTCCTGCTCCAGCTGCCAGGCTCCTGTGCTCTCTCACCCTCACCCTTGACCTTGGGTCTCCTGGCAAGTGACCCCTCCTCTCTGCTGCCTCAATCACGGCCAGTTTGGGTCCCCTCCACCAAGAAGGCTGCCCAGCCCTCCCTCCCCGGGCCGGTACTGCGAGGCCGCCTCCATCCACACCCTGCGCCTGACGCTCCAATACTTCTCATTCAGTCATTCGTCATTCATGCAACAACAGGTATCAGACAGAGCTTGGCTCAAATACCCGCTCCCCACCAAAATACTGTGGCCTCTGGCAAATGAACAGGACATCAACGTGGCCAACCTGGGTCCAGCCCAGTGCAGGGGGGTCTCTTTGTACACCATCCCACGGGCCCACCCTGAAATCACCTCCCCTTCCCTGTGTTCCAGAGAGGGAAAGCAGCCTCCCTGGGGTCACATAGCACTCTGCGGTCAGGCTCTGCCCAGGTCGAAAAGCTGCTGGGCCCTGACGCCCAGGGCCACGGACGTGGTGGATGGAAAGGGACAGAGTTTAAGGCTGGTGAGGGCCCCTCAGCAGCCCTGAGAGGCTGAGGGGGCTCAGGGCAAGGAAGGCCTGGATGCTGTCACCACCACCTCCAGGGCTGGAGCCCCCCAGGCAGGGACAGAGGGGACCCAATCTTCAGGTCTCTCCGTTCTGCTCGTCAAACACTCCCCCTTGCCCAGCAGCCCCCAGGTCTGCGCTGAGGACCTACTAGGCGCCCAGCAGCGCTCAAGGCTCCCAGGGAGCTGAGCTCATTGGGGCTGAGAGTCCAGCCAGACAGCAAGCAGGGCCCTGGGCTGGGTGTTGGGGGCCAGCTCTGCCTAACCTGCTGTGGGACCCCAAGCCTATCAGCACCCCTAACTGGGCCTCGGTTCCCCCACCACAAAATGAAGGGGCTGAGCTCCTGCTAACACGCCCTGACTCTAGTTGGAGAAGCCGGGAGTGTCTGTAGGAGATAAGAAGCCACACAGATGGATTATGTTCAGCAAACTTGCAGGACGGCCTGCTAGGATGGGGGCTGGGCACCCATGGTGGATGGAGAGGAAGAGGCCCAGACCTCAGACAGGGCACCCCGACCCAGGATGAGAGAGAAGACGGTGCTGGAAGGACACGGAGCACTTTCTCCCAGGGACACGGGAGGGGAAAGCGGCGGGGGTGGAGAGAGGCACGAGGCAGACGGGGCAGCAGGTACAGGGAAGAGGCTGTGCCCATCCGGAGGCAGTGGGGAGCCATCGGGGCTTCCGGGCGAAGGGCGAAGGCTGCCCAGGGCAGAAGGGGCAGCTGCTGGCCTGGGGCGCCACGAAGCTCCGTGAGATGCAGATGCAACCTCAGTGCCCAACACCGGGGACTGTTACGGATGGGTCAACCCCCAAGTCCCGCTTGGAGGACTCTTTAATGATGTGAAAACTGTCCTCAACATAACATTAAGTGCAGAAAGCAGAATATAAAATTGACTACAGAATTATCCCAATTTTAGCAAAATATGGATATGCATTTTAAAAATGGTAACAAGTGCGTGAAGGTGTTAGCAGCCGTCACCCTCATAAAGCAAACATCTCCTGGGGAACGGCTGTGAGCCCGGCCCGGGCACAGGCCCTCCCCAAACACTGTCTTTCTGTCCTCATCCCGCGAGGGACCCACACCATCTTATCCCACCTGCCGACGGACCCAAGGTGCAGAGCGGCGGGGGCGTTTGCCCAGGGCCCCTCCACAAGCGGGTAGCTTGGGAGTCTAAGGCCCACACTCAGCAGAGGGATTTACGATGCTTTGTTATTATTTTCCGAAATGTCTATAACGAGCATAATTTTAAAAGGAACAGTCGGAGAGTGTTAGGCATCCAGCAGAATCCGGCTCTGCCGTCTAGTGACCCTGATTCCCCCCGCCCTGGGCCTCAGTTTTCTCGCCTGTCGAGTGGGCACAGTGAGCTCACTCCGCACGATCACTGCACAGATGAGCCGTGGATAAACACTGCCCAGGGCTGGCTGGTGACAAGCAAAGCTTCCTATGCTTCTCCCCCAGCCTCTCCCACCCACCCCCCCGGCCCTCTGGTTTCCAGGGTACACACAACTGTTCCTGGGGTGGGGCTGAGGGGCTGATCTCACCACAGTATGAAGGCCCACCTCTCCCTGGGCCAGGAGAGCACTGGCCCAGTGCTGCTGCCAGGTGGATGTGGAGCCCTGGGACCCAGCCACCACTGTGTCATCTCGGGGGAGCCCAGGCCACCTCAGCTGGCTTTCTCACCTACGCCATGGGGCACAGCCCTGCTCAGCCTGTTTAATAAATGTGTTGAATCCGCAGCCAAGTGACAGCCCTTGGGCAGCCATAACAAGCTGTGTTCAGTGCCTGAGGGCTCCCCTGGACGGTGACATGAGCTGGGCAGGTGGGAGGGCTTCACCTCGCACTGACTCTCACACACAGGGACACTGAGGCCCAGGGGGTCGGGGGCTGAACTGTGCCTTTTCCCAGGAAGGTCCCAATTTATGCCCACTTTGTCCCAAAAGAATGGCCCCCCTCCCTCTCAGCAATGCTCCTTTTACAGGTGACCAAGGTTAACGCCACCAGTGTGAGACACATGACACTGTTCACAGAGGTGGACACACTCGCTCTGGTATTCGTGCCCCAAACACAAACCCCAGTCCAATCATGAGGAAACGTCACAATCCCAGACGGAGGAACATTCGACCAAATACCTGGCCTGCGCTCTAGCACTCTTGAAAAGGGTCAAGGTCATGAAAGGCAAGGAAAGACGGAGGGAAATGTCACCGACTAAGGACAAATAACAGCTAAACGCAATGTGGGATCCCAGACGGACGGGGTCCTGGGCCAGCTGAGCACGTTAGTGGGGTTACCGGCATGGTGTGAATTTCCTGGTTCCACTAGGGGAAGCTGGGTGAAGGGTATGCAGCAACTCTCTGTACTACCTTTGTAACTTTACCGCAAATCTAAAATTAGTTCAAAATGAAACATTAAAAAGAAAAGAAGGATCCTGGTTTGGACATTTAACGCGCATAGTCTCCTACTTTCTCCTCGATATTGTTGTCACTGCTTCGGTCCCTAAGCCCCACCCCTGACCCACCTGCCACCAAGGCCCCTCAGAGTTTCCTGACCGTTTGGTTTTTATTTCTTATTGCTTTTGATTAATGGAAATGAGAGTCATATAACATAAAATGAACCATTTTAAAGTGCACAGTTCAGTGGCATTTGGTACATTTCCCAATGTTGTGCAACCATCCATACCAAGTTCCAAAACATTTCCATCACCCCAAAAGACGCCCACCCATCAGCACTCACTCCCCATTCCTCCCTCCCCCAGCCCCTGGCAACCACCCATCTGCCTTCTGTCTCTGTGGATTTACCTTTTCCGCACATTTCACATAAATGGAATCACACATTATGTGGATTTGGGGTCCGGCTTCTCTCACTGAGCGTATTTTCGAGGCTCACCCACATTGTAGCCTGGGTCCATACTTCTCCCCAAGGCGTTGTGGGCAGGGGCGCTCGTGTCACCCTGCCACAGCACCCAGCCAGTGCCCAGGAAATCCCCAGCATGCCAGCTGATGGGGCTGGAGAGCCCACCACCCTGGTCCCTTGCTGTGCAGAGCAAACAGACGCCCAGGAAGAGGTGGTGGCTCTCCCCGCTGCGGTGACAGAGTAAGGCCTGAGCCCACGCTTCTGCTCACCCTTCCAGGCTGCTGTGTTTATGCACCACTGGGCCAAGGGGATTAAAGGGTCTGCCCAGCCTGAGGGTCAGAAAACAGGTAGGTCAAATGCCCCACATGGAGAGAGCCCAGGCAAGGAGCTTCCTGGGGCTTCATGGGGACTGCCAGGCTCTTGAATCACCCGATTAGGGGACCCACCAAGCTGAGTCATGCTGGGCTGGGCTGGGCAGGGCAGGGCAGCTGGCGCAAGCAGGCCTGAGGGAGATCCATCCTGTGATGGGGTTAGGGTTAGGGTTTGGGTTAGAGCCTCTCCAGTGGCCAGGAGGGGGCTCAGGGCTCAGGCAGAGAGGCAAAGCCACCCACCTGCCCTTTATTTCTGTTTCCGTCAGAAGGTGACTAAGAGCCCAAACCTTGGCTCTGCCTCCAATTTTCTTGGTGAAGCCAAGCCAAAGCTCCTCTCTGGGCCTCGGTTTCCCCTTACATCAGGTGGGTGTAACCTGCCCTGCGTGCTTCATGGGGTCGTGGGCAGGCTCAAGGGAGGTCCAGGTAAGCCAGGGGATGTGGGGGTCAGTGTTGGGGACCACTCATCTCTCCAGGAGAAGAAGCAGCCACATGGCGCAGACCCAAGGCTGAGAAAATGTCAGCCAGTTGGTCACCCAACACTCAGTGGGTGAAAATGCTTCCAAAAGGCCCCGCCCTCAAGGCCTGGGGCCACTGAAACAGAGGCCAAGAACGGGCCAAGCAGAGAGCTCAGGCCTTGGGGTCAGGAGACAGTGCAAGGCCTCTGGGAGTGAGCGGGGGGGGGGGGGGGGGGGTGGGGGGTGGGGGTGGGGGGGGGTGGGGGGGGGGCGGAGCCTGGTGCAGGGCCCGGCTGTCTTCATCCTGGGTCATCACGGCTTCACTCCGGCTTCACAACAGCCGCAGGGGTGGGGCCAGCTGCTTCTCTTCTCAGGCCCGAGTTCCACATCTCTCGGCCTCCATAGTGGACTCCACTTTCCAGATGAGGAAACTGAGGCACAGGGAGTCACAAAACTTTCCAGGTCTGGGTGACTCTGAGACCTCCTGAAACACCCCTCCAGTTCCTGATCTGGGAGTCTGCTGGCCTCAGCTCTGGGCCACACAGCCAGTCACAACGATGGGCTATGTAACCTCTCCTCTCTCAGCTTCCTCCTCCATCTTGACAAGGCACTTAAGCCCTGCCCCAGAAAGCTGCGGGGGTGCCCAGGGCTCATCTCAGGCCACTCCCACCCCACCTCAGCCATTGCACCCCCTGCCTTGGTGCCAGAGGATTCTCTCAGGACCAACAGCCTCACTCTCTCCAGCACCAGGGCCAGTGTCCCAGCCCCGACGAGGCATCAGGTCCCAACTGGGCCCTTGGGCAGCAGTTTCAGGATCTGAATCCTCCCTGCCCCTGGGGTGAGACTCAGGATCTCTCGTCCTAGTGATGCTTCACTCCTGGGCCTCTGTGTCCCCGTCTGTGAAGGGGGGGTTACGGCAGTGGGCCTCTGGAGGAGCTTTCTGTTCTCTGAGGCCTCCCTATAGAAGGTGATAGAAACTGCTGCTCAGAAACAGAACAGAGTTTTGCCGTTTCTCTGGTCCCCACCTCCAAGCTGTACCCAGCTCCTCCTGGGCCTTATCTCTCCTTCAAGCCACCACCGATGGTCCCAGGGACTTGTTTTAAGGCTCCTTTTCTTTTTAAATGACTTACAGCTAATCATCCTCATTACAACCTCTGTTAATCTTTTTCATTATGAAAGTATCCAATGTAACAGACAACAGGTCTGGAAACCCAGCTGGTCTGGGATGGGGTGGGGCTGGGGGTGACAAAGGGGAATCTGCTTTATGGAGACTATTTATTGAGACAGAGAGCATGCTCAGGCATTGCTTGCACAATCAAAAATAAGTAAAAGAAAATATAAATAAGAGACAGATTCAGAAATGAAGTAATGAAAAGTCAAAAGTGTATACGGCACAAAGTAGGCTCGCCCCCCATCAGCACCTCCCCTACCCCCACTCAGCGATCCACTGTCAACGGTTTCTGGTTTCTGGCTGAACCAGCTGGACACCATTCAGTCATGGCCAGGCAGACACACACACACACACACACGCACGCACACACGCACACACACACACACACACACTCCAGGCACACACTCCTCTGGGCATGCACTGTGGAGGAAGCAGGGCTTTGAAATCAGACCACGAGCATTTGAACCCCAGCTGCACTGCTCTGTGTCCCTGGGCAGTTTCCGTCAGTTTCCCCCCGGTTCAAAGGGCTCCCGTGGCGGCCCAGGATTCTGTCTGAGCTTCCCTCTGGGGAGGCTGAGCAGCCTGTCTCCCTGCTCCCCGAAGAGGCTTGTTCCTTGGCCGTGACCCTTTGGAACACCCTCAGTCACACATCCTTAGGGGAGGCTCAAGTCCTGCCCCTCCTGCCATCCACTCTGCAGCACGTGGCTGGTACCGGGTACCATCATGCCCTAGCAGGCCAGCCCGAGAGGCTCCCAATCCAGGCCAGGCCACAGGCCTCGGCGAGGCTGGTTCTGGCACTCAGCCAGGTGTTCACAGCTGGAAGCCCCCCTGTAAGCAGATAGGGTCGAGTGCCCCCCAAGGAAGAGAACCACACATGGCTTTCTTGACACAAGAGAAGCCATTTTAGGCCTAAGCCGTTTTGTGATCTAAGCCTGGCCACAGTGCTTGCCCTTGAACAGGCCTCTAATAATCTTAAGGGAATGAAAGAGCAGACAACTGTTATCAGGCAAGAGAATTAACAATAGCAAAGATAATAAATCAGTTGTAAAGACTCCCAGTTCTGTCTCAGTGGTAAAGGTTACCCCGAAACACGTTTTTGAGCTGTTTTGCAGAATTTAAACACATCTCCCTACCCCCACCCCAAGTGCGCAGCTACCAGATCAACTGGAACCTAAGGGACAAGAAGCTGACCTTTGCTGACCCGTTGTAACTTCAATCAACTAAAGCTTGGACTCTACAGACCTCTGCCCCAATTCTACGTTGAATTCTCCTCTGCTCAAGCCCCTTCATGAATATGCAGCTTAAAACTTCCCCAGTTTTGCTGTTTGGGGAGACACTTCTTTGGGAAAGCTCCGAGGTGCTCTCCTTACTTGTTGGAAGTAATAAATCCTTCCTTGTCCCGATCTTGGGCTTGGTTGTGCCTTTTGGCTCGGCACCCACCGAGAGGCAAACCCAGTTTTCCGGGAACACCACGACCCCTCCCACCTGGGCTCCCAGCTCCTTTGCAGGAGGGGCAGGGGACAGGCAAGTCCCAGGGGATGCCCTGCCCACACCGGGATGTGTAGGCTACAGTGCACCTCAGCACTGGACGGGGATCTAGGGACCCGGTTCTAAGGCTCCGCGGGGCCTTCACTGGCTCTGGACAAATAACTTCCCCTTCTCTGGCCTGGGTTTCCTCCCCTAGAAATGGGGTGTCTCAAGCGGATCAGGAGCCCGAGGTCTCCCAGGCACTTTGTGATCCTCAAGGTACCCCGCTCCTCCACTCCCGCCCTCTGCCGGCCGCGGCTGCTCAACTACGGATTGGGCGGGAAGGGGGGGGTGCCTGGTCCCTCCCGCGGCTCCGCTTCCCGCGGGACCCGAGGGCCCGGCAGGGTGCGGCGGGGCGGGGTTGCCCAAGTTCCCCCTTCCGCACCCCCAATCCCGCCGGAACCCGGCCGCGCAGGAGCGCCGACCGCGGAGGCCAGGGCCGGGTGGAGGGAGAGAGGGGTCACCGCCCCCCCCCCACCGTCGGCCGACCCAATGGCCGGGTCCCCAGTGCTGCCCCGCGGCCGCCCCCCGGCTCCCCGCCACCTCCCGCCGCAGTTTCCCCTCGGGCCCCGCGCCGGCGGGCGGGCGCTGTCGGGGGTCGCTGCCGCGCGGGGCCCCCTTCCCGCCGCCCCCTCGAAGCCCCGTCCCCACTCACCAGCGTCGAGGACTCGCTAGGAGAAAGGCACTGCGCGGCGGAAGGTGGGGTCCGGGCCCGGCCCCGGCCCCGCCCGCGAGGCCCCGCCCACCCCGGCCCCGCCCGGCTTGGCTGGAAACCCGGGCGGCGGCCGCCTACAACCCCGCGGGTTGGGGCGCTCCCTCTTCTGGCCGCCCTGCCAGGAAGACGCGCCTCCGCCTCCCCCGGGCACGAGCGCGCCTCCCGGCCGCTTCTCCTTCCCACCGTGACCGCCCCGCCGCGCAGACACCGCCGGCTCTGCAGGCAGGTCGCGTGTCTTCTTGTGCCTCATTTCTCCTATCTGTAAAGTGGGACGATAGAGATCACCGATCTCAGAGAGGGGAATTACGTCGCCTGACGGCAGAGCCCTGAACATCCTTCTACACAGCAACCCTGGCCACCATCTCCGGAGGAGAACCCCAGTTCCTTTAGCTGTTGCCCCAGGACAGGAGGCAACGCTGCCCTCTTAGTCCTGGCCCAGCCTCTCTGTGGCTGGCTCCCTCTGCCTCCATCTCCTCATCGGTAAAATGGGCACAGCATGGTGGGACTAAGGAGGATGCCACATGGTAATGCAGGAGACCACAGACGCTTGGCATTCAGTGACCATCATAGCCCAGAGGTGGCCTCCAGTTTGCCAGGGTCACCCTGATGGGACAGCATGTCCAGGCCCAGGCCTTGGGCACTTCACCGCCTCATCTGCACGCACTGCTTTATTACTGCAGCCCAGGGCCTGTCACTGCCCCCTTGACTAAGTTGGCCTGGCAGGGCCCGCAGACTGCCAGAACCACAATTGCCCAAACTGGACACTTGGGGTGGGGGTCGGGAGGCCCAGGTGAACTCTGCCTGCTCCTCCTGGGCTGAAGTCTGACTTTCCGAGGCCCTGCCTTTTTTGCCTTCATGGGCCTCTTCTACCTTTGACTGCGTTTGTATAAAGGCAGGTATAATCCAGGCTGGGTTCTTTTCATCTTTTTCTTCTGATTTTAAAAGAAATTAAAATATTTTCCTGGATCCCTCAAGGTACCTTGGGCCCACACATTGGGACTACTGTTCCTCATGAAGTTGGTCTGGCCACGCCTCCCAGCAAGCTGCCAGCCCTCACCCTCTTCCTGTAAGGAGGTGCCCAGTGGCTTGGCCGAGTGGCAAACCCGCCTGCCCCGGAAGACCCGTGGTGGGGAAGCAATGCAGCTTCCCTCCCGCCTCTCCCCTCCTGCTTGCAGGGCTCTAGGCCCACGGGGCATCCTGGGAGGCAGCGATTTCTGGTCCCAAATACTTGCTGGGCTCCAGGGCCCGGTGTGGGGGGCAGAGAACAAACACACTAGGCCCGCCCTTTTCACAGATGAGCCCCTGCAGTTCAGAGGGCCAGTGGCCGCCGGAGGGATTAACACTGCAGGTCTAGATGAGATGTGGATGCCCCTCATGGGGTGCCGGGAAGCCTCCCGTTACTTGTGCCCCCCTCTGCCCAACCCCACACACCCCACCTGAGCCTGGGCAGCGGCCATCATCCTCCCTAGCTGGCCCCCAGGGAGTCCCTTCCATGCCCCTCCTCTGCTCGGGACCCTCTGTGGCTCCCTTAGGATACAGTCCAAGCCTTTTACCTGGCACTCAAGGCCCTGACTACCTGACCCTATCCCACCTCCGTGCCTTTGCATACACTGTTCCCCCTGCAAAGAGGATCCTTCACTCCCACCCTAGGCAACTCCACGTGTCCAAGTCTGACTGCTCCCCAGTGTCACCCCAGGAAGCTCTTCCAGAACCCCGACTCTGTACCACCCCCACTCTAATCGGGCAGTGACCTCTGAACTTCACAGCACTGAGGACCGGAGCCTCTCCTGGGCATTTGGCATGTGCCAACCTCAAGGGACATATATATTGAGCACCGCAGGTTGCCCAGCTCTGGGCTCAACCCTGGAGGGTACGACACAAGCAAACCCAGCCCCCAGCCTCAGTCGATCGAGGAAGGAGGCATGGAAAACACCTTCCCAATCCCCAGAGAATACTCAGAGAGGTGACAAGGTCACACAGCTTGTCAGTGATGCAGTCAGGATTTATACCCCGGCAGTCCAGGGCCTGCACTCTTAACTATTGTGTCATTCATTAGGCTTCTCAATTCTGTGATTTGAGTACAGTATTTTCTTATATTTTATTTGTGTGTTTACTTTCTTACATGAATAATTCATATTTATTGTAAGGAAATTGGAAAATACAGACAAAAAGAAAAAAATTCACCCACTCTCCCATTACCCAAGCACAGTCAACACTTTGTGAGGTTTTTTATGCCTTTTTCTAAGCATATGCACATGTTTCTTTACAAGAATGCCTTCATGAAATAATTGGTTTTGTATTTTGTTTTCTTCCCCTTACAATAAATCAGAAACCTCTTTCTACATTATCAAACATTTGTCTACATTTAACACGTGTACGCTTTAGAGTAGTAACAAGACGCCCGTCTGTCCACCCCCCAGGTTAATAAGAAGAAGATTCCCAGTGCCCTAGGAACCTGGCACTCTCTCTGGTGATTGCTCCGGCCACTCCAGAGGTCACCTCTATCTTGACTTTTGGGTTAAACATGCCCTTACTTTCCTTTAGAGTTTTATTAAGACCCTTAGGTATGTCTCCCTGAGCCCTATATTGATTTGCTTCAAACAGCTGAGGGGCAGCATGCAGCTGGCTGGAGAGAGTGGACATGATGGCCAGGGCAGAGGAAGGCCCCTAGGAAGGTGAAACTGAACTGAGCCTCTGGGGCACAGACTGGCCTCAGCCTCCCTGAGCATTGACAGGAGTCCCTCTGGGGCAGCCGGTGGGCAAGGCTGGGTGTGCAGCTCCCCTGTCGGCACATCCCGCCAGGCTGTGGTGTGGACATTCAACATGAAATAGTCAGAGGCATGGGCTGTGTGTCTTCTTGCTTCTGAGCTCACTGCACCTGTGTCCAGACCTCAGGAGCAGGGGTGGACACTTCCGTGAGGCGGAACAGTGTCCTTCACCGAGCCAGGCAGCAGGGCATGGAAGGGAGAACAGGGTCTCATCAGCCTGTGATCAAGACAGCCAAGTGTGGACGGGAATCTAGGCCAGGCTCACCAGATATTCAGTTCCTAAACAGGAAGACAGCGACAGGTGGCAACTTGGTGATGACAGCCCTCTGTGCATCTCTGGTGTACCGGCTGCTCAAAGGCCTGGCGCACAGGTCATCCTGGGATCTCTCTTCACCTGGGGGTGGTCTTGACCCCTCTGGTAGCTGGCTCCTCATTTCCTGGACAGCACATCTCGCCCTTCCTGGTTCCCCCGTGTTTGCGATGAGCCCATCCTCCAAGGATGCAGTCTTTTTTATTTTTATTTTTTAATTTATTTTTTTTGGCTGCGTTGGGTCTTCGTTGCTGCGCGTGGGCTTTCTCTAGTTGCGGTGAGCGGGGGCTACTTTTCATTGCAGTGCGGGCTTCTCATTGCGGTGGCTTCTCTTGCTGCAGAGCATGGGCTCTAGGCGCGTGGGCTTCAGTAGTTGTGGCGTGTGGGCTTAGTTGCTCCGCAGCATGTGGGATCTTCCCGGACCAGGGCTCAAACCCATGTCCCCTGCAATGGCAGGTGGATTCCTAACCACTGCGCCACCAGGGAAGTCCCCAAGGATGCAGTCTTAAGAAAGGCTACATAGGAGGTATCTTTTTTGAGATCTTGCACTCTATCCCGTGGTTGACTGATGTTTGACTGAGTAAAAATTCAAAGTTGGAGATCATTGTCCTTCAGCATCATGGAGACGTGCCGTTTTCCAGCTGCCATGGTGCTGCTGAGCAGACTGAAGCCATCCTGTGTTCTGAGCCTTTGTGTGTAACCCCTTTTGTTCTTCCTGGAAGATTTTAAGCTTTTTGTCCCCAGAGTTCTGGAATTCCATGCTGATATTCCTCGATGTGGGTCTAATTTCATCCAATGTTCCAGCTCTCAGGAAACTCATCTCTTTTATTTTTCAGAAACTGAATTTTTGGAGGGGATGATTTCCTTCCCTCCATTTTCTCACTTCTCTTTCTGGAATCCCTATTACTCAGAATCCTGGACTTCCTGGGCTTGTCTTCTAACTTCCCTTCCTCTCCTGCTTCTCATGGTTTGCTTTTCTCTTTTTTTGTAAACTTCTGTGACGTTTCCTCAACTTTCTCTTCTTGGCCCTCTATTGATTTTTTAAATTCAGCTATCTTATTTTTTTATTTCCAAGGGATTTTTGTTGTTGTTGTTTTCTGAAGGTTCTTTTTTAAAAAAAAAAAAACTTCCTGGACTTCCCTGGTGGTCCAGTGGTTAAGACTCCGTGCTCCCACTGCAGGGGGCACAGGTTCAATCCCTGATTGGTGAAGATCCGGAATGCTGCACAGCGTGGCCAAAAAAAAAAACTATAAAAAAAAAAAAAACTTCCCATACATTTTTCACTGATGCAATGTCTTCTCTTACCTCTCAACTATCAAGGATAATTTTCTTAAAACAATTATTTTCTTCTCTCATCATAGTCTCTGATTCCTATGCATTGTAGTTATTTTATTTTATTTTTTTCTGTATGTAAGAGGCTTTCCTCAGATGCTTGGGAATCTTTGCCTGGCTGCTCATGATAAGAAGAAAAAAGGAAAATAAGTCTTTGGATGGTATTTGTTGAATTAGCTTCACTGTAAGTTGAACTTGGTGGTCATTTGTCTGGTAACTTCCTGGACTGTCAATATCTTCAGCATTTTCCTCTTGTACTGGTCAGATTCCCCCAGGCCCTCCAGTTCTTGCCTGGAGGGTAGGGGTCTGGTGGCACGTTTCTGGGAGCCCAGTGGTGGGGAGCATGGGAGGCGATCTCTGCATTCAGCAGTCAGTATCCACCTGTTTCAGCAGAGAACCCACGTTCACCATGATCCCTGGCCTGCCCAGCCCTTTCCAGAGCTAAGTATTTGCCAGAATGAGGGAGGGGTATCACCCAGGGGCTAGAGAGAGGGAAGACATCTAAAGATCTAACTGTTCTTCAAAGACACCTTCAAATCGTTCTCTTAATTTCAGCCTTTTTTAACCCTTAGATCTAGAAGTGGCTAGGGCTACCAGTTCCTAAGCGTTTAAGGATTCTGTTGTATAAATAAGGGTTGGTTCTCAGCCTTTGGCTGTCTGGAGTCTGCTGAATCAGGTAATACTGGTCATCCTGGTTTCCAGCTTGAAGAGATTCTGTTGCTGGGGCCCCCTTTCCTGTTCTCCCTGTCCTTGTGTTTTATGTCTTTAAAAGATTTCTTTCCTCTGGGTTTATGTGCTTCTGGAGGCAGCGTGTGCTCTGTTCATGTCTTAACCTGAAAACCTCCTCCATATCTTTTATCACCACAGCATTGTATAGATTTGCCATCATTCATTTAACTAATCTCCTCTTGCTGGATATGCACCTCATTTCCTCCTTTTCTGTGTCAAAAGCAAGGCTGCTGCGGATGACTTGAGAGCTCATCTGATTCTTTTCTCAGGACAAGCTCACTGCAGTAGATTTGATGATGTGAGTCTGATCTCGGAGAGACAGCAGTGAGCGGTCCTTAAGAGAGATTGTAGTTCCCTGCCCAGGAGTTGAACCTGGGTAGCCTAGATGAAAACCAGGAATCGTAGCCGCTAGACCACGAGGGGCTAGAGATTAGAAGCAAAGGGGCCCTAGCTCTTTCCCCCATTTGAAAGCAAGAATGTTTCAAAAAGGCAAAAACTGTAAAATCAGGTACAAAGTTTATTATTAGAGACACAGCATAACATGTGGGAGAGCTCACAGACAAACAGTCTGTTTGTTTAAGACAGAAGCAGGGCAGAGATGCGCCCCTGGAGGGCAAGGCTATGGGCCGCCTCTCTAACGAGGAGGAGGGCAGTAAGTCAGAAGCTAGCCAGAAACACACACGCAGAGAGGAGTGTGGGAGTCCTGAATAAGGAGCTCAGTAAAGAGGTGATTTAAATCACGTATATAGGACAGTTCTTCCGGCCTTTGTTTACATTTGGCCAATTATCTCGTTTCTTTTTTCACAGCTGGCGGGTCCCAGGACCCTCCCCAACATGCATGTGCAACATTTTGCTAGGATGGATCCCACTGCAGAGGCCTTCTAGCTGGGTGTGCGTCCACACATACTATGGGGTGGCGGCTGCTCCCTTTCTGACCCCCAAGGAGCCTTCCTGCGCATGTGCAGACAGGGAAGTTTTTATTGACCTCAGGAGTGGGCGCCTCATCTCTTTACCTTAGCAGAGCTCAGCTTCTGCCACTAGCTTTGTCCTTGGAGTGCCTGGGTGAGAACAAAGCTTCAATTTTACTCCACTTGACAAACCCCAGCTGTGCAGCCCAGCGGCCCATCTATCTCCTACCTCAGGTCTACCTAGATCTTTCTCATTCTGAGGTGTGGCGTGAGCTTGTGTTTGTGTGTTGTGTGTGTGTGTGTGTGTGTGTGTGTGTGTGTGTGTGTGTGTCCTGGGCTCCTTAGACGAGGCTGGCAGGGAATGAAAGAGGAGCAGGGGCGTAAAGGGGTGTAGTTAGCGATGAGGTCAGAATTAGACTCTCTCTGACCCAGCCTCGCACCCCCAATTTCCAATCCTTTTGTCACTAACCACCTGTCTTTGAGCCCTTGTCTACTCATGTGTAAATTGAGGATAATAATAGCACCTATTCATCACAGCGTTGCTGTGAGGAATTAAACAGACTAATGTCTGAAAAATATCCAGGGCTTTGTTCAATGGAACAAATATTAATTGGATGCTTATTTTGTGCCTGGCACCGTGTCTGGTTTGTAGGAAACAAAAGAGAGGACAGTGCTGGGAAAATCAGATACAAGAAAGAATGTGGAAGCGTTTCAAGCATTTTTCCCATGCTAGGTTGAATATTACATTGCATTGAGTTGTTTACTTAATAAATATTTTTGAGGGCTCATTGTGGTGCAGTGTCGTGTTTTACTTTTGCCTGCGGAGGTTTAGGTAAGCGTGTGGATCACTTTCGGCATCCGGCGCACAGCCGACAGTTTCAGAGCAGGGGCGGAATCGGTAACAGCGGAACCTTTCTTCCCGCCCGGGGGTGCCTCGGCCCGCCCGGCAGGAAATGCGTCAAGGACCGCGCCGCGCTGCGCCGCCGCAGTCGGGCCTCGGTCGCCCTGGTAACGCGCGTGGGGCCGGTTCCTCAGCATGAACGTCCGGGTCGCGCGGGCTGCGTGGGCCTGGGGCCGGGGCGTGAGCTGCCGCCGCGGCGCCTCGAGCCTCCTGCTGCCTCCCTCGGGCGCGGTGGACGTGGAGGAGCTGCTGCGAGATGCGACAGCGGCGGAGGAAGGGCCCCGGGAGGCCTCGGTGCGGCGGTTGCCGGGCCAGTGCTCGGTGCTGCTCTTCCCCGGCCAGGGCAGCCAGGTGGTGGGCATGGGCCGCGGTCTGCTCCGCTACCCGCGCGTCCGCGAGCTGTACGCCGCCGCCCGCCGCGTGTTGGGCTACGACTTGCTGGAGCTGAGCCTGCATGGGCCGCAGGAGGCCCTGGACCGCACCGTGCACTGCCAGCCTGCCGTCTTCGTGGCTTCGCTGGCCGCCGTCGAGAAACTGCATCACCTGCAGCCCGCGGTGAGGCCCGAGGCCCGGTGGCAGGCCGGGGAGAATGGGCTCTGCCCGAGCTCTCACAGCTAGGTCGCGGTCCAGCCGAGGCTCCCGCCTGCCAGGCCGGCGTGCTCCAACGTCTGATGTGTTCGGCAGATCCTTACTGAGTTCCCACCCGTGCGGGGCACTGCTGTAGGCCCAGGGGATACAGCCTACAACAAACAAAACAAGGATCCCTGCGCTTGGGGAGCTTGCATGTTAGGGCACGGAGATAGATAATAGAGAATAAATACGCTATGTAAATTACATAGTGTGTTAAAGATAAGTGTTTCAGAAAGAAGAATAGAGCAGGGAAAGGGGCCAGGGAGTGGAGGGCCGGGTTGCGATTTTAAATGATCCTTAATCATTTAATTAATTACTAAATGATTTTAGAAGGATTAAGCTTCACCTTTAAAGGAAGGATCATTGAGAAGGTGATATCTGAAAGTATTAGTTCACTTGAAGTTGTAAAATGATTGCTATTAAGATTTATTATCACAACAGTAATTGTTAAGCTCGTACTTTACCCCATTTCATCCTCACAACAACCTTGTGAGGTAAGTACTGTTACTTTGTGGGTAAGGAAAGAAGACTCAGAGATATTAAAGGAATTAGTTTAAGTGGTCATGTCAAGTCATGATAATAACATTCATCCAGTGCCTGTCCTGGGCCAGGTCTGTGCTGAGCGATTTAGGGGTGTTATCGCCATGTAATTCAGCAGCCCTGTGAGGTCGGTCCTGCTGCTCTCCCCATTTCACAGATGAGATAACTGAGGCGCAGACGTTAGGGAACTCTCCCAGGCTAAGAATCAAATCCAGCGGTGACTCTGAAGGTCATGCTCTTAACTTCTGTACTTAGCATCCTCTGTCTCCATCAGCCTGAGAGGCAGCACCAGGGCAGAAGCAAGAGAATCCAGAGCCCTGGGTTGGCATCACAGCTCAACCAAGGAGTCCGCCAGTAGGCTTTAACTTGCCTTGCCAGTTAAAGTTCCTCATCAGTAAAGGGCTGGATCAGTGATAGTCAAGGCCACTTCTGTGTGTTGTCTTCTAGCTGGAGCACCAGGCCAGCAGAACCTGGCTCACTGAACTGCTGAACCCCTGTCAGCTTGCAAGTGCAGAGCCCCGGACTGAACTCGCCTGAGAACTTGGCCTCATGTTCTTCTGCATGTGTCACTGCAGGTTATTGAGAACTGTGTTGCTGCTGCTGGATTCAGTGTGGGAGAATTTGCAGCCCTAGTGTTTGCTGGAGCCATGGAATTTTGTGAAGGTACATAGGAAGAGGTTTGGCTTTTTGGGTTTTTAAAAAATATTTATTTATTTGGTTACATCGAGTCTTAATTGTGGCATGGGGGATCTTTCATTGCGGAGCGCGGGCTCCAGAGCGCACGGGCTTAGTTGCCCTGTGGCATGTGGGATCTTAGTTCAGTGACCAGGGATCGAACCCACGTCCCTGCATTGGAAGGCAGATTCTTAACCATTGGAACACCACGGAAGTCCCAAGGTTCGGTTTTATGCATGGGGTATTGTCTTGCTGGGCTTACTGAGGACAAGGGGCACTGCCAAAAATAATTCTGGACCTACTCAGGGGTAATAGAGAAGGGAGCCATGGGTGGGGGTGACAGTGGGACCCGAGGACCAGACTTCACCTTGATTCCCCTTTAAGTTTGAAGGGTTCATCAGGGAATTTCTTTCTTCTTGTAGTCTTGTGAAATCTTTTTGCTTTAGTGTCTCCCACTACTGTGCATTCTTAGTCCACTCGTGTACCTCCAGTGCCTGTCGTGTGGTAGATCATCAATAGATTCCCATTAAGTGAAAAAGAATAAATCAGTGTTTGATCTTGAGTCATATCAGTTCCACTTCTTAAGATTTTTGTGTATAAACAGGTCAACATTTTTGCTTATAGTTAAATACAGACAGAGGACTTGAATAGACATTTCTCCAAAGAGGATATACGAAGGACCAACAAGCACATGAAAAGATGTGCAACATCACCAATCATTAGGGAAATGCAAATCAAAACCACAGTGGGCTACCACTTCATACCCACTGGGATGGCTTTAATTTAAAAAACAAAAGAGGAAAATAATAAGTGTTGACAAGGATGAAGGAACCTCACACATTGTTGGTGAAATGTAAAGTGGTGCAGCCATTGTGGAAAACAATTTGGTGGTTCCTCAAGTTAAACATAGAATTACCATGTGACCCAATAGTTCTACTCACAGGTCTATACCTAAGAAATGAAAACATATGTCCACACAGAAAAACTTGTACACAGATGTTTATAACAGCATTATTCATAATAGCCAAAAGGTGGAAATGATCCAAATGTCCATAATCAGATGAATGGATAAACAAATTGTGGTAGATCCATCCAGTGGAATATTATTCAGTCATAAAAAGAAATACTTATGTTGCAGCGTGGATGAACATCAAAAACATGCTAAGTGAAAGAAGCCAGACACAAAAATCACATTTTTATATGAAATGTCCAGAATACATAAATCCAGAGATACAACAGATTAGAGGTTACCGGGGATGGAGGGAAGGAGAAATGAGGTGTTTTATGGGCTGATGGAAAGTTTTGAAACTAGAGCTGGTGGTTGTACAACATGAACACAACAAATACCACTGAATTATACACTTGAAACTGGTTATATTTTATGTGAAATTCACCTCATTGTTTTTTTAAAAAAGCATTATAGGAAAGAAGCATTATCAAGGAAGTGGAAAAAAATTTTCATATTTCTACATCCTAATAAAACTATACAAATACAGTTTTATGTGTATGTAATTTGCAGGATTATTGACATTCTGTGTTTTTTCACTTGACAATTTGCATAGTTATTTAATGCCTGCCTGGGAGGGTCTCCACGTTCCTGTGGGTCTCTCCTGCCTGCTAACACAGGCTTTTAAAGTATTTGCTCCACAGTTCTGCTTGTGTAAGGGCTAAAAGTCCAGTACAGATATATACGGTGCCGGGTGAACAAAGGTGTGTTAGAGAGAAAGGGTGCAGGGTTTGTTCCTCAGACTTTGTTGTCCCATCAAACCCTGGATTGGTCCCTTAACCGCTTCTTGGTCTGATCATCTCCCTCCCCAGCAGGGAGCAGGCCCAGGACCAGGATGATAGCTGTCCAGTAATTGCAGTCCATTCTTTTTTGTTTTGTTTTTAAATTTTATTGAAGTATAGTTGATTTACAATGTTGTGCTAATTTCTGCTGTACAGCAAAGTGATTCAGTTATATTATACATATATGCTTTTTCATATTCTTTTCCATTATGGTTTATCACAGGATATTGGATATATATCCCTGTGCTCTGCAGTAGGACCTTGTTGTTTATCCGTCCTGTATATAATAGTTTGCATGTGCTAATCCCGAACTCCCAATCCTTCCCTCCCCCACCTTCCCTCCCCCTTGGCAGCCACGAGTCTGTTCTCTATATCTCAGTCTGTTTCTGTTTCATAGATATGTTTGTTTGTGTCGTGTTTTAGATTCCACATATAAGTGATACATGGTATTTGTCTTTCTAACTTACTTCACTTAGTATGATAATCTCTAGGTCCAGCCATGTTGCTGCAAGTGGCATTATTTCATTCTTTTTTAGACTAATATTCCATCATATATATGTACCACGTCTTCTTTATCCATCTGTCAGTGGACACTGAGGTTGTACCAGGGACAGCACCCTGCCTTTTGATGATGGTGGTACCATATATGTATGGTTCAGATACGTAGAACTGTGGCTTGTAGACTGGTGATGGATACCAATATCAATGTCTCCAGCACACAGTGTGGAATTTGTGCTTTGTTTTTCGGGTCTGGGCTTCTCTTCTCCATTATGTGCCTTGATTTTTCCAAATGCACTTCTCTCTGGGTAGGTTTGTATGCAGTGAAAATCCGAGCTGAGGCCATGCAGGAAGCCTCGGAAGCTGTCCCCAGTGGGATGTTGTCCATCCTCGGCCAGCCTCAGTCCAAGTTCACCTTTGCCTGTCTGGAAGCCCAGGAGCACTGCAAGACTTTGGGCATAGAGAACCCCGTGTGCGAGGTGTCCAGCTACCTCTTTCCTGACTGCAGGGTGATCTCAGGACACCTGGAGGTTGGTGTTCACGGGAGCAGCCTTCCTAGACCCCAGTCCGGTACAGAAGGTTGGAATTATTCCACACCTGGGAGCTCACAGAGCGTAACAGGTGCTCTGCCCAGCCCTGGTCCTTGGGAGGCATCTGGGGGCCAGGGGTGTGTGTGATGGAGCGAGCACTGCAGAGAGAGGCAGGAGGCTGGGGTACTGTCTCCGCTCCACCACGTACAGACCGTGGGCAAATTCCCAGCCCACGTGGAAAGTCAAGGGGCTGGACCAGATGATCTCCAGGGCCTTCCTGTGATACATTCTGGGCTTCTCACAGCCTCTGATCCAGTTGCTTCCTTAGAGAGGGAAGCTGTTTCCTGCTGGGTTACTCTGCCCTGCTCTACTTTTTCTTAGGTGTCTGTTTTTGCACCCTTTCCTTCTGTCCATTCTTCCACTCACTGCTGCCCCAGACATCCTTTCTCGGGCAGCTCCTGTGTGGCAAGCACTGAGGACACACGGATGGATCAGCCGGGGTTCCTGCTGTCAAAGGAAGGCTGGCTGTGAACGGATGACTCCAGGTTTCAGGGCACAGTGAGGGTCAGGCTGACTACCAGGGTGCCAGGAGGCGGTGCCTGGAGGGTGAGGTGGCCAAGAGCAGGGGCATCCCAGGCAGACAGGAGCGCCCGACGGAAGGGGCAGTTCTGTACCGCGTGCCTGGCTGGGGAGCGTTGAGCGCAGACCGGATGGGTGCTTCCCCGTCTTGTCTCCTCCGGTCCTCTCTCTGGTCCTGTGCTCTGTGAACCGGGAAGCTGAGGCAGAGAGCCAAGTGCTTAGTGATGGTGGAGGCAGGGTGAGAGCTCCCGTCTATGTCCCTCTGAAGTCCAGGTTTCCTCCACTTGACCATGCTGGTTCATCTCCAGCATGTTAAGGCCTTGCCAGTATGCAGGTGTCCTTACGTATCTCCTCTGAATCAGTGAGAGCCTCTGGGGCAGTTCTGAGATGACGGGAAGACCAGCTACGGTGGCCCCAAGCGAATCACGGAGCTGGCTGCTTATTCCCATTAATAGCCTTGGAAGGAAGCCCATAAGTGGGCCAGGAGGGGCCCCCCAGTCAAGGCAGGAGTCTCCCTCCCAGGCTCCCAGACAGGTGGGCATCCAGTGCAGGTGGCGATTCCTGGGATTCCCAGGTTTGGCCTTTGGTGCTGTTGGAAGTGCTACAGCAAAGAGCTCAGGTGCGGGCAGGGTCCCCTGAGCAGGTGAGTCCCTTTCCAACAGTGGATGTGAAAAAACTCCTTGCCCTTTGCTAGACCCATGCCTGGCCTGAGAGCCAGCCACAGGAGCCTCTGAACCCTGAGGCTGTGTCCTTGACTTCTGTGGCCCTGACCTGGGACTTGAGTTGGATGAATCCAGAGACTTCCCATGGAAAGCACTTAGAGACCATGGCAGTGGTGCAGAAGTGCCACCGAGTAGCTGTCTCCGTAGATGCCGGTGATCAGAAGTGTCCAGGCATGGTAGGAAGGGCTTGGGCTGTGAAGTCCAAGAGTCTTCTGTTCAGAGAGGCACCGGGGCCGCATCCCTCAGTGAGGTGGGGATGGATGGAGCGTGGAATTGGGTGTGAAGCACCAGGTCAGTCAGGTCAGGCTAGACTCTGCTGCAGTGACAGGCCAGACCCCTCCGTGCTTCCCACACGCATGGTTCACACTCCATGACAGTTCGCTGTGCTGGGCTCTGCTCCACTTGGATTTCGCCCCAAGGCTCAGGCGGCTGAGCAGCCTCGGTGTGGAACGGATGGACTCGCTCACGGCAGAGGGAAGTGACACGTGATGAGCCTCGGGCTGAACTGGCCATGCCTGGGCAGCAGGCTAAACTCCTGCAGGGCGGGGCCCACAGAGAGGGACGAACGAGCACCATCCAACCAAAAATATTAATTCCTCCTACCTTTCGGGGGCACAAATAGCTACCCTGCTGTATTTTTTTTTTTTTTTGGCCATGCCGCGCAGCTTGCAGAATCTCAGTTCCTCAATCAGGGATTGAAACCGGGCCACGGTAGTGAAAGCCTGGAATCCTAACCACTAGGCCACCAGGGAACTCCAGACCCTGCTCTATTTTTTCCAGTGGACATGGATGGGCTTGGTAACAAGTCAATAATTGCTACCCTTCTATAGGGTTTGTATACCAAGCATAGTTCTTCATAGCCCTATGAGATAACTATTGTTGTTATCACCGTTTTACAGGTGAGGAAACTAAGGCACTGACAGGTAAAGTAAAAGTGCCCAAGGTCATGCAGCTGCCATGACTTACCTTGAGTCTTCAGGAGCAGCTGGCCCAGCTTCTGAGCAGGCCGTGGATGATGTCAGGTTGGAGGGACGTGGCAGACGGTTTAGTGCATAGGAAGGCCTTTGGTGGATCCCAGTGAAGGGCTGTCAGGGTGGTAGGCCTTGGGCTGTGTCCTGAGGGCACAGGGTCTCTTAGGAATATATACTGTTTTAAAGATGTTTGCAAGTGGTTCTAAATTTGGGCCTGTTAGTCCCAGAGGCCCCTTTTAATCAAGCTTTTGTCTTCTCTAGAGAACCCCAGATGAGGGGTTTCAGACCTTGGATTGTGAAATGAGGCTTGGAATCTTGTGAATTTTCATCTTGAAGGTTATGGAGTAACAAGAAAACAGGCTTAAAAAAACTATGAAGAGTAGCAGAATTCTAATTGAAAACTAACACTAGATACTGCTTTTTCGTTCATCAGATACCTCCTATTTGATCACTTCCCAGCAATCTTATGAAGTAGGTGAAATTGTGCTCATTTTATGGATGGAGGAAAAGAAGTTCAAAGAGGTTGCCTGGGGCCACCGGGCTAGTGAGGGCTTCTGGGACACTGACTTTGCAACTGTGCAGGATGAAATGACACGTGCTGGTGTGTAGAGATAAGCATATCCTATACGTAGGACTGTGATGACATCAGCCAGTGGTGACTGCCTCTCTGTGTGTTTCTTCCCCTAAGATTTGCTTGGCTTAAACCTCCCTTCTTTTGCTTCCAGGCTCTGCAGTTTCTCCAGAAGAATTCCTCCAAGTATCACTTCAGACGCACCAAGATGTTGCCGGTTAGCGGTGGGTTCCATACCAGCCTCATGGAGCCAGCTTTGGAGCCCCTGGCACAAGTTTTAAAGGCAATTGATGTCAAGAAGCCTCTGGTGTCCGTCCACTCAAACGTTAATGGGAATAGATACATGCATCCCAAACACATCCAGAAATTGCTGGTCCAGCAGGTGGTCTCCCCGGTGAAGTGGGAGCAGACGATGCACGCCATATATGAGAGGAAGAAAGGCACCGAGTTCCCCAAAACTTTTGAAGTAGGACCTGGGAAGCAGCTGGGAACCATCCTGAAGAGCTGTAACCTGCAGGCCTGGAGGTCCTACAGTCACGTGGAGGTGCAGGAGGCTGACGAGGGCCTGGACTAGAGCGTGTAGGGGCCTCGCATGACCTTGGCGTGGAGGGGGCGTGGCTGAGGAGGCCGAAGGGGCTGCCGTGGGCCGAGCCCAGCCAGGCCGCCGCCTCCAAGTGACTGGGAGGGATTCTTTGCAGAGTGCTTTGAATGCCACATAACAAGCACTGAAAATGAGTATTTCTTTACATGACACAGTCCATTTCTCCCCCCTTGAAACACATTCGAGTGCTGGGGAGAGATGCAGCTGTGACGGTTCTGTGAAGACTGGTGAGTTCCTGCCCTGCCTCTTGGGCAGGCCCCTCCGCCTCTCGGGGGCTCAGGGGCTCCTCTGTACAAGGGGCTGGAACGACCTGGCTGGCAGCTGTGTTCTGAGGACTGGGAAGGCCTGGCCTGCTGCCATGTGGGTGCCGTGGGCAGGTGGCATGGCCACAAGGCTGACCAGTGCCAGACGGGCTCCTCTGCTGCCCCAGCATCCTCTGGCCACACACGGCCAAAGCCTTAGCTCCTTTGTCACTGAAGCCAAAGGGCTTTAGGACCCAGTGGGCTTTGGCAGCCATTCTGTCCACCCCTTCACTCAACAGTTGGGAGACCCAGGGCCCCATCTGTTAACTTACCACACAGAAAGTATTGAGTGCCTGCTGTATGCCAGGGAGTGAGTGGCCTCTGCCTTGGTAGGGAAGAGGGTCCTTTAGCAAGGCGGGAGTGGTGCGGGGAGGGCGGCTGAGGGCCCTGTTTCCTCCCCCACCCACAGTCATCCCTTTAGACTGCAATCATGGAGTGCCTGCTGTGTGCGGGGCCTGGTTCGGCTCAGGCCCACCCGCAGAGCTTATCCTCGGCTGCTCCGCACCAGGAGCCGGGCGCAGACTCTCTGCTCCTAATATCAATATTAAATATGAGTAATTCTATACTTCTTGGGTGATTTTTTTCATTGTTCAGCAATAGTAGGAAAACCATATTGGGAATGAAATCTCTGAGCTTGTCTTTTGGGGTTTCTTAAAGATTTTTTTTTTTAATTTATTTATTTTTTATTTTTGGCTGCATTGGGTTTTCGTTGCTGCACGCGGGCTTTCTCTAGTTGCGGCGAGCAGGGGCTACTCTTTGTTGAGGTGCGCGGGCTTTTCATTGCGGTGGCTTCTCTTGTTGCGGAGCACGGGCTCTAGGCGTGTGTGCTTCAGTAGTTGTGGCACGTGGACTCAGTAGTTGTGGCTCACGGGCTCTAGAGTGCAGGCTCAGTAGTTGTGGCGCACAGGCTTAGTTGCTCCGCAGCATGTGGGATCTTCCCGGACCAGGGCTCGAACCCGTGTCCCCTGCATTGGCAGGTGGATTCTTAACCACTGCGCCACCAGGGAAGCCCTTTTTTTTTTTTGATGTGGACCATTTTTAAAGTCTTTATTGAACTTGGTGCAATATTGCTTCTGTTTTGTTTTGGTTTTGTGGCCTCGAGGCATGTGGGATCTTAGCTCCCCGACCAGGGATTGAACCCGCACCCCCTGCATTGGAAGGGGAAGTCTTAACCACTGGACCACCAGGGAAGTCCCCTGAGCTTGTCTTTAAATGTTGCTGTTGTGTAGGCACATGTCAAACCCTGGGTAGGGTTTCTCTTTTTTAATTGAAGTCTAGTTGATTTACAGTGTTGTATCAGTTTCTGGTGTACAGCAAAGTGGTTCAAACTCAAACCCCAAACTCCTAAGGGTTTCTCATTTTTAGTTCTGTGTTTCTCAACTGGGGCCCTGTTGGCCTTTGAGCAGAAGTGGTCTTCATTGTATGGGACTGTCCCGCGCTTGTGGGCAGCTGTCCTGGCCCCTAGCCATTACATGCCAGTAGCATTTCCGGGCATTGTGACCCCAAACATGCCCACACGTTCCCACAGCCCTTCCACGCTGAGAACCACTGCATATATTGCCACAGAACCCCATTTTCACCATGGCCTGAGTTTGCGTGCTCTTTGGAGCACAATGAAGAAAGAACTATTATATTTCTTCAAACTTTGTTTTAGAAAATTTCAAACCTTCACAGGGAACTTTGTTATTGTTTTTAAACAATGCTGAGGCTGTTGGAATCCCCTTTGCTGAGAGCTTTGAGAAAGCAAGCTCCCTGCACGGTCCAGGCTGTGGGTGTCTGGCTGGTCTGCGGGCAGCTCTGGGTACAGTCCCACGCAAGGGAGCCGGAGTAGCGGTGGAGGGCGGGCGGGCCTGCCTGCAGGCCTTACTGCTCCTCTGGACATAGCTCTTTGCCTCAAGGGCTGCCCAGTAGGAGGGAACTCAGGGACGCAGGTGGGCAGGGCTGCATCTCTACTACAGGAGCCCTGGAGGGTTGGGTGGGCAGGCCCTTCCCCTGCTGACCCTGAATCTGGACAAGTGACAGAGGCGGGGGATTGTGAAGGGAGCTTTGGGAGGAGTCCTAGGGTGAGGGCCTGGGGGCCATGGTGGACCCTACATCCTGTCCCTCGGCAGGACCTTGGCCAGTTCCTGCCCCCTTGGGGAAGACACCAGTGCTGTCCTTGGTCCGCAGGATCTAGCCCACCCCGAGCTGGGACTCGCACCTGCCACCACATCTCTGGTTCCATGTCCGTGGAGAACCTTGGCCTGCTTCTCCTTCCAGCCACTTGACTCCCCAGGTCTACCTGGAACTGGGCACCGCTCCCCTTCCGTGGTCTGTGTGTCCACTAGGCGTGTGGCAGTGCCCCAGGGCCTGCCATAGAACTGCTGCAGGAGATCGGGGGGCATTGTGTGGAAATTCTCTAGGAATCATGAGGCCAGTGGGTGACCACGTGTCACCCCTGCCCTCTGAGAGGGACAGGCCTCTGGCTCTTCCTTTTAGGGACTGGAGAGCTTTCTGGTATTGCTGTTGACTCAAATTGAAGCCACTCTCAGCTCCTAAGGGCTGAGCATCTTTCCGTTACTGTGGAAACTGCCATGTGGAGCAGCCAGAACGGGTTTGACTCTGGATCCCAATCTGATTGGGATGGGAGGATCCTGGTGTGATGCAAGCCTGGGTCCCCTTGGTCAAGTCCCCTACCTCTGGGCCTCAGTTTCCCCCTAGTTGGGTGGGCTTGTCTGGAGCAGACAAGAGTGAGGTGCTGGCCCAAACAGCTGGAACCGCATTTGCTCAGGAGGTCAAGCGCCGTGTGGGAGCTAAAGCTGTAGCAAGCTAGCTCATCAAGACCCCAGGGTTGCATGAACTGGGAGACACAGTGGGTCAGATGCTGCCCCGAGCTGGCCAGTCTGCCTCCATGCCCAGGCCTGTCTCCCAGCCCAGGGCCTTTGTACTGCAGTTCGGATCCCCCAGCCCCTCCTCAGAGAGGACTTTTCTCACCCACCGCAGGCCCCATCATTTTCTCTGTCCTTTGGTGCTCTCAGAACACATCCGACAATACTCTTAGCTGATTTATGTGCATTTTTTCCTTCCCTAAAAAGAGTGTGAGATCTGAGGCAGGCACCCATGCTGTCTTCACATCCCCAGAACCTGCACCAGAGCTGATGTAGTACAGTGGGGGCTCCTGATACCCATGGGTGGAAAGAATGTTGCAAACCCCAAGACAGGATGATCCTGGGGAATGTATCCCCAGACTCCTGCAGGGAGAGGCCACTGCCCAGCCAGCATCAGCTGCCACCTGGGGGCCCCATATAGTGTTTCCAGTCTCTCTCTTCTCTGAGGAGCCCCAAACTCCTTGAGAAGCCACAGGCAACCCTGGCCACAACCACATGGGTACATGGTTGGGTGGGCAGTTTGTCCTGAGAGCTCAGGATGGAGCAAGCTGGGTGGTCAGGGAGGACTTCCTGGAAGAGGTGCCTCTGGCTTTGGCCTTGCCACATCCTTAGCCACTCTGATTCTACAGTGGGTGCCCGGGCCTCGGAGTCGGTACATCCACACAGGGTGAGGCCTGGGGTCACTTCCAGGTCTATAAGCTTGGTGGGGATGGGGTATTTGTCTGGGATAGAAAGTGACCTTTCCAGATGAAGCAGCCTGCCACAGATGGGGCATCCGAGCAATTGCCTGGGAATTGGGAGATTCTGGGCTCACCCTGTGAGGTTCTGAGGGCCTGACATAGTGACACCTTACACAGGAAAGGGAGTGAAGTCAGGCCTTAAAGCTGCGAAGGGCCAGACGTTGGGGAGCTGTGGCATAAGGCCTAGGGGCCGAGTGGTCCCTTCAGTCATGAGGATTGGAAGGTGCTGGGGAGTGGGCAGGGTGCATCTCCTGCGGGGTCTGGAGGGGGCAGGGTCTCACCAGCCCAGCTGGAAGGTGGAGAGGCAGTGCATCTGCTGGATCAGCTCCGGGGCTGAGTGGAGGGCAGGGAAGGCTCCCCAACCCTGGGCCCTGGAGGGGGCAGGAAGACGAGGCTGCAGAAGGTGCTGGGTTGGGGGAGTGGAATGTGGGTGGGGGAGCTGGAAGAAGGTGGCTCACCCCAGCCCACCGTTGGCGTGAGGTAGGGGACTGGGGGTGGGGAGAGGCAAAAGGGCCTGGCAGGATCTAGAAACAGCACTGGGTCTAGGTCTGGGGTGGGCCGAGCCCGCAGGGTGGGAGGCCTGGCATCCTGCCCCTGCTGCCCCATGCCCAGCCCCCTCTCCGCACCACACCGATGCGAGAATCCCCGCAGACTGCACTGCTCCAGAAGGAAGCGCTGGATAAGCAGATGTGGGGAGAGCAGGCAGCCCAGTTATAAGAGGCACTGACAGCCCAAAGGAAATAATCCCTAATGGCAGACTTCAGGCACTAAGGCATGACAAGGAGGGATAAACCAGCTTGTGTTGGGCCAGACACGCCAGCATTTGCAGGTGCAGGAAGGAGCCGGGAGGCTGTGTGGTACACGCGGGTGCGCAGGTGGCCAGGAGCACGCCCTGCCCTCCCCCAACCCCACAGGCAAAACGCAGCCCACACTGCAAACCCCCGGAGAAGACCAGAGGCTGGCTGGAAACCAACATTTTATTGAGCTCTCCTCACCCCGCAGAAATCTATTCCAGCAGATTCTTTTTGCCACGGGCATCACAGATACGGGGGTGTGACCAGCACTCCCCCCGCTGCCCACTATTTGACCGACCCAAGAGAGGGAGGCTCCTTCTCAGGACGGGCCACTGCAGAGCGGGCCGGGGCCAGGAGAGCAGGTCATTAACCAGCAACGACCCCAGAGGTATAATAAATTCATTTCTCTTACAAAAAACAAGGGAAAAACTAGGATGAACCTCAGTGTCCCAGCACTCAGAGTTTAAATATAAAAAGGGGTCATCAGAAAACAGTTAAAAGACAGCCAAACCAACAAGGCCACCTCCAGGGTGGTGGCTGAGCGGGCGGGGGGCCAGCCCCACCCCACGCGGGCCAGCAGCGGGTCAGTGGAGGCGGCACCCCCAGCTGAGCGTCACCACCACCAGCAGGGACAGCGCCAGCTCGGGCCACGGGCTGGGGGACACCTGTGGGATGAAGGTGGGGGCAAGTGAGGACCTCCAGCCTGCAACAGGCCTGCTCACTGCACACCCGCTCTGTGGCCGCGGGGACAAGGCAGGCGAGGGGTGGGGTGGGGGAGTCGGTTGTGGGGGGGGAAGCAGGTGCACTTCGCTCAGAACTGGGGGGGTCTGGGGCGAGGTGGCCAGAAAGATGAGGAGCACAGGAGGGGTAGGAGAGGCCAGTGGCCCTGAGGACACGGCAGGAGCGGAGGCCAGCCCACCAGGGGCTGCCTGTCTGCCGGGAACTGGTGTGAGGGAATGAACTGGTGGGAGGGACATGCTGCTGTGCTGGTGGGGAGGGAAGGGGAGCAGTCAGGAAAGCTGCTCACGACAAGGAGCAGCTGCCGGATGAAGGCGATTCCCGGCAGAGGGACAAGCACGGCACAGGTGTGGAAGCAGGCAAGGATTCGTGCACCTGGTCCACAAACCAGAGTCTCAAACCTAGAGGCCTTTGGGACCAGGCAGCAGTAGAAATGGGGGAAGCAGGCAGGACCAGGTAGTAGGGAGTGGTGGGGACTGTGGCATCCAGAGAGGGTATGCCCCGTGGAGCAGCTGCTCTACAGCTGGCACCACTTGCAGGAATGTAAGTCAAGGTCATGGAATCAAGGCTTACCCTGTCCCTGAGGGTCAGGAAGCTCCAGAGCCTTCTGTTCTCCCCGAGGTTAGTGAAAGCCACCATAAAACTTCTAAGAACGTCCCTCAGTCCTGTGTGGCTGTAGGGAAAAACAAGCTGTAAGACAAAGGGGGGCAGGGCCATTATGCAGGAACAGGGGCAGAGGTGGCCTTGACTGTAGGTGACAACTGTGGGGAGAAGAGGGCCTGTCCCCTCCCACCCACTGTCAGCCTATCCCCCTTCCCTGGGTGCCTCCACCAATGAGAGGCCTCTCTCTATGGGCTGTTTCTGGTCCCGTATTCATCCTGCTAGGGGTCTGGACTTGCGTCCCGGAGCTGGCCCCAGGGCAACGCTCCACTGCCCACCGGCCCACTGAGGCAGGTCCAGGGGAGGAGGAGCCGTGTTCTGAGAGAGGCCCGGGCCTCTTCCTCAAAGGAAGGCTGCCTCCCCTGGAGACCAAGAGACCATGTCAGCTTGCATCCCGGTCTTTTGTGGTAGGGTCTCTCCGTCCCCACCTGGGCAATTCTGTGAGGTTCCGAGAACCTGCAAGGAAGCCGGCAATTCCCGGAAGCTGAGTCCTCACGCGAGAGCCCCGTGCCACGCAGGAGGCTCCGCCCACACGGCTGGGCACAGAGCTCCATCTTGGCTCACTCAGCAATTCCTGTCATTTTAAGTCAAGGCTCTGCTGGAAAGGGGCTCTCTCGGCTCGACGAGGGGAGGAGAGAAAGGCGCTGGGGTCTGTGGCCCAGGCCAGCTCCAGGAGCTGGGGACCCAGCGGGGGAAGGGGGAGCTGCGGGCTTCAGGGCTGCCCAGGAGCGGAGCCACCGGGGGCCAGCCCTGGTCTGTGGGGGTCCTGGGCCGGGCAGGGGCTCGTCACCTGTACATGGTCATCCGGATGGGCTCGACGAACTGGGGCAGCAGCAGCCTCAGCTCCATCTCGTCGGCAATGGAGGCCAGCTGCATGGCCAAGTAGTGGGGGCCGTCACTGCAGGGAGGCCACAGGGAGCTAGGTGTGGTTGCGCTGGTGACCCACAGCCCCAGACCGACAGGCTCGTCGCGAGGTTCGGGGGCAGGGAACCTTCACACACCCCTCCTCTGGCTCCCACTCTGCTTCAGAAGAAGCCCGTGGGGTCCCCTCCCCTGGAGTGCAAGTCCTAGACCCCGGGGAGAGGGCTGCCCAGGAGAAGCCTGTGCCCGCCCCCCCGTGGGAGTGCAGGGAGACACTGAGAGCCTGTGACAGCAGTCAGCTTCCCTTTCCCCTCCCAGGATAACTGAGTGCCCCAGAGAACCCTGGGAGGGACCCTGGCACGTGTCCCCTGGACCCCAATCCTGAGATTACCTCTGACGGCACCACCCCTTCTCAGAAAGGGGGGCTACCTGGCCCCTGTCTGGGCCCCCCATTCTCACTGAATGAGTCCCTGATGGAAACGGGGGCGTGCACACGCCCACCGGGCACCTGGGCCAGCTTCAGCTCTGCTCTCAGCGGGCTGCCCACATTCCATCCCGGTGACTTGGCTGGGAATTCCCAGGACTCCGAGCCCCTCCCCGCCGAGCCTTGGCCACCCGCCCAGTCTGGGGTAGGGTTTTGCTAGGGAGGGCTGGCCGGCAATCAGGTAGTGGGTTGGGTTGTAGTCAGGACAACACTGCCCCGGGCTCCATCTACAGATGCAGCGTGGAAGGGAAGGTGGCAGATTTTCAGGTCCCTCCAGCCCTAAAATCCCGACCAGTCCCAAACCCCAAGTCCAGGACCTAACGGCTAAGAGATTCCTGAGGCCTAAAGCAGGGGGAAGCGTCCAGAACCCTGGTGCTGATGCTGGGACAATCTCTTCTTGGCTGCCCTGACAACTGGGGTCAGGTCTGCATCTGAAGTGGCCTCCTTCGGATTTTCTAAAACTGAATCCATCTCTTAAGAGGCCTTGAGGTGACTGTGGTCCTGAGGGCCAGGAGGCACCCTGTCTTAAGGCCACAAGCTTGAGTCATTTTGATGGCCAGTGCCCCAGGGCCATACTGGGACTAAGAATATGCTGGGTGCTCTGAGGGGCCCCTCTGTGAGCTGCTGTCAGAGCACAGCTGCCTCGCCCAGGGCACCTGCCTGCATGACACCCGGGGAATTTCCACTCTGCAGCCCTGCCTGGAGAACCCAGAAGGCTCTGCTAACCACCCCGCCACAGTCACTGACCAGGAATGGGGGTGGGCGGGGCCCAGAGGCAATTGGGACCTACCTGTAGGGGGAGACAGGGTGGAACTCCAAAATATTGGTCACGCCGGGAAGCCCCTCACCTTGGTCATCCAGGAAGCCAGGGCCATGGTTTTGCAGGAAGGTGTACAAAAAGAGGTTCCTAGAGAGGGGTCTTGCTTGATACATTTCTTCTCTGGAGAAAAAAGACGTAGACTGGATGCTTTGGGGTGTCACTCACTAGTCACCTTACCTCTACCTTAGCTCCCCCTGGCGTGAATCCTGCTGTGTATGCTGGCTGTGTGCCTCTCTGTTCTGTCATACACCCCTCAGGGATTTGGAGAAGACTCATAAGCGCCCTTGCCTTTTTCCCTTTTTATTTGTGAAAAGAGAATCAGGGAATTCCCTGGCGGTCCAGTGGTTAGGACTTGGCACTTTCACTGCCATGGCCCAGGTTCAATCCCTGGTCGGGGAACTAAGATCCGGAAAGCCGTGGGGCACGACCGAAAAAAAAAAAAAGAGAAAATCAGACTACAAACGTAAGGTTCTAATAGTGGCCTCCAAGAGGCCTGTAGTCAAACTAAAAAACCCAATTGTCTGGCGTCACAGTGGACTAAGGCTGGGCTCCAGCAGGAGAGCCAATTCCTTGGGTTCTGCCAGCTTCCAATTGCTACGCCCCTCGAGCAGAAAAAGCAAATACAAGCTACACGAGGAAAAGTCATCCACAATCCCAACTCCCAGAGAGATATTGCCAGTTTCTAAACACATGCACAGCACACACATTTTCAAAAATGGGATCACTCCTGGGGCAGGGGGCGGGGGAGGAACGAATTGGGAGATTGGGATTGACATATATACACTACTGTGTATAAAATAGGTAACTAATGAGAACCTAAAAAAAAAAAAAATGGGATCACTCCTTACATAGTATTTTATAACCTCCTTTCTTTGCTTGACGGTCTCACCTCTCCACTCCCCTGGCTCCTTGCTAATAGAACTTGTTTTCTTTGGGGTGGCCCTGATCTGTGTTCATCTAAGGCAGTCCGACACTCCTGTTCTCACTTTCCCGGCATGCCTTGCAGCTAGTGGTGGGCATGTAACCCAGTTCTGGTCAATGAGGTCTCAGAAGTCTGACATGGGGGCTGAAAGGGAGCAGACACGGCCTGGGCAGCTCTGTTTACATGTTCACATCATCGCTTGTGATAGCCGGTGAGGCCTGTGACCGTGTTCACCAGAATTTACCCCACACTGTATCAAACAGCCTTCAGTCCAGAATATAGTGAATGAAGAACCAAAGGGCCTGAGTTCAAGTCCCAGCTCTTCCACTCAGCAGCTGTGTGATGTCACAGTTTTCTCATCTGTAAGGTGTCAAGAGGCCCCCCCACTGGGCTGTTGGGGAATGAAGGAATCTCCTTTAAGTACTTTGAGCAGAGCCTGGAACACGGGGGGAACAGGCACTGTTACGACCTCTGTACTTCAGGCCATTATTCTTACAATAATAATAAATTGTAGGGAATTCCCTGGCGGTCCAGTGGTTAGGACTCCCCGCTTCCACTGCAGGGGGCACGGGTTCGATCCCTGGTCGGGGAACTAAGATCCCGCATGCCGCGGGGCACGGCCAAAAATAAATTAATTGTATTAATAACTACTTGGCTTACACCCAAGCCTCCTGCTCCCCAGGCCAGAGTGGACCAGCGTTCATCCCTGAAGCGGACTGCAGGCAGGACGTGCACGGGCACAGAGACACGGAGCTAAACAAGCGTGTGTGCGCTTACCACGTGCTTTCAGCATTAAAGGGTGACGGCTGGAAATGCAAAGAAAGACAGGGCAGGGGCTCGTGGGCACACAGGTAAGGTTCCTGGGTCCTCCAGGTGTCTCGGGGCAAGTCTAGACAAGTTATTCTCAACAATGCATCCAAACTGCATGCAGAGATGGACATGATGTCATCAAGGGCGCAGACAGGTATTTGGGGGTCTGGGGCACTCTGGCCTTTGAGAAAGAAAACCACATAAGGACAGCATTGTTCCAGAGAGAATAAATGCCCAGAATGTGTATCAAAGAGAGATGGCTGTTTCAGTTTCCTAAGAGGGAAACAGTTTTACATCTGTTCCAGATGAAAGCTCAGTGTGAAAGGCAGGTCCGCAGGAGCTGGGGCTGGAGAGATCAGACATGTAAACACAGCCACAGAGGCCACAAAAGAGCCCCGGCCTGACATATGCCACCCGCACCTGTCAGGACAGCCCCTTCCCCTGTGGGCTGAAAGGAGCTGTCAGGTCAGATCTGGTGGGTGGAGGGAGGGTGGCCCCCGGCAGGGTTGGGGGAAGGGTGCTGCCACCTGCTGAGGGCACCTGCAGGCAAAGTGTTAAAAGCAGGCCTGACCCAGCGACTCCCCCACACCAGCAGGCCAGCACATACATACAGGGAGGGTCACGGGGACTTTTCTAAGACCCCACACCCAGCAGAAGTACCACTCTGGGTGCCTAAATCTTCACACATTTGTTCTAGAGACTGCTGGGTATCGGTGAAAAGCCATGAGGTGAATCTAGATCCACCTGCCACCCTTGAGGAAAAAGTAGACGACAAAACTAGTATGGTTTGAAGCCACTTTTGTAGCCAGGGTTGACTTTCATCCCTTCCCCTTTTGATTAGGGGAGGCTGAACCAAGGTCACAAATCCTACTCCCAGGCCCCGGACCCCCGTGGGATTGGGGCGGTGCATGGACACCACTTTGGGGCGGGGTGGACTAAATTAAATTAGGTTTACCTTAAGAAAATTGTAAATGAGTCTTAACAAGCTAGATCAACATACAAAAAACAGCATTCCTACAAGGCAACTAGAAAATATTATAGACAATAAATACATCTACCTAGAAATATAAGGTTTTTGATCAGGAATGAATTTAAGAAAGGATGCTTAAAATCTTTATGGACAAAAATTTTAAATTCCATTAAAGGACTTAAAAGACCCAGATAAATGGAGGCAGGTTTTAACATTGCATAGGTTGTAAGCCCTGTGAACTTGACCTTGTGTTAGGCTGGCATTTCAGGAATTGTGACCAGGAGCTCTTGCTGCCCACAGGCCCCAGGCCCCAGGGTGTCTATGCAAATGGCTATTTTCCAGGGAAAGCTGCCCCAGCCGTCATTTGCATCAGTCTCCCCCGATCCCTCACCCCTCCACCCAAGCCCAGCCCCCTGGGCATGGGGCTATTCCCTTCCCAGGGATGGCTTATGCTCCCATGGACACCCCTTCCCAAGGGGTCACAAGGGGACTTCACTGGGCACATGGCCTGAACCTCACCTTGACCCACCGTCCCAATATCCCTCGTCCCCAGTAGACATGCCTAGAATCCTTGAGCACCTTGGGTACCAAACGGGATGAGGGGCCCTACCGGGCAGGTGCCTGACCAGGGACAGTGGCTACTGGCAGCTTGGCCAGGCTGGGGGTGAGGCCTGTGCTGCGTCTAACCAGCTCCATGGATGGCTGAGCAACGCAGTGGTGCCTCCCCAACCAGACTGAACTGTTTGGGGGCAGGACCCGCGTCTGCACCTTCATGTGGGTCCCCAGACCCCTCTGGACCTCTCCTGAGCTGGCCTGGGAAGAGAAGAAAGACACCAGACTCTCTTCTCCCCTTGCTCATCACCTGAGCCCTGCACGGATGCTCCAAGACAGGTGGGGGAATCTTGGGTTAACGTCCTAACCCACCCACTCACTTGCAGTGAGATCTTGGGCAAGACCCTCAATTTCCTTATCTGTTAAATGGGGATAATGGTCCCAAGCTAATAGGGTTCCTTTTCCAGGCAAGAACCAGCACTCACTGTCTTATAATTCTGGCTCATGTTTGGGTATCTACTATCGTCAGGCAGTGATTGAAGCCCTCCCTGTATATGGATTAACTCTAAAATGCTCCCCACTTAATCCTGTATCTAAGTCAGAGAAGTAAAGATTGAATCCAAGTCCTCAGCCCTCTTGCCCCTATAGCCAATGCAAAGATTCTGGCTGGTATTAATGGAGGAGAATCAGCAGCCAGGCCTAGGCTGGCCTTGGGCCTCTAGATCTGAGTGAGAGAACAGTGTGGCCAGAGGGCTGGGGGCAGGGTCCCTACAGCAGCCTGCCAGCGCTGGTCCCTCCCAGCTGCCCCATCACCCCAGTGGAGGCCCAGGGCCGGTCCCTCCTGTCTGGCCCTGCTCCTGCTGGGGTCTCCAATCTGATCTCCACTCAGCAGCCTCAGATCTGACCCTGCCACCCCTTCTTAGCTCCCCAGTCCCCTCGGGAGACATGCTACACCATTACCAGGGCCCTCTTCTCCCCCTGGTCGCCTTAGCCCTGCCACCCCAATCCTGGACCCGGTTCCCACCACACTAAAGAGCACATGCCCAGACGTGCCAAGCCTCTAGGCTTTGCCTGGGCAGTGCCACTGGCCATCCTCAGTCTCCTTTTGACATCCCTGTTGGTCCCTGCTGGGTGTCCTTGGGTAAGTCAACCTCTGTGCCGAGCTTACTCACTCCTCAATGAGGACGCTAGCAATAGCCATTTCACGGGGGACAAACAGAAGCTGGGACTTCCCTGGCGGTCCAGTGGTTAGGACTCCGAGCTTCCACTGCAGGGGGCCCGGGTTCGATCCCTGGTCGGGGAACTAAGATACTGCAAGCCACATGGTGTGGCCAAAAAAAAAAAAAAAAAAAATAAAAAGAAGCTGCCGTTACTGTTAATCTCTGCTTCCTGGCACACAACGCAGAGCAGATAAATGCTTGTCGAATGACTAAACAAAGCCACCTCCTGAGGTCACTGCAGCTGCAGATCCGGGAGCCTGGACTGGTTTCAAGCATCTATTTTTTTCCAGCATATTTGCAAATGAGTAGTCTAAAACCCTTCTTTGGTGAAAGGAAGGCACACCCACCCAGGCTGCAGCCCACACATACCCTCCTGCACACTCAGTGGAAACCCATCTTCCTCCAGAGCTCGGGATGCAAATTGCTGTCCCCACAGCCATGAGGACGCCTGCAGGGCTTGGAAGGGAGGGCAGGTTCTGGACCAGCCAGCCTGCAGTGTCACTGGCTGTGCCTCTTCCACACACACACTGAGATGGGAACAGCTGCCCCCTCTTTGGAGGGGGGACCCTCAGTTGCCCTAAGCCCAGCCTTCCCCCTGTCTCTGCAGGCCTTGCAGCAAAGCAGGAACAGGTGATGACCCCTCTGGGACCACATCAGGGCCATCTGGTAAATGGAGTCCTGGGTGCCAGGCCAGTGGCTGCTGGGTGGATCCAGCTGGAAAGCCCTGGTCCCCAGTCTTTTCCTTTGGGGCTTCCCGCCCCCTCCATGAGCAGGGCAATGCCCTGGCTTACAGAGCACCCAGTGCTCAAAGCATCAAGCGGAAAAGCCCCGACCTCAGCAAGACAGACCCAGCTTCCAGTCTCAGCTCTGCCACGGCTGTGTGACCAGAACCAGAGAGGGCTCTCCAGCACAGAAGCGGCACAGCCTCCAGGACTGCTCAGAGGAATAAAAGATACCACTGTTGCCCATTTTCTGCCACCTAGCAGGGGCTCCACAGCTGGTTAAGGAATCAACAGACCCAGAAGGGAATGGGAAACAGCTAGTCCCTACTTCTCTGGGGGCCAATTTGACAGTCTCTACCCAAGTCACAAATGCACACAACCCTTTGATTTCTGGAAATGTGTCCTCCGTGAGGCCGGCCTGTACCTGGCAGGATCTTGCTGCGCCAGGATCCTGAAGGCGCGTGCACACAGCAGGGAGCACGGCTTAACTGTGGTGCCACAGGGGTAAGAAGAAAAGACAAACACCTCCACCTGCGTGAGTGCATCTCCTGAAGGAGAAAGGAGATGAGTAAAGAGGGGAAGGGGCCTCTCTGGGACAAAGGTAGGAAGGACACTGAATTTTTACTATAAATGTTTTCCTCTTCCTGAACATGTGCTGGTATCACTGATTCAAAAAAGAAAGCAAAAGCAACTGTTTCAAGTTCATAGCTTTAATTTGCGGTCTGAGATGCTGTTTGTCTTAAAGGTCTGTTTCAGGAATCAGGCATCCAACCCCTCCCAGCCCCACTCCCCGCCCCACCCACCTGGCAGGAGAGGTCCAGACTTATGAACCTGCAGATGCCCCAAGCAGCTGGTCTGACGTGGGTGGGGCTCACTTCCCTTAAGTGACAGAGAAATACCTGGGGGACAAGGAGAGAGGAAAGAAAGGAGGGAGAGGGAGAGGAAAGTAAGGAGAGGGAAAGGTATTTCAAGCAAAAGGTTGGAAATTCACCTGTGGGGTGGGCAGGAGTTAGAAAGCCGCAGCTTGGAAAGGACCCCCCTCAAGTCCTACTACCGCAGCGGCACCGGAGCCCTCCCTCCACCTTGAACCGCAGCACAGGTGCTGGCCTGAGCCACCTGGGACCAGGTGCAAACACTGCCATCCACTGAGCAAGAGATCCAGCCTCTGCTGCCAGCCAGGGTGGCCTCAGGCAAAGGCTGCCCACGCTGGGCCTGGTGCTTAACGCTCAGTAACCCCACACCCTTTTTATTTGCATCTACTGAGTCCAGCCTCCGTCAGGACTGAGGGTTGGAACAGGGAAGGGCTTGTCACACACGTATGCGGAGGAGCTACATTAAATCTGGCCTCAACTCCAGGACACACTCTTGGCCACAGTTTAAGGTCACAGTTTGGCTGGAGTTGCTCAGGGCTGACTGGGCTCCAGGTCCCCAGCGCCTGGCCCAATGAGCTCCGGAATGTCAGCGGAAAGAATGATGCAAGACCAGCGCCCCCTTCTCCTCCCCACCTGGGCAGGTTGGCCACCGCAAAAATGGAAGGAGCTGGGGCCTCTGGGTAGCATGGAAAGAAGTCATGGTTAGCCGTTAGTGACAAGAGCAAGCAAAGGACCTGCTGTTTATGCAAATGTTTACGTCTCACTGCTTACACAGTATTTATGAATGGAAACGCTGTACCAAAGGGGCCCTGGGCTGGGCGCACACCTGGGTTCCGCTCCAGCTTGGCTGTGCTACTCTGGACAAATTCCTTAGCCCCTCTGGACCCCTAATTCTTCACTTGTAAAACAAGCATTGGGGACAGATTTTTTTCTGTCCTTTCCTGCTCAAATATCCATTAAAAAAAAAAAAACTGTAGAGAAAGTGTAAAAGATTAATAATTCTCTTAACTAATTTTGAAATGGTTTTCAACCAGTTTGCTGAGGTCTGAAAGTTTCTGTCCCGCCCCAAATTCCTCAGTTGAAAACCTAATGCCCAGTAATGGGAAAAGGAGGTGGGGCCGCTGGGACGCAAGCAGATCATGAGGGCTCTGCTAGTGGGTTACGTCTCTTCTAAACGAGGCCCAGGAGAGCTCCCTTCCCCATCCTCCACTGAGGATACAGGAAGTCTGGGGCACCCTGACCTTGGACTTCCAGAATCCAGAACTGCGAGAAATAAATGTCTGTGGCTTATGAACCGCCCAGCTTGTGATATTTTGTAAGAATACACATTTCAATGAATTGAACAGAAAAAAGGCAGGGGAAACATGGTGAGAAGACCCTGGAAGGCCAGGTCGGAGGGGATCCCAGTCGACCAAGTCCTTGTTGACACCCCTGTGTTTCTCCATCACCATTAGAAAGGAAGGGTGCCAAGATACCGCTTGGGTCTGCAGTGTAAGTTTAAGAAGCATGTATTTCAAACAATAAATGCCGAAGAGGGTGTGGAGAAAAGGGAACCCTCCTACACTGTTTTTGGGAATGTAAACTGATGCAGTCACTGTGGAAAACAGTATGGAGTTTCCATAAAAAACTAAAAACAGAGCTGCCACATAATCCAGCAATCCCACTCCTAGGCATATATCTACAAAAGGCGAAAACTCAAATTCAAAAAGATGCATGCACCCCCAATGTTCATAGCAGTGTTATTCACAATAGCCAAGACATGGAAACAACCCAAGTGCCCATCAACACATGATTGGTTTTAAGACGTGGTGTGTGTGTGTGTGTGTGTGTGTGTGTGTGTGTATACACAATGAAATATTACTCAGCCATAAAAAAGAATGAAATATTGCCATTTGCAGCAATATGCAATATGTATGGACCTAGAGATTATCATACTCAAACAGAGAAAGACAAACACTACATGATATCACTTACATGTGGAACCTAAAACAGTACAAATGAATTTATTTACAAAACAGACTCAGACACAGAAAACTTATGGTTACCAAAGTGGAAGGGGGGCATAAATTAGGAGTATCAAGATTAACAGATCCACACTATCATATACTTTTTTTGTTTTTTGGCCGCGCCATGCGGCATGCGGGATATCTTAGTTCCCCGACCAGGGATCGAACCCGCTTCCCCGCGGAGTCTTCACCACTGGACCACCAGGGAAGTCCCCACACCATCATATATAAAATAAACAAGGATTTACTGTATAGCACAGGAAACTACATTCAGTGTCTTGTGATAATCTATAATGGAAAAGAATTGGAAAAAAAATATATTTTTTCTGAATCACTTTGCTGTACACCTGAAACTAACACAATATTGTAAATCAACTATACTTCAATTAAAGTTCCTAAGAAGAATTGAAGTGAAGGACTACGCCCTGCTTTCTTCAGTTTTGGGTCTCCCTCCAGCGCCGTGGCGTCTCAACCACTCACCAGATCCTGTCGCGGACCGCTCCAGTCGGCAGCCTTGGGGGCTCCCATTTCCTCCCTGGGACAGATCTCAGCTCCCCACTCCCACCTTTTCACACCCTCAACCCCACCTTTACACCCTCCCTCTGCCTTCCCCGGGTTGGCATCGGGGACCTGCTTCTTCCTCCAGGCCCAGCCCAGAACCCACCTCCTTCCAGGACAGAATTATCTGTTCCGTACCCAGCATCCTGCGTAAATAGACCTGGATTAGGCACTTAGCCCATTACGGTCTCATTAAATGTTTACCTGTCTATCTGCCCCGGCTCAGAACAGGAACCCAGTGAGCGGGGACAGCCCAGTGGGAACCAGACAGTACAATGTCCAATAGAATGAGGGAACTGGGCTCACAGGACAGTCAGCTCCTGGCTGGGGCACCCTGGACTGGACAGCCTCACCTTTTGAGAGGAGGCAGAGGCTGCATGCGTGGTATACAGTTAGCGCTCACTAATGGGAAGCTCTCGTCTGGTGAGCCTGGAGCTCAGGACAGGCGCACGCCCACCCTGTGTCAGAGCTGGGATTTCCCGGATGCGTCATTGTCGGCACACGGGAAATCCGGCCCATCTCCCTGCCTGGCCTCAGCGCCTCCTCTGAGCTCCAAGCCAGACACGAGTGACCCTCCCCAGATAGCCACGTGGGGCTGCCCGCTCCGGCCCAGAGCTTGCATCTTCTCTCAGACTCTGGGTGACCCCGTGTCTTCTCCCACCTCCAGAAAAACAGGTTTACCAAGCAGTGCCTGACAAGGCCCAGCGGGTGTTTTGTGTTGTCACATCCTAATATTGACACTAGGATAATCAGCTGCCCTCCCCGAGCCCGCCCCAGTGCCCTGACCACCAGGCCTGGCCTCTCCTGCCTGCCTCAGGGCCAACGAGGGACTCGGACCGGGGACTTATTTGCTTACATCCAGCACCCGGCCCCAACCAACCCGTGGCAGGACAAAGCCACGGCTGCACACGTCCACTCCAGACCCGCTGCAGGCTTCCTGGTGGCCGCCGACAACAAAATCCCGAGCGTGCCGGGAACTTCCTTGAAACCCCTTGGAATTGTTCTGAGCCAAGAAAAAAACAGCCGGACTCTCGTGGGATCCACTATGTCCACGGCAGGGGAAGCAAGAAGCCATTAATTGTCTACAAACTTAATGGGTTCACTAAAAACAGGATGCTTTCCAGGGAGAGGGGAAAACACCTCCGAGGTCAGGGTCAAGACCCACCGATGGATGGAGCCCTTCGCGGTGTACCCCCTTCCATTTACTAGAGGATTCGACATGAAAAAATGGAATAACACTGCTCTCTGCTTTCTTTGCAGCTCAGTTTTTATACCTACTAATCACTTAATAAAATTTACAATAAACATACATACAACCCTCTAACCAGCTTCTTCCCAGAGTGCCCAGGCTGTCACGGGCACTGGAGATGCTCTAATGAGTGTGACCTTTCTAAATTCCTCTTCTAATGGAACTACAGCCTAGTGTAAATCACATGAAGTGAGCACACATAATTTCCACACTGTCTTGAGTGTCCTGAAGACAGTAAAGTCAAGTCTTAGGCCAGCCCACACTCTGGAGTGTTTCTCCCAAGACTGTTCCTCCCTTTCTGAGATGGACCGCATTCTGTCTATGGAATGTGTATCTCTCTAAATAAATCCACTTCTTACCTATCCAAAAAAAAGGTACTAGGCCAGAGGAACCGCTGGGAAGAGTGGGAGGGCTGTGGCTTTAGATCAGGTAGTCAGGGAAGACTTCTCAGAGAAGGAAGCAATTGAGTCAAGATGATGAGTCTGACATCCACAAAGACCGTGCTGCTAAGTACATCACTCCATTTGTTTTAGGCCTCACACCCTCCCATGCAAGGCCGCACAGAATCCCTGAGGCTTGGAGAAATATTCCTGCTGACATAGTTCCACCAAAAAAAGAAAAAGAAAGACCACCTGGCAGCCATCTTAGAAGGTAGATTACAAATGTTCCCCACCCTTGCAGTGGTTAAGAATCCGCCTGCCAATGCAGGGAACACAGGTTCCATCCCTGGTCTGGGAAGATTCCACATGCTGAGGAGAAACTAAGCCCACGAGCCACAACTACTGAGCCCACGTGCCGCAACTACTGAAGCCTGCACGCCTAGAGCCCATGCTCCGCAACAAGAGAAGCCACCGCAATGAGAAGCCTGCGCACCGCAACGAAGAGTAGTCCCCGCTCGCCACAACTAGAGAAAGCCTACGCGCAGCAACGCAACGAAGACCCAGCACAGCCAAAAAGATATTAAAAAAAAAAAAAAGTTCCCCACCTTAAAGGACATTTTGAGGCACTCCCTGAAAGCCCACACTCTGGAAGCCACCCTCTCCAGACCCCTCAGACATTTTAAACCAAACCCAAGCAAAAATAAACTTGTACAGTTTAATGTTGGTAAGGCTGGAGAAGCCACAGTGACCTTGAGGTTAAGATGGTGGGAAATCCCCAAATCCTGGAATGAGAAGGGAGGGGAGATGGGGGCGGTGCAGAGAAGAGCAGCACCAGCAGCCAGATGCTGAGACTGGAATCCAGGTCATTTAGGGATCAGGTGCAAATCACCCAGAAAGTGCTGTTCCTAAGGACCCATTCCAAGGGCATGTCCAAAATAAGTAGAAATAAGGTTAAAGTGTTAACTCCAGAGAAGTCAGTAACAGCCACCAACACTTGGGGGTGGTGTTCCTCCGTCCCTGTTGGGAAACCTCATGGACCCATTTTACAGAATGAGCAAACTGAGGCTCAGAGGTGGAGTAGCCCGTCTAAGACAACACAGCTGGAAAGTGGCTGCGTGGAGAGTTTGGCCTGGCTTCTAGGAAACGGTCATAATGCCTCCTGAACTGTCTCAGTTTCTCCATCTGTAAAATGAGGCCTCCCATCCTTGGAGGCTGGCCAGCACAGAACCCTCCCTAGCGTGGTAAGGATAAAGCCGATAACCCTCCCTTCCTCCCTTCCTGGGCAGCTGGAGCGAAGCCTGCGCAGAAAACCAAGCCACATGGGTGCTTGAAAAATGTTACAACAGCAGCGGCGGCAAGAGCAACAGCAACAACACCCGGCCCCCAGGGTGGCTCCTTCTGGCGAAAATTACAGTAACAATGAACGGTTTACAAAACGACTCACACCCAGGAGGTAACGAGCCCGGAGTACCCCCCACCCACCCCCAGGGCTGGTTGGGGCCGCGCGGGGCTGGCGGCTGGACCCCTCGTGGTCACCGGATAGAACGCGCCCGGCGGCCCCTCCAGCGCCGCGGCGCCCGGCGGTCCCCGGTTTACACAAGTGAGCCGGGCGCCTTCCCCGCGGGGCGCACCTGCACTGGGCGTGGGTAGGAGGAGGGCGCCGCGCCCGCTCGGCGCGCAGTTCCTGTTCCGGACTTCCCCGCGTCCCGAGTCCGGCCGGTCTCGGGCCCCTCGAAGGTGCGCGGCTCCGGGGCGCCCCGGGGTCGGCGGGGACCGGTGCTCGACGCCATCTTCCGTTTTTTGGTGGCCGCGCGGCTGTACCGTCTCGGCCCTGGGCTGGCAGCCCCGCTCTCTGGCCCGGTCCGCCGAGGACGTGGGAGCCCGGTCCCGGAGGCCGCGCAGGAGGGAGGAGCGGGGCGATGCGGCACCGGGTTCCCGGGGCGCGGCGCAGAGGGGCCGCCCCGTTGCACAGATGCGGAGACTGAGGCCCGCAGGGGCCCCGGCTGCCACGATCGCCAACCGGGAACTGGAACCCCCGCCAGCGAGGAGGTGTTTCGGAGCCGGGGTCCCCAGACGTCGCCCGCGAGTAACACACCCGGGACAGGAAAACCTGGGTACGGGTCCCCCAACCTTCCAGCCGGCGCCCAGGGCAGCCCCCGGGCGCTTACCTGCCGGGCTCGGGCTGGGCGGAGGGGCGGACGCCAGCGGAGTTAGGGTCACAGCACGGGGGGGGGGAGGGCTCGGACTCACCTCGCGTCGGCGGTGGCGGTGGCAGTGGCTGTGACGGTGGCGTCGGCCGCAGCGCTCGAGCCGAGAGGCGTATTGTCTGCGGCTAGGGGCCCGCGCGCGCGACCATATAAAACGCCGGGCCCCGCCCCGGCCCGCCCTCAGGGCCGCCTCCCCGGCCGATAGCACGGATTCCAGGACCCAGTCGGGTCCGAATGGCAACAGAGCTGCTACAAGTGTGATCTGTTTACTTGTTTACTGTCTTTCTGCCTCCTGCGGTCTGCAAGTTTGTTTTGTCGCGTGCGCTGGTTTGCTCCGGGGAATATTTGTGGATGAATCCCCTGGCTGCATTTGGGTGGGTATTCCAGGATCTTTATATCCTCAAAGAACTCCTAGGGGATTGATGCTTTTTTTCTTGCCCACGAGGCTCAAAGAGGACTTAATGACCTGCTAAATGACAGCATGAATTCAGCGCTCAAATATTGGCGCTCTTTGTGCTGGCAGTTTCAGGAGTTAGGTTTTGTTTGGGTTTTTTTTTTTTAAACTGTGGTAAAATGCACATAACAAAATTTGCCATCTTTACTATTTTTAAGTGTACTGTTCACTGGTATTAAATACATTCATAATGTTGTGCAACCATCACCACCATCCATCTCCATAACTTTCCATCTTTCAAAACAAACTGTATACCACCAAACAATAACTCCCCATTCCTCCCTCCCCCAGGTCCTGGCAACCATCAGGCATTAGGTATTTTTAAGCCTATTTCACAAATGTGAAAACTAAGACGCCAACTTCTGTAGAAACAGCATCAGCAGCATCCTACCAAAGCCTGGGGTCTTCCTGCCCCACTCCTTCCTACCCCACATCCTTCCAGCTGCACCATCCATCACACCTCCATTCCCATTGCCATAGTGGGGGCAGCCCGCCCTGCTCTGGCGCTCCTGGGCCTAGGGGGAGATGGGTGGCAGAGAAGGGCCCCCAAAGCCTCGGGGGAGGGAGGAGAAATCAGAAAAGGTCCAGGCAGGGTGGTACCCAGCCCTGGGGTGGGCTAAGGAGGTGTAGGGTCTCAAGTCCCCAACCTGTTATTGCTGGGGTGTGTTGAGGTAGAGGAATGCAGAGCAGAGCACTGGGGTTACAAAGTAGCTGTTGTCCCAGGAACAAAACAAAGCTTGTTTACCTCAGTCCTGCTGCCTCTTGGAACAGAGAAACAGCAGGGTCCCGGGGAGCTCCCCTCCCCTTAGTTCTGCCATTTGCTACCTGTTGGAGATACCCTCAGCCCTTCTTCCCATCTCTGGAGTGATGACACTGATATGGATTTTTCCTTCATTGATCTCATCTGTGAAATGGGATGATGGCATGCCCCCTCCCACCCCTGCACCCTATAGGGTTATACGGAGGATCAGAGGAGATAATCATCAAATGTTTAGTAAACTCCCAGCAGAGTTTAAGCTTCAAGGCCCCTCCCACCCTCTCTTCTGGCCTCTTCTGGTTTTGTAATCCTTTCTTTGAGGGCCTCCCAAATCACATTGACTCTAAGCCCCACAAAGCCTGGGCTGCTAATAGCCACAGGGTGCTTTACAGGCGGAGGGAGGAGCCCTCCAAAATAGGGGCCTCTCTCCAAAAGCACTCTTCAGATGAGAAAACAAAGACTCAGAGGGGAAGCAATGGCATGGTCTAATCTATGTGTGTAAGAATGCTTCCAGAGGGGTCTCAAGGCTGAAGCCATGGTGCCAGGTACAGAGTAGGTATTCAGTAAACATTAGCAGAACAGCTGGAGGAAGGAGGACAGTTTAGGGACAGATGGGGGATAGAAGTGCCCAAGGAGGGGGTGGGTGAAAATATTTGCCTTGCAAGGTCCCCAAATAATATGCAGATCAAATGGACAGGAGGAAGCAAAAACCTTTTGAATGGGAATTGGGCCTGTAGAAGGCCTTGCCTTCCTATCAGTCCAAAAAGGATTAGATGGCAAATGATAATAGCAATAACAATAACAATAGTAGCTGCCATGATCTCCTCAGATCCCTCAACCCCAGGGCTAAGCACTTTCTATTATCACCCATAATTCTTACCACTGTCCCATGTTACAGACACCAGTGCACCCACAAAGGGTCCATGTACAGGCAAGAGAGACCTTGCGGACCCATTTTACAGATCAGGAAACCGAGGCTCTGAAAAAGGAGGCCAGCCACTTGCCGGAGACCACCCAGCCCTTAAGCAGCAGGAGCAGATTGAAGCCTGGGCCTCCCTACTCCTGCTGCAGTGTCCTTTCCATCCTCCACGGCTGGCCTCCAAACCTCCTGGGCCTCACCTTCCCCTTCCCCATCGGGATTTGCTGGCCTGTCCCAGGGCCATCAGGCTGTGGATCCTGCTGTCAGAAAACACCATGATCCCGTGGGCAGTCCCTTCCTTCCCTGGGAGCCTCCTTCCTGAAGAGCTGCCTGCTCTGGAGCCTCTGGATCCTCCCAGCCCCAGGCAAGCCCCTCCTGCTGAGGCCATGACCATGTCTCTCAACAGTTTAGGGATCCATGACCCAGCAGACCCTCTGCTCCAACTTAGGGTTCAGTTTTGTCCTTACTGTGACCTTCTTTGATCATTCATTTAACAAATATTGATTGACACCTACCATATGCCAGGCAGGGGGGTAGGTGATGGGGATCTAGAGATGACACATTCATGGCATTAATACAGGGCCCACATCCAAGTGGGGGAGACAGTGGAGGAGAAACCAGTGACAGGAAAATAGAGCTCTGGACAGCTGGGCACACAGCACGCACTCAAGGAGGGAGAGTAAAGCCAGGCAGTGTGTGAAGAGTGGGGGCGGGGTGGGTCTTTTAACCAGGGTGTCAAAGGAAGCCTCGGTGAGGATGCAACCTTCCTGCAAAGGCTTGAGAGAAGTGAGGACGCCTTGCAGAGAGATGAGAACATTCCTATGCCCAAGGCCCAGGAGGGGAGGAGAGGGCAGGTGGGAGCCCCGGGGAGAGGGCTGGCCAAGCATGTTTGCCAAGTGCTGGCCTTGGCATCCAGGGCCCACCTGTGGAGCCAGACACCAGAGCAGGTTTTAAATGGCTGTCTTTCCACGTGCCATCCCAGACTATTGTCCCAGCCTTGGGACACCTTACCGGGAAAATCCTCCAGCTTTGACAGGGACTTTGTAATATCGGGAGGGACCCATCAAAGGGCTTCGAGGTTCTCTCCTGAGCTGGGCCTGAGCTTCTTGCCAGGAGCTAGAGCAACCTCACGGTGACAATCCACCCACGCCCACCTGGTGGACACCTTGTGGGGATACCTTCCCAGGACAAGAGGCTGTTGAGAGCCTGGTGGGCTGAGCGTGTTGCCTGGGTGAGTTCATGTACCCTACGTGGCCTCCTGAAGGGTAGATCTCCTCATTTCACAGATGAAGAAACTGAGCCTCGGACATGGGTCCTAAGAGGTCCATGACCACACAGCCAAGAGATTGCAGGGCTGGGGCTTGAACCCAGGTCTCTCTGACCTGTCTGACTTGGGGGTCTGTAGCTAGGCTTCAGGAAGTCTGTGAACCCCCTGAAGTGAAACAAAATGGCAATTGGGGTAAAAGCATTCTCTGGGGAGGGAACCTGCAGCCTGGTGGGTGAGGGCTGGGACTTCGGGGTCACACAGCCCTGAGTTAGAATCCTGACTCTGCCACCTAAAACTTGCGTGGCCTCAGGTAAGTGCTTGGGCCTCTCTGAGCCTCAGTCCCATCCTCTGTGAAATTTCCCACCTCCCAGGGCTGCTGTGAGGATGAACACACAGGAAGCCCTCAGCGTGATGCCTGGTACACAGTAGGTGATGGGTAAACCCAGAGGCTGTTATTGCAGACAGGGATTAAAAACTGCTGAAGAGTTTGAGGGAATTCCCTGTCAGTCCAATGGTTAGGACTCCGTGCTTTCACTTCCGAGGGCGCGGGTTCAATCCCTGGTCAGGGAATTAAGATCCTGCAAGCCACGCAGTACAGCCAAATTAAAAAAAAAAATGAAAACAAAGAACTGGTGAAGAGTTTGACATATTCACAAAAGAAACTGTATCTTGGAGATGCGTCATTTATTAAATGAAATACACTTTACAGATCAGTGTGTCCAGTACAATCCCACATTAAAAAAAAAAAAATCCATATAGAAAAGTCTGGAAGGAAATACAGCCCTGCAAAATGGGAATAGTGATCATCTCCGGGCATAAGGGTGATAGGCGGTTTAATGTTTGGCCTTGTGTTCTTCTGTATCTTCCCGATTTTCTATACAGAAGTATATTAACTTATGCTAGTATCAGAAATACATCACTTTTTATTCCAAGAAGAGGAAGAAAAGTATGTTTGGTCTCGTCCCAGGCCGGAGCTGAGCCAGAGACAGCAGCAAGTGCCTTTTGCTCCAAGTGAGACAGAACCAGGATAGAGTACACAATGGGTCTTAGGCAGGAAGTACAGGAGCTCAGGAGAGGGAAAACTAAGCGCTGGGATCCTAGAGAGGAGGCAAACATATCAGGAAAGGCTTCCTGGAGGAGGAGGTATTTTAGGGCACACTGGAGAAGGGGCTGGATTCCAACTGGAACAGAAAGGTGGGTTCGGCCTTATTGTCCTGTGGGTACCTGGGAGCCATGGAAGGCCTCTGAGCAGAAGAGGGGCTAGACCTTTGGGAATTGGAATCTGGCAGCCATGTGGGGAGGTATTAGAGGGGAAATGATGCCCCAGAGTCTCTGAGAATGCCCAGAGCTCCTGAACGGGGACACCCCAGCCTCCATCCAACTGGTAACAGTGCCCAGGTTGCCTCTCCCCCAAAGCTCCGCCTCCTTTATTTTGTGTTCCACACCCAACCATACTCACTGTCCTCCAGTTAGTGAGGCCCTCTGTGGACAGAGCTGTTGTGAAGCCTCTGGGAACCTTATTACATCCCCATTTTACAGGTAAGAAGACTGAGGCTCAGAGAGGCCAGCTGAGCTGCAGGGTAGAGAGGTGTGGATGCTGAGGGATGAGAGATGGGACCTTCCCCTCCCTGGCCTAATGCATCAGAGCTCCACTTTCCCTCACTTTCTGGGGAACGGGGATGGTGACACCCAACTCATATATCATGACTGTTCCGGTCACCCAGTGCTTGGTGGGGCTACTGCTCCCCTTCTTCCCTCGCTTGCTTTATCTTCCTTCACAGCACCTTCTGCTCTTTGCATATGTATTTACCTGTTTACTCGTCTATTGCCTGACTCCCTGCCCCCCACTGAGGCTAAGCCAGACTTGGCTTGTTCACAGCTCATGTAGTACGTGCTCCGTAAATACCTGCAGAGCAAGTAAATGCATGAGGGTGAGCATTCTGGGGCCAACAGGCTCGCCTATTTTTGGTCCGTTCCCTCCCTCTGTCCCTCCCTCGTTTTTCAGACGCGCAGACAGTTCTCCCCCTTGAACGGCATTTTTAAATTGCTCACGGCTTCCTTTTCTTCTTCAGCAAGGCGTGTGAGGGGAAGGTGACGCTGCTCCTCGTAGGACCCCACGTAGGGGGTGAGGGTGCACATTTACACGGTTGTCCCTGGAGCTGTGAGGGAAGGTGGGGGGATTCACAAGGAGCCCATGGGGGTTGGTCCCTCTCGGAGTCTGGTGATGGTGGTCCCGGGCGGGGGAGTTGAACCTTTGCACGGCTCAGTTTCCCCTGGGCATTGGGTTCAGAGACCTGGATCAGGCCAGCCCTGCCTAGACTTGCTACACAGGGCCAGGCAAGGCTGTGTGACCGGTGTAGCCACGAGGACCCCAGGCTTCAGGGTCCGGAGTCCAGGCTGTGTGACAGCTGAGGGCACTCAGCCTCTCTGAGAACTCCCAGGGACTGCGGGGGTGACCGAGGTCAAGGCCAAGGACTGGAGCCTGGTGTGTGGTGGGTCTCCGGCCGAGGGCCAGTGGAGATGGAGAGGAAGTCAGAGGTGGGGTGGGGTCCCTGGGTGCCACCTGGGGAGGCCCCTGGGGACAAGAGTCAGTGGCAGTAAGATGATTTTTGAGAGTCAAGGCTGGTTCTTGGCAGCTTGAATAACATCTTGGAAACCCAGAGAAGAGAGTTACCCCAGCCACCTTTTCCCTCAATTCCCCCCCAAAGCTTAGGCAGGAGTCTCCTCACAGCCATGAATAGGCAGATGGATTTCTGACCCTCTGGCCCCTTAAAATTTTCTGCTCGTTGCAAACCCCGTGTAATGAGCTGGCCCAAGGCCAGCAGCGCTGCCCAAACTCCAGGAAGCTGAACTCCTGGGCCGCTTCTAGCCTCGGGCCGGCTCAGAGGGCCTCCGAACATGAGAAGCTGGCGGGGGCACCTGATGCAGGAGAGCCTCCGGCCTTGGAGGGAGGCCACAGCGCCGGCCAGGAGCAGAGCACCGCCAGGAGATGGGACCAAGGGGCCTGGAAACAGATGGCTAAGGCCCCCAGGAAAGCCAGTGGAGAACAGAAGTGGGCAACCAATAGACTTCAGAGAAGCTCCTCCATCTCCCCACCTGATACGTAAGACGCACTTCAGGCCAATGCAGCCAAATTAAACTCGTCTCCCCCAAACTTACATCTCCCACAGTCTCCCCATCTCAGCTGATGGCAGCTCTGTTCTCCTTGAATGTGGGCCAGATCTGGGGAGTCTTTTTTTTTTTTTTTTTTTTTTGCCATACCACACGGCTTGCAGGATCTTAGTTCCCCAACCAGGGATCAAACCCGTGCCCCCCGCAGTGGAAGCGCAGAGTCTTAACCACCAGACCACCAGGGAATTCCCTGGGGACTCGTTTCTAAGGAATATAACATGAAAGTCTGAGGTAGACCCACATGTACTAACACGGAAAGACATCTGTACCTGTGCTGTGTTAAATGAGACAAAAAGGTTGTAGAATAAGTATAATGTGAATTGATTTACGTAGAAGAATATGTTTCATTTGCCTTGAAAGTTCTGTAAGGAACACACTAGAAGGTCAAGGTTGGGTGACAGGTGTGGATATCACTCACTGGTCTTTTCTTTCTCTTGTACGTTACTTGTAACTTTTGCCATAAACATGTATTATGTTTCCGGTCATAAAACAGTAACTTTTTTTTTTTTTTAATTTTTGGACTTGCCGTGCGTGGCTTGCGGTATCTTAGTTCCCCAACCAGGGATTGAACCCGCGCCCTCGGCAATGAAATCGCCGAGTCCTAACCACTGGACCGCCAGGGAATTCCCAAAACAGTAACTTTTTAACAGTGAAAGAAGCCAGACACAAGAGAGAACATACTGTATGAATCCATTTATGTGAAGTTCAAGAACAGGCAAAACTAATCTACATGATGGAGGTGAGACTCTCGAGGTGGGATGGGTATTGACTGGAAAGGGGCATGAGGGAACTTTCTGAACTGATATGCATGGTGGTCGCAGGGGTACCTACACATGTAAATATGCACTGAGGTGAATGCTTCAGATCTGTGCACTTTTGGGTATGTGAATGAAAACTTGATACTACAAACTAAAGTGTAATAAAACAAAGCACAATGATCAGACCTGAGACAGCCAAGAGTGAGGATTTTAACCAAGACCCAGTTTTACAGCTCCCAGGGGTCCTTGGCAGGCTGAGCCCACGGTGGAGCCGGAGAGGCCAGCTGTGCTGGTGACAAGGGGACTATCACAACTGAAAACAGAACCAGCACATTTCAGGGCAGATTATGAGGCTTAACCAGCCCAATCGCTCAGCTCAGAGCCACGCCAATTTAATAGACACGCGCTAGGGCCAAAAGACTAAATGGCCCGTGTGACCAAAATAACCTAATCTCATGCAACCTGTCAGGGGGACAGAGAACAGCCTCCGCTCGGTCAGACAATTCCAGGAATCCGGGGTCAGGGAGGGGGTGATATCTGCTCCTGAAGCATTGTAGAGACCCTGGACAGCAGGCTGTGGACATCCTGCAGTGATGGCCACCACTGCGCCCTGCCAGGAGCAGGCTCAAGGCCCCAGGTTATCGCTCAAGTTGGGTCTGGCGGGAGGGACGAGGTCCACGTGGGTGCCGGCAGGAAGGAGCCCCAGTCCTGCAGAATCTCCTTTCACCCAGAAATAACATCCCTTCTGACAGTCGAGTTTATCACCATGATAGCAGATTTTTTCAAAACAATAACAGCAGTCCTAGCAGCTCCCTCAGCTGGCACTCAACAGGGACGGCTGGCCATGGTGTCGGCGGCCGCTGCTGTCCGCACCTCTGCTCTGGGGGAGGAAGCCCCTAGGAAGACCTGGTCTGCACCCCGAGACGGGAGGCCGTGTACGTCTTCACCGCTCTGCACCCCACATGCTGGGCCCTCAGTAGCCATCTGTTTCACAGATGAGTGAATTTCCCCTTCGCCATCCCGTTTCATCTTCACAACAACCCTCCAGGCTAAGAACTGAAGGTCCCACTTTACAGAGGAGGAAACTGAGGCCAGGCAGGTGAAATGGTTCACCCGACTCAGGAGCCAGTTTCTCATTCCAGGTCCTGGGTTTCCCTGTCTCATGACTGCTAATCACCACTCTCTCAACTCCCCTTCTCCTGCCTGGAAGAGCGAGGAGGACCTGGGAGACAGCATTTGGGGATGGTTTCTTTCACAGGAAATAATTTCTTTCTTTCTTTCTTTTTTTTTTGGCCTCACTGTGCTGCTTGTGGGATTTTAGTTCCCCGACCAGGGATGGAACCTGGGTTCTCGGCAGTGAGAGTGTGGAGTCCTAACCACTGGACTGCTAAGGAATTTCCAGGAAACAATTTCCTTTTACTTAAAATTCTTCAGGGGAATTCCCTGGCAGCCCAGTGATTAAGACTTTGTGCTTTCACTGCCGTGAATGCAGGTTCAATCCCTGGGCGGGGAACTAAGATCTCGCAAGCTGTAATGTGAGGCAAAAAAAAAAATCTGAAGCCTTGTCCTTTTTTCTGAGGAAGTGTATGTATTCCCGTGTCCCCACTAATAACAAAAGAAGTGCAAATAAAGCAATAATGATACTGTCCAACATCTAAGCCTTTGATAACACACAGCGCTGGCAAAGCTGTGGGGACCCTGTCTTCCTGGGCACTTCTTGGGAATACACGTGGATGCAGCCTCTTCGGAGGGCAGCTTGGTAAGCGTCTCAAAACATGCCAAATGCACATGTTCTCTGACCCAGATATTTCACATAAGGACATTCTGGGCAGAAGGGATAGCGTGAGCAAAGGTGTGGAGATCGGAAAGCTGAAGTGTGGGCGTTTGACAGAAAAGGCTAGTCTGGCCCTTGGCCTCGGAAGGGAGGGAGCTGCTAGCCAAGGACTGGGCTGAGCCCTCAGTGAGTCGAATGCGCTTCAGGGGAAGGAGAATTCTGGAGAGGAGGCCCCGGCTTGGAACCTGGTCGAGGTTGGAAACAGATGCTTAGCTGCCTGTGTTGGGCTGGTGTGCACAGCCTGTGAAACCCTTGCAGCATTTATTTCTTTTTTCTATAATCTGGGGAAGCGTGTTTTATGAGCCCAATTCCCAGACGAGCAAGCTGACAGGCTCAGCAACAGGCCGGGTCTACCATAAAACTCCAATCTGAACTCAGGTGTGACTGACATCCAGCTTCAAGGTCCCTCATTCGTTCGTTCCGTTCGTTCCCAACTCCCCTTAGCATCTCCCCTGGGCAGCATGACTCTGGGGACAACAGAGGGTGTCCAAAGCCTCTGCCCTCAGGGGACTCAGCGTCTAGAGGAGTGGTTGGAATTGGGAAAAACTATTCAGCCAATGACGTAGAGGTCTGAGTCCTCTGACACCCCAGTGCCTTTGAGGGTGGGATTGTTGGATCTGAGGGAAGAAATGAAACCTAGTGCAGCCCTTTCAGGACCAAATGTCTGCCTGGGCCAGAATGTCCCTGCGAATTTTCTATGGGACGTGGCCCAGGTCTGTGGGGGCCCCAGGAGAACTGTGGGGCCTGGGCCAGCCTCCTTGCCTCCACGAGCCTCAGGTTCCGTCTGTGCTGAACAGGGATAACGGTGTCAGCCTCCAAGGCCACAGAGGGACAATGCGGAGACCCTGGTGTGAACTGGGCCTCCGTTCTCATGTTCCCATGGGAGGCTGGGTAGCTTAATTCATTGGCAGGAACTTTTCTATGACCTCCTTACCAACACCAGCCCTCCCTGTTGGCCACCTCCAGATGTTTTCCTCCCCACACCCTCAGTCTATAAACAACAGCCAGTGGTACAGTTTCGGGGAGTGGGGGTAAAGCATGTGGTGCGCTGGGCCGGAGGGAGGGACGAGGGCGTATTACATTCGGGTCCGGGGACTTCCCTGGTGGTCCAGTGGGTAAGACTCTGTGCTCCCAATGCAGGGGTCCCAGGTTCAATCCCTGGTCGGGGAACTAGATCCTGCAGGCATGCTGCAACTAAGAAATCTGCATGCCACAGCAAAGAAGATCCTGGGTGCCGCGACTAAGACCCAGTGCAGAGAGAGAGGGGGGAGAGAGAGAGAAAGAAAGAAAGAAAGAAAGAAAGAAAAGGAAAGAAAGAAAGAGGAAAGAAAGGAGAGAGAAAGAAATATTTTTTAAAAATAAATAAATAAAATAAATTCGGGTCCGTGCACCTTACACAGTTTGTTGAATTCCAGTGGCAGTGCTGCAAGGCCACGTGCACAGACACTCTGGGATGTGAAACCGAGGCCCAGAAAGGAACCTGTAGGACCAAACTCAGATCTGAAGAAAAGGATCAGGGTTCAGGCCTTTTCTTCCCAGTCCTTACTGGTCACCCTCCATGGGGCACAGAGATGAGCAGACACAGGCAGGCAGTGGAGGCAGACAGGGGACTGATCCTGGTCGGCCCCATAAGATGGGCTCCCTGAGCCTCCCTTACCTGTATCCCCACTTCTCAGCCTCCACAGTTCACAGAACTGTCTGTCCACAGTCCCCCTGCTGCCAGCTACTATGGAAGAAAGAGCCCCAGAGGCGGAGTCCCCCAGACCTGGGCTCAAATCCCTCTGGCACCTGCCAGCTCCCTCCATCCTTCAGTGGCCCTCGCCTGGGCCATATGGAGGAGGCTGAGGCAAGAGTGTGTGCAAGGGCTCAATTCCTGAGCCTCACTGGGCACTGGGCCTGGGGGGCGTGCAGGACCCTGAGTCTTGGGAAGATCAGCCCTGTCTCCCTCGGAGGCTTCTGTGTCTGTGCTGGGGCCCTTTTGCAGGGGTGGGGAGGGAGGGAAGGGCAGATTCCCCAGGAATCTGAGATCTGTCTGGTAGAGAAGGTCTAGACTCTAGTCCCTTCCCTCCCAGACACTCATCCCAACTCTCCAAACCTGGGTCCTGCTGTGGGTGAACACACACACACACACACACACACACACACACATACACACACACACACAGCATGTGATCCTCATCTGAGGGCCTCTTTTTCATTAATGATGAATAGCAATAACAACAACAATAATGATAGAAACCGCCCTCTGTGCCTGAACTGTCCTCGATATCCTGCCCTGCGTTAATCCTCACGGCGCCCATCCCCCTAAGCTGGTTCTGTTATCTACTAGTAACTCCATCTGAAAGAGGAGGGACCCACACCAGCACCCCGAGGTTAGGCGTCCAAAGCCACAGCCTGTGGTGGGGCGGCTCCTTCCTCTATCACTGACTGAACACCTACTCAGCGCTACCTGGCAGAAGGCCTGAACACCTGGGACTCCGGCTGGGGGGGTGTGGGGGGAGCCCAGCATGAAGACCAAGGGAGAGCTCCCGTGGGCACAGAAAGGATGAGAAGGGAGGGGACTGAGAGCTGGGCCCTGCAGAAGCGCCCCCCAGCCCAGGCGGCTGTTCTTCGAGGAGCCGCCCTCACCCGCCCACCGGCTCTGGGCGTGGAAGGCTCTTTCCAGAAGCTGTCTGTGCGTCCACTCTGTGCGGTGACAGGCATTCTGACTTCTGAACTCCCTCTCAGCCTCAAAGCCCTGGGGATTCTCTCCTCCCTCTGCTGGGTCCGTGAGCCGCCTGGGGCGTGTAGCTGGGACACGGCTGAAGCCTGAAGCGGCCATGTGTCCCCCGGCACCTGCTTGCGGATTTACCCCTCTTTCAGCTACCCTGTGCCAGCCCTGACTTGGGGGCTGGATGGGGAGCCTGGGCCCTGGCCCCGCAGCCCGGCCTTCTGGACAGGACCACAGGGCATTCAGGGCCAGGCCTGGGACACGGGCACGAGATGGGAAACCAAGGTGCTCTGGGTTGTGTTTTCTGCCTGAGTGGGGAGCAGCGTGGCGGAGGATGAGGGGAAGGACAAGTGTACAAGGGGCCTGGCCCGGAGTAGACTCACCACCGATTTTGAAAAAAAGGGAGGAGAGATGGGACTTCCCTGGTGGTCCAGTGGTTAAGACTCTGCACTTCCACTGCAGAGGGCACGGGTTCGATCCCTGGTTGGGGAACTAAGATCCCGCAAGCCACGCTGGTGAGGCAAAAAAAAAAAGGGAGGAGAGAAAGAGGAAGTGACAGAAGAAGCTTATAGACAAAGGAGTGAAATGGAGGAAGCGGAACAGGTCGCGGAGGTCAGAAATCACTGGCCCCATGGGGCCTGTGTGTGTTTCTTGTCCACAAATAGTACATAAGTACTTATTCGCTTACGTGCGAATGGTCCCTCTCCCCCAAGGGACCTGTGTTGGTCCCACTGAAGCCAAGCTTGGGGTAAGGGCCCCGTAATTATCTTTCAAATGATAATGACAATGTTTGTTTTCTAATGCTGGTCCTGCCTTCTAAACAGAGCTCACAACCCACTCTTGGGCAACCACAGTATCAAGAAAGATGCTACTCCTGAGGGGTTTTCCCAAGAGGGTCTGTTCTCACCCTTTTTTTTTTTTTTTTTTTTTTGGCCATGCTGTGCAATTTATGGGATTTTAGTTCCCCGACCAGCGATTGAACCCAGGCCCTCGGCAGTGAGAGCATGGAGTCCTAACCACTGGACCACCAGGGAATTCCCTTTTCACCCATTTCTTTTTTCTTTAAATTTATTTATTTATTTTTGGCTGTGTTGGCTCTTCGTTGCTGCACGCGGGCTTTCTCGGATTGCGGCGAGCAGGGGCTACTCTTCGTTGTGGTGCGTGGGCTTCTCACTGCGGTGGCTTCTCTTATTGTGGAGCACAGGCTCTAGGTCCGCGGGCACACAGGCTCTAGTTGTGGCACGCAGGCTCAGTAGTTATGGCTCGCGGGCTCTAGAGCACAGGCTCAGCAGTTGTGGCGCACGGGCTTAGTTGCTCCGTGGCATGTGGGATCTTCCCGGACCAGGGCTCAAACCCGTGTCCCCTGCATTGGCAGGCGGATTCTTAACCACTGCGCCACCGGGGAAGCCCCCTTTTCACCCGTTTCTGAGCCCACAGGGACTCTACTCCTTTGGCCCCAGGCCAGGCAGCCCCCCTCCCCCCACCCTCACCCTGGGGCCAGAAATGGGTGTGACAAAACCAGAGCTGGGCTCCAGTGTCCAGTCCCTTCCTCAGTCCTTAGCGGATGCTCGGTCTGAATCTTGGTTCTGGCCTTCTGGCCTCATGCAGCAAGGGCCTGGGGTGAGGGTACTAGGGACCCCAGTAAGGTGAGGGGAGCAGAGGTCTGTGTATCTGCAGGGCAGGGCCAGCCGGCTGGCTTGAGCCTAAGCAGGGTGGTGGGTTGGTGCTGGTTCTGTAGTAATGCTGGGCGCCATTGCAGGTTCATCATGGCCTCAGGGAACTGGGCTGGGGCTCCATCAAAATCCTTGAACGGTTCTGGCTGGCACCTTGACAACGGCAAGCCGCCCTTGGAGGCAGCATGAGTCAGGCAGGTCATTCAGTGCCAGTCACAGATGGATTGATAGTATTAATGGGCGTCATGGCCTTGGGCAAGTTAATTAGTGCCTTCAAGCCTCAGCTTCCATTTTTTTTTTCAGATACCATATTAAAGAGTGGGGATATCACACCCATTAGGATCCCTGCTATTTAAATAAATAAATAAACAAACCCAACAACAGGAAATAAGTATTGGTGAGGACGTGGAGAGATTGGAACCCTTGTGCCCTGTTGGCGGGGGTATAAAATGCTGTAGCCAGGGTGGTCGAGGCCTCTGGGCTGGGATGAACCTCGCTCCGGGTGGAGCCAGGGGAGCCGAGCGGGAGCCACGGCCAGTACAGTGGTAGCAGTTGGACTGACCATTGCTGTTGCAGGATTTGCAGGCTGTCTTATGCTTTGCAAGCCAGGAAACACATGGAGCCTCAAGTAAAACAAGTTTTTCAAAGTCTACCAAAATGTGCCTTCTGTGGTGGCTATTACAGAGGTGGGTTTGAACCCAAAATGACAAAATGGGAAGCAGCATTAGCATGGTAATTAGTGTAAGCCCTCCTGCCAATAAAGGAAAAATAAGAAATGTTTATTAATGAGCTATGCTTTTAAATCACACGACAAGGGGGGGATCTCCTCATATAGCAGCCCAAAATCAGTGATGCTAAAGATTTACTAGAAGGTCAAACTGAAAAATGAAATAAATGTATGATGAATTTTACTTTTTTTTGGCCGAGCCACGCAGCTTGTGGGATCTTAGTTCCCCGACCAGGGATCGAACCCAGGTCCTCGTCAATGTAAGCACAGAGTCCTAACCACTGGACCACCAGGGAATTCCCGTATGATGAATTTTAAGTTCTTATTCATTTATGTACTTGAGTGCCAGCTTTTTTTAAATAAAGTGCCTCAAAACTTAAAATGGTGTAGACACCCCTCAAAAAACGAAACACAGAATTATCATAGTATCCAGCAAGCCCACTTCTGAGAATATCTCCAAAAAAATTGAAAGCAGACTCTTGAACAGATATTTGAACACCCATGTTCAGAGTTATTCACAATGGCCAAAAGGTGGGAACAACTCAAATACATGTCCATTGACTGATGAATGAATGAACAAAATGATAAATACATACAATGGAGTATTATTCAGCCTTAAAGAGGAAAAGCATTCTGACACATGCTACAACAGGGATGAAACTTGAGGACATTACGCTAAGTGAAATAAGCCAGTCACAAAAAGACAAATTCTGAATGTTTTCGCTTATGTGAGGCACCTGAAGTAGTCAGATTCATAGAGACAGAAAGTAGATGGTGGTCAACAGGGCTGGGGGGAGGGGGATGGGGAGTTAGTGTTTAGTGGGAAAAGTTTCAGTTTTGCAAAATGGTTAAGTTCTAAAGATTGGTTACGCAACAATGTGAATATACTTTATCACACAACTGAACTGTACACTTAAAAATGGTTAATATAATAAATGTTATGTTGTGTGTATCTTACCACATTAAAAAAAATATGAGATAACACTACTCACCAGGCAGGGTCCTTGAGAGGGTGTAATGAGGGGATTTCCGGCTAAGGTCTTAGGGTGGTGTCCTGCACGAAGTAGGGGCGGGCTTCATGGGCCTGCAACCTGGGCAGCCGTACAGGGCCCCTGAGCTCAGATCAGTCCCTCAGTTGGTTAAAGCTGCTGTAGCTGTGTTGAAATTCCTAACAATTTTTGAACAAGGGTACCCGCATTTTCATTTTGCATGGCGTCCTACAAATTATGTAGCTGGTTTTGCCCCTCAGCCAATGGGAGGCTGGTGGTTCTTAGTGAAAAAGACACCTGGACAGACCTTGCCATCAACCTCGTCCAGAAAGAGCTGGTGAAGGATGTGCCGTGTTGGGGGTGGAGAAGGGTATGGGGGCCACGTGACAACAGCACCCCTCCCTGGGGGTTGAGGAGCAGTGGGGCCACCTGCCAAGGGAGGAGAGGGCCACAGACAGCAGAGGCTGGTAAGGGGCTGGGCCAGATCACCCCAAGATGGGGCCCCGACCATCCCCGAGTTGGTATTTCAAGTCTCCCCCGGCAGACCGTGGCCCCAAGGAACCAGCCTCAGAAACCAGCCATCGAAGGAACGTCTCATTCGGGAAACAGTGTTTATTGAACACCTACTATGAGCCAGCGGTAAACACACCATCTGTGATCCTCCCGTTCTCATTCACATTCTGGGTTTAAGGACTGAGGCCGGGAACCAAGGAGGGACCAGTGGCAGCAGCGGGGTGTGAACCTGGCTAGTCGGGCTCCAGATTAGCGCTGGCTCCACTAGATGGCGCTAAACGTAAATAATGATGGGCGCAAAGAGCTCCACGGGCCAGGGAGGGGTTGTGCGGAGGTTCCTGGGATGCCCGCAAGCAAAGCTCAGAGCATCGCCTTGATAGTGCAGCCGTCTCTCCCGAAGGCGGCTCTTTGTTTTTCAGGGAGGCAGTAGTGTGAACGATCAGGTTTCCTAGGTTCAAATCCAGGCTCTGCCACTTAAAAGTTCCACACATTTTCACAACTTTTAAATTTTTATTTATTTATTTTTCTTGCTTAATATAAGTTTTTTTAAATTTTATTTATTATTTATTTATTATTTATTTTTGGCTGTGTTGGGTCTTCGTTTCTGTGCGAGGGCTTTCTCTAGTTGTGGCAAGCGGGGGCCACTCTTCATCGCGATGCGCGGGCCTCTCACTATCGTGGCCTCTCTTGTTGCAGAGCACAGGCTCCAGACGCGCAGGCTCAGTAGTTGTGGCTCACGGGCCTAGTTGCTCCGCGGCATGTGGGATCTTCCCAGACCAGGGCTCGAACCCGTGTCCGCTGCATTGGCAGGCAGATTCTCAACCACTGCGCCACCAGGGAAGCCCTTAATATAAGTTTTATTTGATATTCTTGCTAGCTTTTCATTGCTTTTTTAAAAAAATTCACAACTTTTTAACTGATGGAATAAAAATATAATAACAATTGAGTATAATTTTTTTTGTAATACAGGTCTACTAATGAGAAGAATGGATTTCTTTGGGGGGCAGGAGGGGAGATAATTTCACTTAATTGGGGTCCAAAGTTAGTGTGTTCCCTAACAACAAATCGGCTGCAAACGGTCACAAGTAAAAATCATTCTTAGCTTTCTGGAGCAGGTAGTGGGCTGGATTTGGCCAGTGGTTTGCTCACTCTTGATCTAGTATTTTAACTGTGTTAACTGTTTCCTTGGCATTCAGTTTTCCTTTTGCTGAATTTTGTGCCTTTCTTGAATGTTCTTGGTCTTTAATGCTTTTGGCTGTGTTTGAACTCTCTCTTTTATGAACTATTCTCAAGGTTCACGGACTGAACTGAATGTTTATGTCTCCCCTCACCCCCCGACCCCCACCCTCTCATTCCTGTGCTGAAATCCTAATCCCCAATGTGATGGTATTAGGAGGTGGGCCTTAGGGAGGTGATTAGGTCATGAGGGTGGAGCCCTCATGAATGGGATTAGTGCCTGTATGAGACGCCAGAGAGCTCCCTCACTCCTTCTGCCACGTGGGGACTCAGCAAGATGATTATCCATGAATCAAGGAGCAAGCCCTCACCAGACACCAAATCTGCTGGTGCCAGAACTGCGAGAAATACATGTATTGCTTAGAAGGCACCCAGTCGCTGGTGTTTTTGTTCTAGCAGCCCAAACGGACTAAGACGCATGGCTTTATCCTAAATGTCAGAGGACTGTCTGCTCTCTAAGGAGACCGACCAGTGATTACCTTACTTAATTTTCTGGCCAACTGTCCGTGTCACTGTTTCTTATCTCAGGGTAATTTCAGAGTTTTGTTCAGAAAACTAATTTTGGGGGGAACTTCTCTCTTTTGCGTGGTGGGGAGCATTTGTCCTCATTTTTATTGGGGTTGCCCATTTATCTGTTCTTATCTCATCTTCCAGGAATTCCTCACTGTTTTGTCTATAGGGAGTATTTCTTCTAATCTTCCAACTATGTCACGGATTTCCAGCAGATGATCACTTATGCAGAAAACGAAATCTGGAAAGTGGATTAATACTATTTCTGTAGTTCAACTAACTCAACACCAAAAGGGAGACATGTCTTTGAAAAGAATTTAACAACCAACATATATTTGCACAATTGCAGTTCAGTACTTTATACAATGGTTATCCTTCAAAACGTATAAACTGGGATCTGCCATAACTTGTGCTGTGATACCCCCAGGTGACATCTCCCCTTGTGCCTGAGTCCTTCTCCCCATGTGAAGAAGATGGGACTGCCCCATATGAGCAATCCCTCTTGCCTGCCTGGTGGAGCTAAGAACACCAGTGATAATGCAGCATGGCAAACGGATCCCCAATAGCCACAGAGGCATGATTTAGGAACAGATGATTTTTTTTTTTTGGCCGTGCCTCGGGGCTTGCGGGATCTTAGCTCCCCAACCAGGGATGGAAACCCGGCCCCAGCAGTGAAAGCGCCAAGTTCTAACCACTGGACCACCAGGGAATTCCCAGAAACAGATGATCTTAAAACAAAACCTTTTAGAGAAATTCCTTTATTTGGATGTTTTTGGTATTCAGATTCCTGGATAGTTAATCTTCTGTTGTATTTTTCTATTTCTTCTTCTGCATTTTCAGTGAGATTTGGGGTGTGAAAAGATGTTCAGTCTGCTGTTTCAAAATGGAAAAAAGTTTTTTATTTTATTTTTTTAATTTTTAAAAATATTAATTTTTATTTTTATTATTTATTTATTTATTATTTATTTTTATTTTAGTTGTGGCAGGCGGGCTCTTCATTGCGAAACAGGCTTCTCTCTCGTTGTGGTGCATGGGCTCCAGAGCATGTGGGCTCACTAGTTGTGGTGCACGGGCTTACTTGCCCCTCAGCATGTAGGATCTTAGTTCCCTGACCAGGGATTGAACCTGCATCCCCTGCATTGGAAGGAAGATTCTTAACCACTGACCACCATGGAAGTCCCAAAAGTTTGTTTTTTAACTTTATTTTATTGAAGCTTTAAAAAATTAAAAAATAATACTTTTGTGCTACAAAAAAATTCAGACAATAAAAAATATAGGCTATAAGAAGAGAAAGTACTTTCTATTCCAACTCCTGAAAAGAATGACTCTTAACAGTAACTGCATATCTTTTTTCAGGCTTTTTTTATGCCTCTTAAATTATATTTAATGCATATACATATTAATGATTTTTAAAATCATACTATACAAAGTTGCGTAATTTGCACTTTTCATTTAATATATTATGTATATGTTTCCAGGTCAGCACACGTAGATCCACTTTATCCCTTTGAATAGGTCAATACTATTTCATTAAATTGATGAACTTTAATTTAGCCAATAAGACTTCTGCTAAAAAACATTTATATTTTTTCCAATTTTTAATTATTAGAAATAATACTGCTTTAAATGCTATTGTACACATATCTTTGTTTACCTGTGAGAGAATTTCTATAGAATAAACTCCTAAAACTGGAATTTATAGGTTAAAGAGTATATAATTAAACATGTATTAAAAGTCTGATGAATATTGCCAAATTGCCAGCCTTCTAAAAGCTATGCTAATGTTCACTTATATTAGTAGTGGATGTGAGTGCTTTTTTCCCATATCCTTTCTAACATTAGTTGTAACTATATCTTAAATTTTTGCCAATTTTGTCAGTAAAAAATACCTCATTAAACATTTTAATATCCTTAATTTTTAGTGACTTGGGCATATTTTCATATTTTTACTTTCCATCTTGCTTTATCCTTCTGCTCTGGAATTTGTGGTTCCATCTCTTCTGCCAATTTTTGTATTTTTTTCTTATTGACTTGTGCAAACTCTTTGTATATTGTGGATATTAACTAATGCTTTGTCAGATGATGGACACATTTTCAGTTTATCATTTAACTTAGTTGATTGTATTTTTGGCCTCTTATAAGTTATGTTTTTACAACTTGTGAAGATGGATCTTTCTAGACCCAACAGGAAACTGAGATACTATACAGGAAAAAGGTTAACAGATTTTAACTACATTAAAACGAATAACATATTAAGGAGTCTGGATTTTTTTTTTTTTTTAACTTTTTCCCAACTTTTATTGACCTTTCATCAGCCTTTGATTTGGTGACCAGGAGTCAGCTGTCCCAAGAATGTGTGCACTTGACATGGATTTCTTAATTAATATTCCTGCCAAATCTACCTTTTAATATCATCTACAGAACTAGGGTGGACAGGAATGGCCTCTTGACAGAACAAGTTATTTTAAAAATATATATTTTTGAAGTATAGTTGACTTGCAATGTTTCAGGTGTCAGCAAAGTAATTCAGTTATGCATATACACACACACACATATATATATATACTTTTTCTGGATATTATCTTGATGGCAATGGAAAGTGCTTAAAGACTTAACTAGATTTACATGATTAGATTAGCACTGAGATTCTTAGGTTCCTGTCTTTCTCCTGGGACTACCTAGCTCCCAGTTAATTCTTCACTTTGGCCAGAACTTTTCCTACTATTTGCTCTTGTGCTGTTGGTCTCCTCCCACTGCCTGCACCTAAGCCTTCTGGTATTTTGGCTGCTGGTGATGCTGTTTGGAGTGGCATGTACTCTGCACAGGGGCAGGACATGGTAAGACATGTTAAACATCTTCCTAGGTGCTATTCACCTAGGAATTTAAACACTTTTCCACCCTTGAGAGATGGAGATCATTATTCCCATTTCTCCATGAAAAAACTGTAATTAAGAGGCTGGAGGCTTCCCTGGTGGCACAGTGGTTAGGAATCCGCCGGCCAATGCATGGGACGTGGGTTCGAGCCCCAGTCCAGAGGATCCCACATGCCGCGGAGTAGCTGGGCCTGTGTGCCACAACTACTGAGGCCCACACGCCTGGAGCCCGTGCTCCGCAACAACAGGGGAAGCTACTGCAATGATAAGCCCGTGCACTGCAATGAAGAGGGCCCCCGCTCGCTGCAACTGGAGAAGGCCCACGCACAGTAACAAAGACCAAATGCAGCCATAAATAAATAAATAAATAAATAAATAAATTTATTAAAAAAAAAAAAAAAGGCTGGGATTTTCCCGTGCCCAGACACCTAGAATGTAACAGAGCAGGGATGTAAATTGTTTCTCTTCTTTCACGGTGCCTTCAAGTACACTTTCATGGCTGACAGATGTCTGGGGTACATGCTCTTTTATTGTGTATTAATTCAACAAGTATTTGAGCAATTAGTATTTGTGCCTTTTTTTTAAAAAATAATCTTTCCAACAACCCTTCAATATAGGTGCTGTTGTTCCATTTACAGACAAGAAACTGAGGCAAGAGAAGTGACAGTGACCTGCCAAAAGCCACAAAGCTAGTAGATTTTGAAGCGAGGATTCAATCTAGGCCTGGTTTGTTTTTCTGGGTTTTTTGGCCACGGGCACGCGGCTTGTGGGATCTTAATTCCCCAACCAGTGACTGAACCCGCGCCCTCGGCAGTGAAACCGCGGAGTCCTAACCACTGGACGGCCAGGGAATTCCCCTGGCTTCAGTTTTAAATTTCTCACTAGGCTAGGCTGCCTCTTCCTAACAGAAGGCGTTTTAAAAATCTAGTTTGAGGAACTAAACCTGTCCCACGCTCAGGGAACACTTCACCAATGAGGTTACCTTTGAGTAGGCCATTTATTGATTACTAGTTGCTGAGCACAACTTGTTATCCTTACAACAAACCCTATGAGGGAGGTGCTATGAACAGTCCTAGTTTTACAGGTACTGAAGCTGAGCAGCAGAGGGGATAAAGAGCCGACTGGACCCAGGGCCCCCGGCATCATACCGCTCTACCTCCCACTATCAGGCTCTATCCCGACCCCTCGCAACCTCATTTCTGGGCCCTGAAGGTTGCAAGGCTCCGGGGGGTGGACGCCTGGCTCCTCGTAGGAGCTCAGCGCCAGGAGTAGCGAGCCACCGGGATAGGGCTGTAGACACCGGCAGGGAAAGTCTGACCCCGGAAGTAGCCGCGGCGCTGGCAGGGCCGCGTCTTCGGTTGCCAGGGCGCCGCCCCGGAAGTAGAGCCGGCCCGCGCCGGGTAGCGGTCTGCGTCCTCCTCTGAGCGCCGAGTGGGGTTGGAGGCGGGGCCGGACCGCGGCGCGGGGCCGCCGTGCTCCGCGCTCCTGGGCGTTCCTCCGCGCTGTGCACCCACAGGTGAGGCCCCGCCGCCGAGGCCGCCGCCTCTGGGGACCGAGGGTGTGGCCGCGCTGGGTGGGCGAGTGCGCATGCGCGAACAATTGTGGGCCCTGGTCTACGGGGCCGCGAAGGTGCGGTTTAGATGCTGCTCGCTGGACTCGCGTTCCCCGGGAAGCCTGCGCTGACCACTGTGCCCCTCTTCCTCCTCCGAGTTCCTATGACTTAACTTGTGCCGCTCGGTCCTTGTTATTGCATTCTTCTTATTATTGGTTATCCCGGAATTTCATTGCTCCTACGCTTTTTCATGCATTTGCAATCTGTATTGTTCCTATTGGCATCTTGCAGGGCGCGGTGTACCTGTGGCTAGAGCTCTGGACAGGAGACAGGAGATAAGTGTTCCCCGCCCTGCTCACCTCTCTCTGGGGCACTGTTTTCCCATCATTAGAGGGGGTGGGGTGGTGGTAGTCATACACCCCTAGAGTAGCTGGGGCATTACAGGGGATTCATTCTAGACCTCAAAGTATCTGGTCGTTGTAAGCCGTTTGGAGGTTTGTTTGCAAAGCGGTTCTTTGTTCAGGAAATATTTAATGAGCACATTTGGGTGCTGGGTTGTGGCAGTACAAAAAGATTGACCCTGCCCTGCACTCAGGGAGTTACAGGCACTGGTAAACAGGTACGTGGAGCATGGGGGTGAGGAGACGGACAGGGCAACACAACTGCGACCGAATGCTGCATGGCACTGATGTGAAGTCGTCATTTATATTGTTACTTTATTTAAAGATGGCTCTTTTTGCCTTTTCAAAAAAGACTTAACTAGCTGGAAAAGAATGCAAGTGTCCTAGGATCCTGGCCTAGCTGGGACTTTATTGAAACTGATAGTGATCAAAGTGTCTGGGGTAGGGGGATGAGGGCAGAGACTGCTCCCATTTTCCGATGGCTGGACCCAGAAGAGTGAAGTGACTCCCATGAGTGTGAGTTTTTCCCCCCCACCCCCGCCGCCCCCCGCTGTTTCTCCTCAGAGGTGGTTCTGACTTTTGTCTGGGAGTAGTCATAACTCCAGGAGGTAAAAGGCCTCTTGGCAGAATTCTGTTCTCCTGGGGCTGTAGGCACAGAGATTTCTCAAGATGTTCCCTCGCTCAGTGGAAATCAGCTAATCTCCCGGCCTCCTACTTCTCACCAGGGTAAAGCTGTGGCAGTGTTTATGGGTGATTGTTTCCTGGGTCTCCCCCTTGGGACTTACAGCCCCTGTAGGGTTGGTCTGCGCCTAGTTCACTGCTTGGCCCAAACAGTGCTTGTTTGATTGTGTGTGTGGAGGGAACTCATGTCTTTATTTCTGTTAATTCATCACGTACTGGTTGAGAGCCTGCTGTTGCTAGACACTGCTCTGGGTGCTGGGGATTCAGGAGGAGATAAAGTGGAACAGCACTGCTGCTCACAATGTGACATATCTGTGTCAGACAGATAGTCACCAAGGAACCAAATACATGAACTAGACCAGGTCTTTTCTTTTTTTAAAAAAATTAATTTATTTATTTATTTTTGGCTGCGTTGGGTCTTTGTTGCTGTGCGCAGGCTTTCTCTAGTTGCGGTGAGCGGGGGCTACTCTTCGTTGAGGTGCGCGGGCTTCTCATCGCGGTGGCTTCTCTTGTTGCGGAGCACGGGCTCTAGGCATGCAGGCTTCAGTAGCTGTGGCGCATGGGCTCCATAGTTGTGGCTCACGGGCTGTAGAGCGCAGGCTCAGTAGTTGTGGTGCACGGGCTTAGTTGCTCCGTGGCATGTGGGATCTTCCTGGACCAGGGCTCGAACCCGTGTCCCCTGCATTGGCAGGTGGATTCTTAACCACTGCGCCACCAGGGAAGTCCCTTTTTTAAAAAATTAAATTAAATTAAATTAAATTATTATTTATTTATTTTTGGCTGTGCCAGGTCTCCGTTGCATGCAGCACACGGGATCTTTGTTGCGGCACACGGACTTCTCAGTTGCGGCAGGCATGCGGGATCTAGTTCCCTGACCAGGGATCGAACCCCGGGCCCCCTGCATGGGAGCATGGAGTCTTACCCACTGGACCACCAGGGAAGTCTCGTAGACCAGGTCTTTTCAAACTTGCACTTGCGTAAGAATCGCCTGAGAGCTTGTTAAGACACAGATTCCCGGGCCCCGCTCCCAAAGAGTCTGAACGTGTACACTCGTGTGTGTGCATGGCGGGCGCTGGAAGATTTGTGTTTCTAACGAGCTCCAGGTGATGCAGATGCTGCTGGTCCGTGGACCATGCTTTGAGTTGGCACCGACTAAACAGCTGTGTACAGCATGAACGCCACGGAGAAGTAAAGTGACAGCTCTGTAAAGGGGGAGGATTGAGATTGGGAAGGCCACTCTGAGGAGCTGACCTTGGAGAAAGGGCCAGATGTGGGGGAAGAGCAAAGCCTTAAGACCGGATGCCGCTTGGCGGGTGTGAGGAGCTGAAAGAGGCTGGGGCCTGGAGAGGGAAGACAGGTGGGAAGGGTACTGGGAGACAGGGCCCGAGAGGCATGGGGGTCCCGGGTCACGCTGGGCCAGCCTTGCAGACCATGGGTGGGCTGCTAGGTTCGTTCTCAGTGCAGTGGGAAGCCGCTGCGGGCTTATGAGAGGAGTGACAAGATTTGCTTTGTGTCTGAAAAGATTGGTCTGTGTTGCAGTGGGGTGAGAATGGGACCAAGGAAGCCAGTTGTGGCCTGGATTGTGGGGATGCTGGGGAGAGACACAGACGGATCTGGAATTTTCTGGGGGTGGAGCGGGCATGATTTGCTGCTGGACTGGACTGATGGTTACTTCCTCCCCAGGACTGAGGTTGGATTTTGTTAGGTTGTTAAAGCACTTTGCCGCCGGGGCTGCCGCTGGTTGAACGCGTCTCTTGCCTTCCCTGGATCGGGACTGTCCAGGAGCACCTGGTCCCGGGTGGCTTTCCATCTCCCGTCACCCGCCTGGCATGGAGTGGCCGTCGGTGCCCAGTGGAGGGATGAGATGGCCACCACTATCGGTGGCCCGGACGCCCAGGGATGTCCCAGCGGAAACCTGTTCTCAAGCTTGTGAAGATCCTGCCCACTTGCCCCAGGAGTGGGACCCACGGTGTTCTGGAAATAACCAGCAACCGTCTGGTTTCAGGATGGCTTTCCGAGGCTGCCATACCTCAGGCAGTGACAGCCCACGCTGACTCCAGGCTGTGAGCAGCATGAGGGCCAGCAGGTCACTCTCTGCTTTTCCTGATTAGGTTTTTATGATGCTCAGTTTTGAAAGTAGCCGACCCTGTGGCTTAAAATTCTGAGGCGTCAGTTCATATGAACCAGTAGAGAGGCAACGTGTCAAGTTCATCACATAATACCGCTAATTCCACTTTTTTTTTTCTCTTCTATTTTAGGAGGAAGTCACAGGAAAACAATCTAACCTCAGGTATTTATCTATTTACCTGATAAATAGATAAGGCTTAGTATTTCCTAGGGTTGGGAAGGCGTCAGCCCTGGTTTCTGTAATGTGGGGATTGGCCAGCTGGTTCCTTAGTCTGTTCTACAGATGATACCTGAGCCCCCTCATTGTGCCTGGCCCTGGCTGGGTGCTGGGGGACCCACCCCCTGCCCTGTGGGGTCGATGACGCCTGACAAGGGGGATGCAAGTAATGACGGTTGACACCCCGTGTGGGAGGGAGGCTGTGCGGGTTGCCAAGGCAGCAGTCTCTGCTCTGCCTCTTGCTTTCCAAGCCCCACATTGCTGTCTGTAAGTAGGGAGAGTACCTGCCTGCTGGCCTCAGGTGAGCTATAACCAGGTACCCAGAGGAGAAGGATCTACACACACCGCCCAGCCCAGGGCCTGATGCGTCCTGGTGTTCGGGAAGTGGTAGCTGTTTTTTCAGTGATGATAGAAATACGTACTCACTTACTGTGTGAGGGCGGGGCCCGGCAGGCCCGCCGGGAGGAAGAGCTGGAAAGGAGGCACGTGCAGAGCCGAATCAGGGGCAGCTTAAGGGTGAAGCTCTTTCTGCTTGATGCACTTGTTTCAAACCCAGTTGACTGTTCGGAGAACCTGCTGTGTGCCAGGTCCACGCCCACCTGACCTTGCGTTAATCCCAGCAGCACCGCCCAGGAGCTGTCACTTACATTCTTTTTTATTTTTAACATTTTATTGGAGTATAATTGCTTTACAGTGGTGTGGTAGTTTCTGCTTTGTAACAGAGTGAATCAGTTCTTTCCCATTTATTTCACTGGGGAGGCTGAGGCCCGGAGAGGACATGCCAGGATCCACAGCGGCTCCGTGGCTCAGTCACTAAGCAAACTGGGTCTCTAAGCCTTGGGCGTGGAGGGAACTGCCGTCCCTCCTTTGGCTCTTCCCAAGGCTGCCTTTTCATCTGCTCTCAGTGGTGGTTTCCACGTTGATTTGGTGCATTTCTGAAAAGAGGTTCTTTTAAAGGAGAGGGGGCCTTACTTCATTTTTTCCTTTTTTAACCATAAATGACTCTCTTGTCTTCTTGCTCAGCACTTTACTATGCTCTGTTACCCAAATATATATATGTAAACCTCCTTATGGATGTAAATTTCTTATTCTTCGTTTTTCCCTAGTGTTTAGGATGGTCGTCTCTTGTATTAGTTTCCTAGGTCTGCGGTATCAAAGTGCCCCAAACTGGGTGGCGCAGTGAGGCCGGAAGCCTGAAATCAAGGTGTTGGCAGAGCCGTGCTCTCTCTGAAGATTCTAGGGGAGGGTTCCTTGCGGCTTCCAGTTTCCGGGAGCCCCCGGCATTTCTTGGGTTGTTGCAGCATTACCTCCGATCTCTGCCTCCGTCTGCACATGGCTGCCTTCCCTCTGTCTGTCTGTCCGTCCTTGTGTCTTCACAAGGCGTTCCCTGCCTGTGTGTCTGTGTCCAACTTTCCATCTCATAAGAGTACCTGTCATTGGATTAAGGCTGACACGAATGACTGCAAAGACCCTACTTTGACCAAATAAGGTCATGTTTACAGGTACCTGGGTTAGGACTTTAATGTATCTTTTCAGGGGCACAGTTCAACCCATAACATTTCCAGGGAAGCGATGAGTCAGGTTCCAAGGACCCAGCCTTGAGGACTTGTCCATTCAGCCACTCACACAACAAGGAGTCATCGTTTGCGTCTCATGTGCTGAAGGGCTGGAGATAATGGGGTCGGGCAAATGGACTGTGGGGTTCGCTGCAAATGCTCCCCTTTAAATCTAGAATCAGTGGGCTGAGAGGGAAACGGGTGACTACGAGAGTCCCTCGCCTCACACGTTTATGGAAGGAACGTACATAAAGAACTGAAATGCAAGTTGGGAAGTTCTGAGTGCCAGCAAGGATGGCAGGAAGGGTCTGCAGGGGGTCCCGAGGAGGGAAACACTAATTCCAGTGAAGGCGATGAGAATGGCCCCCTGGGGGAAGTGGCCTTTGAACTGGGCCCCGCGTGGTTGGTGGAGCTGGATAAAGACCGGTGGAGAGAGGCGTTCAGATGGAGGGACAGCGTGGGCACAGGTTCGCGGGTGAGCACGTGAGCACGGAGCCGCAGAGGGGGGTGCGTTCAGCCAGAGCAAGGGCTGCGTGAAGTGAAGGGGTGGCCTGGCAGCTTGGGAAGGTCAGCGGGAGCTAATAAGTAATTAATTCAGAAATACTTATCACGACAAGAGAGGAACCCAAGGCATCCTCCGTTGGGCACTTAAACAGAAGACGCCATCCACCGAATATTCTGGTTAGTTATCATTTGGCTATATTCATAAACTGTTAGAACACCTCTTGATCTTGTGCTGTGTACATTTCGTCTGTATATTAATGTTTTTTCTAATTTTTAATTTTTTGGCTGTGCTGCATGGCATGTGGGATCTTAGTTCCCCGACCAGGGGTCAAACCCGCGCCCCCTGCATTGGAAGCATGGAGTCTTAACCACTGGACTGCCAGGGAAGTCCCTAATTTTTTTTTTCTTTTTAATTTATTTTTGGCTGCATTGGGTCTTAGTTGTAGCGTGCGGGCTCTTCTTTGCGGCGCATGGGCTCTGTAGTTTGCGGCACACGGGCTCTCTAGTTGAGGCGCGCGGGCTCAGTAGTTGCAGCGCGCGGGCTTAGTTGCCCCGCGGCCTGTGGGATCTTAGTTCCCCGACCAGGGATCAAACCTGCATCCCCTGCCTTGGAAGGTGGATTCTTAACCACTGGACCACCAGGGAAGTTCCCCTAATTTTTAAAAAATTTTATTGAAGTATAGTTGATTTAGGATGTTGTGTTAAATTCTGCTGTACAGCAGAGTGTTTCAGTTATACATGCATATATTCTTTTTCATATTTATTTCCAGTATGGTTTATCACAGGATATTGAATATATTTAGTTCCCTGTGCTGTACAGTAGGACCTTGTTGTTTATCCATTCTATATATAGTAGTTTGCATCTGCTAATCCCAAACTCCCAATCCTTCCCTACCCCACCCCCTCTCCCTTGGCAACCACAAGTCTGTTCTCTATGTCTGTGAGTCTGTTTCTGTTTCGTAGATATGTTCATTTGTGTCATATTTTAGATTCCACATATAAGTGCTATTGTATGATATCTGTCTTTCTCTTTCTGACTTACTTCGCTTAGTATAATAATCTCTAGGTCCATCCATGTTGCTGCAAATGGCATTATTTCATTCTTTTTTATGGCTGAGTAATATTCCATTGTATATACGTACCACATCTTCCTTATCCATTTATCTGTTGATATTTAAGTTGTTTCCATGTCTTGGCTATTGTAAATAGTGCTGCTATGAACATTGGGGTGCATGTATCTTCTCAAATTATATTAGTTTTCTCCGGATATATGCCCAGGAGTGGGATTGCAGGATCATATGGCAACTCTGTTTTTAGTTTTTTGAGGAACCGCCATACTGTTTTCCATAGTGGCTGCACCAATTTACATTCCCACCAACAGTGTAGGAGGGTTCCCTTTTCTCCACACCCTCTCCAGCATTTGTTGTTTGTAGACTTTTTGATGATGGCCATTCTGACTGGTGTGAGGTGTTACCTCATTGTAGTTTTGATTTGCATTTCTCTAGTAATTAGCAATGATGAGCATCTTTTCTTGTGCCTGTTGGCCATCTGTATGTCTTCTTTGGGGAAATGTCTATTTAGGTCTTCTGCCCATTTTTTGATTGGGTTTTTTTTTGTTGTTGTTATTGACTTGTATGAGCTCTTTGTATATTTTGGAAATTAAGCATTTGTCAGTTGCATCATTTGCAAACATTTTCTCCCAGTCCATAGGTTGTCTTTTCATTTTGTTTATGGTTTCCCCTGCTGTGCAAAAGCTTATGTTTGATTAGGTCCCATTTGTTTATTCTTGCTTTTATGTCTATTGCCTTGGGAGACTGACCTAAGAAAACTGGTACAATTTATGTCAGAGAATGTTTTGCCTATGTTCTCTTCTATGAGTTTTTTGGTGTCATGTCTTATATTTAAGTCTTAAGCCATTTTGAGTTTATTTTTGTGTGTGGTGTGAGGGAGTGTTCTAGCTTCAGTGATTTACGTGAGGCCGTCCAGCTTTCCCACCACCACTTACTGAAGAGACTGTCTTCTGCACTGTATATCCTTGCCTCCTTTGTCAAAGATTAATTGACCATAGGTATGTGGGTTTATTTCTGGGCTCTCTAATCTTTTTTTTTTTTTTTTAAATACATTTATTTTTTTATTTTTGGCTGCTTTGGGTCTTCGTTGCTGCACGTGGGCTTTTCTCTAGTTGCGGCGAGCGGGGGCTACTCTTCATTGTGGTGCGCGGGCTTCTCACTGCGGTGGCTTCTCTTGTTGCGGAGCACGGGCTCTAGGCACACGGGCTTCAGTAGTTGTGGCTCGCGGGCTCTAGAGCGCAGGCTCAGTAGTTGCGGCTCACGGGCTTAGTTGCTCCGCGGCATGTGGGCTCTTCCCGGATCAGGGCTCGAACCCGCGTCCCCTGCACTGGCAGGCGGATTCTTAACCACTGCGCCACCAGGGAAGTCCCTGGGCTCTCTGTTCTATTCCATTGGTCCATATGTCTGTTTTTGTGCCAATCATTTGTGTATTTTATTTTAGGTAAGAATCTGAGTCAAAATTTGGTGAAACTGAAGAGAAATTGGACGTTCCCGTTGGCTCCCTAAGTACCTATGGTAGGTCCGGGCTGAGATGTTTTCCTTGGTGACCACTCGTCCACACAGCAGGTGGAGGGGGCAGGGGGCCGAGAGGAAACCCACCCTTCTCGGAGGCTCCATTTCCTGCTCAGTAAAGTGAAGGTGAGAATATTTGCCCCATCGGCCTTACTGGGTTTAGGATTGTACCCTTGGAAGCATTTTCAGACTATTTTATGACTGAAGCGCAGCACACGTATAAAGTACGGCCTTTATCATTATTCTGCGTTGTTGCTCTTACTTCTGCGTCATCTCCAGGTGGGAGCTGTGGCGGGAGTGAGGTCGCCCAGTGAGACCGGCGTTTGAAGTGCAGGGTGTGGGTTGTGGTGTAGGCGCTACCTGGCTTGGGGGTGGTTCTCACCGAAATCCTGTGTCTGCAGTTGGACTCTAGGGGGCAGAGTACGAGCAGGATTGGTCAGGGATGCAGGGCTGTTCAGACTGAAATCAAATACAGGCCGACCTCAGATTCCGATCCAGACCACCGCAGTGAAGCGAATTATCGCAAGAAGGCAAGTCACATGAGTTTTTTGGTTTCCCGCTGGATTTAAAAGTTATCTTTACACTGTACTGCAGACTCTATTGGGCGTTAGCAACTGGTCTAAAAGAGGTACATGCCTTAACTAAAAAATACTTTATTGCTAAAAAATGGTAACCATCACCTGCACCTTCAGTGAATTATAGTAGTAACACCAAAGATCACTAGATCACAGATCACCGTAGCACATACATAATAATGAAAAAGTGTGAAATATTACAAGAATATTGTGACACAGAGACACGAAGTGAGCAAATACTGTTGGAAAAATGGTGCCGACAGACTTGCTCGATGCAGGGTTGCCACAAAACTTCAATTTGTAACAAATGCAATATGTGCAAATCACCCGTGGTGAAAAAGTAAAGTCCCCTCAGCAGTCGGCCTGGACAGTGCAAGGGGGTGTGAGGCGTGCGGGGTTTGCTCCGGTACAGACGTGAGTTACCGGCACATGGGGACGCGGCTTCTGTGGTGCTTCTGCCATCATTTCCATGCGGTGGCTGCTGACCTGCACGTGGGTCATGACCGATCAGTTAGCAACCTTATGTGGTGTCATGTGGCACTTAGAGTTTGCAGAGAGCGGTTCCATTGATTCCTCACTTTGACCCTGTGGGCGTTGTCATCATCCTGATGAAGGCCAAGTTCACAGAGGGAAGGGATGGGCTGTGTGGAAAGAGGTTTAGGGTAGGGTCACCCTAGGTTTGGCTCAAGCCACCATCAGTCCCTTTGGTCTGTTCTTACACAGGCTCTTAACCTTTGAGCCTCAGCTTCCTCATCTGAAAACCGGGGATAATTTGGAAACATCTCATTCTACATCTCAGTAGTATGAGATGTTTCCTGAGTGCTTCCTTACGTGCCAGGCACTGTTCTCGGTGCTTTACATGTGTTCACTCATTTACTTCTCACTCCAATCTATGACATGGGTAGATACTGTTGTTATCCCCATTTTACAGAGGGGGAAACAAGTTCAGAGAGGTTAAGTAACTTGCCCAAAGTCACACAGCTAGTGAGTGGTGGAGCTGGGCCTCAAACCCAAGCTCCGGGACCTATGCTTGACCACAGTCCCGCCTCGATGACACTACCCGCCTCGCTGGGCAGCGCGAGGAGGGAGTGGGCTGACGCTGGGTGGAAGCACCCCGAGAATCCTGGTGGATTCTATCATGAGAGTGTCTTCTCTTTTCCTCTCCCAGGCGACACATACCTGGATCCCCGTCTCTTCGTCCCATGCCTTTTCTGCCCTGTTAAGTTGCCCCAAATGTGAAGCTATTGCAAGCCCATGGGGGAGGTGCCTCCTTTCGTAAAAGGCCCTCGAGGCTCATCAGGTCCCCTGGCTTTCAAGCCCAGTTTTTCACGGAAGCCCTTCTTCCTGAAAGCCCTTCACCTTCTGTGAAGAGGTACACAGAAGTGTAACAACTGCAGCCCTCTCTGGTCGGAGCTGGGGTGGGAGCCTGGAATCCTGGACTGCCCCAGCAGTTTGAAAACCAGAATTCAAGGGAGGAAACAAGTCCAGAAACTTTCTCAAAGTCACATGGTGGTACTGAGAGGCCTGTGACCACAGTCACTCATTCTCTCTGAAGTGATCATTTGCTGCATGCCAGGCACAGTGCCAGGCCCTGGGCGCAAAGCAGTGACAAAGAAAGCCAGCTCCTGCCCTCTAGCAAGGACAGAACTGCAGGGTGCCAAGGGGCCATGTAGCTGGTCTGGAGAGTCAGAGAGGCTTTGTGGAGGAAGTGACATTCACTTATGCTGGCAGACGAGTGGGCGGTAGCTTGGCCAGGCAGAGCAGGGTGGAGTGCTGCAGGCAGAGCATGTGCCAAGGCCCTGAGGTAGAAGAGGAGGTGGGCAGAGAAGTCCAATGTGGCAGCAACAGCGGGTGAGGGAGAAGGTGGCACAAGATGTACCTGGAAAAGCAGGTGAGGGCCAGGGGGCTGCGTATTTTAAGTACAGTGAGAGCCACGTTGCTTGTTCACCGGGATTGATGTGGTCAGACAAACACTTAATATCACCCACAGTTAGGGACTTCCCTGGTGGTCCAGTGGCTAAGACTCCGTGCTCCCAATGCAGGGGGCCCGGGTTCGATCCCTGGTCGGGGAACTAGATCCCGCATACATGCCGCAACTAAAAAGATCCCGCGTGCCGCAACTGAGACCCGGCGCAGCCAAAATAAAAAAACAAATAGATAAATATTAAAAAAAATAAATAATAAGATCACCCACAGTTAAAGAGAGTGAATTGGTGTAGCGAATCGGGAAGCAGCAGGGAGACAGGCAGGACTTGAGGGGACGGGGGGTGCCCAGACTGGGGTGAGTCCTCCCACCCGCCCGTCAGAAGTCAGCTCCAGGGTCCCCGCTCAGGGCAGCCTTCCCAGCTGCCTCCGCTCTCACAGTGGTGCCTGTCCTTGTGCCTCTCCTCGTGGCTCCAGTCACAGCTGCCATTCAGCGTGTGTTGCCTTTATTTCCCACTTAACCAGGATTCTCAGTCTCAGCACAACTGGCCTTTGGGGCTGGATGCTTTGTTGGCGGGGGCTGGGGCGGGGCATCCTGTACGCCGGAGGGTGTTGAGCAGCGTCCCTGGCCTGTGCTCACTAGATGCCAGAAGCATCCCTCCCCCCGAGTCCTGACGAGCAAAGTGCCTCCAGGCGTTGCCAGATGTCCCCCAGGGGGTGACCTGCGCTGGCTGAGAGCCACCGTGGGGAGGACTGAGCTGGGGGTGGGGGGCGTCTGCTCACCTTGTGTAGAGGACTCCTTTGGGCGAAGGGACGTGAGTTGTTAAGTTTCACGGCTCCGATAAGGTGATCTCTTCCAGGATTATGGCAGGAAAAGTGAAATGGGTCACTGATATCGAGAAGTCGGTGCTGATAAATAACTTTGAAAAGAGAGGATGGGTCCAAGTGACAGAGAACGAGGACTGGAATTTTTACTGGTAAGTATAAACCAGGGTTTGGTTGTCTCGCAGAGCCCGTTTATCAGCGTGGTTAATCCCATACCGGCGCACGGACTGTCCCGTGCAGGCGCCTCCACGCCATCGTGCCGCCTCCCCCTTACGCTTTTCTCGTCCCGGGCCCTTCGTGCGCACGGGGAGAAGGCCCTGGGTCAGTACATGTGGCGGAGTGTCCCACGCTCCTGGTTATCAGGAAGTCCCGGGATGTCTCAGCACGGCTGGGTGTGGTTACACGGCAGTGGGAATTTGGGTGGGAAACAGAGCCCCACCCGCCTCCAGTTCGTGCTGGGCACAGTGGTGCCCCGTTGCCTGGCACCTCGGGGTGCGCCGGGGAGGTCAGCATCCTCTGGGGTGGGGTGGGGAGGAGGGCGGGGAGAGGACTGTGGGGAGGGCTCGGTGCTTCCTTTCACCTCTCTCTCGTAAGGCCAAGAGGGTGCTGGCTGGGCTGACTGAGAAACCACGGAAAGGCGAGTTAGGCTAGAAAAGCAGGGTGTGGGCACTGAGTCCCGGGTGGTACCCACCCAGCCAGGAGCCTGGAGTCTTCCTAGACTCCTCTCCCCGCCTCTCACTTCCTCAGGGTGAGGTCCTGTGTCCTCCTTGGTCCAGGCCTGGTCTGCTCGCTCCCTCGGGGCGGCCTCCACATCCCTGCTGGGTTACTCAGCCAAACACTTCGCCGACCCTGTGCAGCTCCTGGGTCCAGAGCACTGCAGTGAACCTTTGAGGGGGCAGGGGGCCAGTGGGGGCACACGTCGGGGTCGGCAGGGGCTTTGTCACCCTGTACATCCCCCCACCCCAGACTCACTCTCCCTGCCGCCACCTTGAGAGGTGTTACTCGGCTTCTCTCAGCCACTTCTCCTCCCCCCTACTCCCCGCCAGTGCAGCAGGCTGCACGTTTTCCCCTGTTGACCCACTGCTGAAACTATCTTTCTTTTCCATCTTTGTACGTGCTATGCTTTCTAAGCCGCCTCAGCCCCCCGTTTGGAGACGCAGTGCATCCAGGGGTTAGATGTCCAGACCCTGGAGCCAGAGCCATGCGTGGCTTCAGCCCTGGCTCCTCCACTGCCGTCTGTGTGGCTGTTAGCAGAGGACTTGGCCTCTCTCTGCAAATACCGTTGTTTGAGGTTTCAAGGAAGCAGTGAAGCACAGAACTCGGGGCAGTGCCTGGCGTGTGGCGGGTGCCCCATCAGCGCGTGCCGTCACTGTCCTTCGTGCACCAGCACACCTGCCCTGGAAGCCACCTCTGCCTCTCGCGCCCTCCCGGGCTGCTCTCTTCAGGTGCCATGGCAGCAAATGCTGAGTGCCGTGATTTGTGATTTCCCGGCCTGTCTCCTCTTCCAGTGTCACTGTGAACCCCTGGAGAATGAGGACCTGGCCTGGCTTATCCCAGCATCCCCGGAGCCTGGCTGGGCCTGGGCACAGAGTAGGCAGCACCCAGCCTCCAGCTCCAGCGGTGGTTGGAGAGATGACCCTAGCTTTGCTTCTGACAGCAGTGAAGTCACCTGCCCTTTAAACTGCAACCTGGGAACTCCCTGGCGGTCCAGTGGTTAGGACTCTGCGCGTTCACTGCCGAGGGCCTGGGTTCGATCCCTGGTTGGGAAACTAAGATCCCACAAGCCAAGCAGCATGGCCAATAAACAAACAAACAAACAAACTGCAACCTAATTTCCCTTCAGGAGCGTGGACTGCAGAGAGGGAGGGCGTTTATGGAGTAGTTCAGTGCCTGTGTATGGTTTAGTGTCAAGTTTACGTTCTTTCTTCTCAAAGGGAAAGGGAAATCCTTTATCCAGAGCCCTGTTTCATGGGAGCTCTGAAAAGAAGGCTGAACAGGACAGTATTTTGTCCTTGCTGTTTTGTGTCCCACTGCCCAGTGCTGTGGGCCCAGCAGAACTCAGCGCGTTCTTTCAGCTTCTCTGGGCAGCTGGTCACATGCCAGGGATGGGGGATTTGAGTGCTTGCTTCTTCATGCCGATAAGCGTTTTGGAGCTCTTCTTAACCAACAAGAGAATGACAGAGAGAAGAAAAGAGCTAAACAGTATGATAAGTTTGGATATTTGAGATATCTTGAGAGCTCATGCTTTAAGCACTAAGTGTCCTGTCGGGTCTTAAAAATTGGTTAGGGAAGAATATTGGAAACAACTAAACATTAACTGGTTGGGGAAAGGTGAATAGATTAACCAAGTGGATTACGGTACAGCCATTGAAATAATTGTGACGATTATAAAGCAGTTTGGGAAACTGAATAACAGTAAGTGTGAAGAAAAACATATTACGAAATTGTATTTGTATTCTGATAACAACTATGCAAAAACAGCTTGCATGTGGGCAGGAAGTAGAAGGAGAGTGAAACAGGTGAACACTGGCTCTCCTGGAGGGGGTGTATGGGTTATCCATTGCCAAACTGATGGTGAGTAACAAACACCACAAACTTAGGGGCTTGAAACAACCATTTTTTGCTGCACATGAGTTTGTGGGTTTGGCTGAGCGGTTCTTCCGGTCTGGCAGAACTTCACTGTTCCTGCCTGGGCTCACTCACACATCTACTGTCACCTGGCGGGTCATCTGGGGCTTGGCTGGTCTAGGATGCCCTTGGCTAGGACGACAGGGGCTTCTCTCCACACATCTCTCACATCCCTCCAACCGGCTAGCCTGGGCTTGTGGCGGTGTTGGGGGCCCAAGAGGGAGGTGGTAGCTCTCAAGGCCTTTCGGGGCTAGTCTCAGAAATGGCGCACCATCACTTCTGCCCTTCTTTTTGGCCAAAGAAAGGCATTAGGTCAGCCCCAATTCAAGAGGAAATATATTTTACCTCCTGATGGGAGTTGAGGGGTGGACAATTGGGACCCTTTTTACAATCAGGCTACGCAGTAGGTGAACATTTATTTATAACAAAGGGTCCTCTGTTCCTTGGAGAAGTGCCTGTTGCTGGGCCTCAGGAAGAATTGTACAAGGTGAGCTCGGAATAGCTTGTCTTATGGGAAAGCAAGGACGTCGTCAAGGCCTGCTGGATTCACGTTAATAAAACTCAGGAGACAACTTGCAGCGTTCCTTCTGCCCAAAATAGGGACAACTAGAGCTTCCGTAAGACTAATTACAGCAGACTGAAACTCATGAATCATGTTTGAATCTCTGAGTTCATAAAAATGCCCCCCAAAAGAACTGAAATGGAACAAAACCCCACGTAATTTGTGGCACATTAAAATGGCCACAGCGTTTTTGACACCACTTCCCTCTGCAGATGGGGTCTTCGTTCCCCTCCTCCTGACCTTGGGTGGGCTCTGTGACTGCTTTGGCCAGTGGGATGCGGTCAGTGTGATCCAGTCAATGTGATCCAGGCCTTAAGAAACCAGCAGCTTCCTCCTGCTGTGTGGGAACCCCCTGCGGGAGCCCCGAGCTGCCACGTGAGAAGCCTGACCGTCCCAGGACCGTCGTGCTGGAGAGGTTGCAGCTGCGCCCACCTTCCAGCCGTGCCTGCCAGGGTGCCAGATGTGGAAGAAGCCTTCTCGGGGACCCCAGACCAGCCGGCTGAATCCCACCCAGCGGCCTCAGTGCTGCGTGGGGCAGAGCGCTCAGCTGAGCCCTGCCCAAGTTCTTGACCCACAAAACCTCGAGTTATCATAAAATGGTGGTTGTCTTAAGTAGCTAACGTTGGGTAATTGTTTTGCAGGGACAGGTTCCCAGGACACGGCTCATCACACATCTGCGGGTGGTAGGGAACCAGCTCACTATCTTGAAAACTGGTAAAGGGAAAGAATCACACACTTACTCAGTCTTCCCTGTAGGAACCATTCATGGGTTATCTAAATTGTTGACGCAGGGAAGTTTCTCCTTGTAGAAATATTCCTGCCAATAAATGAAGGAGGAATGAAAAAGGAGAATTTCACCGTTTTGCAACCCCTCACAACATAAGGATCTACGCCTGTGCAGGACAGAGGCCGCTGACCACAGGACAATAAGACACTTAAGTGTGGCTCGTCTAGACAGAGATGTATGTGCTGGAGTGTGATGTACGCTCCCGTTTTAGCACGAAGAAACAAATGTAAGATTCCTCATCACAAATTTTTATGTTGGTAATATGTTGAAATGATAATATTTTGGATATATTAGGTTAAATAAGATAAATTAAAATTACTTTCACCTCTTTCCTTTAATTTTTTTTTTGTTTTTTTTTTTTTGGCTGCGTTGGGTCTTTGTTGCTGCGCACGGGCTTTCTCTAGTTGCAGCGAGCGGGGGCTACTCTTCGTTGCGGTGCACGGGCTTCTCATTGTGGTGGCTTCTCTTGTTGCGGGGCACGGGCTCTAGGTGCGCGGGCTTCAGTAGTTGTGGCACGCGGGCTCAGTAGTTGTGGCGCACGGGCTTAGTTGCTCCGCGGCATGTGGGATCTTCCTGGACCAGGGCTCGAACCCGTGTCCCCTGCATTGGCAGGCGGATTCCCAACCACTGTGCCACCAGGGAAGTCCCCCTTTAACTTTTGTTTTAATGTGACTACTAGAAAATTCACTATGTGACTCAACTGTGGGTCACATTCTATTTCTGTTGGGCGGTGCAGCTGATTAGTCACTGACATCCCGAAGGGAGAGGCTCTCCGGCTGGATGCCACCCTGGGATGCAGCTCTGCCCCCATCGGCCTGCAGCTCATCAGACCTCTAGGTCTGACTCCCAACTTACAGGAAGTACAGGGCCCTGGGGAGCATGATAAATAAGGAAGCTGTGAGAACCCCTACAGAACAGATACCCGGTGTCTTCAACAAATAAATTGCCTAGAAAAAAATTAAGGAGGGGTGGGGGAGAATGTATAGATTTAAAGAGATGTGTGAGAGAGAGGACAACTAATCAGAAGGCCTGGCCCTTATTTGCAAAAGTTGTAAAAAAATATTTATCAGACAACTGGGGAGATTTGAACACTGAGTAATATTTGATGATATTTAGGAATTACTGCTCCTGGGACTTCCCTGGTGGTCCAGTGGTTAAGACTCTGCACTTCCACTGCAGGGGGCACAGGTTCGATCCCTGGTTTGGGAACTAAGATCCTGCAAGCTGCGTGGTGCAGGCAAAAAAAAAACAAAATGGAATTGGCTGTGCTCCTTTTTTTTTTTTAGTTGTGATAACAGCATAAAATAGGATATCATATAATATAAAAAGGAGTCTTTAACTGTTAGAGATTCTAACAGGAATATTTTGGATGAAATGATATGGTATCTGGGAAGTGCCTCAAAATAAGCCAGTGCTGTGAGGTACAGGCAAGGCAAGACTGGCCTTGTGGTGACTGTTGAAGCTGGATTACGGGGTTCTGTTACACTTTTGTCTATACTTCTTCGTGTGTTTGAGCTTTCCCATAATAAAAAGTTTTTGTTTTTTTTTAATCCTTTTGTTCTGATGATTATGGAATCAAAAGAAACCCTCTGGTTAGTGCAATGGGGAGGGGGCGGGTTGGGGGCAGGGAGTACAGAGAGGACCTTGCCTTGTCTTGTGACTCCAGGGCTCCCTTGCGGGTGCCAGCCCTTCCGTCCTTCCTGCTTCTCTGGGGGGGCTAGGGAAGTCAGACAGGTGTGGCAGGGAGACTGGCTTTCTTAGAGGATGAGAAGGAATCCATTTCTCTTTCAACTCTCATTTCACTGGGGGCTTCGCAGTTTAGCTGGCCTGTCAGGGGTCTCTCCAAGAATATCACATGCCAACTCAGGGTCCTTAAATAACCCCTGTTTTTTTGTTGTTTTTAATGTTTTGGGTTTGCCACGTGACATGCGGGATCTTAGTTCCTGACCAGTGATGGAATCTGCACCCCTTGCAGTTGAAGCACGGACTCTTAACCACTGGACCACCAGGGAAGTCCCTGGGGTTTTGGTTTTAGGGGGTCCCTGTCCTTCCTGACTTTGGGTGCAGATATTGAGTCAATGAGTTTCCTGACTTCAGAGTGTGACTTTCATTAGTTTGGTATCAAAATCAATGTTATCATTAACTGATAAACATTTATTGAGCATCTACTCTGTGCCAGAGAGTACAACCAATCAGGGCAGAGAGTCAAAACAGCCCCTGCCTCAGATAGTTGAGGTTCAGTCAGCAGACACACAGCCTGCCGCTGGGGGCCAGGCACCTCCTGGCTCGGTGCCGGCTTGGGGACAGGTTAGCTCTGAGAGAGCGTGCTTCCTGGTCAGGAGTCCCCGGGCTTTAACGACACCCGCCTCCACGTGGACACATTCTGAGCTTCCGTCCTGCACCTCCCTTCTGTGCTTCTCTTTCAGGATGAGTGTGCAAACCATCCGCAATGTTTTTAGTGTCGAAACTGGCTACCGGCTCTCAGATGATCAAATAGTCAACCATTTCCCGAACCACTATGAACTGACGCGGAAGGATCTGATGGTGAAAAACATCAAGAGATACAGGAAAGAGCTGGAGAAGGAAGGGAGTCCTTTGGCAGAGAAGGACGAAAGTGGGAAATACCTCTACCTGGGTTTGTGTCCTTTCCACCGGCCTCACGTTTTAAATAGATAGTGGAGTATTTTCCAGTGGCACAAGACCACGAGATGGTGCCTGTTGGCTTTGAGGGATGAACGTGTTTGTGGGCACTTCTTTCATTCCAGGCGTCTCCAGAATTGGGGGAGGGGGCTCGACTTGGAATCTGAGTTTGTGTGAGTGCCTTGGGAATGTGCACAGGAGGTGGTGGGCGTGGGGGACACTCCCTGAGCTACAGACTGCCGGAAGGGATCATTACTGTGTCCAGCAATGCCTGGGGAGTGCAGTGCATCCCTGCCCCGTCTGGTGAGAAAAGCTGGGCTGTCGGGTAATTTCAGAATCCCTTTTGCACAGCTGGGGAAAAGTACATAAGTGACCTCTCTGGGCCTCGTTTCCTAATCTGATAAATGGAAATGATAACAATACCTATCTCACAGTTTGCTATGGGGATTAAATGATACAGATTTGTAAAGTACTTAGCACACAGCTAAAAGAGAAAACTCATTACAGGCAGACCTCAGAGGTATGGTGGGTTCAGTTCCAGACCAGCAAAATAAAGCAAATTACCGCAATGGGACTTCCCTGGTGGTCCAGTGGTTAGGACTCCACGCTTCCACTGCCAGGGGCCCGGGTTTGATCCCTGGTCAGGGAACTAAGATCCTGCAAGCTGCATGGTGTGGCCAAAAATAAATAAACAAATAAAAAGAATGAAGTTTTAAAGTGAATACCGCAATAAAAGCAAGCCACATGAATATTTTTGGTTTCCCACTGCATATAAAAGTTATCCTTACACTAAACTGTCGTCTATCAAGTGTACAATAGCATTATGTCTTAAAAAAGTCAATGTACATACCTTAATTAATTAATTATGTTTTTGGCTGCGTGGGGCCTTTGTTGCTGCACGCGGGCTTTCTCTAGTTGCGGGGAGCAGGGGCTACTCTTTGTTGCGGTTCTCAGGCCTCTCATTGTGGTGGCTTTTCTTGTTGTGGAGCACGGGCTCTAGGCGCACGGGCTTCAGTAGTTGTGGCACGTGGGCTCAGTAGTTGCGGCTTGCGGGCTCTAGAGCACAGGCTCAGTAGTTGTGGCGCACGGGCTTAGTTGCTCTGCGGCATGTGGGATCTTCCCGGACCAGGGATCGAACCCATGTCCCCTGCATTGGCAGATGGATTCTTAACCACTGCGCCACCAGGGAAGTCCCTACATACCTTAATTTAAAAGTACTTTATTGCTTAGAAATGTTAACCATCATCCGAGCCTTCAGTGAGTTGTAATTTTTTTGCAGTAGTAACATCAGAGATCACTGATTTCAGATCACCATAGCAAACATAATAATGAAAAAGTTTGAAATACTGCAAGAATTATCAAAACGTGACACAGAAACACAAAGTGAACAAATGCTGTTGGAAAAATGGTGCCGATAAGACTTGCTCCACGCAGGGTTGCCACAAACCTTCAGTTTGTAAAAAACGCATTATCTGTGAAGCGCAGTAAAACGAGGTGTGCCTGTGTTGTACCGGGATTGAACTGCAGAAGCCCTTGCCCTGTTAGATGCTGGGTGGGGGCATGAGGTAGTGAAACAGGCGCTGAAGAGGCAGTGGCAGCATCTTTCTGTCCGTGGCCCCCGGAGGGCTGGCTCACCGTTGTCCCCTCTCTGTTACCCTCAGACTTCGTCCCCATCACCTACATGCTGCCCGCCGACTACAACCTGTTCGTGGAGGAGTTCAGGAAAAGCCCCTCCAGCACCTGGATCATGAAACCTTGTGGCAAAGCCCAGGGAAAGGGCATCTTTCTGATCAACAAGCTCTCGCAAATCAAAAAGTGGTCCCGGGACAGCAAAACATCTTCGTAAGTGGGGGAGCCCGTTGCGTGTGCTTCCCAGCCATCTCACGTCGTCCTCAGTCTCTTGGCCACGGCCGGGGGGGGCCCTCGCTTGCTTTTCCAGGTGCGCAGCATTTGGGCAGGTATACACGTGGCAGCAGGGCAAGGCTCTGTGGCCACTGTAGCGTCACCAGTCGTAGAATCTCACCTGGGGATGGTGGGTAAACTGGCGTAAGGTCACAGGAGCAGGGAGCCTCGCCGGCCGCTTTCTGTCCTGGAAGCTGGGGGAAGACCCGTCCAGTCCTGGTGCTTCTGAGGTGGCGAAGCACATGCTTCACACCTGGGTGCCTGGGCTTGAACCCCTGTCTGGCACTCACCACCTGAGTAAGTTTTGCTGTATAGACTCTTAGTTTCTTCATCCAGGTAAACTGGGGACACAAATAGCACCAGCCTCACGGGGTCGAGGTGGGGATGGACCCGAGCGCCAGGCTGTGTGTGCGGTCAGTGTAAGAGAAGACCTAGGTGGCGGTCAGGTCAGGTCTCCTCTCTGGGTTGGGGGCCCCTCAGAACGGAGGACACCAGGAGATTTAGTCTAAGGCTCACTCTTTGCCTCTTCGAGGTCCTTAACTGCCGGGAAGTGCCTGGAGGCCACCATTGGTGCCATCCTTTCCGGGTGGGCTGATGGCTCCCCTGAATTCCCAGGAGTGGCAGGGATGCCTCCTTGTGTCCTGCATTTAAGTCTGACTGCATGATGCCAGCACCCGGGGGTTCCTCTGTGTGGATACACCCCCCCCTTGTTTTCTCCCCGTGAACCGGCCTCTCACTTAATGAGAGGCAGCAAGCTTGTCACCAGCCGACTAAAGACCTCTGGTCTTTTTTTTTTTTAATTTATTTTATTGAAGTACTGTTGATTTACAATGCTGTTTTCATTTCTGCTGTACAGCAAAGTGATTCAGTTATACATATATAGAATCTTTTTCATATTCTTTTCCATTATGGTTTATCGCAGGATATTTGAATATATTTCCCTGTGTTGTACAGTAGGACCTTGTTGTTTATCCATCCTATATATAATAGTTTGCAACTGCTAACGCCAAACTCCCAATCCCTCCCTCCCTGACCCCCTCCCCCTTGGCAGCCACAAGTCTGTTCTCTATGAGACCTCTGGTCTTTGCATCTAACCTCGACTTTGACACGCCCAGGTTCATGACTCAGTCTACCAAGGAAGCCTACGTGATCTCTCTGTACATTAACAACCCGTTACTAATCGGCGGCAGGAAGTTTGACCTGCGCTTGTATGTTCTGGTGTCTACGTACCGCCCACTGCGCTGCTACATGTAAGAGCCGGAGTTTTGTTTCCATTCTTTAGACTGTGCTTTGGGAATTCCCTGGTGGTCCAGTGGTTAGGACTTGGCTTCCACTGCGGGGGGCCCGGGTTCGATTCCTGGCTGGGGAGCTAAGATTCCCGCATAATGCGTGCTGTGGCCAAAAAAAAAAAAAAAGACCGTGCTTTGACGCCATACTTCCTACTCCTGGGAGACCTTGCAAGGGTTGGTGGAACTCCCCGTACGAGTAGTGCCTGGCATGTGATCCATGTTGAGTAAGGCAGTAACTTTGACACGAATGTGAATCTTGAAAACAAAAAGCAACTCTTTTACCCTTACAAAGATACTCAGAGAAAGAAGCCAGACACAGAAGGCCACATGTTGTACAATTCCGTTTATATGACGCACCCAGAAGAGGCAAAACTGTAGAAACAGAAAGTAGATCAGTGTTTGCCCAACACCAGGGTTGGGAAGGGACTGCTGACGGTCGCAGGGTTTCTTTCTGGGGTGATGCAGGTGTAAAATTGATTGTGGTGATGGTTGCACAGCTCTGAATATACCAAAAACCGTTGAGTTGTACACTTTATGTGGATGAGTTATATGGCACATAAATTATATCTTAATAAAGCTGTTGTATAAAAAGAACCATAAAAAATAACAAAGCAGCTGTTTAAAAAGTTTAAAACAAAAAGCAGCTCTTTTAAGAGAAAAAAAAGTGTTATATTTTGTTTACGCTTGTCCTCAGAGTATTGAACTAATCTGAATTCCCACTTAGGTATAAACTTGGATTTTGCCGCTTTTGCACAGTAAAATACACCCCGAGTACCAGTGAGCTGGACAACATGTTTGTTCATCTCACCAACGTTGCCATTCAGAAACACGGGGTAAGTGTTTCTTTTCCCTTGAGCCTAAGGAAATGGACTGATTTTATGGGTTTCTTTGTTTTTCTATTTGCAGGAGGGGGTGGGTGGGTATAGGAGTTGTATTTAAGATGCTCTGGCACTGATTGGGAGGGGGAGCCCCAAATATCCAGTGTGCTTGTCCCACTGGGAGTGGGGCATTTGGAGAAAGTCCCACATTCAAGTAGTTCTGGGACCTTGGGCAAGTTAATTGACTCTCGGAGCCTGGGTCTCTCGAGTTGTAAAAGGAGATAATATTATTACCTTGTGGGGCTTGTGGGAGGATTATATGAGGGGACTTGTGCTTGGTCATTCAGTTAAAGACCAGATACTGAGCACCTGTCTGGGTTGGTCCCATGCTGAGGGCTACAGATATGGGCAAAAACTTCCTTCACCCCTACTCTCATGGAGCCTAGAGCCTGGGGGGCGAAGACAGTCATCAAATAATCACACTGCAACTGAGATGCGCGTTCTGCAGGTAGAGATGCAGGCCTGGAGGAGCTTGGAATGAAGGAGCCTGGAGTCCAGGTGGTCGGAGGCCACCGCACATGTGGCCTTGAGCGGAGAGCTGAAGTCTGAGCGGGGGTTCCCTGGGTGGAGGAGTGGAAAGAGCATTCTAGCAGCGGGCACAGCACGTGCCAAGGCCCCGTGGCAGGAAGGAGCATCGCAGGAGCTGAAAGGAGTCGGGGCAGCTGGAGCCCCCGAGCGAGGGGGGTGGAGTGAGAGGGCCCTGTAGAGGCCAGCGGAGGCCGGGACACAGGACGTGGTAGGTTCTGTGCAGGCTTTGGGGCTATAATCCAGTCCTGGCGAACAAGGCCTGAAGGTCTCATTTCTATAGGAAAGACTCTTCTATTTGGGTCTTGCTTAAATGGAAGCCTGAATACCCTAATCTTTTTATCATTTGAATAGAAAGAGGGTAAATATTGATAGAAAACAAGCTTTTCTGAGTAACCTACTGAAGGGTTTGGTCAGACCAGCTTGGGCCCAATCCCATGCCCATCACTTAACCTCTGGGTGACTTGGGCGAGTCACCCAGCCTCCCTCTCAAACAGGAGCCCTGGTTTTTACCTTGCTGGTCGTGGCAACTGGCTTCCCTGGGGGGCTGACCCCAGTTCACCTGCCCATCGGGTTTTCCTGAGAGCAAACTGAGAGAGTGTTGTCGTTACAGTGTTCACAGTTAGAGGAGAAGGGGTGACTCGGCCAAGGCCTTATTCATAAGAATTTGGGAAAATGGTCTTTCAGGTGACACAGCACAGAACTTATCAGCCATTTGGGGAAAGCTGAGCATTGACGCCACACCCTTCACAGCCACGTAGCACATTTCGTGAAGTCTGGGCGGGGGTGGGAAATGACAGTGACTGACCTCGAGTCCACTTGGTGTCCTGAGGACAGTGCATGATGTGTTGGCCTGCTAAGCCGCCTCACCCTGGGGGGGCCAGACTGAAATTGGGAGGGTCCCATTTGACGAGCCTTCTCAGGACATCAAACGCGAGGTCACTATTTCCATCAATAAGGAAAAGAAACCATTCTTGTAAAAAGACGGAAGGAGAGACCTGAGGCTGTCTTCAGCCTGGCATCTCTACATGCACCGGAAGCAGCGGTGCTTTCCATATTCTTCCTATTTCTAAATGCTTCGCTTTTTAACGTAAGAAAGAGGTTACTCCGAGAAACTTCCATTTCACCCTTGAATGAAAGCTTCACATGGCTCTAATTTAGCATTGCATAGAGAATAGATGTTGTATTGAACACAGAAATGCTGTGGACCAGTGGATCTGCTTGCCCACGGAGGGCCCCTGAGGGCAGAGCGCCACCCCGCACTCTGGGGCAGGATGACGAGACACATCCCTGCCCTCAGGAAGCTCAGAGTCCAGCCAGAGGGGCAGACTGCAGAGGACTGAGTGTAAGGAAAGGTCAGGAGACCTCAGTGCTGCCTTGAGAGTGCAGGCGTGGGGTTTGGGGCCTGCCAGGAGGCTGGCTTAACCATGACTGCTGGCGGGTTTCCCAGGGTGGAGGGGGAGGAGCTGAAAGAGAAGGGGTGGGTCCTGAAATGCGCAATGTTTGCAAGTTGATAGGAGAAAAATGTTCTGAGATAATTCTGATAAAATAACTTTCCTACGGCCAAAAAGCAGGCACTTTTTGTATCATTACTTTGTATCTATACTTTTTATACCTATGCACGTGTAAGACAGTGTTTTGCATAAAGTGTATACTTTATGCCTCTGGAACTTTTTTTTTTAAGTAAACAAATTTTTCTTGATAGTGAAGAGAATCTGTATATAGGAAAAGAAAAGGTATTGCTGGACAGTTAGCCTAGTTTTTCCTATAATTTATTTTAGGGATACAGTCCTTTTTTTAGGAATACAAACACCAAGTAATATATTTGAGAGCCTGTTGGAGGTGAACAAGCTTGGGCACCTCATCTTTTAAGGCATTTTAGTAAGAATTGACATGTAAAAGGAATTTGTCTGTGGCCTTGAAAAGATGTTTTTAAAAATATGGATAATTCTTTGCTTTTATATGTAAACAGAGTCTGCTTTGAGTTTGTTCCTTATTAAGCTGATTTTGTTTTAGTTCACAGTTACCAACTTTATACTTAGAAAATGAAATCTCAGTCTCATAACTTTCTAATATACTTCAGTATTTTCTAGCTTTTTGCCTCCAAAGAGGCAGTGTGTGGAGAATTAATGTTCAGGGTCAGAGAAATAGAAAGAGCACTGAACTGGCATCGGAAAACCTGGGCTAAGGTCCCAGCTCTGTCACAGCCAGGATGAAAGCTTGGGCAAGTAACGGGGCCTCTCTGAGCCCGAGTCTCTCAGACAGCTGGGATGCTGTGAGGGAGGTTCATGTGTGGGTCTCTTAAACCATCGTGCCCGGGGCACGGTGTGTCCCAGGTTGGCTTCTCCAGGAAACAGAGGCAGAGATGAGGGTGCAGGAGGTTTACTGGGGCACGATGTCAGGGGCAACACCAGGAGTTGGGGGGAGCCGGATCGGGCAGAGGGGGGTCAAGTGGGGACACAGCTGCAGCAGGGGCCCCAGCCAACCTCAGCGCGCTCTGCAGCTGGGTGCCCCTGAAGAGTTGTCCCAGATGGAGACAGGGGCCAATACCCCGGCACCAACCCCTCACCGGCTGTGGGCTGCCTGAGGAGGGGTTGGACTAGGCAGGTCCTTTTAACCAAGGGCAGCTCCCTGAAAGGGTCTGTGCTGCAAGAAGGAGCGCCTTGGTCTTGAAGGGGTGTCTGGGTGGCACTCCATCCACAGCATCCATCTACTCCATCTACTCCATCCACAGTAGGAGATGAAGCATTGACTATGAGAACACTGCAGAGTTGAGTAGAGTCGGCCCTCCATATCCCAGGGCTCCACATCTGTGGGTTCAACCAGCCGTGGGTTGAAAATATTCGGAAAAGGACTTCCCTGGCAGTCCAGTGGTTAAGACTCTGTGCTTCCGCCACAGGGGGCGTGGGTTCCATCCCTGGTTGGGGAACTAAGATCCTGCAAGCTTCGCGAAGCAACCAAACAAAGAAAATTCAGGAAAAAAAAAAATTCCAGAAATTTCCAAAACAGCAAAACTTGAATTTGCTGCTCAATGGCAACTATTTTTGTAGCATTTATGTGGTGTTTACACCAATTTACATAGCATTTACATCACATTAGGTATTATAAGTAATCTAGAGATGATTTAAAGTACACAGGAGATGGGGAGGATGTGTGTAGATTACAGACAAATACCGTGTCATTTTATATAAGGGACTTAGGCGTCCAAGGATTTTGGAATCCAAGGGGGGTCCTGGAACCAATCCCCTGTGGATACCGAGGGACAACTGTATTTTTAAAAAATTGCATGTGTAGGAGGCCCAAATCCCCCAGGGGCAGGGCCCATCTGCTTTGTTCCCGGGTGCCTGCCCCCCGCATACCGAGGGGCACCAGGAAACGCTCAAGGGTGAGAGCAAGCGCGGGGTGCCTCTGGGAGCATTGCCTGGGGCCCCACCCCCTTTTCTGTGGCCAGGAGGATTACAACCACATCCACGGGGGCAAGTGGGCCGTGAACAACCTGCGGCTGTACCTGGAGAGCACCCGAGGCAGGGAGGTGACCGGCAAGCTGTTCGACGAGATCCACTGGGTCATCGTGCAGTCCCTGAAGGCCGTGGCGGTGAGTCCCAGGAGCGCGGGGGGGCGGGGCTGGGAGCCCCGGGAGCAGAGAGAGCGAAGGAGACCACGCAAGCCTAGCTAGAGTTTGGGATTTGGGGGTGCAGGTGGTTCTTTTGTTAAAAATAGCTGGGTTTTTTTTGTTTTTTTCTTACTTGAGGGTTTTGGGGTTTTTTTTTTAAATTTTATTTATTTATTTATTTATTTATTTATGGCTGTGTTGGGTCTTCGTTTCTGTGCGAGGGCTTTCTCTAGTTGTGGCAAGCGGGGGCCACTCTTCATCGCGGTGCGCGGGCCTCTCACTATCGCGGCCTCTCTTGTTGCAGAGCACAGGCTCCAGACGCGCAGGCTCAGTAATTGTGGCTCACGGGCTTAGTTGCTCCGCGGCACGTGGGATCTTCCCAGACCAGGGCTCGAACCCGCGTCCCCTGCATTGGCAGGCAGATTCTCAACCACTGCGCCACCAGGGAAGCCCAAAAATAGCTGTTTTTATGATCTCACCTCCTACACGTCTGCCAGAGGCCAGGGTGGTCTCGGGAAGGGAGAGGGGCCGGCTCCTGGCTGGCGTTGCTACAGCCATGGCCCTGAAACCTCTGCAGAAGGGCAGGGACCTCGTGACGTCATCATCGGCTCTTCTGTGCCCACTGAGTCGAGACTGAATATTTTGTCATAAGCTGATGCTTTGGAGATGGACTTTTCAGCAGCCTCCCTATTTTTAGGCTTCCTGCTTTGCTATTTCATAGACATTTAGGGCTGGAGAGATCCTCTCTTTTTTTTTACTCAAGTCTCATATCTGTTGGCTGGTTTGCAGTTTTGGTGTTTCGTTTCACCGTTCTAAAGCAGGTGTGCATCTATTTTGAAAGGAAAAGAAAAGAATAAACCCTGGAGCACCAGCACGCAGGCCACTATTTCTGGTGCAGATACCGGTGGGCAGACTGGAGTAGTGCCCACACACTGGAGTGGAGGGGCTGTGAAAAGAGCTTCACTCGCTGGAGTCGGAAACGTGGGGAGATTGCTGTTCTGGAGAAAGTGTGATGTGGGTTTGGCAGCGAGGTGGATGTGTGTGAAAATATTTATGTGAAACCTTCTCAGCGGAAGATTAAGGCCCTCTCTCCCCCCCCCCTTTTTTTTCCCCCCTTTGGCGGCGCTGTGCGGCTTGCGGGATCTTACTTCCCTGACCAGGGATTGAACCTGGGCCACGGCAGCCCTAACCACTGGACCGCTGGGGAATTTGCTCTCCCATTTTTATCTTTGAAAATGCCAACTTATACTAATTCCCCTGTACGTGAAAAGCTTTGTTGAAACAACTGTGTAAAGAAAATTATGGACAGGAAAGGTGACCCTTCAGTGGACACCTTGGCTTTCCTGTGTCTTGAATCGAGCTCTTCCTGTTTCACCAAGTGCTGATGAGCCCTGCCTGTGCCTTCAGTCTGTGTCTCGGGCCCACAGGGAGGACTCGACGGGGAAAAACCCAGGGTCTAGTTAGTCTAGTTAGCTGTTGGAGAGAGGCGTCTCAGGGGCCACGTTCCACGTCTCTCACCCCATGGAACCCATGCCTTGAACCTTGACGCTTGGGTGGGGGTCCTGGTGCAGATGTGTGGGGAGTCCTGGGCTCAGATTTCAAGCCGAAGCCACCATGTGCTGCCTGGCGACGTGGCACAAGTGCCTGCCCTCCGTGGGCCTCGGGGGTCTCCTCTGTGAAATTGGGATCTCGACCCTGATGTCTCGGGCCGGTTGTGTGAACACGCTCCGCGGAGGCTAACTTACGGGCTGGGAAGGTAAATGGCAGCGGCTGTAACACAGGCGATGTGGGAGCCTTAGTGCCTCCGCTCCCGTCCTGGCCTGATTGGCAGAACTCTGAGAAACAGTTGGCTGTTTAATCAAGAAAACGTGTGTCCTGGCCCCGGATATGCAGCCTGTCTCGAGGCTGGATCCTCCAGGCGCCTCTGAGCATCTTCTCCTGGGCCTCAGCCTCCTGAGCTGAAAAGCTGTTGGATTTCTAAGGCTCTGAGGCTTTGGGGAGCAGGGATTTATTTATGCAGTTTTTATTAATTTAGCAAATATTTGGTCACCTTGTTTTTACCAGGTTGTTGCCTTCGGGGAATCTAGGGGAGAGGCAGGCAGGGAAACAGGAGGCTGCGGTAACTCGTGAGGAGGGCTTGGTGCAGGGCGTGGACCACGTGGGGGGCCCACGGAGAAGCTGAGAGGCAGAGCTGGGGAGCAGAATGCCCAGAGGGCCAGAGACAGCGGGGCTGGGGGATGACAGAGGGTGAGTGGCTTTCCTCTGTTCCCTCTGTGCTGCAGAGGCTTTGGGGGACAGTGGTGTGTGTGCTGGCCGGGTTAGGACACCAGGCTTTCAGTGGAAATGCAGCAATTCCACTAAATTTCCATGTGATGAAACAGCCCCCCAGCCTGGTTTTCCTCCAGTGAGTGGGACTGCACTGGGCTCTCTCCCCCTTAGACGTTTCCTGTTCTAAATCCAGTGTTTTAGGGAGAGTCCACGCATCCACTAATGTATGAATAGGCCTCACCATCCTCACGGTCGTGTCTGTGTGCTTCCCCTCGCTGTGGGGTGCATGAGAGTCCCCAGGGAGTGCGTAGCACTGCTGCTGGCTGTGCCTCTCCTGGAGGGTTTAATCCAGGCAGCTTGGGCAGCCTGGAAATCTGTGTTGTAAACAAGCGGCTGGTGGGTTTTTTATGCACTTGGAGAACAGTTTTTGAAATGGAATTAAAAACTGAGAAGAAGGGACTTCCCTGGTGGCGCAGTGGTTAAGAATCCGCCTACCAACGCAGGGGACACGGGTTCGAGCCCTGGTCCGGGAAGATCCCACATGCCACGGAGCAACTAAGCCCGTGCACCACAGCTACTGAGCCTGCGCTCTGGAGCCCGCGAGCCACAACTACTGAGCCCATGTGCTGCAACTACTGAAGCCTGTGAGGCTAGAGCCCACGCTCCGCAGCAAGAGAAGCCACCGTAGTGAGAAGTCCGCACACTGCAACGAAGAGTGGCCCCTGCTTGCTGCAACTAGAGAAAGCCCGTGCACAGCAACGAAGACCCCAAAATAAATAAATTAATTAAAAAAAAAAAACCTAAGAAAATCCAAAATTTTTAAGTAAATGGATTTGACTTTTGACTTTTGTCACAGAGAACAGAGGTTCATACGCTGCATCCCGAGGGGTCTGTGAAGGGACTGACAGCCTGGTGGGCTCTGGGTGTGTGTGTGTGTGTGTGTAAGCCGCACAGGCCTGAACTCTGGGTGCCTGGGCTTGGAGCTGGACTTCTGTCCACTCTGAGAACAGTCTCGTGCCGACGGAGACGTTCATTGCTGGTCGTCAAGCCTCTGATGAATGAGACGTGGAGACAGTGATTGCTTCACGAACCCCCTTTCCATCCCTGACCTTGCGGGAGGAATACCGGGAGGAAGGGGGGAGAGGGGAGGGCGGAGATGGGGAGCCGCTGGTCACAGGAGTGAGCCGCTGGCATCACCACCGTGAGGAGGGTCCTGCCGTTTTAACGTCCCGCATCTCCACGATGTGGGTCTCGGCTGGGCCCCCCAGTTCTGGCTCTGTAACCCGCCGGTCCTCTCCCTGCAGCCCGTGATGAACAACGACAAACACTGCTTTGAGTGCTACGGCTATGACATCATCATCGACGACAAGCTGAAGCCCTGGCTGATCGAGGTACCCACGCGCTGCATGCCCGCGTGCCCGGTCGCCCCACACCCTCCCGGTGCCTGTGCCTCGGGCTCCGCGGCCCCAGCCAGATGTTTCCCAGGCCGGGGTGGGCGCGGTAGGACGGGGGCAGATGTTCAGGTCTGACGGTTTGCTGATGGTTGGGGAATACACACTCCCGGTCTGTCACCTCCGGCGAGCCCAGCCCACAGGGCCCGAGCCATCCTCCCCCTTCCGAATGGGTGCTTCCGGGTGAGTCCAGGTCCTGGGGCCCGGCCCTGTCGGACGCTGTTCCCATTCAGGAAAGGAGCTCACAGACCCAGAAACCCTTGGGAGGCGGTAGCGTTCTGTCCGGAAATAAGGAGCGCTATCCTCTTGGGAGGAAGGCGTAGTTTGGAAGTGGACTCATCTGCCTGTTTCAAGGCGTAGACAGGATGTAGTGATGGCTGTTCTAGAAAGGGCGAGGTGCATACACCCTTTTCCTGATGATGGTGGCAGCGGGCGCTGGCACACCCGTCTGAGGCCCTGACACGGAGCCCACCTTGCCGGGTGGTCCTGCTTTGCTCTGCTGCCAGGAAGAGGGGCTCGGGCCTCTGAGAGGCGCAGGGCTGGACGGGCAGAAAGGGTGCAGGCTCCCACTCTGGTGACTCATCTCCCCGCTAGTGCCCCTGAGTGCCGTGTCCTCTCACCACACCCATGTGGACGGGACGGCTCAGGCCCTTTAGCTCAGTCCTGTTTCCAGCCAAAGCTGAGTCACAAGAGCAAGTGGCAGTGAGTGGTCCCTTGTAGGGGGGTCAGTGGGGGCCCTGCAGGGAGCTGCCAGGAGAACCAGGTTACGGGAGGGCAAGCTGTGTGTGTGTGTGTGTGTGTGTGTGTGTGTAGATAAATGTACATATAGATAGACAGATAGGTCAGTCCTTAGATATAACATACTTATGATTTCTTTTCCTCCATCTTAAACAGAGTAAATAACTTGAATGGAACTCAAGCTTTCCTTGATGAACTAGGATCTTAATTGTGAACATTACTTCTAAAATAATAACAGGTCTTAACTGTAGCATATTTGTAATAAGAATTACAGTATTATATGATCAGCCACAGTGGTAATTTCAGGGGCACCTGAGGTCTACCCTGCTGGCGGCACAAAGACACAGTCTGACTACTGAGGGGGGAAGCCTGAACAACTTGCACATTTGCTGTCTCTTCTCTCTCACAGCCTGAGAAAACAGCCCACCAATGTCATTACAACTGTGCCTAAAATAAGGGTAAATAGGTGCTGACTGAGGGCCCGTGGGACTCTCGGCGGAGTAAATGGCCACATTTTAACGCGTGGATTTTGTGACTTGGCTGACCTCCTCAGAGGCCTGGATGGGCTCCTCGCCTGGTCAGAATGTTGCTTTGTTGGTGAGGTAGTACTTACTCTCTCAGCGGAAGGGGTCCTTTTTCTTTTACTTCAACCCACGATGCTGCTTGGTCAGGATCATTGGGTCACTGATTCCAGCAAAGCCCTGGGCAGCTTTTGGTGCTGAGGACAGAGCTCATCACACAGGTAGACGCTGAAATTACATTTGTGATGGATGTTGACCTACGATTTTTATTTGCGTGGTGACGGATTTGTAGCTTCTGTTCCTAATCCTGTCTTTAAATATCGTTTGTATTTCACCTAACAGCTAATGAAATAGATCACGAAATGCTCCCTGAAGGTGTTAGGTATGAACAGTGTGAATCACAACCTTATCTGCGTTGCGGGGCCCTCGCTCCAGGCGAGTAAGTGGTCCAGCCAAAGGATGTGTTCTCTTTCCTCTCGTAGGTGAACGCGTCCCCATCCCTCACCTCCAGCACTGCCAACGACCGAATCCTTAAGTATAACCTGATTAATGACACCCTCAACATTGCCGTCCCTAACGGCGAAATTCCAGACTGTAAATGGAACAAGTCACCCCCAAAGGAAGTCCTTGGCAATTATGAGATTCTGTAAGTTTGTGTGTCTGTGCAGCTGGCCTCGTGTGTGTCAGATTGGGGGGGTACCAGGGCGCAACTGGAATTTTCTAGGTACATGTGGACTCACCTTATCGGGTAGAGTATTTTGTTTTTTGGTGTTATGGGATCGATCTTGTAGCAGACAAGTGTTTGCATGCTGAACCAGGCCTCTCTCTAGTCTTGTGCCTGAGTAACATTAACGAAGCATTTGCCACGTTTGCTGCTGGGGCAGCAGGAGCTGGTCACCTGCCTTGGAGCAGAGGCTGGCCACGCCCTGGTCCACCCCGAGAGCTGTGTGACACTGAGGAACTAATCGATGTCTTTGAGCCTCCGTGTGTACATCTTTTTAAATGAGGATAATACGATCTGTCTTACAGTGTTGAGAGGAAAAGAAATGTAGCATTTGAGGGCTTGACTCACGTGTTGTCACATTTCATGTCTCCAGCAACTTTGTGAGGTGAGGGTTGTCAATGGCTCCATCTTACACGTGTGGAAACAAAGGCTCAGAGGGGTTACGTGGCACGTTGGTAGTGACATAAAGCGGGGGAAGGTGAGAACCCATCAGGAGGGCAGTGGTCGAGCAAGTCCAATTCGTTCTCACCGTAGAAGAGTGAGTGGACGTTAAAAGGACTGACCTGGGGCTGTGCCGGGGGCCCGGGAGGAAAGTGAGCTGCAGGAAAGGGTGCCTGATGTGGTCCATGTGAAACGGGCAGTGGTCCCGGTGCCCCCTCCCTCGGTGTGATGGGCATTTCCACGTGTGGTGGCTGCTCTGAGAGTGGACGGGCCAGGAAGCGTGGAGGGACACGCGTTAGGGTGTCAGCATGGACACCACTGCTGCAGGGGTGTGGGCTGGGGAAGGGGAGCCAGGAAGAGAGGGAAACAGCACCCAACTCGAAGGACTGAATATGCTAGGATCACGTTATGTGATTCTGTAAAAGTAAACACGTACGTTTAACTTAACATTTTTAAAAAATGAAGAAGTGGTGAGTGAACTTTACACAGCGCACAGATCCCAGGCTCTTGGCTGGTAACGCTGCTGCCATGTGGACGTAAGTGTGCAGCCCGGGGAGGGTGGTCGGGAACCGAAAGGGCGACCAGTTGGCCGGTCGGTTGTGTCCTCCAGCGCGTCTGCCGCGCAGGTGGGGTAGAGAGTAGGCAGAGGGTGGAAGTGCCCGGGGTGGGGTGCTCGCCAGGTGCGGGAGAAGGGCAAGGAAGCATCAGGGTGTGAGCAGATGAGGACAGTGCGGGGGTGGGTAGGGGTCATGGGGTCAGGGGTCAGGGCTGTAGGACAGTAAACTGGGAAGAGAAGGGGCAGAGGTCAGAGTGAGGCTGGCGGCCAAGGTTTTGCAGGGGCTGTGGTCCCCAAACATGGCAAGGTCGGGTGCCCTGGGAACGGGGCTGAGCTGGGGTGGAGGACAAGGTCATAGGAGAGGGCAGTAGGTCAGGGAATCGGGGTCCCATCTGTTTGGTCACTGCGGTCACCAGCAACAGGGAGCCGAGAGCCTGAATCTTAAGGAATTAGGGGCAGTGACACGGAGGATTAGAGGTGACCAACAAGGCCGGGTGAGGGTGGTGAATTCTGCTGACCTGGGAAGGAGGTTTGCGGTGGGAGGGTCTCCTCCAGAGTGGGAGAGAAAACAGGCCCACTCCAGGGGCTGCAGGGGAAGCCAGGTTGCCGAGCAGGAAGGTGAAGGGGACCTTCCAGGATGAGGTGGAGGATGGGGGGTGCGCTGTCCATTGCTGACGATGGACAGAGCTCTGAGTGCACAGAGGGAGGGAGAGTTTGCTGATGGGGCCAGGATGGGGCCTGTCCAGAGCCTCGGGGGTTGGCATTGTGGGCAGTGCAGGGTGACACGCGGGTGACGGACGTCAGACTCTGATGGAGGGTCTCGTGGGCCCAGTCCTGAGACAGATGGGGGGCTGTGTGGGGAAGGAGTCTGGCCAGGGTCTGGTGGGTCCGCCTTGGTCGAGCTGAGGGTGGCGGGGAGGCGGGCTGTGGGAACCCTGTGGGACCCTCTGCCCTTATCAACCCATTGCCTCCTTGAGGGAGCGGGCAGACGCTCCATTTCCAGTTGAAGACGCAGTGGTCCGAAGCCTCAATGCTTTTACTTGGAGAGACAAAAAGGTGGGCCCCCCTCAATCCGTTCAGCCACCCTCTCCCCAGCTGAGGTGATAAGGAAAGCTCGAGCGCGGGGCCGACAGTTCTGAATCCTTCCATTCAGGACCTGCTCCCGGTGCTTCAGAGGGCCTGTCAGAGCCCCGGGTGGGCTTACAGCCCTGGGGCCGCGTGGGGAGGGCCCCGAAGTCACGGGCCCCGCCCTGTCCTCCTGCCGTGCCAGCCTCTCTGCATTCCGCTGCGCTGCGAGCTCACAAGAGCCCTTCAGAGCGTCCCAGCCAGGGTGCCGGCGCCCCTGGTGTGGCACCCAGAAACAGGCGCTCTTGCCGCTGCCCCAGCTCGCCGTCCTGGCCTTGGGGCCACGGGGCCTGGCACTTTGCATCTGCTCGCTCCGGGGCCCAGTTCGGAAGGTGCCCATTCTACTTTTACGGCCTTTCAAAAGAGAGATGCTCTGAACCCTGACAGTGAGTGGATTCTGCCTGTCGAAAGGCCAGGAGAGCAGCCTACCAGCACAGGAGGGGCCTGAGAAGAGCCATCCGGTCTCTGACTCTCCTCCACGCCTGCTCTGTCCGTGGGCACACCACCCCTGGGAGCAGCCCATCCCGGATGCCAGCTGCTTGCCAAATGCTCATTTCAGTTTGTTTTGTTTTTAAGCCGCACAAATACCCAGTGAAACTGGGAGCCCACCTGTGGGTCTCCCCTCTGTTTATTCAGCAGATTCTTATTGCACACCACCCCACGAGTGAGATGCTGGGGAGGACCGTGAAGCAGACGGGGGGCGGGGAGGGGTCACTCCAGCCCTTTGGTCGGTACTGCAGACACGCACAGGCAATAGAGTGATGACGTATGAACGGGAGTCCCCAGGGGAGGGGAGGGGCCAGGGCGGCTTCCGGGAGAGCCCCCCACAGGCAGAACCGCCAGTGTCCCTGGGGAGTCCTCTGTCCAGCTTCGTCTCTCTGTAGGGAGACGGGGAGGAAATGGGGGTCCACGTGTTGTGGTCTGACATCTACGTCCGGCAGAGGGAAACACTGTTGTGCCTGCCACGTAGATAACACTCAGTGACTGGCCTTCCTCCTCCCTCCCCTCCCCTTTCAGCTCCCTTTGCCACCAGAAGCCCAATGCAGAAATGTGTTCTTCAACCTCAGAGGCCTCTAACCCACAGATTTTGACTCTGGGAATGAGCTTATAACGGAAGCACACCCTCTTCCAGAAGTCAGCAAGATGTAGCTAATGCAACATAACTGAGCATCTTAGTACCTTTTGCGTTTGATGTGAACGTCTTCACACGTGTAGCAGAGGCTCCTCAGGGTGTGGTCAGCAGTGATACCTATGCACGCACTTCAGCAGTGACAGGAACTTCACACTCTGAGCTACAGGGTAAAAAGTTCCGAATTAGGAATCCGGACTCCTGGGTTTTATTTAATCCTACCTCTGCCGCGTACCAGCTGTGTGACTTTAGCACACTGAGTAAATCCCTCTGAGCCCCACGTTCCTCAGACAGGAAGTGGGAATCATAATGCCTCCTGGTCTGAGTCAGGAGGGTGATGTGAAGCCACGGCGGTGGGGGGGGGTGCGGGTAGGAGACCCTGTTCGCTGGAGCCTGCGTGGTGCCAGGACCCACAACAGGGGCTGCGGATTTCACCACCCTCATGGGACCCCCAAAAGAGGGGCCCCACCCCAGCAAGAAAGGATCACCCAGATGCCAAAACGGTCAGGGGCGCTGAGGTTCTAGGCCAGTTCTTTCTTTTTTTTTTTTTTATAGATTTATTTTATTTATTTATTTTTTATTTTTTGGCTGCGTTGGGTCTTCAGTTGCTGTGCACGCTATCTCTAGTGGCGGCGAGCCGGGGCCACCCTTCGCTGTGGTGCGAGGGCTTCTCATTGCGGTGACTTCTCTTGTTGCAGAGCACGGGCTCTAGGCTCGCAGGCTCAGTAGTTGTTAGGCCAGTTCTTTCTGATGCAAAAGCCCAGGCTGTACTTTCTATCCAGGCGGTGCTTTAGCGCTGCACCAGCCTGATGCAGGAACGTTGGTGGGGAGGAGCCGGGGAGGGGGGCGGGTCACAGCTGGTGGAGGCGGCACTGGCCTTGCCTGTGAGCGAGCTGCAGGGCCTCTCCCTGTCCTGGCCTCCTCCTGCGCAGGCCACTCACAGCCTGTGCCTGTCTGAAACGGAGTCAGTCATCGCGCCCCACAGATGCTGAGCAAGGTGCTGCGTGTAAAGTATTTCCAGACCTCACTCCTCTCCCTCGCTCCCCGGAGGTCTCTTTCCTTTCCTTGGGGTCATTGCCAAATTCAGTCTGGTGGCCTGTATAAAATGTCAGCTGCAGGGGGTGGGGACCGCCCACAGTAACAGTTTGACGCGGTTGTACTCGTGTTCCATGGCCTGGGGCGGTGGTTGGTGGGCTGGAGGCGTGTGGGACGGGGCCAGGCTGCTTCTCCGGGTGACAGGCCTTTGCCGCACCGCAGCCACGGCGACACTGCCGCTGAACCCTGGAGATGCTTCTCTGTTTCTAGGTACGACGAGGAGCTGGCACAGGGCGACGGGGCTGACCGAGAGCTGAGAAGTCGGCCGGGCCAGTCGCTGGGACCCAGAGGGGGCCGATCTAGAGACTCCGGGAGAAGCGTCCTCACAACCTGGAAGTGACCACCAGCGAGAGCAAGACTCCAGCCTGCACCCACCCTTGCTGAAGACCTATTTTGGAAACTTCCTTTTTCTAGAGCTTTTTTCCTTTCCTAAACCCTGTAAATAAATAAAGGCATTTCTTTGGAAGGTTAAGGAGCCTATTATTGGGAAGAAGTCCCTGTTTCTCCTTTACTCTCACACCCACAACACTGACAACAGATGTACGGAGATTTTTCCCACACCAAGCAGCTCTGCTGCGGCGCTGGGTGTCCTACCGTTTAACTCAGTTCTGACGCTGTCTGCCTGGAGTTGGAGTCAGATCCCACAGGGTAAGGCCTCAGTCCCACAAGACTGCCCCCACCGTCTCAACTTCAGACGCCAACCGCAAGCCCACGCTGTTAACTGTGCTTCTGACCAACTGGCTGCAAGTGGGAGGTTCCCACAACCCTATCCTTGGGTTCAATTAATTTGCTAGCGGGGCTCTCGGAATTCAGGAAAACAGTTTGCTTACTAGATTACTGGTTTACATAAAGGATGCAACTCGGGAAAAGCCAGATGGGAGAGATGCACAGGGCGAGGTGTGGTTGAAGGGGCACGGAGCTTCCACGTCCTCTCCGGGGGCACCACCCTGGACGCTCTTCGGATTCCGTAGTCCGGGGATATTTATGGAGGCCTCGTTACACAGGCATGATTGATTAAATCATTGGCCATTGGCGATTGACTCACCCTCCGGCCCCTCTCCCTTCCTCGGAGGTTGAGGTGTGGGGCTGAAAGTTCCACCCCTCCAATCACGTGGTTGTTGGTTCCCCGGGCAGCCAGCTCACATCCAAGGCCATCCAGGAGCCCCAGCCTCCAGTCAGTAGCACAAACTCTGGCTTGCTTGGAAGGGACTTGTTAGGAACAACAAAAGATACCCATTTCACCTTTATGCTCTGTAGCAATTTCAGGAACTGGGAACAAAACTAAATATAACAAAGATGTCCCTGTAGCTCTTAGAAAGGAAATTACAAGGGTTTTAGGAGCTGTGTGCCAGGAAAGGGGTTGGAGACCAAATATATATTTCTTATAAATCACAATATCACAGTCTATTTCATAAGGGCTGTAAGAACTGATTCACAAATGTATAAAACGAGCTCTTTCCACAGAAAGTAACAGCTTCAGCATGTGATTTAGTTTATTACAAGGTATTCACGTTTTTAAAATTTGGCACTAAATTAAAAACAAACCCCAAACCTGAATATCTTACAGAATCATGCTGCTGTGAGAAAGCAAAATATTTAATCTGACAGCTGCTTTGGTTTCATTCCTTTTAGCTTGACTGCGATTTGGAGGAAAACAGGCGACTAGAAATATTCCTCAGCATTTATCGTTACAAAGTCCTTTGTCTTGATGCTCTCAGACAACTCATTTGAGTTTTGTAGCTGAGTCTGTCGGTCAGATGAGGCAATTCCCAGCATGTGGCTTATGTGACATCAGCATCTGGGTTTGCCACAGACGCAGAGGTAAGCGCTGTTGGCAGCCTTCGGCGGCGGGATAAGCTCTTGATGTGATGTGTTTACCCGCAAGCCACCCTGGTCGCCATTGACCTACAGAAAAATATGGGGCGGTAACCCGTGTCCCTCTATAGAGCGACTGATGCGTCCGAATAACCCATGGGGGTGTTCCTCTTAGTAAGAACCTTTTACTGTCACATGTGACATCTTTCATTGATGCTTCATTCACTGTCCTGAGTTTCTTTTTCAACTCCCCACCTCTTTTTGGTTACAGCGTTAGGAATAGGATTTTGTTGTTACATAATTACACCAAGGACATAGAAGATAGAGGTCTTTCCTGTACCCATGTGTGAACACCTGTCACGCTTACATGTCTCGTGTGTATACATGTGCTCACATATATTTAATGATGTTTCATGGCCATTTAGGGAAAAAGGTCCTTTTAAATGGATCTGGTACAATACAAAGTGAACGAAATGTAATACAAATGGCATTTAGCCAGAATCCAAATAAATTGCAATTTGGAGGGATCTGTCTGCTGTGTTCACGTTAAGCCTGAAACAGTTCCAGCTTATTGATCGATGCATTTCGTGTGTTCCTTAATATTTAGGCCCGCTGTGGATGGCAAGTGTGGCTTTGAGCCTCTGAATCAGACCTGGGCTTGAGGCCTGGCTCTGCCATTTATTAGTTTGTCCCAAGGCTGACAGTGGCTCTTTGGACCTTTGCTTCCCAGTGTTTAAGAAGGGGATTACTTATATTTGCCTTAGAAATAACAAGTGCCACTGCCTGCCCCACCTTGCTCTTGTTCCAGCTCTGACGGTGTTTTCTTCCCCAGGAGGGGACAAAATCCACGTGGCTGGTGGCCTCCACCCTCAGCTTCTGCACACAGCTTTTCCACCCACCACTTCTCACAACCCAGGTTCTCCATTATGTTGCTTTATTTTTGCCTCTCAGATGTGTCTGGGAAAGGGTGAAGTCCCTGGCTGGGAATGTGACCGCAGGCTGAACTCAGAGGGCAGTTCAATCACAGAGGAAAGAAGTTAGTTTGCCAATGACCAGGTTGCTAGGTGAGAGCGAGTGTCTGCTAAATAGATTTATGTCAAATATTGACTGTGACATTAGTGATGTCATGTTCTGGGGCAGATGTTTCCTCTGGACATTTCTAGAATATACATGGGTAGGAAGTATGCGATGTGTGAAGAGGCCTTGGGAAATTGTTGGGCTGTAAACAGACTGTCGGGTCATTCGGCTCAGGTCTTGGCAGTGGTGTCCCCATTTGGAATCGTCCAGGATGACAATTTTTGTTTTCTTATCAACTCCCATTATTTTTTTCCATTTGACGGGGTAGGAGGGGGTGGTTCCCAAAGTCTGAGGGTTGTAGCATCTGGTCATTTTCACAATGATTCTTTTTGTTTGATTTTTCCCAGAGTAAACCCATCATTTGCCTGCTTCCTGAACGGGCTGCTCCCTCAGTATTCTTTGGCAGATGCTCAAGCCCAGAATGAAGTTGTCTTCCTACATGTTCCCCGTCTCACAGCCCGGCAGTCCCCAAACCTGGTGACAAGCTCCTCGATGGGCCTCCCACCTGGACCACTGGGTCTCGGCTCGCAGCCCCATCCCATGCAACTGGGTTCCACCCTCTGGCCCAGAGCATTTTTCTGACCTGTGGCCATTTCCCCCAGCACACAGTTGTTCTTCGGCACCATCCACAGAGCCTCCTGTGCTTGGGGGGACCTGGAGGCCCTCCATACACGGTGTCCACCAGCCCCAAACTCACCTGATTTTCTAACCCCAGGAGACTGGCAGTTTCCACCATCCCTCTAGGTCCACTTTCCAGCTCTGCTGTCTCTCCAGCCAGCCCCGGGAGGAGCTTCCCTGGTCTCCCCAGCATCAGGCCATCAACCTCCTGTGGCCCAGGGAAGCAGGTGAGTGTCTGCTGCAGGGACCCTGGCCAGCCGGCCTCCCGCCTGATGCCTGGCACTGCCCAGTGACCAGTGCCCACATGGTGTTCATTAACAGGAGCTGTGCCCAAGTGGGGTGCCCTGGGACGTTTCAGGACACCTGTGAGGCAACAGGAGCACCATCAGATTTTGTTTCCTGTTTCTCATTCAAGCAGACGAGGTATTTTTATGTCTTTTCTGATTTGTCCCAGCCTGAATCATACTGTGTCTCATACGCTCCTCTCCCACGCCCCACGCCACGTGGCTTGCGGGATCTCGGTTCCCCAAGCAGGGATCGAACCTAAGCCCTCGGCAGTGAAAGAGCGGAGTCCTAACCACTGGACCGCCGGGGGATTTCCTCATACGCTTTTCAGCTGAAGATAGCATCCTCGTACTTCTGTGCCTAGAGGTTCTGAGCGTTCCAGCTCGTGCTGATTTCTTCCGTGGCTGCCGTGCTCCCTTAGCAGAAGGGAGCCTGAGGGTCCGCAGGGTCCCCTGCAGGGAGCCATGGGCTTCCCCGCCCCTTGATTGTCCTTTTTTTTCCCCCTTTCTTTTTCAAGTTTAATTCCCTTGACTTTTCTTACATGATAATGCTGCGTGGTAGCCCCGTATCTGGAGTCTGGGTTCTCCTCCTGGGATCTCGAGTGGGTCTAAGACAGCAAATTCTGAGCAAAGTCTCCTTCCAGGGGTTAGCGGTGAGGACACCATAGCTTGGACAGGACATGGAAGGTGGCCTGGCAGATTGCCCAGGTGGCCGTGGCCAGCAGCAGCAGCTTGGGCAGGGGCACCAGGCAAGCTGCAGAGCCGTGGCAGAGGGGCCAGTGGGGCCTTGCTGGCCTTGTTCCCAGTGGCCTCCACACCGGGAGGTTGGAAGCTTGGCCAGGATGGGCCCTGTGGGTGACAGCAGCAATTTCCTTGGAGCACCTGACACCCATTGAGTAGCCTCCAGTGCCAGCCAGGGCTTTGAACTCGGCCCCTGGGTCTACTTCTGCAGGGGCATCACCTTCAGAACCTCAATCTCGTGGGACACCAGTGACCCCAGACTTCTCTGCGGGTACACTGGGTTGAACAGTGTCCCTTCAAAACTCGTGTCCACCCAGAACCTCAGAATGTGACCTTGTTTGGAAATAGGTCTTTACAGATATAATTAGTTAAGGGTCTCAAGATGAAATCGTCTTGGATTTGGGGTGGGCCCTAAATCCCATGACTGGTGTCCCTATCAGAAGAAGAGAGGACACAGGCACAGAGGACAAGGCCGTGTGAAGACAGAGGCAGATGCCGCCCTGAGCCAAGCAAGCCAGGCGTTGCCGGCCGCCGCTTCGAAGAGAGGCGTGAACAGATCCTCCCTTGGAAGGAACCAACCCTGACACCTTGATGTTAGACTCTGGCCTGCAGAATTGTAAGAGAATAAATTTCTGTTGTTTAATCCAGCAAGTTTGTGGTCATTTTTCCCAGCAGCTCGAGGACACGAATACAGTGGGTGAGCGGCAGAGACAGCCCCAAGGAGTTGGCCCTCGACTGAAGGGCCCAGTGGTGACAGGTGACCACCTGGTTCTCAGGTTTGCCCCACCGCTCCCAGCTCTCAGTCCTGCTCAGACTCCCTACGAAGGCCCTGCAGGCTCGGCAGCGCTGGGCTGGCCACGTCTGTTCTCAGAGAAGAAGCATCACACCCGTGCCTTCTCTCTCCCCAGATCCCAAGCCTCCGCGACCTCCCCTCCTGAGTGCCCCAGGCCTGGCTGTGATTGTCCCCTGTTCTCTAGTTACTCTCTCACCTGAGTCAGATGCTTCAGAGAAAGCCCAAGTTTTCTGGGTTTTTCAGTAATGTGATTGCTATGCTGATGTAGGTTGTGGGTGACCCTCTTGCCTGAAGGACAGCAATGGCTGCGGTGTGGTGTCTCTGCTGGTACAGTGCAAGCCCGCATGCCCCTGGGGCTTTCGTGCCTCTGGTGTCTGATTCAGGGCCATTCTCCAAGCTCCTCTCCTTCACCTTTTGATTCCAGTCCTGGACTGAGCCTTTTGGGTGTTTGCCTCCTGAATTCAGTCCCCTCTGTCTCACTGCCCCCCCTAAGCCCCCCGCTCCCCGTTCATTCCACCCCTCCCCATCTTGCACTGCCTCCAGCCGGCCCATCAGGTGTTGCCCGGGATCCTCCTGGGGAGAGGGTGGGCCACAGAGAAGAGCCTCCGAGGGCTTTCTCCTGCCGGGGGTTTCTCCTGTTGTGGCTGAGGACGCCGGGCAGCTCCTACCTCAGGACCAGACTCCCATCCTGGCTGGAACATCGAGCTGGGCCGGCTCGGAGCTCCAGGTGTGCCTCCTACCTGCCCAGCCGCAGAGCAGAGGCTGTGGCTCCCCATTCACCTTGTGTCCCAGGCCTTACGCCCCACAGCAGATGGCGAGAGGTGAGAAAAAGATGCCTTAAAAAGGGTCCACAGGACTTCCCCGGCAGTCCAGTGGTTAAGACTCCGAGCTTCCAGTGCAGGGGGTGAAGGTTCGATCCCTGGTCGGGGAACTAAGATCCCACATGCCAAGTGGTGTGGCCAAAAAAAAAAAAAAAAAAGAAAAAGGAGAGGGGTTCCACGGAGGCACCTGAGGCTGATCTATCTGGAGAGACCACGAGCACTGAGCTTTTCTTTTTTTCTTTTATAAATTTATTTATTTTATTTATTTATTTCTGGCTGTGTTGGGTCTTCGTTGCTGTGCGCGGGCTTTCTCTAGTTGTGGCGAGCAGGGGCTACTCTTCGTTGCGGTGTGCGGCTTCTCATTGCGGTGGCTTCTCTTGTTTCGGAGCTCGGGCTCTAGGCCCACGGGCTTCAGTAGTTGTGGCACGCGCGCCTCAGTAGTTGTGGCTCGCGGGCTTAGTTGCTCCGTGGCATGTGGGATCTTCCTGGATCAGGGATTGAACCCGTGTCCCCTGCATTGGCAGGCAGATTCTCAACCACTGCGCCACCAGGGAAGTCCCGCGAGTGCTGAGCTTTGTCTGCTGACATTGTCCCCGAGGAAGAGAAAGCAGCCCTGACAGCCAAGAGCAGGCCTGGCCCTCGCAGCTTGGTGTTCTCCTGTGGAATGTAAACAATCGCACAGACCATCGGCATCAGACCAGGTCACTGTGTAACTGATCATCAAGGCAGAATCCTTCCATCATCGTGTCTGAACCTGAACAGCAGCATCAAAATTGTCCAAGCTGCAAAATGACCAAGCTTCCCCGACCCTGTCCTGGCCACAGGACTGACTTCACCAATCACTGCTCTTACCTGCCCCAGGCTCTGCTCCCTGTAGACAAGGTTTACTGAGACACCTGGTCACAGAATCACCTGCCCTTCCTCAGAGCATCCAATCCAGAGCAAAGCCCACCTCCCCATACCTGTCACCCAGCACACACCCAGTGCCCTAAAGTCCCAGGCTCATTCTCCTTCTAGGTAACAAGCGATTCACCCACCCTGTTCCCCCGCAGGGATGCTCCTGTCCTTTGGCTGAAGAACATAAGACTATGAGAATGTTTAATGATTTAACATGGGGAATTGCACTAGTTTTGACATGGCTGAGTTTTAAGGAAGACTGAGTCCTTCCCCAAGGTTGGCAGAGGTCCTGTTCAGTCTTAGAAACAGGTAAACACGTTTTTCTCTTCAGTTGGTGCTACAGATGCTGTGAGTGGGGAAGGGATAATGGAGGAGCCCCAGCAGCAGCTTGGAGAAGGAAGCTGGCCTCCGGTGTCCCTGCTCGGGAATGCAGCCACCTCCCTTACTGCAAGGTGGGGGGAAGGTGGGGGGAGAACCAGGGAGGCCCAGGCACTGGGGGGGGGGCTGTCATGTAGTTATTTAACTTTTACAAATTACATTTCCCACAAAGCCTTAAGGGCCTACTAAGTTAAAAACAAACAAACAACAACAACAAAAACCCAGCACCTAATTTGAGAGACACAGAATGCTGCCCAGTCCTTCATGTGCGGGAGGAGGTGACTCCCCAAGGTCACACAGCTAGTGAAAGACAGAGGCTCATTGGGACCCCGTGCATGTGATTTCCCACCCAGCTCTTTCCAACACAACGTGTTCTCGCCTATGGAAAAGGCAGGGAAACACCAGGTCCCTATGGTAGCAGGACAGTATCCAGGGGTTGAAATTGGAGATTATAAAATCAACAAATATTGGTTGCCACTTGCCATTCAGAAGGTTTGGGAAATTGGAAGATGCACAAGGGAGACTGCAGGGGGTAACAGAACAAGGACAGAGTCAGGTATCAGAAGACCCATGCCCTCTCCCTGCTCTGCTGCTTGTTTGCTGTATGACTCTGAGTTTTGCTTTCTTATCTGCCTGGTGGAGATTATAATCTGTGCCCTGCCCACCTCACAAAGCCATCACGAAGAAGGAAAGACAATGATTGCAAAAGTGCCAAATCAGCATTAGTTAACTAATTAGTTAATTAGTTTTTTGCTGTCACTTGAGTTTTAAGACCTGGTGTCTGCCCTCAAGGAGTTCACAAACTATTTCTTGTAAGAACAATGAAAAAGACAGTATAGGCTCAGTGCCAGAGAAGTGGCATGAATAATATACGCTCCAACAGCTGTGCTCTGGGTCGGCTGGGTGATCTGGGGTGGTTTCCTTGAACTGTGTCTTAAAGAATGAGTGGAAACTGGATGGGAGGCAGGGGAGTAGTGGGGGGTAATTTCAGAAAGAGGATTCAGGGCCAAATATGAAGGATCCTGGATGCCAGGCTAAAGAATTTGGCGCTAGGGAGCCATTGAATGTTTCTGAGGAGTAGAGTGACAAGGGAGGTGTTCTTAGAGATGAGACTCTGGGGGTGGTTCAGAGGATGATCGAGGTGGGGAGAGGCTGGAGGGAAGCACAGCAAAGAAGAACTGAGGTTGTGGACTAAGGAGGATATTGTGGGTGGGAGGGTTGGTGGAGGAGGTGGCTTGTGCACCCCGGGTTGCAGATCTTTAGAGCCAGGAGCAATTCTCAGTTGACCAGCAGGGGGCGTGTGTGTAAAGGGGGTTTGAGCCTTCGAAGCAGAATTAGGTAAACTTGGCAAAGTTATGTTAATTAAAGTACTTTCCAGGAGCTGTTCAGTGAGAGTCTATAATTCATGGCTATGAAATAATGTTGTTTCCATGTAACAACTGTGTAGCGAGAAAGTCACTGGTTTGCTTCAGTTCCTGAATCTTGTACTCAGAATAAGAATGAAAATGAGTCTGCCGGAAAGCTGGACTGACAGGCAAACTCTTCTCACACACGGTCTGTCCCAGGCAGAAACTTCTCCTTAGCATGCGGAATTCCCTGTTTTTCCATTAAATCACCCAATATTGAAGGAGCATTAGCGATTTGATAGCACTGGGTGCTGGGGGCACAGCCCTGGGCAAAACAGGCAAGTCCTTGCTCTGCAGAGTTCAGTCTGAAGGGGAGAGAGATGAGAGAGGAACATTCCCAGAGGTGGGCGAGACCAGAGGGCAAGCTGCTCAAGTGGACCCTCGGAGGGGCCGTGAAGGGCCTGGAAAGAGCTGACTGTGACCGGGCAGAGGTTTTGGAGGGACGGAGGGCAGTGGATAAGAGAGGCTGGCTCTCTGTGTTGTGTCTGGACAGATCCTCAGGATTAGGGGAGCGATCTGATCTGCTTGGGGGATGGGAGGGCTGGCTGCTGGGCACAGGTGATTTCTTCTGGTCTGGAAGGAGCTTGATCCCCCAAGTGGGTCTTGGGGACATGTCTGTGCTGCTCGGGTCAGCACAGAAACTGTTGAGGTGGAGGCCCCTTGAAGATGTGTTCCAGAAAGAAGGACCATGAGCTTCAGAGGCTGAGGCTGGGGGCTGTCCGGTCACTTTCTTTCCCTAGTCCTGACCTTTCAGTTCTTCCTTCGATCGCGCGGAACACTGCCTGTCTCCTTCCTGTAACTCCACCACTATTTTCAGCCAGAGTTAGAGAGAGTTGGCTGCAACTGAAAGAATTTTAACCTGTAAAAGGTCACTCAGGTTACAGTGTGGCGAACAGATGAGAGAATGGTCATCCAGACGATAGATGATGGTGTCCTGGAGAAAAAAAGTGGTGTTTGGAAGTAGCGTCAACAGGATTTGGTGGGGGAGGATGGGTGAAGAAGGGGAGAGAGACCTCAAGAAGGATGCTCGGCTTTCTGGAAGGAGGTACCATTCATGCAGGGCTCAGGGGACGATGACGCCTTTAGTGTTAGGGATGTTGAGCTTGAGGAATCTTGGGGACACTCCTGTGGGGTGTCACGTTGGCACTTGAGGATCTGAAGTTGGGCTGTGCTATAGAATCGAGGGCCACTGGCGTGGAGCTGGGAAGGGATGCTCCAGGAGACTGCCTGAGGGCGGAGGCCACAAGGAACAAGAAGGGGCTGAGATGGAGCAGGCAGAGGGGAGTGAGGAGCTCGGCTCCGCATCTCATGGAAGCCAAGATGTAGGAAAGCGTGACGAGAGCTGCGTGGGGTCACAGGAGCTCAGCCCTGAAAGGGGCTCTGGGACATCACAACCGGGGGCTATGGTGGGCCTGGTGAGAGCAGGGTCGTGGTGTGGCAGGGAGATCCCAGAGGAAGTGGACCAGCCGTGGGGATAAGTCTTTCAAGTAGGGAGGTGAGGGAGAGGAGAGGAGAGAGAAGGAGGCTCTGAGGGGCTGTGCACCCAACTGAAGATTATAACTTTTAATAGACTTCATTCATTCATTCATTCTACTGGTATTTACTGGGCGCTCACTGTGTACCATAGCTGTTCGAGGTCCTGGGGACACTTTGCTAAACAAGATGGGTCAGTCCCTGTCATCATGGAGCATAAAATCCAGAGGGCGCTAGAGGAGAAATCATCGTCTTGAACAGTTTTATTGAGGTCTAATTTACACACCATAAACACACTCATTTTAAGTGTACGATTCAATGACCTTTAGCAGATTTACAGGGTTGTGCAGTGATTACCAGAATCCGATTTTACAGCATCTCCATTGGCCACACAAGATCTCTCATGCCCATTTGCAGTAACTCCCTATTCCTACTTCTAGCTTCCAGCAGCCACTGATCTACTTTCTGTTTCTATAGATTTGTCTTTTTTGGACATTTCATATAAATGGAATCCTACAGTATGTGGAGTTTTTCTTCTTCTTCTTTTTTTTTTTTGCAGCTAGCTTCTTTTACTTAGCATCACGTTTTTGAGATCCATGCATGTTGCAGTGGGTATCAGCATTTCATTTCTTTTTACTGCCTAATAGTATTCCATCATCTGGATAGATATACCACATTCTATGTACCCATTACCAAGTTGATGACATTTGAGTTGATTTTACTTTTTTAGCCATTGTGAGTAATGCTGCTGTGAGCATTTGTGTATAAGTCTTTAGGCGGACAAATGTTTTCATTTGTCTTGTATAGATATCTAAGAGTGCTAGGTCATAGGTAAATATATGTTTACTTTTTAAGAAACTGCCAAACTATTTTCCAAAGCAGCTGTACCATTTTATATTCCAACCAGCAGTGTGTGAGGGCTCCAATTTCTCCACATCCTTGCTAGCCCTTATTATTTGTCTTTTTAATTATAGCCATCCTTTGGATGTGACATGGTATCTCACATGATTTGCATTTCCCTAATGACTAATAATGTTGAGCATCTTTTCACGGGTTTATTGACCATTCCTATGTCTTCTTGGGAGAAACTGTTTTAAAGAGGTGAATTTTCCATTCCTCGTAGGAGATTGTGACTTTTATTCTTTGGTAGAAGATTCCGTTGACTCTTCCGTGAAGACTTTCCTGATGCTCTTGTCTACACCGGTCTCTCCTTTCTCTTAAATTTTAAAGCATAAGTCAGATCATATCTGAGACTTAACGCCCTCCAAGAAAACTTCCCCTGTAATTTAGAATAAACTCAAGCTCCAGCCTCATCTCCCCACCGCCCACTCTCCCTTCTGCCCTTGCTCCTTTTGCTGGAGCCACAGAGGCCTTTGAGGGTGCCACGCTCACCACTGCCTCAGGGCCTTTGCACTGGCGGTCCCCTCTACGTGGAATTCTCTTCCCCTTGATCTCTGCGGGGCCGGCTCCATCTCATCATTTGGGGCATCTTCTCAGAGAATCTTTCCTGATCATGCTTCCAGCCACAATGTCTTATCATCTTCTCTGGCTTTCTTCAAAGCATTGATCACTATCTGAAGTTATCTTAGGTATTTACCCGCTTTTTAACTTTCTCCCCCACAAAACCATCAACTCTGTGAGGGCACCACAACCTCTGCTTGGCCCGATCCAGAGTATGGCATGCACCTGATGGATGACAGTTGAATGACTGACTGAAGGAGTCTAAGGTGCCTGCTCATTTGTGATGGTCCTCGCCCTCACCTGTGTGGCTCCTGCTGCCCCAGGCTCATGGCCACGTACCCCCAGGCTGAGGTAAGGAAGAACTGGGCGGGCTGGCATTTGTCCTGCGTGGCTGGGGCCCTCAGTGGTCACTGTGTGAAGCACTTCCGGACAGCGTTAGAGCAGCAGACACTGGCGGCAGTGACAAGCCAGAGCAAGATCAAACAGTGTGTGAGGAACGGTTTAAAACTGGAAGAAATTTAGTCTCAAGAAGACAAGATTTAGGGGTGACACAAAATATTGAAGGGCCGGGAGTTCCCTGGTGGTCCAGTGGTTAGGACTCATGCTTTCACTGCAGTGGCCCGGGTTGAATCCCTGGTTAGGGAACTAAGATCCCGCAAGCCGTGCGGCATGGCCAAAAAAACAAAAAATAAAAAATAAAAAAAAATTGAGGGGCTGTTAGGTGAAGAGGAATAATATGTAGTCGGGGTGTTTCAGAAGGCAGACCCAGGAGCAGGGGGCAGAAGTGGGACGGTAGATGTTGGCTTGGTGTAAGGGGGCCCTTTCTTGGTAGCATTGCTTGGGTGCAGAATGGGTCATCTTATGAGCCTCGCGTCTCAGGGAGGGTACCACTCCCAGGGGTGTGGTAGAGGGCATCCATCACGGATAAGACTGGCACAGGTGGCTGGTAGGGCCTCTCTGCCTCTGAGCCTCTAGGAGTTCCCTGAGCTGAAGGCATGTGCTGTCCCAATGTTCAGAGGTGACCTAGAATTTTCATCTGGGGCTTAAGGGGAAGAGTCATTTCAGGGCATGGGGAGGAAAGAGAGCAGCTTGCCTGCGCCAGCCCAACACCACTGGCGGGGAGAGGACGGGCCAAGTTCTAGGGCCCTGCGAGCAAATTTTCTGTTCACTTGCTGATTTGTGGAGTATCCCTCTCCCCCTCTGCCCCAGGGGATCTGCCCCACAAGGACAGGGACTTGCCATCTCATTCACCACAGCACCCAGAACAGTGGCCAGTGGATAGTAGGTGCTCAATAAATCTCTGATTTCAAAGCCTGACTCTGGAATCTGAGTCCCGGGAGAACCCTTGTCCACTGACTGTCTGTGTGGGTCTGCTCCATCACGTCTCTGAGTCTGTTTCCTTGTCTCCAAAGTGTGCATGATGACATGAGGGTGATTGCCATCCTTACCTGCCAGCTGGGAAGAGGCAGTGGCCGAGCTTGTGCACCTGGGTCTGGGCTGCCCTGGTTGCTGTCCTGCTATTTTTATTTTTATTTATTCTTATTTTTAAAATATATTAACTTTATTTATTTGGCCGCACCATGCAGCATGCGGGATCTTAGTTCCCCGACCAGGGATCGAACCCATGCCCCCTGCATTGGGGAGCGTGGAGTCTTAACCGCTGGACCGCCGGGGAAGTCCTGCTGTCCTGCTATTTTTAGCAGCAGTGATCACAAAGCTCTGTTGTGGGTCCCCCTTCTCTATTCCCACTGTCCCCTGGGCAGCAGTCTCCAGGTCCCAACAGCTGGCTTGCGGAGGAGAGCAGCCCAGCTGGGGAGTGGGAACGTGTGCGAGTGCCAGGGGAGGGGGAACTGGCAGAGCCCTGGGCTGGGTGAGGGCTGAGTCACAGCCATAAAAACTGGGCTGGGGGGGGTGTCATGGTTACATTACACTCACTTCCTGCCGGGAGGGTGCTGTGTCCCATGCCTCCAGGCGAGTGAGCCCAAACAGAAAGGCTTTGAGAAAGCAAGGAAACAGGAGGACAAATGGAAAATTTCAGTGAACTGGCCGCCCAGGAATCCCTTCAGCTTGGAAGCGTTCTTGGAGCCTCAGCTCCCATACCTGGAAAGACCTGTCATTTGGCCTGGAGCAAGTTTCCTACTTACAGATACGGTGGAACCTGCAGGCATCCCGCTTCCCAGCCATTCATGCCCCATGCCCGCCTCAAGATCACAGCTCCTGCTGTTCCCACAACCTGGCATCCTCCCCTCCCCTCCCCCACCTGCTGAAATCCTGCCCGTTCCTGAGGCCCAGTTAAACGACCACGTCCTTGAGTCTTTAAACCATCTTCTGACCCAGCACCTGCCACTCTTCTCTGCCTGCCCTTGACTTTTCAGTTCCACACAAGTGAACTCACTCTCACCTCTCACCTCTCTCTCCTCCCACTAAATCATCCTCACTTTTCCCCCCAGCTTGGGTATGGTTCTGGTGGCCTCAAACATTTTCATGTAACTCCACACATATTTATCCAAATTTCTCGTAGGTGCTTTTTCTGATCTCACAGTTCTATGACACAAAAGCCTGTAAATACAAAGCTGAAAAAAAAATCACCATTCCTTGGTATTTACCTAAATGAGAACTTCTGTCCACACAAAAACCTGCTCAAGAAGGTTTATAGCAGTCCTATGCATAATTGCCCAAACTTGGAAGCCACAAAGATGTCCTTCAGTGGCTGAATGCATAAATAAACTGTGGTACATTCTGGCAATGGAATATTATCAGAGACAAAAAGAAATGAGCTATCAAGCCACAATAAGATGTGGAGGAAACTTATATGCATATTGCTAAGTAGAGAAACCACTCCGAAAATGTAACAGACTGTATGACTCCAGCTCTACGACATTCTGGAAAAGGCAAAACTATGGAGACAGTAAAAGGATCAGTGGTTGCCAGGGGTTGGGGTGGGGAGAGGGATGAATAGGTGGAGCACAGGGGGATTTTAGGGCAATGGAACTATTCTGTAGGATACAATAAGGATGGACACACGTCATTATGCATTGGTCAAAATCCAAAGAATGTGCAGCGCAAAACATGAAGCCTAATGCAAACTCTGAACTTTAGTTAATAATAGTGTATTAATATTGGTTCCTCAATTATAATAAATTCACCACACTAATATGGACGTAAATAATAGGGGAAACTATTGTTGGGGGGGGATGTGGGTAGGTGGGAACTCTGTACTTTCTCATCAATTTTTCCGTAAACTGAGGGCACATTAGCAGGTGAGCGGGGGACAGCAGAGCAAGGAAGTGGGAGAGGGCGCGGAGACCACAGAGCAAGTGCCTGGAAACAGTGCCCGACATCGGGCCAGGCTCCAAGGCCAGTGCTCAGGGAGGCCCCCAGGCCAGGGGACACTGACGAGTGACATGGCCTCTGCTCTCTCCGTGCCCTCTCTACTGGGAGACTCAGCGTGGTGTGGGGTAGTGCAAAGGGTATGGCTTTGGAGCCAGACAAGAGCCTATGACCTTGGACAAGTCACTTTACCCCTCCGAGCCTCAGTTTCCCCAAGTGCAAAGAGGACTTGTCGTGAGGAAGCAGGAGTTCTCTTGTATAAAGCACCATCCTGGGACCTGTCGCCATGGAAGGGGGTCATTTGGGTGGCGAATGTGATTGTTATTGGGGCCTGGAAGAAGCCAGGGCCAGTTCAGCCCCTTGGGCCCTCCGTGGACACCCAGCAGGTGATCTGTCCCAGCAGGTGCAGGGTGAAGGCTGCCTGAACGAGTGAGTAGCGGCAGTCTCCCAGGCCTGGTCCCCGGGAGGGCCTGGGCCGGGGACCCCACTCTCTGGGCGCACAACAAGAAAGCCGTGAGCTGTAATGAAGCCAGGCCGGGCTTGGCGGGCTGGCTTTCCCCAGGGTCCACAGATACTCCCATCAGCCTCAAAGAGTGCATGGGCCGAAATCTGAAACCCAAGCCACGGGCTAGAACCAGTTGCACAGAGGACAGAGTTGTCACAACAGGAAGGGCGTGTCTGAGCCTGCTGGAGGGACAGCAGGAAGCAGCCTCGGCCCTTCGCCCCCCAGCCCCCCAGGAGCTGCCAGGACCCAGACGCCCAGAGGACAGCTCCCGGGAGCGTGCCCTCGGCTGGCCGCCCCTGCCCTTGGTCTCAAACCATAAGGAGGGATGTTTGCCTACAGCCGTGAGGGATCTGCCTGTGCTCCACCTCGGGCTGACTGACCCCCCCACCCCCACCCGCCGCCCCGAACCCCACTGCTCCCATTACCTGCCCCTCAGACCCGTCCTCCCAAGTCCTGCCCTGTGAATCTTCCGGAATCTACTCAAACTCTGCTTTTCTCAGGAGCCCTCCGGGACCCCGTCCCCAGAGCAATGCTTGGGCCCCTCACCATCACTGCTCACAGCCGCCTCCTCTGGCCCCCACCAGCATTACTTGCTGGGAAGTGGGGAATGCGTGTTTTTCATTCCTGCCCAGCTCGATACCTGGCGTCACATGTCTGCTGTGTTGGAGGGAAAGGGGGGATTGCTGTGGGGAAGTAAGGAACACAGGAGAAGGAGCCAGGAGGCCCTGGTTTGCGAGGGTCTCTGGCCCTGATGGCTGGAAAACCTCTGGTAACTCACCTGACTTCCCTGGACTTCCACCTCCTCACCTTAGACGCAGGGAAGGACTCACCTGGTCACCCTCTGGGGTCTCTGGCTTTGATGTTCTGTGGCCCCCAAACAGCTTCCTCCACCAATCTCTCCCACCCACCCCACCCCGTGCCCGGTACTGCACTCCAATGTCCCCGTGCCCGGTACTGCACTCCAATGTGAAATGTCACCCCTCTGCCTGCTACCCTGCTGACACCCCATTCTGAACTACTGTCCATCATTCATGCTGCTGGAGAAGAAAAGGAACACACGCTTCTGAGCACCTGCCACGCGACATACACAGCTCCAGTTCAGGTGGTTCAAAACCATCCGTGACCTACCTTGGCAGGCTCTGGTGTGGATCTGCCATCTGCTGCCCGGACCCAGAGAGAGGAGAGAGTGGGTGACCGTGGGCAGTCCACAGGGCACAGGAATTTCTTGAGCTTGATGTGGAGTTGGCCTCCCCAGCCCCCTGCCCACAGTGGGGCTGTCTGGATGGGAGGGTGGATTCTGACGGATCTCAGACTTGGTCGGAGGCTCCCACAGAGGGAGAAGGGTGCACAGGGAGACCAGGCGGGGGCAGGAACTGGGCCTGGGAAGAGCAGAGGGCTGCGGGAGTGGGAACACAGGCAGCAGGGTGGGGCAGCCGGTGATCTGGAGGGGTGGTGCCCACATTCCTTCGTGGGTGATGACGCCAGTGAATCTGGCACTCACTTGGGCTGGAAGTCCACCTTCCCTGGACCATGCCCGCTTTCGGGAGCAGTGCCCCGTGGCTCTGCTTCTTGTGGGGCAGGGGGTGCAGGAGAGGGAGAGGGAGCGGGAGCGGGCACGTCCCCTGGGCCCTGCCAGGCCCCTCCCCTGCCTGCCCTCCCCTTAACAGATGAGGAGGGGCTCCCCGCTCCACCTCCTCACTGCGCGCCACGTGGGATTTAGTTCCCCCACCAGGGATCAAACCCCAGCCCGCTTCAGCGGAAGCACAGAGTCTTTTTTTTTTTTTTTTTTTTTAATTATTATTTATTTACTTGGTTGCACCGGGTCTTAGCTGTGGCAGGTGGGCTCCTTAGCTGGGGCACGTGGGCTCCTTAGTTGCGGCATGCATGTGGGATCTAGTTCCCTGACCAGGGATTGAACCCGGGCCCCCTGCATTGGGAGTGCGGAGTCTTACCCACTGTGCCACCAGGGAAGTCCCAAGGAGGTGCTTGATGGTTTGGGCCAATACCAACATCAGCATCGGTCGGGCGAGCGCCTGCTGTGCGCTGGGCACCATGCAAAGTCCTTCTCATCCATTAGCATGTTTAATTCCTCCATGCCCCTCCCCGGGCGGGTGGTGAGCCACTGTTCCCCTGTCCAGATGAGGACATTGAGGCTGGGAAGCGAGGTGACGTGTCCAAACCTGTAAACCTAAAACTGCTCTACAAAAACAAAAACAAAGCAAAAAAAGAACAAGGAACCCCTGAGCCTTTGCCTGAGTCCTAGGTTTCCCTAATTGTTGGCGGAGGGGGGGAAAATTCTTTTTTGCAAAGGATAAAACTGGGCCTGTGGCCCTCAGGCCTCTCCTCCTTTCCTCTGACACCAGGAAGTGACCAGGACCCAATTAAGTATTTAACCAGAGTTGGGGTGGAAGCCTGACCTCCAGAGCTGCTTCTTGTACTACTGCCGTGACAGTAACATTGAGCTACATATAATCCCGAGCCCTGGCTGAGGAGGGGGCCCAAGTCCCACCCACCTGGAAGTGCCCACGCCCAACCCAGGCGAGATGTGGACGCCCCCAAGGCAGAGCCCCTGTCCGGCGTTCACAGATGGTGATTCAACAAGTCAGGCATGGACACGCGGATGAAGGTCACTCCTGGTCAGCAGAACCTTTGGTAATAGCTGGTCTGGGGGCCAAGAGCAGTCCTTGAGGGCTCCCCACTGTCTCCAACTGTGGTTTCAAAACCTCTTTATGTTTTTAATTGTGGGAGTCTTTCCATGACATCCTACATGTAATCAGTAGCAGCATTTTATTGGTGTACATTTATTTTATAATGTAAGTATTGGTGTACAACTTCTTTTTTTTTTTAAACAATCACTTTTGTTAACTATTTATTTATTTATGGCTGTGTTGGGTCTTCGTTTCTGTGTGAGGGCTTTCTCTAGTTGCGGCAAGTGGGGGCCACTCTTCATTGCGGTGCGCAGGCCTCTCACTATCGCGGCCTCTCTTGTTGCGGAGCACAGACTCCAGACGCGCAGGCTCAGTAGTTGTGGCTCACGGGCCTAGTTGCTCCGCGGCATGTGGGATCTTCCCAGACCAGGGATCGAACCCGTGTCCCCTGCATTGGCAGGCAGATTCTTAACCACTGCGCCACCAGGGAGGCCCGACTGTTCCAGTTTTTAAAAACAATTAACTTCAGTATCTAATTTTATTTTGTATCAAGGAAATCTGGGTTCACAGGAATAGATGCACATGATAACACTGTAAAACAAAATCTTGCTTTACAATCACAGGATGACCTTCCATTTATCTGATCCGGGAGCCTGAAAAAGGGTAAGACGATAACTTTGGATTCAGAATGGAATCACTGTGGTGTTCAGGACCTCCTCATCCTCCTGAAATGCAGGGACTCAAGGAAGGAGTTCCTGAGGGAGTTTATATCTTTATCACATGGTAGAAAATACAATGTATCACATAAAGTCTGGGCATTGCCAGGCCTTCATTCAAAGTTTCAAAACACTCAACTTGAACCTATTTGTCTCATTGTTGATACTGGTTCCACTTTGGCACCAATGGCAACACTGTAACTCTGCACTCCCCGAATGAGCTTTTCCACTTAGTAAAAGTTAGGGTATCTGTCAGTGTCAGGAATAGAGCTTCAAACTGTGTGAGGCATAAGAACCAACTGAGGAACTTGTGGAAAATGGGGTGATCCCAATGCAGGGCATCCTGGAGATGCCCACTTTGGGAAACGCGATCCAGATGATGTGACCATATCTTGCTGACTTTAGGAGGGAGCAGGCTCCAGGCCCAGGGGTCTTGCCCAGTGGTGTTGAGTTGAGCGTGGCGCATGTGAGTGGAGCCGTGTACTTGCTGGTACAATTTTATGTGAGCAGACGCGTACAGGCCAGCATGGCACAAAACAAAGCAAAGCAAGAAAGGCTGGGGTAATTGCCTCCTAATCAAGGACACATTTATACGGAATTCAGATCTTTACATGACTTGGCAGAGGAGAGCTTCATTCCAAGGTATATTCAGAAATGTGTTCCTCCGGCCTCAACAGTTAACACTTTGATGTCTCCAGAATATTAACAGTTGGTGCAGAGAGCATGTTCTTGGGCCCATGTTCTTTTTTTAATCACAAATTTTTAAAAAGAGCACTTTTACAAAATGCAAATAGGTCCTTGGAAAACATTCAACAACCTCTGGCTGTGCCAGCTATGTCCTAAGGGTATCACAGGTGTGATCTCAAGAATCTTTGCAGTTTCTCTAAGTGTTAGACTCTGTGATTATACCCATTTTACAGCTGAGAAAACTGAGACCTGGAGTGGCAAAGCAGATTGCCAGCATCACACGGCTACTCACTGCTCAGCTGCATGCTCCAGCCAAGCAGAACCCTCCTGTCTCCCTGGACAGCAGAATTTCTTGCCTCTGGGCCTTTGCCCTCATCCTTTCCATCCACTTTGGCTCAGTTAAATATCACTGCCTTCAATATTGTCACCCTCCAGGGATCACTGCGGTCACTCATCGGGGAGGCCTCTTCTAGACTCTACGTCCTTGCTGAGTCTTCCCAGGAGCACAAACAGGACCCAGGTCCGTCCCTCCCTCAATCCACCCCATCCCTTGCCCTGCACATTCTCTAAACGTCGGAAGTAATTGTCAATCAAGTGAATATCTGTAACAGATTTTGATTTTTTTTTTTTCTTGGAAGACACACGTATATCACTGTACAAGAACTGTGTCTGGATGTTTTAAATTTTTTGGAGAATGTTTTGTTCTCTGTGAAAGTATGTTTTAACATCGGCTGTCTGTTTATACTGGCTGTTTAGTGGGAAATGGCTAATAAAGGACCAGTCAGCCTTTGCCCCAGACTCAGGTAATGAGCACATTTTGCAAGAAGGAGGGAGCAAAATGACATTGACAAAGCGTGACCACGTTAACCGCTCAGATACTAAGCACTCACGCCTGCATCCAGGTGCTTTTACCTGATTTGTCCCATTTACTCCTTGCCACAGTCCTGTGAGGTGGGCTCTGTCATCACCCCCGTGTTACAGATTGGGACACAGAGATGCACAGAGCTGCAGCGACTTGCCCAAGGCCCCTCAGTGGGGGAGGAGCAGAGGCAGGATTGGGCTCCAGGCCTGTTTGGATCTGACGGGAGGAGGCTGGGTGCAACACTGTGAAATGTTTCTGGGGGTCAAAGTTGGGATGCTCACAGCTGGGAAAGGGGCGCTCTCTTTGGAAAAATAGCCTGATAAGCTGCTGGAACTGAGATGAGACTCAAAGAGCTGAGCAAGTGTCAGAGTTCTGGTGAAAGAAATGAGAGGAATTTTGTTTTTGTCTTCAGAAGGAAGGGGAGAGAAGAGAAGGGAGCCAGTGTGCAGAGGCCAGAGTGCTGCCTGGGTCACGTAGCCAGGTAGTGACCTCAGGGCCAGGAGGCCAAAAGGGCTCAGGAGGTGTCTCATGTTGCCAGGCAGTGCCAGGCTGGATGCCTCCCTGTGGGGTCCAGTCTGCAGGAACCCCTGCTAGCTTCACCAGTGGTCGGGGTGAAGGGGGATTATGTGAGTGTGTGTGCAAATGGAGACGGGGATGATGGCAAGGACCAGCGAACATGTGGGAAAGAGCAGGAGGCTGGAGGCAGAGGTGATGCACTTGTTCAGAAACCATGGGGAGACTCTGGATCTTCACAGGGCCTGGAAAAACAGTGCACCTGGAATTTCCCCAGATCTCAGAGGTCTGGGAGACCCCAGCTGATGACTGGGTTCTGCACACATGGTCCAGCGGTGTTTTGGGTGGCAGAGTGGTCCCTGCAGGCTGAGTCCTGGAGAATGGCAGGGAGCTCTTGGTAGTAGCTGGTCCTGGCACAGCATGGTAGTGCTTTTTAAAAATATATATGTCAATTGTATCTCTTTTATTATTATTATTATTTTTATTGAAGTCTAGTTGATTTACAATGTTGTGTTAATTTCTGCTGTACATCAAACTGATTCAGTTTTACACAGATATACATTCTTTTCTGTTATGATTTATCACAGGATATTGAATATAGTTCCCTGTGCTATACAGTAGGGCCTTGTTGTTTATCCATCCTATACATAATAGTTTGTATCTGCTAACCCCAAACTCCCAATCCATCCCTCCCCACCTCCCCTCCCCCTTTCTCTTTAGACTGTATGGATCCTTTTTTTTGTTTGTCTTGATTTTATTTTTTTTTAACATCTTTATTGGAGTATAATTGCTTTACAATGGTGTGTTAGTTTCTGCTGTATAGCAAAGTGAATACATATATCCCCATATCCCCTCCCTCTTGCGTCTCCCTCCCACCCTCCCTACCCCACCCCTCTAGGTGGTCACAAAGCAGGTGGTGCCTTTCTTTTCCCTCTTTCTCAATTATTATTATCACAAGCACATTGCAACAGAACAAATACTTAAAAAGGGAAAAACCACTCTGTTTCTGGTCCTTGTGCAAATGTAGTAGAAGTTTTAGAGTCCCCGCCATTTCGTATCTGGCTTTTCCTTTTAACATTTTAGTTTAAGCGTTTTTCCATATTGCTGCACCATCGTCGTGATTATTTTCAAGGTGGTGATGTGGATCCACTTCAGGCCTGGGGTCTGGCTGACCCGGGTTTTTAATCCTGGCTCTGACATTTATTTATTTACTCCGGGCCGCCCCGCCCCCAACCACCCCGGCAAGTTACCTGGCATCGGTTCCCCAAACCCTCGCGTGGGCTCTGTGCACACACGCGCGCGCGCGCACACACGCACACACACACACACCGCTCTCTGTCTTGCTTAAACTAAGCCGGCTCAAGTGAATCTGAGGAAGCCCTGATGACATTGGCTTCTGTGAGTGCCTTAGGGGAGAAAACTTTCAGAAAGACTACCTTCCCTGAATTCCCAGTTAAGTGCGGTGCTACCCTCCCGCGGTCCCCGCCTCTGGGCGCCCGCAAAGCCGAAACACTGGCTCCAGTGAGTAAGTCTTGCGAACCCCAGCTTCTGAGCGACTCGGAGAAAGTGACCCCAGCCGCCCTCTCCGCCGTTAAGTAGGCTCTCCCCCTTTGATTGACAGAGGTAGTCGCCAATGACGCCCAGGGGAGGTCCCTTTGGCGCGCTAGGGGGCGTGCCGCCTCGTCGCTCCTCCGGCCCAATCAGGGACGCCGAAGGGGCTTTGGGGCGGGGCAGGCGCCCAGCAGCCAATGGCGCGAGCACAGCGGGCGCGGCGGGGGCGGGGCGCTCGGGGCTGGCGGCAGAAGCGGCTGCGGCGGGGCAGGGTAGGGCCGGGCAGTTCGGCCAGAGCGAGGGCGGGAGCCGGGCCGGGGCCGGAGCCGGAGCCGGAGCCGGGGCTGGAGACGCGGTCGCGGCCAGACAAGGGTGCACGGCGTGTCGGGAGGCGAGCGGCGGCCAAGGTGAGGGGCACGCCGCGACGGTTGGGGTGCCGCGGGCGGACGCGGGGCGCTGGTCGGCGGCCGGGCCAGCGCCCTGTCAGGCCGCCACGCTGGGGCCGCGCTCCGCGCCCGAGGGCAGCCTCTGGGGCCGCGCCGCCGGCGCGCGAACTTCCTGTCGCTGTGGGAGGGGGTGTGTTCTGGGGCCACCGCGGGCGCCGAGGGGCGTCCGGGGGCCGAGGGGGGCGCCAGAGAGGACGTCGAGGGGCCTCCAGAGGGCGGGTGGGCTGGGCTTGAGGAAAGCTGGGGGCCGAGGGGTGCGGGGGCGCCACAGAGGAGAGGACGAGTTCTCGGGTTGAGGGCTTGCTGGAGTGAGAAGTTGGGGAGCGGGGCCCGCGGAGGCAAGAGCGCTGCTGCAGAAGGGGGGACGGACGACTTTAGGAGAGACTTGGGGAGGGGACGCGGGGAAGCCGAGGGGTGCAGGGGTTCCCTGGGGGAAGCGCGGGCGGCTCGGGGAGCCGCGCCGGAGGAGAGGGGGCCCGGTAGGCGCCGGTTGGAGGGTAGGGCTGGGCCCGAGGGTGACCTGGAGGGGAGGGGGCGGCCAGAGCAGGCGGGACACATATGCGGATGCGCTTATTTGGGGCGCTGTGATGACCGTCCTCCATTTCCTTCCTTCCCACCCTCCCTGTCCCTCTTCTGGTTCTGTGGGGCGGGGGGATGGCAAGCCCTTCTTTGTGAGCAGGTCCTAGGGCCGGGGGAACAGGCAGGAGAGGCTGGGGGTGTTTGCCCGGTTGCCCCTCGGAGTTTTCCCAGACCGTCATTTTTAGAAACGCGAGTTTCCAGCCTGCTGGGGCATCCGGAGAGGCCTGGGATTGGAGAGGTAGTGATTGCTGCTGCCGCTCGATTTCAGCGGCTTGTTGGGTTTCAGCTCCACCTGGGAAGGCTGGTTTTCTTTTCAGAGGAGTTGGTCAGGGCAGCGAGTTGTGCTGTCGCCGGGAGTCCCACACAGCTGCAGCCTTTGAGGATGCTGCTCTCGGGTTGGGTGCCTGAGGGAAGGTGGCCTTCAGGTGGGGTCTGTGCACCATTCCTGGGTCTTGTCTTCTCTCCTTTACCCCAGCTGTCCTGTGTTTCTGTGGTTAAGGAGGGTTGGCTGCTCAGAGTCTCCACGGCTACTCATTACTCTGTTTACCAAACACGCCCTGGCTGTCCTGATGAAAATCAGGAGACCAGCTCAGAGAATTTAAACCTGGGCTACAGGCGGTGAGCTCACACCAATTCCTTCCCTTCTCTGCAGTTCCTTCCTCTCCAGTTATCCCAATATTGCTGAAGTTCTGTTTTAACCCAGGGCAAGTGAGCCAACCAGGTGGGCTCGGTTGAATGCCAGCCCTCCCCTTCTTGCATGAAAGTTCTTATTCCACTTGATTCACAAGCCTGTCTACAGCCTCCCCATAGAGGCATTGAATGGGAGCCAGTGCAACTGGGGTTTCTCTTGATTCACATGGGAAACAATAATCTGTGTGCACTTAAACTTAATTCTAGAGTTTCACAGTCTCCTTGGTGAGGTTATGTTAGTTGAGATATGAGACCACTACATCAAAAACTTTTCTGTGGTGTGTTTTTCTTTTGACAATTGTCTTGAAGCTTTAAAGAAACTGGCCATTAGGCTGATGATATTTATTACTTGGGAAAGTAACGTAACACAGAGGAATAGATGAGTGATTAGGTCTGCACTCTTAATTCACTTTTTTGGAGAAGAATAAAAATTCATTTGAATGGAAATATCATTCTTAGCTCATGCTGTTGGGGAACTGAAACTTTATTACTTTTAGTCTCAAATGTATAAGATATAGGTCATAATATTTAAATGATCTAAAAGCAGGCATATATAGAAAGCTGTATCTGTTTTTTTAAAATAAATACTCCATGTCCTTTTTTTATAAAGTGTGTTGATTTTTAAAAATTAATTAATTAATTAATTCATTTATTTATTTGTGTCGGGTCTTAGTTGGGCGCGCGGGCTCAGTTGCCCCGCGGCATGTGGGATCTTAGTTCCCCAACCAGGGATCGAACCCACGTCCCCTGCATTGGAAGGTGGAGTCTTAACCACTGGACCACCAGGGAAGTCCCAATATCTAGGTTTTGAACATGGCTTGTTGCTGGGAGATAAAGTTGTCTTTCCCCAGTCTTGGATGCCCAGTCCAGATCTCTGATGGCCACGCAATTTCTGGGGTGGGAGATGAGGGGCATTTGTCCTTACATTTTTTCATTTCTTATTATTCACTTGAAAGTCTGTGCAGACCAAGTTAAGGGCCTGGTGCTCAGGTTTCCTTCTTCTGACCAGGTCACAGTTGATTCCAGGATGTTATGGAATATCAAAAAGGTGGCATAGATTCCTTAATAATAGTAATGGCACCTTGTGCTTAGAGATCATGGTAGCTTTTACCAAGTGCTCTCTGGCTACCCTTACCTGGACCTCCCATCTGACTCGGGCCTGCCTTATCTGCCATCAGATTGTACTGGTGACTTTGTGGAGGCCACCCTGTAGATTATTTGGGTAATGACCACATTCACATGAGCGATAGTGCTGGCTCAGTTTTTTTCCAATTAAGATTGTTTGGAAGTGCAGCTGCATACCTGAAGGCAGCGCAGCAGTGCCTTAGTTACGAAGTCAGTCAGTGTGCATTCCACAGGCAGAGACCTTACTTTATGGCCCTGGCAGTGATCTTTCGCATACCTGAAAGCATGTCAGTGCCTGAAACCTGGTTCCTGATGGGCCCAGTAGTGGGCCCTGGGATGGCTGTGTAGGATTTCCTTGAGACTGGTGGTATTCAGACGATTATGCTATGCTGACTGGAGGCAGTGTTAAAAGAAGAATTCTCAGAGTATTCTGCGCAATGCAACATTCTTGGCGTATGTGTGGTTCCAAAGGTAGCTATTTGAGGGGCAGTGGCCATCTAAGAGCACAAGCTTTGGTATTTTGATTAAAAACACAAAATGACAAAAACTCCTTACTTATGTTATATATTGGCTTGTAGTCATTCCCATGATTGTATGTTTATCTGTTTGCTTAATAAAACAGAGCATCATGTAGTCTAGTTTTCTTGTTTCCTAGAATAAAATCTTTATTTTCAATATTAAAACATCATCTGAGTGTTTCCTGACATTAGGAACTGAAAGAACAACATATGAGAATATAGAATGAATAAAATGCTATCTCAACAATCAAAGGCCTCGGTGATCAAAGGCCTCAGAAGCATTAAGAAAAAAAAAAAAAGGATGGAAATTTTGCTATAACTTTAGAAACCACGTGTGTGGTGGTTTGTTTTTTTTTTTAATTTATTTTTGGCTGTGTTGGGTCTTCGTTGCTGCGCGCAGGCTTTCTCTAGTTGTGGTGAGTGGGGGCTACTCTTCGTTGCGGCGCGTGGGCTTCTCACTGCGGTGGCTTCTCTTTGTTGCGGAGCACGGGCTCTAAAGCGCAGGCTCAGTAGTTGTGGCTCAGGGGCTTAGTTGCTCCGCGGCACGTGGGATCTTCCTGGACCAGGGCTCGAACCCGTGTCCCCTACATTGGCAGGCGGATTCTTAACCACTGCGCCACCAGGGAAGTCCCTTTTTTTTTGTTTTTAATTTATTTATTTAGCTATATGAGCTTTATGTGACTTTTTTCCTCCCTGGAATGTGGGATAGTAGAGGGGGAGGAGCATAGATGGAGACTAGGAACCCTGGGCTCTGTCCAGCCTTTTCCTGACTAACCCTGAGGCCTAGGACAATCGTGTATCTTATGGTCTCAGTTTTCATGTTTGTAAAAGGAGAGCCTTAGAGGTTCTTAACCTTTTGAGAATCTGATAACAACTATGGACTTCTTCCCAGAAAGCACACTTGTGGACAGCATCAGAGGCCTGGACCCCAGACTAGGAATTCCTGGATCATCCCATCTCTAAGCTCCCTCTCACCTCTGATATTCTGTAATCCTATTTTCCTGGTCATCTTTGAGCTAATAATAATGATGACTTGTATTTATGGAAGACACATTCCAAAGCATTTTCACCTCTCATTTTTTGTCCCCAAAATATTTCTGAACAGCGTGGGTGGTGATGGTTATTCCTTCTTCTGATGGAGAAAGCGGTACCAGACCTGTCCACCACTTTAGTAGCATTACACAGCCAGTGGCCTGTCCTGGGACCAGAGTCAGGGCTCCTGGTTGCCAGCTTGGAGTTTTTCCATTAGGTGTTGCTTCCTTGGTGGTTGGTTATGTTTGGCAGTGTAAATATCCCAGAATGTGTCGCTTGCAGAGGAAATACTTGTGCATCTGCTGAAAGGACTGTTTTTTTCTCTGAATTTGGATCACTAAACACCTTTCTGCCTGACTGTCAAAAGGTTACTTATTTTGTTTTTGTTATTTTTTTGTGCCATACTTTTCATAGGGAAACATTTGTGGGACTTGAGCGTTTTGAGCAGAGTTGTTTAATGTTTATTGATTAAAGAGTACATTGAGATGATTACTTTTCAGTTGAGTGGCACTTGAGAAACTTGTGAAATAAATGTTAAGTGAAAATTCCAAACATTTGACTTGTTCTGTCGAATATGTCCTCACAGATGAGACTTTTCCTGCAGCCTGAGAGGCCCCTCCCTGGGCCCAGAGCCGCTGGGTGGGTTTGAGAGTTGGGTGTGGATTGTGCCAATGACCATGACTATCCAACAGTGACTTCTTGTGGCCTTCTGGCCAGATTCTGAATATTTTAGGGACTGGTTTTTTCCAGTTTATTAACAGAATACAGTGTATCAGCTATATAAAAGGCTTGTGTAAGCAAAAGAATACTAAACTTTAAAGCCTCACAGATGTTAAATGGTTTATTACTGATGAAAAGAATCATCATAATAAAGATGTTTTGAATAACCAGACATGGAGGTAATAGGATGGTATACAGTAGGTACCACTCAAATGTGGTATATGTGTGTGTCCTCCAGTCTTCCTATTATGTTATGTCTGATACCTGTAAGGAGATTGGCCGACATCATTCACTCTCCAGGCATGGAAAAGGGTATTTGCTCATTTCACAGTGCATTTCTTTAGAATACTGGAGAGGATGAGGCAGACATGCACAGCCTCACTGACATCGAACATAAAGCCTGATGTCATGTGTCAGCTTCCCTAGGTGAGTTGCTCGCCAGAGAGGCATTGGTGAGGAGATGAGGCTGTTAGAGGGCAAGGCCCACGATGAAGTGTGAACTCCAGGCTGCCGCCACCGTGCAGGGATGGCATCCAGTTAACTACACAACCTGCCGTGAGGTCTGCTAGTATTCACGGGCCCTTCTCTGACCAGGAAACTTGCATCTGTTGGCTCTTTTCTTCCAGAGGCCTGTCTGTGATTTATATATTGATAGAGCGGCAGAGTTGTCAGTAATGAGCTGGGGAACTCCATTAGGCTGCTATGTCGAAGTACCTGCTTTTTATTTAAAGTTCACTCCCGGGCTGAGTGTTTGGAAGGAGTGTATGCCGATGACGGGAACTGGGCAAGGTGGGTCGGAGGGAGCCTTCCTGGCCACTGTGTGTGCTGTGCCCCTGACGCTTGTCTCTCCTCACAGTTCTGGGATCCCGAGATTCAGGTGACTGTTAGTCAGGAGGTGAGCTTAGAAGCGATCCCATCTTTGTGACAGTAGCAGATAGGAGTGTGTACAAAGTTGGGGCAGACAGAGGAGGGTGGATCTGACCGCCCTCAGGACACTGCACAGAAGCTGGCCTTCAGGGAGGTGACTTCGGAGTGGTTTTGCCGCTCTCCAGGCAGAGGCACGGAGTTGTAAAGAACGTGGGGGTGTGAGGGGGCTGCTGAGGGTGGAGGGGGGGAAGGCTGGGTGGGCAGACTTCAGGTTGTGTGACCTGCCTTGCAGGCCAAGCTCAGGTTTGGACCTCCTCCTGAAGGGTGGAGTTCAATGGGGAGCTGTTTTGGGGCAGTAGACACAGCAGGTTGAAGCTCTGCACAGAAGTGAGAGGTCAGGTGAGAAGTCAGAGATGCAGATGGGGGAGGGGTGATTCAAGTGGCTTATTTTAACAAAAGTCACTTATGTCCCTGGAGGCTCAAGGATTAGTGTGGAAGTTCTTAGGAAGCAGTGCTAAACTCTGATGAGAGGGGCTTCCACAGTAGGACTGGCGTCAGTCTTAACTCAGTTCCTTTGCCTGAATTTACGTTTTTAGTTGGTAATACAGCAGCTGCCTGGGTTCTGCTTCTCTTTTCATATGGCTTATGCTCACAAATCCACGCAGTTAGTGTGTAACTTTCACCGCCAGTTCCTGCAGAAAAAAGGTAGTATTTGCAGTAAGGTATAGGAAGTAGCATGGTTTCAGAGCCACACAGCCCTGGGTTTGAGTTCCAGCTCTACTACTAGGTAACCGTGGTCTTCCTTGGCCAAATACTTCAACTTCCCCAAAACCAGGATACTGACAGCCCCCTCCTCATACGACTTGGGGAGGGCAATGTGAGGGAGTGGACCGTAGACCCCGAGAGCTCAGCACCTGTGCCTGGTTCATGGTGCCAGCTCAGTTACTTTGGTATCGCTCAAAGTGCAGTGTCTACTTGAGTGAATTTGCTAATTAAGAGAAATATACGTTTAAAGGGTTCAAACTGATGTTATATTATCCAATGCTATTGAAAATCCTTCTAAGATGTGTTATTCTTTTCTCAGCCTAAGTGTATTCAGTGTACTCGGACCTCTCCTTGGTGACTCAGGGTCACAGGGATGCTGTTGAGATTGTCGACACGGATGAGGCTTCTGACCCTGCATGGAACACCCTCCCATCCCGCCCCTAACAGGGCCTGTCTTGTCTCTTCTTTCCACCTCCAGGCTTCTCTCTGATTCTGTCCCCTTTGTTGGGGTGAAGGCCTGAGGGCGATCTTTTCTTTCCTGGGTTTTGAGGGCAGCCCTGCCGCACAGAGGCCTTGCTCCCGTCTGGGTTGGTGATTCTGTGCTTGAGTTGAATGTTACCTAGGTTATAGAAAACCTGACCTTTGGTGTTGTGACTAGCCTTAGTGAATCAGAATTGGAAGGGACCATGTGTGATGGTGACAGTAGCTCATACTTAAGTAATGAAAAATTTAAAGGCTTGAAAAAGCAAATTGTAAAGCAATAGGTATACTCATCACAAGTGTAAAATATTAAAACAATGTACAGCAACTGTAGTTAAGGTTGTAGAATTACGGAAAGTTTCTCCTTGATTTCCAAACTGTTCCATTGCCCTTTTACTTTTAGAATTAATATTTAAGTAATAACTTGACTCTATAATTTAAAAAAAAATTATATATATAAATGGCTTGATTGTGTAGGCATTTTCAGTTTACTAGGAATTTTCCCATAGTCCTGATTTTGTTTTCAGAACAGCCTTGTTGGTTTGCTCCCCTCTTCATTTTTCAGAGGAGGATAAGAGGGAGGACTGGAGGGTCATTGGTTTTGCCTGAGGCTGGCCAGCCAGGACCCCAGGTGGGCCTCAGCCCAAGTCTATAGCTCTTAGAGAGCCTAGTTATGGGGGTCTCTGCTGGGGCCTGCAGGGTGGTCTTTCACATATAGAATAAGCTGTGGCTAGTGCTTTGAAGTTTCCTATTGAATAAATGAAATTTTATTATTGTAAAGTGATACCCAAACCATAGTTTGTGAACATTTTCATATTTTAAACTACGTTTGTGTTCCATTGTATCCAATTACGTTGTCGCCAACTGAGCGTGCCAAGTCTGTGAGTTGTGGTCTTCAGAAGAACCACAGAGCAGGCTCTGCACCCCATGTGGACCTCCAGGCCTGCTGTTAGTGGGTTTTGTAGCTGACTGATTGCTGGAGGATGGACCTGGCCTACCTGGGTACTGTTTAGCTTGGACATGACAATGTTTTAATTAAGGAAGCAATTGTGCCCTCTGCACCAGTGAAGGTAACCATCAGCTGAGGAGCATGGGCAGCCAATGAGGAGGGTAGATCAGGGGCAGGGCATCACCATCTGGGACAGGCCTCTGGGGGTTTCTGAGGGACCATACAAGAAGCTTCACGCTCCTGCTCATTTAATTCTAGCAACAAGATAAAGTTCACTTTACACATGAGTAAACCAAAGCTCTGAGAGATGAAGTGACCTTCACAGGGTCACCGGCAGAGCTGACCCTCAGCCTGGCTCTGAAGCCACACTTATCTGCTGTCTTGAATAAGTGGATTCTGAGTCACTTGCCCTCAAATATGAAAAAAATCTTTAAGTTAATCTTCCTTCCCCACTTCTCAGAAACATAGAAAAGAGGCAAGTTATGTGGTCTTTTGTTTAAGACAGGATCTATGCCTACAACTAACTTGATTAAGATAATCCAAGAGTTTGCAATAATTTACGAAGTGGGGAGATAAGGGCAGAAAGGGAGAGGCTTCTAAACAGTCCAGAGCTCCTGGCTTAGGTGGGAGTGCTCTCGCCTCGCCTTGGTGTCATATGAGATTGAAAAAGCACTTACTTAGGGGAGGGACTTTCCTGGTGGCACAGTGGTTAAGAATCCGCCTGCCAATGCAGGGGACACGGGTTTGAGCCCGTCCGGGGTCCGGGAAGATCCCACATGCCACGGAGCAACTAAGCCCGTGCGCCACAACTACTGAAGCCCGCGCGCCTGGAGCCCGTGCTCCACAACAAGAGAAGCCACCGCAATGAAGAGTAGCCCCCGCTCACCACAACTAGAGAAAGCCTGCGCGCAGCAACGAAGACCCAACGCAGCCATAAATAAATAAATAAATAAACAAACAAAAAATTTAAAAAATAAAAATTAAAAAAAGAGAAAAAGCACTTATTTAGGGGAGAAGAAATTACATTTCTGTAAAGCATTCATTTGCACTACACTTTGTAAAAGAGCTTCACATTTTGTTGACATTGTGATATCAAATGAACATCATTTGTACAGGTAATTTAGAGCAGATCTTTGTTTTTATGCTTGTAAATATTTGTCACTTTTGTGTCAAAAGGCTTTTTTTTGTTTTGTGTTTTTGCTTTCTAGTCTTTTAAAAATTGAAGGTACAACATAGGAAATAGAGTTTTTTTTTTTTAATAAAGAACTCTTTGTATTTTACTTTGCATATGCGTAGGGGTTTTTATGTATCTTAGAAGCAGTAGCTGCCACCTACTGACTGCTTTGCTCCACACTTCAGAAGAGGCTAGAGGCATTGCCTCTGTCTGTCCTCCCAGCAACACTCAAGACTCTGAAGTTACCAGTTTGAACATGAGGGCCCTGCAGGTAGTGAGATCATGTGCTTAGTCCAAGGTCATCAGTGTTGTAAACAGGGGAGAGAATTTGAAGCCTGCACTGGCTACATGGGGTTGTCCCCTTCTCGTCAATCTACACTGTCACAATTGTATTCTTCAGATTCCCTTATTTTATCAAATATCATGTTTTTATCATTGTCCTTAAAAAGATTTTTAATGGTTGTGTAATCCTGTTAATGTAATGAGATTAAAACATTCCCCTAATGCTGGACATTTTAGGTTATTTCCACTTTTTTTTTTTTTTTTGCTATTGTAGATGAATTTGCAGTTTACAATTTCATTTTTCTTTTTTCATTTGTGTAATTAGTTCCTGGGTATAAATTCCCAGAAATAGAAATCTTGGATTAAAGGGTATGAACATCTTAGAGTGTTTTGAAAGCCTACTCCGTTGCTTCTGGGTTTACCTTTCTGATATTTATGGTTGAAAAAAATTGAGGGATTTTTTTTTTTTCTCTCTAAAATGCTTTGGCCTTTAGAACTTCCAAGTATCTGTGAGATAAACTTTTGTGAGGTTTTCTTAAATGAGTCACATTTCCTCCTAAGTTTCTGGATATCATTTTACTTGAATTAGATGTTTTTGCTTTCATAAACAAGAAACAATCTTTGAAAAAGTCCTTACTACTTTCTTTATTGATCATCTGAGCCAATGTTCTGCATTCCCTAGGTTGTAAATGTTTATGGTTACATTCCTTCATCAATTCAGCTGTCATGATACTCTGAACCACAGTCTCTCTGAACTTGTTCGTCTTTTCTTTTCCTCACTTGAAATACGCATAGTGGGAAAGACCATGCAAGGTTGTTTCTGCTGGTATCGTCACACATCAGGACAGCCTGGAGGATCTCGTTATCCTTTGGATTTTGCCTGTGTAGCTTCTAGATGCTGCTCTCACGGACATTCCTACCATTGCTAGAGGCAAACATCTCAGAGAAGTACTGGGAGGTTTGTTTGGCTGCAGTGCGCAGCATGTGGAACTTCCCCGACCAGGGATCGAACCCGTGCCCCCAGTATTGGAAGCACGGATTCTTAACCACTGGACCACCAGGGAAGTCCGAGAAGTATTGGGAGGTTTATAGTGTTGGTGCTTACACTTTTTTCTTTTCTTTTCTTTTTTTTTTGTCTTGTTTGTTTTTCTGTTCTGAAGTCACTGTGTCCTTTACCATGTCCCTTCACCATGGGCTGGCTTACTTTTTCACCTTCCATTGTTCCTTAGGTATTCACCTGAAGATTAAGTGGAGTCCTATTTTCCTGGTGGTTCATTTTCAGGGTCTGCAAAGGAAAAGGTGCTTAGCAGGGACAAGGAGGGCCCCAGGTGGGGAGCAGTGGCCAGACCTCAACTCTCACCCTCGGGTTCTCTCCCTTGGATTCCTGCTGTGCCTCCATCACACTCCTCCACCCCCAGAAGGCTGCTTCCTCTTTAGTTCTCTGGCCTCATCCTGGGCAAAAACTCCTCTTTTCTTGGTTCCTCTTATCCTAGCTAAGAAAGTCTGACGTTCACAACACAACAAAACAGAAAACATTACTATGTACTAAGGTAGAAATAAGAGGAAATAATCACAAACAACACAGAAACATAACAAGAGTGTTGTTTCTCGGGCACAAGTAGGTTTTTGATGCCAGCACTGTAGGGCTAGTCTGACTGCATTGGCTCAGCTCGGTGCTGCCTAGCTTCCTGCTTCCTCTCCCCACCCGTTTATTTAGTCAATAAACCCAAATTTTAGAGTAATACTTTGCTCTGTGCTGGGTAATCTGTGTTTTTATCACAAGTATGGAAATTGTACTTTGCCCTGGTTTCCACAGATGCCTAAACATGTCTAAGTTGGCTGTTGCCTGGGCAACTGGCAGAGCTGTTGGCTGTGTGTGTGGTGAAGGCTCTGGTAGAGGCTGGGTGGAAGCACCAAGGCATCCTTATGGCTTCTCAACCAAGCTGGATGGTAACTACCAAGCCCCAGAGGCACACGCTTTTGGCTTCCCTTTGTCTTTTCCACGTTTCCTGTTTTATTTCCTGAGAAATCTCTGCCCAATTTTCCCAGCTTGGCAGGGTGTGGCATGTAATGGAATGGGGCTACTTTATTTCAGGACATGGACCTTTGGACCATGAGGCATGATTCCTTGGCAGCTTTTAACCCCAGCTTTATTCTGGGTTGGACAGGTGCACATTGTTCCATCAAGTTTCTTCTGCTTCTTAGAACTGGGGCCGGTGACTGGAGTCCAGAGCTAGGCCTTGCCTGAGAGTCCCACAAAAAAAGGGCCTTGAAGTGGGGCCTGAGGTGGTAGTCCTGGCCATGGGGAAGTCATGGAAAAAAAATAATTTGATTGGATAATTGGAGTGCTGCAGTATGCCTCCTTTTATGAAAACCGAGTGAAGTGGTTGGTATAGTACATTCCAGACTTTTTTTATCTTTTGGATTTCTTTCTTTCCTTCTTGCTCTTGCAGGTGTGGGTCTGAAGTTGCTTGATTGGGGGTGGGCTGGGCTGGGCTGTCTCATTGTCTCCCTTTATTTTTAAAAATTTATTTATTTATTTTTGGCTGTGTTGGGTCTTTGTTGCTGTGTGCAGGCTTTCTCTAGTTGCAGTGAGCGGGGCTACTCTTCGTTGTGGTGCACGGGCTTCTCACTGCGGTGGCTTCTCTTGTTGTGGAGCACGGGCTCTAGGCGCGCCAGCTCAGTAGTTGTGGCTCGCGGGCTCTAGAGCGCAGGCTCAGTAGTTGTGGCGCACGGGCTTAGTAGCTCTGCGGCATGTGGGATCTTCCTGGACCAGGGCTCAAACCCGTGTCCCCTGCATTGGCAGGCGGATTCTTAACCACTGCGCCACCAGGGAAGTCCCTCATTGTCTCCCTTTAAAGTTCAGACAAGTCACCTTCCTTGAAGTTTTTTTTTTGCTCCAGAGTTGGGGCAAATCTCCAGAATTGTTATTTTGGACTTGTGCTTTTTTGTCTATAACCTCCAGTAGGAACTTACAGGTTCATGAAATTTAGAAATAGTTGAAAATAACATGCTCTCTTAACTAACAAGTAAAGAAGCAGGGGGAAAAAAACCCCCAAACCTTTAAATCCCTGCCTTACAGAAACTTAATGTTGGTGGTGTGATTGGAAGAGGCGGAGGCCCACTCTCGAGAGGCGAACTCTGTCAGCAACCTACCCCCCACTGCACCCCGCCCCAGAACTCCTGGGGGGGTGGGTAAGAAGAGAGGGCTTTCCCTCCCTGGGGTAGGGGTAGAAGATTGCCAGTATCTACAGGGGCTGCAAAGGCTCCTGCTGTAGATGGGGGACTGGCTTTTGGTCCCAGGTTGCTCTCCCCTGTAGGAGGGCCCTCTTGGAGCAGTGGGACAAGCCCTGCTGAGTTCTGGTTCTGGGCCAGCCTGATGTTCTGTGCTGCAGGTGTTACGTGGCGAGTTTATCACGTCACGAGCTCTGCAGGCAGATTGCCTGGGCTTGAATCCCAGTTCTGCAATTTATGGTGGGTCCTTGGGCAAGTTACTGATGTCTCTGTGCCTCAGTTACCTCACCTGTAAAATGGGGATAATGATAGGATTGTTGTGAGGACTGGATGAATGGGTATGTGTCCTGTACTTGGTTGGGGCAGTGCTGCACTTTAAGAGCCCCATTTAGTGTAGCCATTGTGTGCCTCTGAGCCTCCCAACTGTCCTGCCACGTGACTCTTTGATTCTCACTTTACAGTTGAGAAAACAGGCTCACAGAAGCTTAATAACTCCTTAGACCCAGATCTGCCTTAAGGTTCTCTCTTCAGTGCACTGGTGGTTCCCCACAGGGACCCTGGTTCTCCAGGATGCTAGGGGATGATTACAAAGGGATGGCTCACTCACAACTATACCCACCAGGCATACTTTGTAGGGGGATTTTTTTTTTTTTTTTTTACTGCCCCTGTACACAAGCAAAGACACACAGACACACAAAACATTTATATGTTACTGTATAAAAATGATGGCTGTGCTTACGATGAATAAAATACCAATTCATTTTAAAGCTTGAATTTATTGTAGCCTTTTGTCACCTTGATTTCCTCAATCATTGAATGCGAAAAGTACTATCGTCTAGGGATCTAAGGACCTTGTTAATATTAAAAAAGGGTCCTTTTTGGGGGAGAATTCAGTAGATGTTTATTGTTGCCCTTTTCTTGCCCTGTATTTTTTTTTCAAATTAAAAAAAAAAAAATTTATTTATTTTTGGCTGCATTGGGTCTTTGTTGTCGCACGCAGGCTTTCTCTAGTTGCGGGGAGCCGGGGCTACTCTTCGTTGCGGTGCACGGGCTCTAGGCACGTGGGCTTCAGTAGCCGTGGCACGCGGGCTCTAGAGTGCAAGCTCAGTAGTTGTTTGCCCTGTATTTTAGTATATGTCCTTCTGTATGTCTGGCATCTGCATGCCTCCTCAAGGATCAGGGCATGTTGTGGAGATGGAGTCTCCATCGTGGCTGGGCCGAACTGTGAGCTGGAAGCAAGGTTGGGAGCTCAGAATCCATACCAGGTTCAAACAGGAGGAATATCTGAAGTCTCCATGGGAGCAAAGAAGGTAGTTACACCTGAGGTATCTTGAATTCTGCTGGATCCCTCGATTCTCTGAGGCATTGATTCTGGTTCACCCTCACTAGTGTCTCCTAGGGTGCCTTCCGGGGGCAGAGTGATACATATATATTTTTATTTTAATTTTTAATTTTTTCATATATATTTTTAATTTTTATTTTTTAAAAAATATTATTTTATTTTATTTTATTTTATTTTTGGCTGCATCAGGTCTTAATTGCAGCAGTGGGATCTTTCGTTGCAGCACGTGGGATCTTTCATTGCAGCACGCAGGCTTTTCTCTAGTTGTGGCTCGCTTGCTCAGTAATTGCGGCGCATGGGCTTAGTTGCCTCACGGCATGTGGGATCTTAGTTCCTTGACCAGGGATCGAACCCGCGTCCCCTGCATTGGAAGGCGGATTCTTAACCACTGGACCACCAAGGAAGTCCCTATATCTTTTAATTCAACAAATTCCTGCTCCTCTTTAACGTAAGGCTCTAGTTGCAAAGTACATTCCCGAATCCAAACCACAGACTTAAAGGCTGGGGCCTGCCCCTGGCTAAGCTGCCAATTGCATGGTGGCCAGCCCCTGAGAGGCCTTCTCTTTTCTAGGAAAGCTCTCCTCTTTGTTAGATTTTGCTCTGCAATTTTACTTCCCTACTCACCTAACCTTGGTCATCGGTGTTCTGATATATGTGCTTGAAACTCAGCACTGTGTTTCTTGACCTTTATTTGGGTCTCAGATCTCCTTCAGAATTTCATGAAAACAGATTACATCCCCCCACCCCCCCCGCAAAATGGACACAAACATTTTTGCATTCACTTCTGACAGGTTCATAAATCCCATTCATTTAATGAACAAATATTTGAATTTCTGTCATGTGCCAGACACAGTTCTAGGCACTGGGGTTACAGCAGAAACACAGTAGACCAAGACCATACATTCTAGTCGGGGGAGACAGAATATGGTTAGACAACTCGTGTCCCTTATGGAGGGAAGGTCAGCCTCGGTGGGCTGGAGCATCCAGGCCTCATCCTGCCTGCTTGGGGCTAGGCTCTTTGCCAACCTCCCAGTTCACTTCCAACTTTCACCTTCCTGAACTGGTTTTTGACGTCACCATCGTTATCGCATAGATTTTTAACGATTTAATATTTATTGAGGCGTATTTTGTGCCAGGTACTCTACTTTTCCATGCATGATGACACTTATTCTTATGACAACTTTGTTTTGCAGGTGGAAAGCTGGCCTTAGAGAGGTTAAGTGACAGGCCTCATAGCTAGGAAGTGTGGTGCTTTTGATCAGTCTGCAGCTTAGGATTGTGGAATTCAGCAAGCCAGGCCTGAGGACATCATCAGAAATGGCAACAAAAATTAAGTGTGACCATTTTGTCCTGGACATGTCCATTCTCTGACTGGTTCCTTTAGCGGTCAGAAATTTTTCACCTGTCACATCAAATTGCCTTGCTCAAGGCTGGAAACATGAGTGGAACATGCTTTCAGGCCTCTACATGGTAGACGTTACAGACACTTGAAGTTACCAAATATATATATTTACTGTTAGCAAGATTGCATAATTCCATCCTCAGTCCCAAATAACTGCCTTCTGAGTGACATTTGAAATGCGCATTATTTAGTACTTGGCTAAAGAGATTTATATGCACACTGTTTTTTCCACACCAGTTATTTTCTTGTTTTAATTTTTAAGGCACTACCCAATGAACAGAATAACTTCCTGAAAAGTTGCTTTAAAAAACTTTGTATTCTCTGCAGAGGGTGGAATGAAACAGTATTAGTGACCTTTACTCAGCCCCTGACATAACAGAGTCATTATTCTGACTGGAGGTTTGCAAGCTGCCATCCCCCTGGCATTAACAGCTGTTAGTTCTTTAAATATTTACGTTTAATAACTTTATATCTCTGCTTCCTTCTAAGGCTTGCTGCAACTTCATGTCAAACACAAAACTGCACCTTTGAAGTTATTTTGAAACGTGACTAAATGCCAGGGTGAAGTTTCTCTATAGCCATCTCACGTCATGGAGGAACACTTGGACTGTGGGTCTGGCTCAGTGCTAATTAAATGTTGCAGTGTCCAGCCGTCCTTCCTGGGCAGCTGGGTCCGGAGAAGCCCCGAGGCTCGGAGGGGGAAGTTGTCCCTTTGTAATGTGACCAAGGGGCGATTGTTGGAAGTCGAGTCCTGAGAGAGTCCGGGAGGCGTTCTAAATGGAGTTTCCAGTCTAAAAGGTGAGGCAGGGTTGGAGGAGTCTAGGTTTGAAGCCCACCCTGTAGGATTTCTGAGCAGGGTGGGTTGGAGAAGGCATCTGTTGTGGCTTCTTTCCATGGCCTCCCCTTCTAGACCATAATTCCCTGTCCCAGCAACCCCTTACCCAATTGCAAGACCCATTTGGGCCTCTTCCCTGGCTGTGTCCCACTGGACTGGGTGGACCATGCCATCGTGTACATATGCTTCAGGTTGAGAGGTGGTCAAATGGTGGCTGTGTGCAGGGCGTGTGTGTGTAGGTGGGGCTTGGGTGTGCAGGCTGAGGTGTTCCCACAAGTGCACTGGGGGTCCTTGTGGAGCAGGGCACTCACTTTTCTGGATTCATTGTGTATCTGGCTTTTGGAAATAAAGTCCATACTTACTTATTGAGTGTGCTTGTCCCATGCCACCTCTGCTGCTCATGGTACCCTGCGGAGCTTGGAGGTGTCCCTCCCTGTCTGATAGCTGGGGCTTGGGGAGGTGGGTTCAACATCAGGCCTCCCCTGCTCAGCTGTTCTTAGCATTAAATCAACCACACCAGAGGAGGACCGCTTGCATTGTGCCATTTTACCCAAAGTCTCCTTCTAAGACTTGGCTGATTGAGGTCTTTTAGATTTTGTTAGCATTCTGGCACAGTATCAGAAGGATTCTAGTTTATATCATGGTCTTTTTTAGAGCTCATATTTTATTTTCATTTTATCCATGGACTTAAGCGTGGAAGATTCCAAGCGAACAGCTTTAACATTGTCATATATAACTTTTCTTTGCCTCAAAGCACAGATACTCTGGCTCGGGGGTAAATAGCTCTTCTAGAAACAAGTCAGTTCACTTCAGCAGCAGCAAAGCAGCGCTCCAGGAACCTTTCAGGGCACATCCTTCTTGTGACTTCTTGTCCTCTGGAAGGGGAGGGACACAGTGTCTCGGGTCACTGCCCTAGCTGCAGTGTCCCACAGTACACTTGACTATCCCAGTGCGTTGGAGCTGGAGTGCCGTCCCTCCAGAAGTAGCTCCAGGTTGGAGATGGAGACAAGCGTGGGGACTGCCTGAGGACTGTGGAGTCTTCAGCGTGTCCCCAGCCCAGAGGGTCACAAGAGCTGGTCTGAAACCGTGTTCTTACAGTGTAGTTTTTATGTGTTAAGATTAGCAACTGCCTTTTCTTGGGAAGGATTCTTTTAGTATAAGATGGTGACCTTTTATCTTTCAGTTTTTTTTTTTTGGGGGCTGTGTTGTGTCTTCGTTGCTGTGCGCGGGCTTTCTCTAGTTGTGTCGAGAGGGGGCTACTCTTCGTTGTGGTGTGCGGGCTTCTCATTGCGGTGGCTCCTCTCGTTGCGGAGCACGGACTCCAGGCGTGCGGGCTTCAGTAGTTGTGACCTGCGGGCTCAGTAGTTGTGGCTCGCGGGCTCTAGAGCGCAGGCTGAGTAGCTGTGGTGCACGGGCTTAGCTGCTCCGCGGCACGTGGCATCTTCCCGGACCAGGGCTCAAACCCGTGTCCCCTGCATTGGCAGGCGGGTTCGTAGCCGCTGCGCCACCAGGGAGGCCCGACAGGCAGATTCTTAACCACCGCGCCAACAGGGAAGTCCCGGTGTCTCTTTTTGAAAGAGGAAGAAGTTTGGCAAGAAATGCTAACTGAACTGTGTTTAGTACAGAGAGCTATTTAGAAGTGTTTTGCTGCATTTCACTGTAGTCCACATGCCTGTGACTATGTGTTTTTAGTCCTGAGCTGCTGTAGTTCAAGGAATTTTAGACTTTTGGCTGATGGATCCTGAGGCTGGACTCTCCTGGGTTGTTGAGATATGAACCTTTGAATTAAATTTCCAGTTCATTGCATAATGTATTTTTTGCTTTAATTACTAGGAGGCAGGATTAATCAATCTTACCCGTCTACTTTCACGTTGGTGTGTGTGTGGGGAGGGGGAGGAAGGAGGTAAGGGAAATAGAAGGTTGAGTTGTAGCTTTATGAAAATGGGTTTAAGTTTTATTTGGTAGCTGTCCACTCCTGCTCTTGGCGCATGTCTGACTTCTGAACACGGTGCCAGTAGGGGTGTGTGCAGTCTTTCCTCCTGAGCTCAGAGTGGGTGGTCTTGAACCACCACGGTGGGTGGCCAGTGAGGTCCTTGAGGGGAAGAGCCAGCTGCGTTTAGGGGTGTTGTTTAGGGGCTTGAGATAGAATTCTCCTCTGTGGAGAGCTAACCAGCCTGAAAGATAACAGTAGGGATCAATGTTCCAGCCCCTACCATGTGGGAGGTACTTCACATACATTATATCCAGCCCTCACTGCAGGGGTTCAAGGCTAACACTGTTATCTCCTCTTTACACATAAAGGAAACAGGTTCAGAGAGGGAGCTAAGCTATTTGTTCAGTGTTACCAGCTAGGAGGTGCAGAGCCACGATTTGAAGGCAGGCCGGTCTTGGTCTTTACCCGTAGCACGGGGCTGGTAGGCGTATGGCACCCTTGGGCTCCTTGACACAGCCTCTCCTCTCAGCGTCCGGCCGCAGAGGGCAGTTAAGACAGCCTGGGATGTGAGTGTGCGGCCTCCGCTCACACACAGCTCTGCGTGGGGGTGTCAGTGGTTATGTCTGTCCTGTGTTCCTCTGAATGCTGTGATGTGCATGGCTCCGTCCCGGTCTGTGTTGGGGGGCAGAGATGTGGACACACCCCAGCCATGGGAAATGTCTCCTCTCATTAACCAAGTACGGAGGGGGTAGCAGACTCCACAGCTGTCAGAGTGGTGTGAGGGGAGAGAGCTGTGGGTGCAGCCCGGAGATGGTAGTCAGGAGAGGCTTCATGGAGACAGTGGAGATGTCTGTATCTCTGTGTGGTGTGGGTATGCATAATTTCCATACAGTAAAATTCGCTTGAGAAATTCAGGGACTTGGATATTATATAGGCATTGGGAATTAACAAAAGTTTTTAAGCAGAAGAGTAGGATAAGATCAGATCTGGGTTTCAGGAAAGTTTTCTGGAATGGCTAGAAAAGGGTAGAGTTTGGATGTAGAGAGGCAAATGTTTGTTGCAGTAACAACTGCCCCTTCTTAGAGTCTTTGCACATGTGGTTCCTACTTCCTGGACTGTCCTTTGCCTGGATGGCTTCTTCTCATCCTTCTGGTTATAGCACCAAAGCCGCCTCCTCAGTGGGCTTTCCCTGACTACTCAGTCTAAACTTGCTCCCTGTCCTGCTGTCTCTGTTGCATGTCTGAAGTCATCGTGCTCCCACATGGATCTCAGTGCGTGTTAAGTTACCTCGATCCCTCTCTATTAGACCATCACACAAGCAGCGGCCTGTCCCGTATTCTGTCCTCTCAGAACAGTGCGGGCCTTGCAAGGCCCTGATGAACGTGTGGTGTGAATGAGCAGTTGTGGTGTGAGATCTAAGATATGGTGGGTTGGAGCTGGTCTGGTGGTAGCATGGCTGGAAAGGGGAGAGAGGCTCCAAGGTCCTTCTTTTTAATTTCGTTTAACCAGATTAATGCTGCCCTTGGCTTATACTTGTGGATGTTCCAGTTGGGTGGCCACTGCTTTTTCCTAAACAGCTGGGATGTTTGCCAGACTTGCTGACCACTTCTGTGGGCGAGCTTTGTGGCTTATGACAACGGCATCATTTTGTTTAGTTTGGATGGCTTTTCCTTTCCCGTTGAGCAAGTTTTCTTTTGGTAGCTATCATTGCCCTCTTTTAAGTCTCCAGTGTAGCTCCTGGTCTCCGTTTTCATGTTTCTCCCCTGTCTAATGCTTGTTTTTTCTGTATTAATTCTGAGGAAAGGGAAATCAACTTGGAGTTGCCTGACCAGATAATGTAGAACATTTTGAAATTAAAATTCGAGCTTCCTGATTCTGGACTTTTGCGGTGTGCCAGACCCTGAGGCTCAGTCAAGATGACCTTGATGTGTCCTTTGTGCTGGTGGTGTGGGGGTGAGGATAGGTGGCTGGTGGCTCCCTATGAACCCATAATGGACATCAACCCTGCAGTCGGCGAGGGGAGGGCACGGTGGGGTGGAGGTGGGTGGAATGGCTCCAAGTGGAGATAGGGCTGTAGAGTCCGGGGTGAGAATGTGGGTGTACTCAGTGATTTCTGGGTGGGGATAGGGTGGGGAGCACTTGTCAGATTTCAAGGTCTTTTTCAGACTTGACCCCTTCATTCAGAATATGATGTGGTGTAGAGGCAGAGGTTAAAACCACCTGAAGCTGGAAGACAGACGTGTGAGTGTGTGTTTGGGGTATGGAGTGCGGGGGTGGGGCTGTTCTTTGTGCTGTTCTCTTTATGTTAGCAAGTGTTTCAAAACCAGGTAGGCCCTTCTGAGGGGTTGGCTGAGGACTGGTTCATGTGGTCAGATGGGGGTGCTGGTTAGTAAAGGGTAACGTTGCTGAGCCCTGGAACTGGGTCTGGGTGTGGAAGGAAGTGAAGCCAGGGGTGTGTAGAGCCTGGGACCACCATGGAGCCTCCAAGCATGCCCATGTGCTGGCCCCAGGGGGCAGAGTGTGGAGCCCATCAGGAGCAGCCCTGGGAGGAGCCAGCCAGTCTCTGGGGGTGAGCACCCCGCCCTGAGAGGTGTGCAGCTGAAGGAGAGGGTCTCTCTCTGGTCGCGCCATCCCTGCACACTTCCTGATTTCATTCTTTATAGGGAGCATCCGGCTTTCCTGACCTTTGGTTATCAAACAGAAGAAACAAACCAATATGTATCCATCTCTAGGGTTTAATTTAGAATAAGGAAAATTAAGTATTGGCCTCATTTCTATTTTCCAACCACTGTCCCCGCCCCACACCGCTTTTTTTGGGCAAGCACTTGCCTCTTTTGGTGTAGTCACAACAGCTTGACTTCAAGATCTCATCGTTATTAAATTGGTGGCATTGTTGGTGAGCCAAGGGGAGGAGGAGACCTCTGTCTCCGTAAGGGGGAGGTGTTAAACACTTCCCCAGGCTAAGTTAATCTTGTAATGGTCAAATAGGCCAAAGCTTTGTAATCTTTGGCACAGGTAAGGTAAGAGAAATTTAATTTCCATTTTCTTCCGGTTTGCTTTGCTCCTTATTCCCAGATGTCCTGAAGCACCGACTAAAGGGAGTGTTTTTTCCACTTGGAGCCATCTCTGCATCAGGTGTAGCTAACCAGCTGTCCTGGGTCAGGCACAAAAGCTCATAGGCATCATACTTTTGTCCCTGGCAGGTGGGTTTTCACATTATCTCCAGGCTCAATTTGGGGAGGTGGATGAGTGCCAGGTGGGAGCAAAGTTTTGTTTCTGTTTTTGTTTTTATACAGCAGGTCCTTATTAGTTATCCCTTTGGGAGCAAAGTTTTATTAGGTTAACATATCAACATCAGAGTGCCTTCAGGGAAACCTGAGGCTTTTTCTTTTCTGCCTTCCTTCCCTCCTTCCTTCCTTCCTTCCTCCCTTCCTCCCTCCCTCCGTCCCTCCCTCCCTCCCTTCCTTCCTCCCTCCCTCCCTCCCTCCCTTCCTGCCTTTTTCTCTTTCTCTCTCTCTTCCTCTCTCTCTCTTCCTTTCTTTCTCGCTTCCTCTCTTTCTCTCACTCTCCCTCCCCCTCTCCCTTCCCCTCCCTCCCCCTCCCTCCCCCTCCCTCCCCCTTCCCCTCCCCCCTCCTCTCTTTTGTGCTGGGTCTCGCCTGCTCCTTAGTTGCGGCATGCATGTGGGATCTAGTTCCCTGACCAGGGATCGAACCCGGGCCCCCTGCGTTGGGAGAATGGAGTCTTAATCACTGCGCCACCAGGGAAGTCCCTTCTTTTATTTATTTTTATTTATTTCATTTCATTTCTTTTCCTTTTTTTGGCCACACCGCGCGGCTTGTGGGATCCTAGTTCCCGGACCAGGGAACGAACCCGGGCCCACAGCAGTGAAAGTGCCAAGTCCTAACCCCTGGACGGCCAGGGAATTCCTTGGGGCTTTTTCTTTTAGATTGGAAATTGAGAATTCTGAATTAGATACTTTTTATTAATTTGTCCTGGTCTTTAAGGGAATTACATAGCTGTTCTGTTTTCACTGATGGCAGGGAAGAATGTTTTTAATGCCATGCTAAGTGTGGTGCCTCATAGCCTGTGCACAGCTCCTTCAGCTGAGTCTTACACTAGTTTATTTTACATGAGGCAGTGCTGTCCCCAGTGCTTGATATGACCCCTGACCAATGGTAGCTTAGCATTTGTCTCATGGGACTGAGACTGGCCAGTAGTCAGCTAACTGAAGAGGTTAGGTAAAGCAAGAATCATTAAAAAAATACATAGTTTAGGCATTTTATTTCTAACTTTAAAAAAAGATTATATTTCATGTGCCAATCTTTCATTGACCTTTTCTTTTACTTTGAATTAGCTGATCAGACTTGTCAGTTGTTTTCTTACATAAACTACACCTATAATTTATTGTTTGATATTTGGTTTTTGCCTGAAGAGGATTGAGAACTTGGATATGTAAAGCAACCTGAGTTGCTAAATCCTAGATTTTACAAATTTTCACCCAGTCCACTTATCTTACCTGTCTTACCCACACCTATGATTTAGTTAGGGTTTTTAAAGTTTTTAAAAATCTTAGCAACTGTACACTTATTTCATAGGCTTATATAGTTAAGTATGTATGTATGTGTATATGTATGTATTTATATACATTCACATATACACATCCATATATATTTATAAGTACATATGCATTTATTTATTTAAGATTTAATTTTATTTATTTTTGGCTGTGTTGGGTCTTCGTTGCTGCACGCAGGCTTTCTCTAGTTGCGGTGAGCAGGGGCTACTCTTCGTTGCGGTGCATGGGCTTCTCATTGCGGTGGCTTCTCTTGTTGCGGAGCACGGGCTCTAGGCGCGCGGGCTTCGGTAGTTGTGGCTCACGGGTTCTAGAGCGCAGGCTCATTAGTTGTGGCGCACGGGCTTAGTTGCTCCGCGGCATGTGGGATCCTCCCGGACCAGGGCTCAAACCCACGTCCCCTGCATTGGCAGGCGGATTCTTATCCACTGTGCCACCAGAGCAGTCCCTGCAATTTATATGTACAATTGACATAAACAGGTTTGGGGACAAACACTTGTTTAGCACACTGGGCAACATGCGGTTCTGTTTGTCACATGTGGCCACAATGCCAAGGGGCTCTTTTAGTAAATTAGACAGGGATTCTGCTCTTAGGAAGCTTCCAGCCTGGTGGGGGCAATTTCTGTATTTCAGAATCTGTAGCACAAGTTAAAAAGCGGCAGATGCCTTCAGAGACAGCATGTACTCCCAGCAGGAAGGGATCAGAGAATTCATGGAGAAGCAGGTATTCGACCTGGGCCATTCATTTCTTTCTGTCTTAGTTGAATATTTTTCTGTTAGTAGAGGTATAAACAGATGTAACTGTCACTGGGCCTTAGGCAGTGGGAAGAACATCTGAAGGCTTTTGAGGTTTCTTTGTCTATCCTTTGTAGAAGCACTTGCTATTTCTCCTAAGTGACAAAGCTTCATAATACCCCTGTTGTTGGGGGTTCCTCAAGAGGGATGGTGTTCCTTTCAGTCAGGAAACAATGTACTGGTCACAGTTCTGTGGTGCTAAGCTAACCTGAGCATAAAAGCACTTCCTTGGGAGACGTTGGGTAAGGTAGCTTCACAGACCCAGAGGGACCCTGCAGAGGAGCTGGGGAGGGGATTGTTTCCAGGGGGTGGGGGATTCCTCAAAGCCCAGTTGGAATGTTGTTGCCAGAAGGAGGAGGAATGGGTGCTGGACAAAGAGCAGCCTGTTGGGAAACGCTTTGTAGAGTGCCCATGAAATGGATAACACATTAACCAAAGGCCAGGATGCATCCTGATAGCAAATGCACTTTTGTATTATCTCCAATGAGTCCACCTGAGCTTCTAGAGGCAAAAAAACATAGCACATCACCCATAGGAGCTCAAGAAATATGTGATTCTTATGAATTCAAGAAATGTTGCCAGACTGCCTCCCGAAACTTACTGCCCGCATGAGCATAGCAGCCTTCCTGAGTTCTGTCCTGTGTGGGTGGGTGAACTCAAGTGAGGAGAAACGGTATCATCTGGAGTGAAGAGCCCAGCTTTGCGGTCAGTCAGCCGGACAGAGGGTGGACTCTTGGCTCTGCCGCCAACTTGATGTGGACCTTGTGCTCTTCTTTGTTGTGTGCAATGACAGCTGTTTGCAATATTCTTTATTAGATTTCTCAAAGTTACAGGTTATTGCATTTTTTGCTGTATGCTCATGCCAAGCGAAACAAAAAAGATGTATGCACAGCAAGATGGTAATAAACCTCCAACACCGACAGTCTGAGATGAACCAGCGTTGACCACTTCAGTGTAGCAGAGCCTTCACAACTTCCTCCATGCTCTCACAAACATCAGTGTGTGTTTTAATAAAAGGAGTAATACTGTAGGCATCACTCAGCAACTTGCTGTTTTCACTTCCCCTTAGCTTTTACGCTCCTGATTTTAAGCTCTCTCAGAACAAAGATCTAACAAAGTGCTCTGCATGTGGTAGGTGTTTATTGTTGAGTGAATGAATGAATGAATGCTATACTCTGGGTATCTCTCCAGGTCAGTAGTTTCTGGAAGTTAGGCCAGATTGAATAGCTTCAGCCTTTTTGTAGGACATACACCAACAGTGTATGAGGACACCATTTACTGGGCATTTCCACCAGCACTAGATGTTTTTTTTCCTAATCTGATGGGTAAAATTCATATCCCATTGTGTTTTTTTTGACCAGGGATCAAACCTGGCCGGGCAGTGAAAGTGCCAAGTCCTAACCACTGGACTGCCAGGGAGTTCCCTCCCATTGTTATTTTAATTTATATTTTCCTGAGTACTAGTGAAGTTGAGCATCACTTCACATGTTTATTGGCCATTAGTATTTCTTCTTCTTCTGTGAATTCTATATACATGCTTTTTGTCGTCCCCCCCCACCCCCCGGCATTGAATTGTTTTTCTTTTCAGTTTTTAGGAGGTTTTGTATATTGGGCTATAAATCCTTTGTTGTTAGTATTGCAGATACAACAATCCCCCTGGCTACTGTTTCTATGATTTGTTTTTCCTTTGTTTAGATGTCTTTTTCCATAAAATTTGAAGATTTTTATGTAGTCAAATATGCTTATCTCTTTATAGTGTTTAGGTTTCCTATTTCCTGTTCCATCTATTATCTAGAGAAAGCTATAGACCAATTTCCTATGTGTGTGTGCATATATATGTTTATATATATATCTGCAACATTTCTAAATATGTTTCTAAGTAAAACAATAACTTGAATACAGTAGTGTAGTAAAAGGTTAATTCTGCATGACCAAGCAAGGTTTATTCCAGAAGTACAAGGGTAGCCTCATGTGAGGAACTGTGTCAGCTGGAGAAAGCTGTGGCCCAGGGCTTAGAGCATATAGTGTATCCCAGTCCTGCCATGTACTAACTCTGACTTTGGCCAAATTGTTTAATCTCCCTGAGCTTCAATCTCCTCATCTGTAAAATTAGCAGGACAAGAAGAGTGCCATCGTACAGAGTTGGTGTCAGGACTAAATGGGATATTACATGTAAAGTGGTTAGAGCAGGGCTTGGTGCATAGTAAGTGCTCAATTAAATGTCATGCATAACAATTCACTACACAAAAAGAAAACCTACGTTGACTAAATCAGCAGATGGTTGGAAGGCATATAATAAAATTCTGCAGCTAATCCTAATAAAAATCTAAGAAAAGTGGTCATAGAGCGAGTACAGAAATACTTACCAGAACTCAGCAGTGAGCACGTTAAGTGGCCATTTAATTAAACTCTAGGCATGACAGGGAGGCCTGCATGCAGCACTCTTCCCTCACATCTATGAATCCCCAGATGATCCTGTGGACTTGACAGGCTTGTGGGGAGAGGGGCCAGAGGAGCCGCTGTGGCAGTGTCTGTCCAGCCTGAGCTGGCCCTGTGTTTCTCTTCTGTCTGGAGCACATGACCACCTGTTCCTAAGGCCTGCCCTTCCCATTGCACCGTGGGTGTGGCTTCTGCTCTCACCCTGCAGGAACCAGGAATAAATCCCTGGGGTCAAGGGGGGAAGAGGATTGCAAAAAGTAACAAGCCACCTCTAAACGGCCAGGGGAGCAGTTTTGTTGTAGTAGGAGCACTGAGAACCAAGTATGACATCTAGGGCACCGAGGGTCAGCAGCAGGTGGCTTAGCCTGGCAGGTGCACATGGTTCTGTTTTCTCTCTGCAAGGAATTAGCCCAGTCGTAATTTCTAACCTTCCCCTTCCTCTTCCGCATGCAAAATAAGTGGACCAATGTTCTCAACATGAGAGAGGGAGGGAAGGCCTGAATGATCCGAACCCTGGAGGGGTACAGGTCAGATTAGACCTTCCAGACTGGCCTGGAAAGCCTTGGTGGGAGGGGCGGGTCTCAGCATTGGTCTGATTTTAGCCTGGCATTTGTTGAACACCTGTGTTTTTTTCCTTGGGTCTTTCTTGTAGCACTTTTCTTTTTTGCCTCTAGTTTAGAAATGCTTTATTAGCTTAAAATTTATGTAAACAATGGGTGATGGATATGTAAGTTTCGAAGCATAATTATAAAAACCTCAAAACCAGCCTCCCAGCTTGAAACCATTGTGCACCACAGGGAGGCTCTTGGTTGGGGCTTCCTGCCAGGGGCAAAGGTATTCCAGGATATTTGATCATTCTCTTGCTTTTTTAAAACAGAGAACACTTACACACATATATATGTGTCTATAAATAATATATTCAGTTTTTATGAACTTTATCAAAAGGGAATCAAGTAATCTGCGAATTTCATTTTTACTACTGAATAATATTCCACTGTGTATATTGTATTAGGGTTCTCCAGAGAAAGAGAAGCGATAGGATCTATATGTGTACAGAAAGAGATTTATTTTGAGGAATTGGCTCACGTGATTGTGGAGACTAGCAAGCCCAACTCAGCACAGGCTCGAGCCCAGGAGAGCCGGTAGTGCAGTTCCAGTTCCCTGCAAAGGCTGGCAGCCTAGAGACCCGGGAGAGTTGATGGTGCAAATGAAGACTGAAGGCTGACAGGTGGAGAATTCCCTCTTACTTGGGGAGGATTGGCTTTTTGGTTCTATCCAGGCCTTCAAGTGATTGGATTGGGGCTCGCCAACATTTTGGAGGGCAATCTATTTTACCAATTAAAATGTTAATCTTATCAGAAAACACCCTTGCAGAAACACGCAGAATAATGTTTGATGAAATATCTGGGTATTTCGTGACACGTAAACTTAACCATCACATGCATAGACCACAATTTATCATCCTCCTGTCAGCAGATATTGCGTTGCTTCCATTTTTTTTGACCAGTAGGAGTACTGTGGTTATGAACCTTCTTTGTACAGGTCTCCTGGCGCAATCATTTCTCTAAGGTTTACATAGGAGTAGACTTGCGGCCTCTGGGGGCGAGTGTGCTCAGCATGCAGAAATACCTCCCCCGGGGGTGTGCCAGTTTACTCTCCCACCCGGCACATGTGTGAGTTCCCATTGTTCACATCCTCGCCCAGACGGGCGAATGGTCACGCTTCTTAATCCTACCCACCTAGTGGATGTCAAATGTTATCTCATTCTAGTCTGAACTTAACCTGCTTACTGAGGGTGATGAGCCTCTTTCCACATGGGTATTAACAATTCATGGGTTCTCTTGGTGACATGCCTGATTAAGGCTTTTCCCATTTTTTCTCTTGGGTTGTCTGTATTTTTCTTATTGATTTGTATGGGTTCTTTATACATTCTGTATACCAATCAATTTATTGGTTATATGAGGTACAGGAATTGTCTCATAGTTTGTGCATGTCTTTTCACTTTCACTATGTTGTCTTTTGTTAAACATTTTAAATTTCAATGTAGCTGTCTATATTAATCCTTTCTTTTATGATAGGTATTTTTAAGAACTTTTTAAAGGAAATCCTTTTCTGCTGCGAGATCGTAAAGATATTCGGTATTTTCTTTTAACAATTTTAAGTTTTTGCTTTTCATATTAACCCTTAGTCTTTCTGGAGTAATTTGTAACTGATTTTTGAGTTTGGTGTGAGGTAAAAATCTGGTTTTCTTTTCTTCCGAGTGCACGTTTGATTGAGACAGCATCACTACTGAGTGGCCCTCCTGAACCTTGGGACTCTACCTCTGTCACTTAGGAAATCTTGAAATATGTGTGGGTCCGTGTCTTTTTTTCTAAATTAAAATTGTGTGTGTGTGGTAAAATATACATAACATAAAATTGACCATTTTGACCATTTTTAACTGTACAGTTTTGTGGCATTAAGTATCATACATTCACACTGTCGTGCAGCCACCATCACCAGCTAGCCACCTCCAGAGCTTTTTCATCGTCCCAAACTGAATCTCTGTCCCCACTAAACGATAACTCTCCATGCCTCTCTCCCCACAGCCTGTGGGTCCGTTTCCAGTCTGTACCTGGTCAATATAAGAAGAGGCAACCCCTCCTTCCTCTATTCTGCTTTTTAATAGAATTATTTTTGTTCTTTCTTCCTGATGAGTAAATCACAAGAATGGGGACTTTGACTTAAAGGATCTCTGTATCCCTTGAAAGCACTTAACTTTGTGGTGAGCGTATGGTGGGAGCTTAATACATGCTAATAATTGAGCATTGGCATTGGATTTGAGAGAGTTCATAAGTTAAACTCACTCAGGTTCAGACCTATGAGAGAGTGATACAAGAGAGTCAGAATGTGACCAAAACACCACCTTTGTAACAGGTCCGGAGGATATGGTGCACGCAGCAGATGCCGCGCTAGCCGGGGGACGTGCTGACTTTCCCTGACTGTGTTCCAGGCTTTGGCACAGCCTCCGCAAAGGTCAGATGCTTCCGTAGAGCAGACACGCTTGCTCCACATGGCTACCTTGTGTTGGTCTGGGATGGAGAGAGAAAGAAAAGGGGTGGGAGGGGCTGATCTTTTTACAGTCGAGGAAACTGAGACTCAGAGTGAAATCACTTTGTGAGGCCACAGCCGGTAGGTTGTGAGCTGGGATTTGTTCTAGGCTTCGAGTTGAGGTGCACTGCTATTCCTGAGGCTTGGCATTCACACCTGAGCTGTACATGCCCAAGGGCAAAGCTGCCATTTCTCTCATGGATTTTTTTTTTTTTTCCTTTCTTCTTTTGGTATATGCTGTGCCCCTAGGTACTAAGCCCTGTCCTAGGTGCCAAGGAAACGAGGGCAGTGAGACAGGATGGGGAAGGGAGTGGGGGGGGACAGGCACAGGCCTAAGATTGGATGGAGTACAACAGCCTGCTTCCACAGCAGCTCAGAGAGGGTAGCACCCACCCCACCGGCTATCTGGGGAAGGGGGCCACGCCTGGCACTGGTGCGGGGCTTGTCAAACCTGCTGGAGCCACAGGCGTGTGGCCTGAGAGCTTTCCCATGAACTGTGCAAAACTGACAAATGTGTAAAGAGTCCAAGGTGTATTTGGAAAGTTTCTAGTTTAAGAAAACATTAAAAAAATGAATGGGGGAAGCATATGTAGCCTTTTTCTTAATGTGACGTTAAAGGGTGAAGCCTCAGTGGAGGGCTGTTGAGCAGTGACAGTCTTGGCCAGATTCCTAGTTGCATACTTCAGGGCACTGGGGGAGTTTTGACTTGCATTTTGTAAGACGCTCTTCAATTACTGGATACGCAGAAATAATGAAGTTGCTGAGGAGGGATTGCCTCATCGATGAGAAACATGGCAGATTGTGTTCATTTTCAAATTGTTATGGAGAACAAGTACAACTTTTTTAGATTGCCATCTTATTTTAAGATTATTTTAAAAACAGCAGTGCTGGTTTCCTCTCTTTGTCTTTCAGTAATTTTGTTGCAGGGCATTTTGGGCAGGAATATTTCATATAAGTTCTTATTTGGGCTGACATTCAAGCGCAAGACACGTTTGCTTCTGCGCGAAGGCAGACATCCGGCTGCTCTGCCACGGGTGTTTACTTTTGCATTGCTCCCAGCCACAGAAGTCATCTTAAATCTGCTTCAGAATGAATGAAATCCCCACATGCTGTTCTTAGTTTGAAAATCCAGTCTGCACTTTCATTTCTAGAATTGTGTCCTGTTTCAAATGGAGGATGGTGCTGTTATAAAGAAGCACGTACAAAGCTATTTAGAAGCACGAGTGAGCACTCGTAGGCTCGGTTGTTCCACGCGTGGTCTCCAGGTCAGAAAGACTGCAGGTAGGATGCTGCCGCTGCTGCTGCGTCCAGCCCCTCCCTTGTTCAGTGCTGCAGCTTCAGGTCTCCTGGTGTACAGTTCTGATCGCAGGTCATCTTTGCTCTAGATAAACTACTATTTTTAAAAAACGAATTACTATGTAGTGGTTTGTACTACCGCCTCCTTTTATTGCTTTCAGCTTAGTGGTAACCTGCAGCCCCTCAGAGATTGCTGAGTGAATGAAGAGAGGTGCTGGTGCTGTGAGGGTGGGCGCAGGGGGAGGGGACTGGGGGGAGGCTGGGGGCAGCTTAGGGTGGTACAAGGAGACTGGGTTGGCACCTGACCAGCACTGCTCTGGGTGGAGCGGGAGACCAGGCAGGGGCAGCCTCGAGGTTAGGAAGTCACTTCTGGCTGTCAGCCCAGTTCATTATCACAGTCACAGGTTCCCCAGTGGTGTGCTGCCACCAATCACCTGGTGTGGCCGGGGGCCCTGCCTTCATTTCAAGGTGCTTACTTTCTTTGAGACTTTTTAACAAATTGCTTTGTTTCTTTAGGTTTCATCTTCCCAGGCTGAATTTTGAAATGAAAACTACATTGTCACTGACTCCTCCTTGTGAAGGATATAATGAATATTCATTAGCCAGTTAAATTTTTTATATTATTATTTTTGTAATAAACTTTATTTTGGAAATATTTTAGATATACAGTAAAGTTGCAAAGATAAAACAGAGATTCTTCATGTACCTTTCACCCAGTTTTCCCTAATGTTAACTTAACCTAAACATGACACATTTGTCAGAATTAAGAAATTAACATTGGACAGTGTTATTAAATAAAGTACAGGCTTTACTTGGATTTCACTAGTTTCCCTAGTGAGGTTCTCGGTCTGTTCCAGGATGCAGTCCAGGATATCACATTGCATTTAGTCCTCATGGCTCCTTAGTCTCCTCCATCTGTGACACTTTCTGTCTTTCCTTATTTTTCATGACCTTGACAGTTTTGAAGAGTGCTAGTCAGATATTTTGTGGAATGGCCCTCAATTTGGGTTTGCCTGGTGTTTTTCACACTGTTAGACTGGCCTGATGAGTTTGGGTGAAGAATATGCAGAGGTGAAGTGCTGTCCTCATTGTATCGTATCAGGGAGTACAGTGACGTCAGCATGGCTTATCACTGCAGAGGTTCACCTTGCAGGCTTAGTATTTTTATTCCTTGATTTTATACATGTTTTATGTGGCTCTGGTTTCCCACTGGGTTGCTGGTCCTTTCAGGCCAAGACCCCGGCTCTTTTTGCTTTGTGCCTCTTCCCAGCGTGAGGATGCGTGCTGTGGACCTGCAGGGTCAAGTAAAGATTTTTTTGAGTTGCATGCTTCTGTGAGCATTTAACAATTTTCATAATCATAGGTGGAACAAGATTGGCCATGTGTTGATAATTGTTGAAACTAGGGGTCATTGTTCTAGTCTCTCTTTTTTATATGTTTAACATTTTTGATAAAAAATAAAGAGAAAGGGCTGCCCTGGTGGTGCAATGGTTAAGAATCCGCCTGCCAACGCAGGGGACATGGGTTCGAGCCCTGGTCCGGGAAGATCCCACATGCCATGGAGCAACTAAGCCCGTGCGCCACAACTACTGAGCCTGCGCTCTAGAGCCCACGAGCCACAACTACTGAGCCCACGTGCCACAACTACTGAAGCCTGTGCGCCTAGAGCCCGTGCTCCACCACAAAGAGAAGCCACCCCAATGAGAAGCCTGTGCACCGCAATGAAGAGTAGCCCTGGCTCACTGCAACTAGGGAAAGCCCGCATGCAGCAACAAAGACCCCACGCAGCCAAAATAAATAAATAAATAAATTTTAAAAAAAGAGAGAGAAAAACATTTCCAATCTACAGCTATAATGAATCCCAGGTTGTTTTTGATAGTGTAGGTGTTATGATGTTGATTGTTGCCAGAGTTGTTCAGGCTGTTACTCGTCTTAAATGTATTTGTTTCCTCCTCAAGGCCCGGATAGGAAGAAAAACTTGCATCTAAACCAATGTGAAGTGGTACTGCTAATAACTATGTAATAATATTTCTTAACATCTTTGAAGAAGAAAAATCATTAGTGTGCCATCAGACAATAATTCCAATTAAAATGAGGTTACAAATTAGTTGGAATGTATTTATGGAATAGAAAGAAAATCTTGACTATTTATTGTCACACTAATTTACTGTAAAGAACATTTGAATCTAATGAATTTGGATGTGGCCTATTTCTTATATGTGCAGCAATTTGACCTTACAAATTGTGAGTCTGGTCTTTCAGTGAATGTAGTAGAGAAATACTGATTCCATTTAAAGATCCTAGCCCCTCCTCCTGAACCCCAAGACACTTTCTAAGAGGTGGGGGATTGTGAGTGGATTGTGAAGGGTATACTGAGGGAACAAGCACAAAGTGACCCAGGATCTGGATAAACTCGCTGTCTTTGTGCTCCCTCAGTTAACCTGCAAACACAGTCACCGAGTTATGAGTTGTAAAAGTGAACATTGTCATGATGTATAATAAGCACACTTGGTGGTGTCACGCTTTAAGAAGATCTTGGCCCTGGAAGTTAGTACTAACTTGTGACTGTTTATACAGTTACCCCCAGCCCTACTCCCAGTGTGTAGGTTTGTCTCGTCTTACCTGTTTCAGGCCTTTATGACAGCTTTGTGTGTGTGTATGTTAACTGAATGCGTTTGGTGGTCACCAGTCATGTGAGCTGTCAGAGGCACTGTCCCCTCTTAGGGAAGGGGCGGTCTGGCTGTTGAGAGCCTAAGTCTCGTCCTTGCCTGTGTGTGGATGGCGCTGGGGATGGGGCCTTTCACTTGGTTCTCTTCATCCAGCAAACTAAGACTTGATTATATACCAGATTGTCTCCCTTAGACCTGCCTCTGCATGGAATTAATTCATGTGATGTGGAGGTTTTAAAGAACTTCCACACTGTGGATGAGATTTCTGGCTTGAGGCTGGGGCCAGCACCTGCTGCTTTTCAGCGCAGCTGGAGAGTCTTAACTCTTCCTGGAACTTGTGTTTCTTTACAGAAATGGTTTAAAATCTCAGACTTTATGGAATAAATTTTGTGGAGTGCTCAGGAATCTCGTCCCTCCTCTTTCCCCCAAGAAATATTGCACAATTGGTGAAGCCAGCTGCAGGAGGTGACATGCCCTGCAGGCAGGGGTTTGCCTGTGACCTCCCTGTATCTGTCGGTTTACAAAGGACTTCTGCGAGTTGTGGTCCTGAACCCCCTCTCAGTAGTGGGGATCTGGACAGCCCTTTTGAACCCAGCCTTGGCATCATCTGTCTGGTTTTAAAAACTCCTAAAGGAACTCATTTATTTTTTCATTATAAAATCAGTACATGTACTTTGTAAAGTACAAATATAGGTTTTCAAAAGAGAAAATCACTGTCAATACCTAGATGTACACTTCTCCAGATTGTTAAAGTCACACACGCAAATGTGATTTTTAAAAACAAACAGGGGTGCTCGCTTCGGCAGCACATATACTAAAATTGGAATGATACAGAGAAGATTAGCATGGCCCCTGTGCAAGGATGACACGCAAATTCGTGAAGCGTTCCATATTTTTTCAAATCTGTTATTATGTGCTTCATCCCCTTTGCCTATCAAATGCTGGACATTTTCAATAGAATCTCTGCCTATAAGATATCAATGAGATTAATCAGTTTTTCTGTTTGATATTTTATCAAATTAGGGCTAACTTTTTGGTATGATTAAAGGATAGCAACTTTAAAAACAAAACAAAGCAAAACAAATGGGGTCATAATATTTAAACTGTTTTGTAACCTGTCCGTCTTTAGCTTAGTTTCACACATGGGAGATACATGTCCCTCATCTTAAGATGGGCCACCTGTCACAAATGCAAAGTGACCACTGCCAGGCTGAGTGGCTTGCTTTCTCCCTGTGACTCCTGCCAGGTGCTCAGCCCAGTCAGCCTCTTGGCAGGGTTCCCTCACTTTATCTTCCTTCATGAGACCTTCTGAACCAGCCTCTCCGTATCCATACTCCATTCCTGTGGTCATTGTGAGTTCGTTTCCATTTGAATTGTTATGGCATTGATTCATTGATTTTCCGACATTTACTGATTGCCTACTCTCTGAATTTCCTGGGGGTTAACCTTATGCTGCTGCCGCCTGAGTATGTGCCTCCTGTGTTTCAGCCCTACTCTTGGAGAGGCCCCTTTGACCCTTCCCTGACTTCAGTTGTGACCAGCATCCTCTGGAGCGTCCAGTTCTGTCATCAGGAGGTGATCTCCATGGCTACCATTGAAAAACACACTACGTGTACCTTATCTCACTCAGTCTCCCCAAGCCCTGAGGTGGTTATTGAGGCCGTCTTCATGTTACAGGTAGAGGCACAGGAAGCTTACAGACTGGCCAAGATCCTGCATCTGCTCACCTCTGCCCCCACTCAGTGCTGCTTTTCTCACGCAGAAGTCTGTGGATGGCCCTGTAGGGGACCTGCCTCCAATGGTTACCTGGCCTGTGTCCTCACACGGCAGGATCGTGACCCGTGCCAGAGTATGACTGGGAACATTGTGTTAAAAGACTGTTTAGTATAGTAGACTTCCATTTTAAATGGTGAAAGTAGAAGAAAAACGTAAAATTTGTAAAACAAGATACACTTCTAAGTTTGTATTATATTTGTAGTCATATTTCAGACTGAGAATGGAAGCTTTTAGAGGTTAGAGACCATGTCTTTTAAGTTGACTTTCTATAACACTCAACAGTGCCTGCGAGCTTTAGATTCATTCATTTATTAAACACTTAATGTATTCTTATTACATGCCAAATTGAAGTATAGGATTGAAAATCTTGAATAAGAGTTCAAATGTTTCCAGTTTCTTGGCACATGGGGTTCTTGATCTTTTCCATCTTTCCCATCTTATCCCTAGCACAGGTCCAAAATGGGGAAGGAGAAAGGAGAAGGTAATGGTAGCATTCTGGAATGCTTGGGATCACGTTCATTTATTTACATATTTATACCTCTCCTGGTTTCACAAAGGATTTGAGTTGGTTGTTTGGGACTATCAAAAATAAATAAATAAGTAAAAGGTGGCAGAGCTGAATTCTTCCTTTGCTATCCCCAAAGCAACAGCAATAAAATAGATGTTTAGTATCTGATAAGGACCTCAGAGTTCACCTAGAACGCTCCTACTCAGTGTTTGTGGGGCCCAGGACAGGCTCCGCTGTCAGAGGGAACCAAGTGTAGCAGTTCTGCCCATGCACAGCCACTGCTGCGTGACCACAGAGAAGCCACTGCCCCGTCGGCCGTAGTTTCCTCATCTGAAAAATAGGGACAGTACTCCCACCTTGTAGGGCTATCATGAAGTGTAGAATCATTGTATGTAAAGATCCTGGCAAATGTATATAAAATGTCATAAAATAGTTCCTAATTTTATCCTCTGTTTGCAGGGTTTCCAAACACAAGTTTATGATGGTATTTTTACTGCTGTGCCGCTAAAATATCAACAGTATAATCATTGTTTAAGCTAAAGACACTTAGTTTGAGGCTTTTCGTTTATTCTGAAGTTGTATGACCCACATTTTAGTGTTAAAATACCTTTTTAAAATTATTAAAATGCCTTTGAAATGGAATAATGCTAAGTGCTAGGTTTTCTCTTTTCTTAACGTCCTTAGTGGACAAAATAAAGTTGGCAGCCTTAAGTTGGGTGATTCTGCCTGTTGACCGAAAAAAAATGCACAACCTAAAAGTTGAGAGTTACGTTTTATTTGGTGGACATTCTGAGAACTTCAAGCTTGGGACACAGCTTCTCAGATAACGCTGAGAAACTGTTCCAAAGAGGCACAGTGGGGAGCCAGGATATATAGGAGTTTTTGTAACAAAAGACCAGGTAGTCCGTATATCAAAGGGTTACTGTTAATAAAAGAAAACCAGATATCTCAAGTTAAGGAATTTAGCACTTTTCTATGTATGGGAAGATACAAGAGTCTGGGCTCACTGAAATCATTCCTTTGATATGCACCTCAGCTACATGGGGCCAGCATCCTGTGCTTTCTCATCCTGAGTCTCCTCAGGGTGCACCATCGGGGTTGGCTGAGGCAATTGGCTGCTAGATGGTGGGCATCTTGTTTCTATCCTGAGTTCCTTCAGGGCTCACCGTCGGGCCGCTGTAATGTGGTGGCTTGATGGCTGTAACATCCTTTGTTTACTGATATGGCAGGCAATATTTTAGTTCACATGCCCTTAATGAAAGGCGCTGGTCAGTGAAGTTGGAGCTTTCATATGGTGCCCTGCCCTCTCCCCTGGGGAAGAGGAAGCCATAGCCAGAGGTGCAGAGTGACACAACCCCTTCTTACCTGACTCAGCTCAGGGTCCCCTCTCCTGGGGAGTCTTCCCACATCTCTTCCCAGCCTCCCACCCCCAAACCCCCTTCACTCCTGCTTAGGTCTATTACGTAGCACTTGTCACACTGTGTGGTCCTCTGGGGGCTTGTCTGTCTACCCTACTAAACTCTAAGCTGCTTAAGGAAAAGTGTGGTGAATTATTTAGCTTGTGACTTCCAGAGTCTAGCAGAGAGAGCGTACATATAAATAAATGAGGGGGGAAATGACACCAATAAGCCTCTAATAAAACATTAGCACAGCATATCTCTAACTCTATTTCTGAAAGTACCCCAAAACTCACCACAAACTCTGCTCACCACTCTTTTTTTGAATTCAGATCTTCTTCTTTGGGTGTGTTGCCCAAAGAAGGCTCGAGCTGTTCCCGGGACTGGGGGGCAGCGGCAGGAGCTGTATGACATCCTGACCACTGAGATGTTGTGTTAGAATTCCAGGTGTTGCTTCTCATGCTGGCATTTTATAAAATGCATAAGGAAAGAAATTAACGTGTTTTTTTCTATCACATTGGTGCTTTGAAGTTTTTCTTAATTGGGCTTTCTGCTTTAATTAGCCTGGCTTCATATTTTCTTTCTCTTTTTTTTTTTTTTTTTTTTTAAGCTTTGAGCAAGTGTCAGAGAAGCAAAGAAGCTTATATAAAAGGTTTTAACCTTTTTTTTATTTTAACTTTGCCAAAGATAGAACTGGTACTTAGCTTGTCCTGGCAACTTCTTTGATAGAGAGTGATAGAAATTTGGCTTTGTTTATTACTTTTTATGTACATTATGTGAGAAGAGTAAAGGTAAGATGGCTCTGTTTATGTCTTGGTTCATGAAAAATATGAAAGGCTAACCAGTAGGATTCGAACATAGCCACTACGCTCTCCCCAACCAAAAAACAAAAACAACAAAAAGATCAGAATGTTTTTACATAACCCATTTATGAACATGGTAGGTTTCTAGAATTTAAGATTTACTTATCAATTAAAAAAAAAAGGAAAAGCTAATACCTGTAATTATCGTTATTAGATTTTACTTATTTACTGACTGTCAACCATTGAAACCTGTCACTGAGAGGTGCCATTTCTAAGTTGCTGACTGGCATTATCAAATTTTACTGCAGTGATGATGGAGAGAACTGAGCTAACCTGGTTAGAAAGTGGGCCATTCAGGCTCATCAGAATCATTTGTGTGTGTTAGAGGATCAATTATTCTAAGAATTGAGACCTAATAAAATATACTTAGTGCTGACATTACACAGAACTTATTTTATTTGGCCTTTGAACCAGAGGACCTTGAAGTTCAATTCCTGGTGAATGTCAGTCGCTGTTGTACCGCTGATGCAGATGCTGGGAGCAGGAGAAAGTTCTGTTTTTCAAGTTCTGCAGAGGGCTCCTTTCCTCCTCTTTTTCTTTCTTCTTCTTCTCTCCTGTCCTGTCTTCTCCCCCTCCTCCCCTCCCTTTTCTCTTTACTGAGATATTAATTAACATACAACTGAATGCCCTCATTTAGAGGCTTTGACAAATAGATACGCCTGTGTAGCCACTGTCCTAATCAAGACACAGAACATTTCCATCATTTCAAAAAGTTCCCTGTGCCCCCGTGCAGTCAGCCCCCCTGTCCCCAGCCTCAGGCATACATTGATCTGTCACCCTAGGTGAGTTTTGCCTGGTTTAGAATTTCATGTAAATATGAGACACACGGTGTGTATCTTTTGCATCTGGCTTTTGCTCACCATGATGTTTCTGTGTTTCCCTCATGTTACCTCTGTCAGTGGCTCATTCCTTTTAAGTGCCAAGTAGTTTTCCACTGCGTGTCGATGATGCTGCACACAGTTGTTTTTTGATGTCCTGTATGGAGAACTGTGGCGGAGAAATCAGGGCTCTGCAGGAGTATACACATAGTCTGTTTGTAATAGTCCCTTCCCCCAACTTTCCTCAGCACTTGAGGAAGGCTGAGAGGAAGAGCAAATAAACAAACCGAGATTTTAGGGGTGTCACCTTTTCATCAGAGCCTTGAGTCTTGTTAGTCCTTAAGTGGTTTGGCTTCTCAGAGCAACACTATTCTGGTGACTCTTAGCTTGTGGCAGCCGATATGATCTTGGTGTTTGTCTTTCTGGAGATGGGGGGATGGGCATTCCGAATGGTTTAAGGTCTTGTGACTAGAGAGGCTCTTCTAGGGCTTTTGCATGACTTGTGCCATCCCTGCTGGCGCTAGGCCGCTTGGCTCTGCATTTAGGGCTTGCTAAGTTCCGAGACATGTGAACCGTGGAGCACAAGTAGCATGGGGCCGCCAGGCACCCCCGCCTCCCACCCCAGCCTCTGCCTCTGAGTCGTCTGGCTCTTGTCCTGCTCTGTCCTGGCTCAGCTGTTAGCTTTAGCCCAGTTGGGAGGAATAAAGCACAGAACTGCAATTTGCACTGTTTTATTAACAACCCAATTACTGTGTGCCCATAACCTCTTTAAGAATCACCTTGTGGGACTTCCCTGGCGGTCCAGGGGTTGGGATTCCGCACTTCCACTGCAGGGGGCACGGGTTCAGTCCCTGGTTGGGGAACTAAGATCCCTGTGGTGTAGCCAAAAAGCAAACAAACAAAAAAACACAGAATCACCTTGTAAGAGGCAGTGGTTGCTTAGGGCTGGGGGAAGGCATGGTGGGGTAGGGAGAGGGGTGATAGCTAAAGAGTACAGGGTTTCTTTTTGAGATGATGAAAATGTCCTAAAATTGGGGTGATGGTTGCCATATCTGCGAATATACTAAAAACCATTGAATTGTACACTTTAAATGGCTGAATTGTATGGTATGTGAATTATACTTCAATAAAGCTATTTTTTTTTAAAGTGTGGTATTAGAGCAAGGACAGACCAATAGAGGAATGGGGGGAAATTGACATCATAGAAATTTTACTCTTTCCCCATATGACATGACCTGTTGCTAAATATCCTAGTTTGCTTCACAGCTCTAGTTCCATGGGGGGCATAAGAGTGTGGCAGAAAGAGGATGGGCTTTGAAGTATCAGGTGAACCTGAGTTTGAATCCCCATTCTGCCGTTATTAGCTGGGTGACCTTGGGCAGGTCACTTAACTTCTCTGTGCTGGTTTCCCTTCTGTAAAAGGGGACTAGTAGTACCTATATTATGGGATCTTTTAAAAGAGCTCGGTAGAGGCAGCCATTTTCACCACGTGACAGTCACATAACAAAGGTATCAGACAGAAGAGGTAGCGCGGTCAGACGCTGTCCTGATGTCTGTGAGTTCTGCTAGGTTAACCGCTGTTCACTTGAATCCCCCTGCTGTTGTGCATTGGTAACGATGACTGAGGTAATGGATGACCCTGGCAGTCTTTAGCTAATTTGCTGGACTCTCTGCTTCTGAATTTTTTTTCTGCCTTAATCCACATGGTTTGAGTAGGTTGGTGGCAAGCTCTTGGAGAGCCCACTTGTGTCCCCTGCTTTGTGAAGCCTTCCCACCCTGGGTCACTGCTCTCTTCACGCTGTTCCCTCAACCCTTGGGGCACGTTGGTTCTAGCACTTATCAGCTCATGCCATTTTAATTTATTTACACTTCTGCCGTGACCATAAACTGTGAGCAATGCAGGGAAGGGACCTTGGCTTTTCGGTCATGGGGCCCCGAGGCCCTAAGCACTGTGCCTGGCACTAATGTTTGTTGAATGAATGCCCAATGGTTTCAAGTCTGGTGACAAACCAGTTTGGAACTGGAAATACCAGTTTAGGCCCCACATGCTAGAAGTTAGCAGGTGGGTTTCCCTGGAGCAGTGTTTCTGTCCCAGCACCACCTCCAGGGGCTGCACCCCTGTCCCAGGATGGGAGAGCTGCCAGAGGGCCAGGAGAGCTTGCCTCCTGCCAGGCATCCACTGGTGAGATGTGGCTGAAGTTATGAGGAGGGAGAAAGTGCCCTGGCCACGCTGGAAAGCTGGTCTCGCTACTTCATAGTCCTACTGCTATCTGCGTTCTTAATTCAGTTCATATACAATTTTTATTAAGCAGTAGCTGTATCCAAGACCCAGTTATGATTCTTTAGGGAAGCCAAGATGGAGAGGCAGTGTGGTGTAGTGGTTAACAGCTGGGCTTTGGAGGCTGACTGCATGGGGTTCATTCCTGGCCCTCGCCATGAACCAGCTCCAGGACACAGGGCAAGTAATATAACTTCTCTGTGCCTCAGTTATCTCACCTGGAAAATGGAGGAGGTAACAGTACTTACCCTCATAGGGTTATTTTCATGATTGACCATAAATAAAGTAAGCACTATATAAATGTTTATTGAGCAGCCTTTGTTTGTTGGATTTTAAAAAAAAATAAAGAGCATGAGGCTCTTAAACCTTGCTGTGATTGTCCCTCCCATAACCAAGAGCGCTAAGTGGGGCTCTGGGGCAAAGAAGAGTTTTCTGTCATGCTAGCTGATAGCAAGGAGAGGTAGACAATCAGCTTGCTTTGCTAGAACAACTCAGGTGTGTATTCCTTCTTAGTGGAAGAAAATACCCCCAGACAAAGGCTTTGGTGACCATGTTTTTATTGCTGCTTAAGCTTAGTTAAAGTACGTACTCTGAAAGAGAGCTGCCATGCCATTGGTTTTAGAAAGCCTGTCTTGGTACTCAACAAGCCTTTTGACTTGTTGCTCAACCTTTTCCACCCTTAGTGTCCACCGCTGGACAAAATGACCTTTAGGGCCATTAGACCTTCAGTTCCTGATCCTGTCTGTCCCACAGCAAACCCTGGGATGAAGTGGCCAGCCTCCCTGCAGAACAGAGGATGCTGCCGTGGCGTGTGCACCTCTGTAAGGGTGTAACTGACTTAACTAAGCTGGCGGCAGAGTACGGTGAAGTCTGCGTTGGGTTGACTTCGTGGGGAGAGTGAGGGGAAAGTGGTATTATAATTTTCTGAGTAGTGTGAATGATAATCACATGTCAAATAATTGAGGCTTTTGTTGATATGGTCTTTGCTTTATTGGTGTTTTTCCATTAAGGAATTTCTAAACCGAGATTTTTTTTTTTTTTTTAAAGAATCAATTTTATTTATTTATTTTTGATTGCATTGGGTCTTCGTTGCTGTGTGCAGGCTTTCTCTAGTTGCAGCGAGCGGGGGCTCCTCTTCGTTGCGGTGTGCGGGCTTCTCATTGCGGTGGCTTCTCTTGTTGCGGAGCACAAGCTCTAGGCGCGCAGGCTCAGTAGTTGTGGCTTGCGGGCTCTAGAGCACAGGCTCAGTAGTTGTGGCACACGGGCTTAGTTGCTCTGCGGCATGTGGGATCTCCTCTGACCAGGGATGGAACCTCTGTCCCCTGCAATGGAAGCGCAGAGTCTTAACCACTGGGGCACCAGGAAAGCCCCTTAAAACACTTTTTATTCAGGTATAAATATATGTACATAAAAGTGCGCATATTATACGTGTGTATACCAATGAATTTTCACAAATACACCATACCCATAACAGCTCAAAAAACAGAACACTGCTCAGAAGCATTCCTGGTGACCCCTTCCTGCTCTGTCCCTCTCTGCTCTGCCCTGTCCTGGCCTCGCTTGGCACAGAGTTGTGTCTTCTCTTTATCTAATGGGAATTATACAGTATGTTCTTGTGGGCACATACATTTGAAAATGAGGAGATAGGGGGATTTCCCTGGTGGCTCAGTGGTTAAGACTTCGTGCTCCCAATGCAGGGACCCCAGGTTCGATCCCTGGCCGGGGAACTGGATCCCACATGCATGCTGCAGCTAAAAGTTCGCATACCACAACTAAGGAGCCCGCGAGCCACAACTAAAAGGAGCCCTCCTGCTACAACTAAGACCTGGCGCAAATAAATAAATAAATATTTTAAAAAAAGGAAACCCCTCAACACTTAAAAAATAAATAAATAAAATGAGGAGATAGGATCTCTTCCTCCTCACCTAAAGTTATATTATTCTTTTTTTCCTTCACTTTCAGTTCTTTGTAAAACTCTAGGAAGTAAGGTGTTTTTGTGTTGATTTTTACTTCTAAGGAATCACACTTGCATATTTGAGTGCCCTAGTTCCTAGGAGGCAGTCACACTGCTGAGACCAGGGTCCCCTGCCTGTGTCCAGCATGAGCCTGCGTCAGGCTTCCCCTGCGTCTCCCACTGTCAAGCTGCTTTGCCTTGTGTGTGGAGTCACAGAGAGGAGCTGAGTTTTACACGTAGGGGCAATGGAAGATTATCCCATGCAAGTAAACCCCTGTCACATTAACTCCTGGCTCCTTAGAAACAGAGCATGTCTTTTTTTCCTCCTAAGTGGGAGGATCCCAAATACAAGAAGAGACTCTAAGACCGTCATATACAGTGTAAGTTAGTTTATATATAAGTTGATTTTGGGGGGTGATTTGACTTTCGTTCTCAGTCCTTTTCTCTCTGATTTTCCATGGAATACTGAGATTTCTGTTTGGCTACTTACTGAAAAGAAAGCTCTTCAGTGATGGTCCCAGCAGGCTTGCAGCGGCGGTCTGAGAACCTGGTGCCTGTAGGGTGAATGCAGCAGTGTAGGTGAATGGCCTTATCTCGGCTGCAAGGAGTCGGCAGCCAACAGGAAATGATGAAATGTGCTGGGAGAATTCAGCTGGGAGCCGAGGTCAGACATACCAGCAGGGACGGAAGGAGGCAGGTACGGAAGCTGATCTGCCAAGTTAGGCAGTTGAAGCCGCCTTTGACAGGAAAACGTGAGTGTGCTGTTTAGAACATGCATTTCCTTTAAGGGAGACCTTCTGAAAGTAAAATTTTCATTGATCTTTTTTTTCCCTCCAGAGTGATTGATTTAACAGAACCCTTACCTTTTAAGCACACCTAGTTTTAGAGCTTCTTGATGGAAATGTTCACCCAGTTCAATATCAACTGAACAGTGTGGAGTGTTTTATCCAAAATGCTTTGAGAAAATGTTAGAGTACATGTTTGATTTTCTTGGTGAATTCATCTTGACCTAAACAAATGAAGGACTATGCTTTATAATTTCTACTCTGGTTTTAGAACATATGTGCATGCTTCATTTCAAAATAGAGGAAATAAATTAAAAACTTAGGCATGTTTTAGACTAGTTTGCATACCTCTGGCTGTACTTTTTTCTTACTGTGTAGCTAAATGAATTACTCGAGTTAACAGTTAATAGAGGGTTGGTTTCTTTTCCCCCTACTGTCAGGCATTACGTTTATTACATGCTACAACTTCCTTTCTGAACAGCCACAGCTAATCTACAAACTCACAACTGGGACTTGTGATAGAAAATGAACAAATTAGCTTTTCCAGTTAACTGTAATTGCTGTTTCGTGACCGGCTCTTCCAGAATCGCAGAATTAGCATGCAGCTTGCTCCAAGGCCCCCCTCCGTCTTCCTCCTCAGTCAGTTCTTATTTTTCTTCTCATCTGGACCCTGTGCTCTCGTCCCCATCTGACTGCTATCACTGGACACTTTATTTTCATTTTTATTGGATAGCAAAATGGAAAACTTTCATTGTTTCAATAGCTGAGCAGCTTTACATACATATTTGTTTCTTATCTTGAAGTTGTACTCTGGAATTGAAAAATTTTGGCTCCCTCTCCCTTTCTTTTGTTTATGCAGTACTGTAATTCTAATTAGAAGATTTTTTTAAAAAATCCCGATATGTGAGTGATTCATCACTATTTATTGGCTTACCTATTGCTGTGAACGTTAGAAAGGCAGTGTCCTCTTTCTGTTCTCCAGAAAGCGCCATGCTGGTACAGTCTGTGCCACACACACAAGCATATTTTCTTGTTAGGTCATTACCTAGTGTGATGTATGTATTTCTAACACTTCTAAGGTTGCATATTTCCTATTTTCTAGACCTTAATCAGGTTTCCTATTTTCAGACGTTAATCAGGTTTCACCCTTGCTCTTATAATTTAGAACAGGGGTCCCCAACCCCGGGGCCGTGGACCAGTACCGGTACCAGTCTGTGGCCTGTTAGGAACCGGGCTGCACAGCAGGAGGTGAGCGGCGAGAGAGCGAAGCTTCATCTGCTGCTCCCCATCACTCGAGTTACTGCCTGAACCTTCCCCCCGTCCCCTGCCTGTGGAAAAATTGTCTTCCACGAAACTGGTCCCTGGTGCCAAAAAGGTTGGGGACCGCTGATTTAGAATATCTCAACTTCCTTCTTTCTTCATATATAAGATATCTTACCTAATTCTAGGTGAACTTTAATGCTGCATTTATGAAAATAATAAACAGGTATCCTAGCTTCAAACTGAAGTATGTCTTATAGGTCTGAGATTTATGCCAGTAGTAAGCCCCCCCCACTTTTATACATTGTTAGTATTCTGTTTTGCTCAGCCATATAATTCTATTATTTAGGAGGTGGCATAATTAAAAAGGTGGGAACATGATCTTCAGAGTTGTAATGGCTCTTGGAGTCGTTATAGTCAGGCCCATTCATTTAAAAAAAAATTTTTTTTTTAATTTTTATTTAATTAATTTATTTATTTGGCCACACCGTGCAGCACGTGGGAATCTTAGTTCCCTGACCAGGGTTCAAACCTACGCCCCCTGCAGTGGAAGCGTGGAGTCCTTTTTTTTTTTTTTTTAAACATCTTTATTGCAGTATAATTCTTTACAATGCTGTGTTAGTTTCTGCTGTATAACAAAATGAATCAGCTATACATATACATATATCCCCATATCTCCTCCCTCTTGCGTCTCCCTCCCACCCTCCCTATCCCACCCCTCTAGGTGGTCACAAAGCACCGAGCTGATCTCCCTGTGCTATGCAACTGCTTCCCACTAGCTATCTATTTTACATTTGGTAGTGTATATATGTCCATGCCACTCTCTCACTTCGTCCCAGCTTACCCTTCCCCCTCCGCATGTCCTCAAGTCCATTCTCTACGTCTGCATCTTTATTCCTGTCCTGCCCCTAGGTTCTTCAGAACCATTTTTTTAAGCGTGGAGTCTTAACCACTGGACGGCCAGGGAAGTCCCCCTTCATCTTTTTTTTTTTTAAACAAAGGAATTAAGACTGTGAGGTGAAATGCCTTGCTGACTTGTCCAAGGTCACATGGCTTGTTGGTGGCTGAGTGAGTCTGGAACCCAGTTCTCCTGACTTCTGGGCCACTGGCTTTTCCTTTACCTACTTTGTCCACATATTATCTCAAGATTAATAGGACTTGGCCAAGACTGGCTTTTTTCTTCTTATGAGTCCATTTTCATTTGTTTCATTTTCAAATACTCAGCTTTTATTCAAGAATTTCCCTAAGTGAGCACCATTCGGCACAGGTGTGCAATGAATTACCTCAAGCACAAATTACCTGTCAAGCACAATAAGCATTGACATTTCTCCCTTTGTGAGAGATTTTTCTTAAAAACAAAGAGTTCTCTATTTTATAAAGGTTTTCTTGTTTCTCCCCTAAACTAGGTCTTACTCAATTGTTACTGTTATAAGAAAACCTCATTATATGATTATCTGCTAGATGAGAAATCCATACTTAATAAAATCATAACTAATAAAAAAAATAGACGAAAGTACTTGATTCTTCTTTGAAAAGAGGATTCTTCAGATTGTGAAAGGAAAACCCTGAACTCTGTGGGAGCATTTTGGCCCCCTAGGAAGGAATACTGACAACTCTATCTTGCTAACTCTCAGTCTGGACTGACAGGGTTTTGGAATAGGATAGACTTTAAAATAATACATTATAATGTAAATAAAAGGGGTAGTGATTTAATTTATAAAAATGAAATTTATCTACAACCTTCCAGAAACATTTAAAAATAGTCTCTCCTAAAAATTGAATTTGAATCCTCTGAAATTCAAGTATGGGAATTAGATGCAAATAGAGGCATACTGAGAACAGTGAGTGACTGTTCTTAGACCTTGATGTGGCTCCCACTCTGTCCAAAGTCACCTTAAAATGCCTTGGAGAGGTTCATAGAATAGCACTTATTTGTATTTTCTGAAGTACTTAGAGTATATGTTGTGGAAAATTTCTGAAACAAATATACTACAGGAAAATAGGCATTTTTATAAATATTTTAATTGTACTTGAAATTGTGGTCAATAACTTTATACCTATTTTAATTTATAAAACCTGGGAATGAAGTAGGATACATGAGCAATGTTTTTTTTTTTTTTTTTTTAATGCTGACTGTGGACCTGCATTCTTGCCCTCTTTGCCTGGAGATGAGCAATGCTTTTGTGCACTGGGTTGGGACTGTGTCTTCCCTCCTGGTATTCTGGTACCACTTTTTGTCATTGTCCTTGAAGAAGCTGCTTTCAGTTGATGAGCCAGATGACTACATCGGGGGTTAAAGAAAGGGTGAGGAGGCTGCTTCAGGGACTGGCTTAGTTCACTTCTCCCATAATTTAGTTACCTTTGTTCCCCAATCAGCATTTTATATCTCCTGCTGTATTTTCAGTACATATTAACTATAGAATATTTTAACTGGCTTCCTTTTCTTAATACATGTCGGGTTGGCCTTAATAAATATATAATTATATATATGCATATATAAACAATTAATATATAATAGTCCTAGTCAGTAATAAGTAATATTTGACATTCCTCCTTGCCCCTAGCTTCTGTCCACATTAGTGTAGATTCTGATTGTGCCTGTGAGATTTAAATATGTGAAGGGGGATGTGGTGCTGGCTTTGCTGCAGGCTGAGGAGGACTTTAAAGGCAGCCCCTGAGGCTGCTCTTGGCCCAGAAGTCTCTGAGAGTGTGTGAGGTTGGGGTTATCTGGGCCTTCTTCACTTCCGTCTCTGCTCGAGGCATCTCTGCACGCCAGCTTCTAGCGGTGGCCTTAGAACCTCCGCTAAGGCTTTGAAGAAACTTCTCCTAGTAGCCCAAGTAGATCCCAGGCTCCAGAGGCAGGTAAAGAGGTCTGTGTGTGTGCTGGGGGTCAGGGTGGGGGTGAATAGTAACAATGGAAAACATGGGCCATTAATTTGAATGAGTGAGTGAACGAATGAAAGGGTTGCAATGGTCTCCTTCCCACAGAAATTGAAGGCACTATAGTTGTGTTTCACTGGGCTGGTCTAAATGCATTTGCATCTCACAGTTCTGCCTTGATGTCAAGTGGCAGACTAGGTGTCTATTTAATGTCTCCAACAGCCCTGGGAATCTGGCCTCAATTTTTTTTCTAATTAGACTGTCATACGTGAATCATAAGACATGAATCTCTCTGTGGACTCACAAAGCACAATGTTCTGTCTTTTGGATAACTTAAAGAATCTAACACAAAGTGTTCTGAATTTGAAATGTGTGACGATGGCCATCACAATAGTATGGGATTTTAAATTTCTTTATGTTAATGTGAAGCCTGTGCTACGAATTTCATACTCAGTCTTGTTTCTCATTGGAATTTGTTCTGCAGTGGAATCCTTGAGGGATATCAGGGAGAATGATTTTGCTGGAGACTGCTACTTGACAAGATGTTATTGATGGAACTAACAGGGCTAAAATGTTGAACTTACCAATTTGGAATTTTCTTTGATTCTCAAGTTCCTAACATGTATTGGTAGTGCTCGTTTAGCAAAATAAATGAAGCACAGGGCAATATGGAGACAATAAAGTGATCTTTTTATGGTTCTTTTCTGGTATGAGCTGACACATAAAGAAAAAATAACACAGGGCACAGTGGACTTATGACCAAGTATCTGTTGACTTGGAAAACAGAAACATTTTGTTAACTTACCACCTCTGAGGGTGTTCAGCTCAGGTTCACTTATTCGTGAGATCTGACCTTTATTGTGCGGGAAGAATGTTACACAACAAGACTACGAGGCCATGCGGAGAAGTGTCATGACCATTTTTTGAGGAGAAATCGTTGCATATTTAATGTTGACTTCTAAGGCATTAATTTATCTTAGGCACATCCAGTAGACTTCTGAGGTTGAAGAGTTTGAATTTGGGATGGGTAGAGGTTGTCATAATGATGAAAAGTCATGGTGTGAGACTTATGTAAACTGCGCTTGTTCCATCACCTGACTACTTTCATTAACAGCTGTGCAGGCACCTGAGCGAGCTCTGTGCTTATTTCTGACCATCCATTAGGTCACTACCTGGAGGGACAGTCCACCTAAACGCTGGCTGGCTGGATCACTTGCTTCGTTCACTTGTGCGGGCACGCATGCATTCAACTTACCCGCTTGGTGGAGTTTCTTGTGCACTCAGTTTGTGTCAGGCATGATGCTAGTAGGCCCTGGGATCCATGATGGTTAAGACTGAGTTCTTGCCCCTGAGAAGCCCACAGTCCAGACGGATAAAGAGACTTCTAAACTCCAGGGTGATACATCTTCTTACAGTGCTACAGGGACCTTATCTGCTGTGAAGAATGGGGGAGGTCGGGGAAAACTTCACAGGTTGGTGGTGTGTTTTGGAGAGAGAGGTTTGTCAGGCAGACAGGAGAAGCAGGGGGAAATATATATGCGAAGGCAAGGAGGTCAGAAGGAATATGCCGTGTTTGGGAGTTTGATACGGCTGAACAGTAGTATATATGTAGCTGGGCTTCAGGTATGTCAAATTTATCTGGCCCAGGCCAGTATTTTTCATCCTAACCCAGTTCTTTCTTCTGAATTTTCTGTTTCTCTTTGTGGCATCACCACCGACCTTGCCTCCAAAACTAGGAACTTTTAAGCCTTATTCCCCCTCCACCCTTCATTCACAGGTTACTTTATCCTGCCTGTTCTTCTCTTGAATATTACTCCTCTTTCCTGGTCTCCTAACCCTTTCTCTTTCTCCAATCTCTAACCTCTAGAGCTGCACTGTCCAATATGGTAGCTGGTAACCGTGTGTGGCTATTTATATTAAAATGAACTAAAAGTAAATACAAAAAAGTCAATTCCCCGGTTGTACTAGCTGCATTTCAAGCAAGTACTCAGCAGCTAGTGGCTGCTGTATTGGACAGCCCAGGTCTACAGGCTTGATGGTCTGTTCTCTGCTCTCTGTCTGAGGGAACTTTCTTTCACGGGCCTTTGATCAGGTCCCTCCCCATAACTTTCCCAATTCCCAGTGTGACCTTCAAGACCCCCAGCCTGGTGGCACTTGTCTTGCCTTGTATTCAGCTACTCCCTTTTTTGCTCTGCCACTGTCACATTCTTGATTCTTTCATACCTTTTAACCTTAGTACATGCTGTTTTGTCTTTCTCCAGAGTACCTACCATTTGCTGTCTGTGCATTCTCCTGCACACTTCAGACCTAGCTCCAGGCTCTCTTCGTTGGCTTTCTTCAGGTTAATCTCCTTCTCGTTGTACTCCAGTACTTGTAATCACACCGTCGTAGGCGGCTGTGAGAGAGCACAGATGGTGCTTATCGTGTGGTGCCATCGTCGTTTGTCTATCGCTCTGTGGCAGGCATAGTGGCTAAGCTTTGGAGACAGATAGGCTTAATTTCAAAACTAACCATTTACTTGCCATGTGCCTTTGGGCAAGATATTTAACCTCTGACTCTTGGTTTCTTCTTCTGTACAATGAAGATTATAATGGTCTTTCCCTCATGTTAAATGAAACCAAATGTGTAGAGCCCCCAGCACTGTACTTAACTAGACAGCTCTCAAGTCATAGCTGGGAGCTGTCATTCTAGACAGATATCTTTAGTGTCCTTCAGCCTTGCTAAAACCGTATCATCTACAAATAATGTTTTGATTCTCCTTTTCTAATTCTTATACTTTCTACTTATTTTTCTTATTGCTTTGGCTAGTCCTCCAGTACAATTTGAATAGAAGTGGTACTGAATAGATGTAGCCCTTTCTTGTTCCTGTGCCTTCTCTTTGCTACAGTTCTTCTGTGTGTGTGTTTACGTGTGTGTGCGCGCTCATGTGCCTTTTTGTTTTGATTGAGTTCCACCATGCTCCTGCTCCCCCCAACCCCAATCATTGCATTTGTTTTTCTCTCTTAGCTTGGAAATTAAATTTTGTCTAGTCCTTTAGTGGTTATCCTAGATATCCATTTTTAACAAAAACATTTAACAAAATCTGAAGTGATGACTTTATGTTTCTCTTGACTAATGGAAGGATTTAAAACATTTTAACTCCACATCCCCTCCCAACTTGTCCAGTATTTCTTTTCTGAATTTTTTAATCCTATAAATTAGATACTGTGTTTCATAGTGTCAATGCTGTTTAGATTTATCCGTGTATTTGCTAGTATATTTACTTACCATTCTCTCTTGTGCTTCAAGCCTTCCAGCTGAGATAATTTCTTTTTGCCTGAAGTATATCCTTTAAAATTTCCCTTTCTGCAGGGGTTTTTTGGGTGGTATATATTTTGTCTTTCTGAAAATGTCTAGTTCTTAGTTCTTAAAAACTAGTTCTGCTGGGTTTGGAATTCTTGGTTGGCAGTTTTTGTTGCTTAGCATGTTGAATATATCAATTCTCTCTGGCTGCTTTTATGATCTTTTCTGTACCTTTGAGGTTCTACAATTTTAATTTAATTTGTCTTGGTATGGTTCTCTCTTTCTTTTTAAAGTCTTGCTTGAGTTCATTGGGCTTCCTTGATCTGTGATTTAATGTCTTTCAGCGTTCTGAAAAATTATCTTTAAATATTGCTTCTTCCCCGCTCTTAATGTTATCTCCTTCTGGAACTTCATGAGTTGTAAGTTAGACTTCACTATTTCTTCCAAGTCTATTAGTCTTTCTTTTGTATTTTCTGTCTTTGTCACCTCAGAGAGAAAGCTGACTTATCTACTTATATTCTAGGGTTTCTCCTTTAAACTTACCTTTTTGGTAACTTTAGATTCTTTTTTTTGTTTTATTTTTTAAAATTTATTATTTATCTATTATTTTTATTTTTGGCTGTGTTGGGTCTTCGTTTCTGTGCGAGGGCTTTCTCTAGTTGAGGCAAGCGGGGGCCACTCTTCATTGCGATGCGCGGGCCTCTCACTATTGTGGCCTCTCTTGTTGCGGAGCACAGGCTCCAGACGCGCAGGCTCAGTAGTTGTTGCTCACGGGCCTAGTTGCTCTGTGGCATGTGGGATCTTCCCAGACCAGGGCTCGAACCCATGTCCCCTGCACTGGCAGGCAGATTCTCAACCACTGCGCCACCAGGGAAGCCCCTAGATTCTTTTATTATATTTTATAACATAATAAAGTGATACAATTTTACTATATTCAGTTTTTAAAATTTTTCAGTGGGAGCGTCATTAAGATTCCTGGTCTGCCTTGCTGCTGAAAACACAAGTCTGTTCTGTCATACTGTGTGTCTGTGCCCGAGCCTAGCACATTCCTTGACTCATTCCTTGCAGACGTGTTTATTGTGCACCTGTTATGCATCAGTGGTAGGGATGTAGGAGTGAACAAGACGGAGTCCTTGTTCTCCAGGAGCTTGCGTTCTTGTGACTGGAGACAGTATATAAGTACACAATTTGGCATGTGGGGCTGAGTGTTATTAACGAAATAATGCAGAGTTAGGGGCTGACATGTCAGAGGAATGGGGAGGGGTTAGGGAAGGCTTTCTTAAGAAGAAGGTGATGTGTGAGCAGATATCTGATGATGTGAGGCAGCAAACCTACAGATCCTGGAGGAAGGGTGTTCCTGGTAGAGCGGAAGCAGGGGCGAAGGTAGGCCCAAGGCTGGTGCATTTGGAGACCCAGAGGAAGGTCACTGTGGCTGGCACTGGAAGGAGCCGAGACTGGAGCTGGAAGCTGAGGCCAGATCACACGGGACCTTGCAGCGGGGGAGTGTAGGTAAGTGGGACAGGCAGCTGTTGACACGTTTTCAGTTTGGTGGCTTGAACCAAAGAAGCTGAGGCAGAGGTGGTGTGAGGTGGCCATGTTCTGCCTCTGTTTCAGGGTGGAGCTTTCTGTGCCCTCGTGGGTGTGGGCGTTGTTTTCAGTCTGTCTCCAGGCTCTCAGAGCAGCTCCTGATTCTCCCCTTGGTTGGAGCACCTCATACTCACTCTCAGTGGGCTGCAGGCAGCCGGCCTCTCCCTCCCTCTTCCAGACTGCTCTTCCGCCTGCCCCCTCTTCCCTCCCACCTGTCAGCCTAATCAGGTGGGACCTTGTCTTATCTTTCCTGCTAGACTGTGGTTCCTGGACTGCAGCACCACCTCTTATTACTGACTTATTTCACTCCCTTCCCCAGCTCTTGAGGTGGGGCATGGCCAGCGAGACCCAGGGACCAGGAGGAGTTGTACTAGGGACAAGCAGGTAGAGAGGGACATTTGCTGAGTGCCTCGTGTATGCAGGCACTCACATACAACGTGTCATTTAAATTTCCCATTACTTCCCCCTGAAGTAGGTCAGCCATGTTTATCCTCATTTTACAGGTGAGAAGAATGAGGCTTAGAAGTTAAAACTTACACCTATCATAGCCACCACTGCTAGTTCCCGCCCTGCTCTCTCTCCCCATTTAAGGGAGACTTTATTTAGCTCAGCAGCTTTAGATTGTTGCTTGATAAGTGGGCTCCCTGTTCCTTTCTCCAAATTACTGGATAGTCCTTCACGTTATGGGAACTTTTTTAAAAATAAAATCACAGTCAAGTTAGAACTCAGTTGTCAGTTTGTCACTCGAGGTCCACACTGGCACTGTGTCCTTCCTCCCCTGGAACAGAATGCTTTGGCTCCAGCTTGTACGTTTGAATGAAATGTAATAGTGTCTTGAGAAAGTGGCCCCATAGTTGAGTGCGTAGATACCTACAAAATACTTAAAAACCAAACCCGTTTGTGGTTTGCATGACTTTTTTTTTTTTAAACTTCAAAGGCACATATTTACAGCACTGCTTGAGAAGTATTTGAGTAGTTTGTTTCCTGACAGAGCTCTGATGGGTGTGAAGTCTAGTCAGTGGTTTCCTAGCCTTCTCGTGGTGGGCTTTTTTCAGGATGTGCTTTTTTTTTTTAGTTTATTTGGCTGCGTTGCATCTTAGTTGCGGCACATGGGCTCTTAGTTGCAGTGCGCAGGCTTCTCTCTAGCTGTGGTGCGCGGGCTCCAGAGCGCGTGGCTCAGTAGTTGCGGCACGAGGGCTTAGTTGCCCCGCAGCATGTGGGATCTTAGTTACCCGACCAGGGATCGAACCCATGTCCCCTGCATTGGAAGGCGGATTCTTAACCACTGGACCACTAGGGAAGTCCCCCAGGATGTGCTGCTTTTTATTGCTGTTAGGTGGACAGAGCAGAAGTCACTCTTTTTGCAGCATAATGAGCCACTGAGGCTGGCGACCAGATGGTGTGACCATCAGCACCCTGCCCTTTGTAAATTATCTCTCCTCTTTCCTTAAAAGCCACTTCCCAGGGCTTGCCCTCAGGATCTGTGTGACCCTCTACTGCACTGGTTTATCCCACCTTCTCTTTGCCATGCAGGTTCCTCTACTGGAATGCCCTTCCCTACTTCTCCAGCTGATGAATTCCCACTGAAATGTCAGCCCCATGTACCCTTTCAGGACCCTCCTGTTCCAATAGTGTGTTCTCTCCTAGGCCTTGGTGCTGTGTTGGAGGAGGTTGTTCAAATGTCCGTCAAGCCTGTGGGAAGGGGAATGCCTCAGTGATGGCGCCCGGCTTGTTTGACTGAAGCTGGCCCATAGTCACCATCACTCTGGAGGCCCCCACAGTGGCACTGGGCCAGGCCCCAGACAGATTCCATTTGATCTGCACTACCTCTAAGGCAGATTGGATTCCACTTTACAGATGAGCAGTGTCAATCACAGACCTCTCGAGTTTTTTGCCTGAGGTGATTAGGCCATCAAGGGATCACCCCAGCATGTCTTGTGAAGCATCATAGATGCAGCTTTCAGAGGCTAGATTTCAGTTCTAGCTGTATGCATCCAGGTGTGCCGTGTCCTTTGGTATTGTTCTCTCTTGCTGTGTCTAGTTTTCAGGGCGGGTAAGTTTCACCCCTTCAGCTGGGGTGCAGCCCCGCTAGAGTGCTCAGTGCTCAGTCAGACTTTGAGGGAGGGAAGAGCCTCGGAAAGTGCTGGTGCCCTGCACAGGAAAAGAGGCCGAGGAACTGCCCACAGAGGCCCTTTGTGTGACAGGAAGTCCTGCTTCTAGAAGGGGCCGCCTCAAAGTGGAGGGGCTGAAAGAAGCTGAAGTGGTTGACCTGGGGCCACTCTGACTCATGCTTGTTGTTAATAATGTCCTTTGTCGAATCTTGGGAACCTGCTTTAACAGAGCTTGGAGGGTGGCCCCATAACTGCCTGCTCTCAGTGGTCAGTGTTTCTCTTCCCCTCTTTCCCTATCACATCTGCCCTTGTTGAATACCCCCATTTTCTTGCCTGAACAAAGGACAACCTCCTGACCCATTCTGTATTTTTTCCTTCTACTTTTGCCAGAAGAATCTTTCTGTCTCGTCTGACTTTTCTTTTTTAGTGTTTAAGTATGTCTCTTGAGTTGGAAAACTTGCAGCTCAAGGAGGAAGTAACCCACTGGGCAAGAGATTCTCACTGAGAGAAGGAATCTTTGGGAAGTGTTTGATAAAGCTTAATAGCTGTCTCTGGCGGTGCTCCTCAAAGATTGGCACAGGGGAGGTGGAGCCGCACAGAGAATTTCAAGGAATAAAGGTGAAATGAGGGTGCCCGAATCGACAGCCCAGTTCCCTGCAACTTTCATACACATCTCTTGTATCTGTGACATCTGTCTCTTGTTAGGTGCTGTGTTAGGATGTAAGGACATCCTGAAGTGAATGGGGGAGCTAGTGGTGGTGATGAGCCAGTGCGTCCCCATGTGCTTGCTTCCCAACCCTGACCGCCAGCTGGACATGAGAGAGGAGCAGCGAATTTCCAGGACGGTGTGTGTGTGTATGCGTGATGCCACTTGTGTGAAGGCATTCTAAGATTATGTTAGAATAACACTGCTTCAGCCTTGGCAGGCAGCTTTGCGTGCTGTGGTGTAACTGGGGCTCCTTGCTGGGTTGACATGGTAGCCAATCAATGAGTACTTGTTCTTTGGAGCTGTAAAATGAGTCTTTGTTGAATGTGACTGCCTGGGCGATCATCATAGAATGCTTACATTTTGGGGACAGAAGAAGCCACATCTGTTGAATGTGTTTAATCGTGGCTGGCAGATACTTCCTTGAGATTCTGATGACCACAGGTCATAACCCTTTTCCATTTGGAATGATAGAAAATCAGAGCTGCAAAGACCCTTATCATTTAGCGCACCCCCACATTGTGGAGAAGGGAAAACTGAGTGTCAAGAGAGTGAGTGGGACAGATCTGTGAATGACTCCAGCCCCTTCCCCATTCATGTGAAGAAACCTGGGGTGAGTTACTTGGTGGCTCGGCCTTTGTTCGAGTACATGTGAAATGGGGCCTATTACAAACTTGCTGTGAGCGTGAGGGGCCTTGTGGAGAATGGCCTGGAGCGTGGTGGGCACACAGCACATTACTGCTGTCACCAAGTCAGAAGCCAGGAGGGGCCAGTGACGTGTGCTCAGTCTGGCAGCGGTGTCCCCTGCCCTGACAAGTCCTGGGGCTTTGTTATCTTCCTCTGTTCTTCACTTCTAGACTGAGGCAAACTTTGGGCACTCACCCTGGATTATATTAGCTATGTTACGTTGTACTCACATTCAATTTAAACATTTTTTTTATATTGTAAAACTAATTGAAAGGAGTTTTATAGTTTTGCTTTTGAAACTATTTAGCAGCGAGAAATTAATTCCTCCTCCCCTCATTCACTCCTGCGTTTGTTCAGCAGGAACAGCATGTGTGAAGGCGCAGAGGCTAGAGGAGCGTGGTGCTTGTGTGGAGCTGACTGCAGGTTGTTAACTGGCGGAGGGAGTACAGGGTGACCGGGGGCACGGTGTGAATGCTGAGCCTGGAGGGGGCAGTGGTTAGAGCGGGGAGGCCCTGCTGGCCACAGGAAGAAGTCTTGGAGGGATTTCAAGTAGAAGCATAACTTGATCTTCCAAAAGAAATACCACCAACCACCATGGTAGCATCATGGAGATAGACAGGAAGTGGGACCAGACTGTTGACTGGGGGATCAGTTAGGCCATTGGCGAACTAGGCAAAAAATGGTGGTGGCCTTAATAAAGGTAGCCATTGTTGTGGGAACTGGCAAAGTAAGAAGATTCAGGAGATACTGAAGAACTAGTGTTGTCAGGTCTTGGAAACTGATTAAATGTAGTGGGGTTGGTAGGGGTTGGGTGTGAGAAGAAAAGGAGTTTCTGGCTTGAGCAGCTGGGTGAATGGTGGGACCATTTCCTGATGGAGGAAACCCAAGGATGGGAGTGCGCTCAGGGAAGGTAGGAAATGGTTTGCAGGGACTGTGTGATGGCTGAGTGGAGGCATCCAGTAGGCAGTCAGATGTGTGGGTCTGGAGTTTGGGGCCAGAGATGCGTATCCAGGGTTATGAGGTTAAAGGTAGTTTGATGTGTGGGGAGAGAGGATCTTGCTTAGGTAGAGTGTGCAGCTAGAGAGCAGGGCCTGGGACAGAATCCTGAGGAGAGAGGAGGAGAAAAATCAGGAGATGCAGTGTTGTGGACGCCAGGGGCGTGCTTGTAGGAGGAGAGCGTGCAGGAGGGGCAGTGAGAAGACCTGAAAGAGCTGGGTGGTTTAACACTAGGGTGGTTTAACACTTCCTGACACCAGGAAGGTCTTGGGCTTTCTAGTCTGATCAGTTTTATTAGAAAGATGGGAGAGGGGGACTTCCCTGGTGGTCCAGTGGTTAAGAATCCACCTTCCAATGCAGGGGATGTGGGTTCGATCCCTGGTGGGGGAGCTAAGATCCCACATGCTGTGGGGCAACTAAGCCCGCACAGTGCAACTACTGAGCCCGCATGCTCTTGGAGCCCCTGTGCCACAACTAGAGAGAAGCCCGTGCGCCACAACGAAAGATCCCGCGTGCCGCAGTTAAGACCCGATGCAGCCAAATAAATAAATTAATCAATTTTAAAATAAGAAAAAGAAAGATGGGAGAGGAAGCAGTAGGCTGAGAAATGAACAGGTGGGGTGAGAACTGGAGAACTTGAGAGTGTATAGCTCTTGTAAGAAACTTGGCTATGAAGGGAAGAGGGGTGAGCGACTGCTAGAGAGGGTCTGGGAGTCAAGGCTGAAGACGGAGAAAGGGATTGATGGCTGGAGGGGGTCCTGTGGCAGTGGGAAGAGGCAGATGAGGGGTCAGCCTTAGACGGGAGTGTGTATGGAGAGGCTGGCCTGTGGGTGGCAAGAAACAGAGGAGCTTCTGACTGCCCACTTGCCCATGTTCTGTGAAGGGCAGGGAGGTACCAGAGAGAAGGTCTGCAAGAGCTGTTGCGGAGGGCTTGGGAGAGCTGCTGGGAGACAGAAGGCAGACTGCTTGTAACTGCGCAGGAGGCTGAGGGCCACGTGATAGGTAGAGGGCGGAGTTTTCACCAGGCAGGTGTGAAGGAAGAATTCGACTCAAGGAGTTGACATAGTTAGTTCCAGTGCTGCCCTGAGCGTTGAAGAGGGTTGAAGACAGGTGGCACCAGCCAGTCCAGGACAAAGGAGAGAGAGGAGGTGTGGTGACAACTCAGTATTACTTCTGTTGAGCTTCTGGTGAATTTTTTCCATTAATGTGAATATTAGTCCAAAGGAAGAAACAGGATATTTATAGTTACAGAAGGAGGTTCTATGATTACAGATAGGAATCAATTGAAAGTAGACACTGGGGAGGTCTAAGAAAGTGTCCAGGTGTCTGAATGATGCACCTTTACAGTACGTGTCCACACACTATAAAGTGGTTCGGCACATCGGCATCTGCAAAACAAGTAAAACTGTTAAACCAGCTCCTCGGGACCTGACCCTGCTTCTCCCACTGCCCAGCACAGACCACGACCTGCCAGCCTCTCCTTGAACTTCACTGTTACCACTTACTGAGGATTCCTTCCTAGTGTTTCAGAGCTTGGATTTTAGTGAGTTTTTCTTTGTGTAAAGTCATGACCCATCCCCTTGAAACATTAATCCAGCTTTGTTACATGAAGGAAGAATACTACTTCCCTTTTCCTAATTCAAATATATGCATCTTAAAGTGTACACACTGAAGTCATTTTACAGAAATATGGGGCACTCAACTCCGTCCCCAGAGTCTCCTCCAGACCTTGTCACCCCCCGACTTGGTTATTTGTTGGTTCAGACATTCAGTCTCTTAGCAAATATTTGAGCGTCTACCTCATGCTAAGCACTGGGGTTACAAAGATGAAAATACATAATCCTTGCCTTTAACACTTGTGTGTAATGAAGGTCTGTGTGCTATTTTATTCTGTTTTTTTGCTTATGCCCAATTTCGAATATAAAGTGGTTCCCCTACTTGTCTTTTATAATGGCTGCGTAGTGTCCACTCTGTCAGTTCACCAATGATTTCTCAGTTTGTGAGCATTTGACTTGTCTCCAGTCTTTGCTGTTATAAATATTACTGGGATGAACATTTTGTTCAAACTGTTTTTTCTTTGAATTTATTTGCTTGGGGCTTATTCCCCAGAGTGGGACTGCAGGGTCAGAGGTTGGTAACTGTTATCTGCCTTGTTCTGTGTTTCCAGATTTTTCCATGAAGTCTATTGGCAATGTTCGAGTTCATTCCTATTTTTCCTGTAGCCCCAGTGGCATTGTCATTTTAATTTTTCTCATCTTTACAAGTTATTTCCATTTTTACAGGAAGCTGTGCTTTTTTCCCCACACGTTAATTAGTTGTGTTAGATTTGGCTAGGTTAAGCTGCAGTAACGAGCCAACCCCAAATCTCAGAGGCTTACATAACAAAATGTCTCTTTTGCTTGCTCTGCATGTCCCTTGTGGGGCATTGGGGTGCAAGTCCACACAGTCACTCTGGGGCCAGGCTGACTCAGGAGACCTTGCTCTCCGGTAGCTGCAGTGTGATCCTCCTCGGTGGACGACAGGCAGGCAGGAGAAGGCTGGGGACTTTGCACAGGCTTTTCACTAGTTATGTGACCTGGCTTAGCAGAGAGAACTTAGCAGAGGAGGAGGAGGGAGGTGTGAGCGTTCCTGTCTGTGCCCCAGCTGTCTTCTCTCCTGTATATTCATCTTTGACAACTCCTTTGTGCAGTGGAAATGGATCTTCAGTTTCATATCAGTCTTTAGTATATTTTAGGTAGAAAGATTATCAGTTGTGTCAAATCCATTTTTCTTTGCTTTCTGCATTACACTTTATTGTGCAGACGTTTAAATAATATAAGTTTGGGGCACATCCATCTTTTCCTCTGATATCTTTTGTTTCTTTAATATTACAAATTTATCATTTTCTAAAAGCCAGAGAATAAGCTATTTTCTTTGAGTTGCTTAAAGTAGATTTTTATTTGGCTCCGCATGACACTTCAAACTCATCCAAGTATATAACATCAAGTGGTTTTAATCTAAGTTAACTTTGGTCCTTGGTCATACCTTTTTGTTCTGTAACAGTAAAAAACAAAAAACAAAACAAACAAACAAAAAAACAAGCAGAACAGTACAACACCCCTTCCTGATAAAAACATTCAGTGAAACAGGAATAGATGGGAACTTCCTCAGCCTGATAAAAGGCATGAATGAAAACTCACAGGGTTAAAAAAAAAAAACAAAAAAACTCACAGGGTTGCAAAGTAAAACACTGAAATGACAATGATGTCTACTCTCACCACTTCTATTCACTGCACTGGAGGCTTGCGAGAGCAGTTAGGCCAGAAAAAGAAATAAAAGGTGTACAGGTTGGGAAAGAAAAAGTAAAACCATCTCTGTTCACAGATGACATGATCTTATGTGTAGGACATCCTAAGGAATCCACTTAAAACCTATTAGAACTAATATACAGGTTTAGCAAGGTTGTAAGATACAAGATCAATGTACAAAAATAATAGTATTTCTATGAACTGACAATGAATAATCCAAAAATGAAATTAAGAAAACAGTTTCATTTATAATAACATCAAAAAGAATAAAATATTTAAGAATAAATTTAACAAAAGAAGTACACAACTTCTGTACTGAAAACTATAAAACATTTTTGAAAGAAAGTAAAGGTGACCTAAATAAATAGAAAGATATCCCACATCCATGGATTGAAAACATTGTTAAGATGGCACTACTCCCCAAATTGATCTACAAATTCAGTGCAAACCCCTATCAAAATCCCAGCTGCCTTTTTTTTTTTTTTTTTTTTTGGTAGAAATTGACAGGCTGATTCTAAAGTTCACATGGAAATTAAAATGCAAAGTACCTAAAATAGTCAAAACAATTTTGAAATAGAACAAAATTGGAGTACTCACATTTCCCAATTTCAAAAAGTCCTACAAATCTACAGTATTCAAGACAGTGTAGGGGAGTTCCCTGGTGGCCTAATGGTTAGGACTCTGGGCTTTCACTGCCATGGCCAGGTTCAGTCCCTGGTTGAGGAACTAAGATCCCATAAGCTGTGTGGTGTGGCCAAAAAAAAAAGACAGTGTGGTATTGGCATATAGGATAGACATATAGATCAAGGGGATAGAATTTAGAGAACAGAACTAAACCCTTAAATTTATGGTCAATTGATTTTGGACAAGGATGCCAAGCCAATTCAGTGGGGGAAAGAATAGTCTTTTCAACAAATAGTGCTGGGACAACTTGATATTTACATGTAGAAGAAGAAATTTGGACCTCTACTTCACACCACATACAAAACTGATACAATAAATCAGAGACCTAAATGTAAAGAGCTAAATCTATAAAACTCCTAGAAGAAAACAGGCATAAATCTGTTACCTTGGATTAGGCAATAGTTTCTCAGATATGATACCAAAACACAAACAACAAAAGAAAAAAATAGATAAATTGGACTTTATAAAAATTAAAACATTTGTACTTCAAAGCATGCTATCAAGAAAGTGAAAAGACAGCTTGCAGAATGGGAGAAAATATTTTCAAATCATATCTCTGACAGAGGACTCATACCTAGAATATATAAAGAATTCAGTTAAAACTCACCAATAAAAAGACAAATAACGTAATTTAAAAATGGACGAAGGATCTGAATAGGCATTTCTCCAGAGATGATGTACAAATAGTCAATAAGTACATGAAAAGATGCTCAACAGCATTAGTCATTAGGGAAATGCAAATTGAAACCACAATGAGATGTGACTTCACACCCCCTGTGATAGTTATAATAAAAAAGACAGACAATAACAAGTGTTGGTGAGTATGTGGAGAAATTGGAACCCTCACACACTGCTGGTGGGGATGTAAAACTGCTTGGAAGACAGTCTGGCTGATTGTTGGAAACAACTAACTTGGAAAACAGCTCCTCAAAAGGTTAAACATAGAGTTACCATGTGACCTGGCAATTCCATACCTAGGTACCTGAAAGAAATGAAAACATATGTCCACACAAAGACTTGTACACAAATTCTCATAGCATTATTCATAATAGCCAAAAAGTAGAAACAACCCAAATGCCCATCAACTTGGTAATGTATAAACAAATTGTGGTATATCTATACAATGGAATATTACTTATCAATAAAAGGGAATGAACTACTGATAAGTGCTATAACATGGATGAACCTTGAAAACATTGGGCCAAGTGAAAGAGGCTAGCCGCAGAAGATCACATATGATCACAAAAGATCACATCGTATGATTCCATTTATATGAAATGTCCAGAATAGGCAGATCCACAGAGACAGAAGTAGATTAGTGGTTGCCAGGCACTGGAGGAGAGGGGAATGGGGGTACAGAGTTTTTTTTGGGGGTGATGAAATGTTCTAGAATTGACTGTGGTCATGATACACAACTCTAAACACACTAAAAATCATTGTGTACATGTCAAATGGCTGAATTGTGTATGAATTATATTTCAATAAAGGTGTTGAAAAAATAGCAAAAGTTTCAGGTACTTAAACCATTACCCCTCCCACAACTTCTCCTGGCAAATAATATCATTCCTTTGTCTTTTCTTGAGATGTGTTCAGGTCTTTTTCACTTGTAGAAACAAAATTTTGTTTTTTCTTGAACCTCCTGAACTGTGATTTCCAGGGTTAACACAAAACCCCACAGTAAGGGAGGAGGAGGAGGAGGAGGAGGAGGAGGAGGAGGAGGAGGGAGGTGTGGGCTGCCAGCTGGAAGGGGAGGGACTGGGACTGGCGGGTCTCCATCTCCAGGCCACGTTAGTTTCCCTGTCCTTAGTGCAGGGCTCCGTTCTGGTGACACCACTTCCTACTGAACTCACTGACCACGGTGACTCAGCTTCTAAGTCTGTGGAAGGACAAGCAGGTATTGAAGAGAGTGCGAACAGTCCCTGGAGCACCACAGGCTCCCTGCTGTAACCTTCATTCTCGCCAACTGTAGGGACTTACTCGACAGTAGACACGTAGTGACCCTCTGCCATGTGCAGATTCTGATATGCAGAGGTGAAGACGACATGGGTTGCCTGGAGCAGATCACAATCTAATTATACTTCGCAATGCGTTTCTTTCCTTTTGATGCATAGAATATAAAAATCTATATTTGGAGTAAAATGCTGTCTTAATTGCTGAGTGGTTAAGAAGGAATTTGAGGTTTTATGCCAGCATGATTTCTTTCCGTTTAGTTTTAGTTTTTGTTCTTTAATGGCTGTGTAATGATAGTGATCGATACCATTTGTTAGGCTGATCACAGTGATCGTCCTGCTTGAGCCTCACCACCCTCTGAGGAGCTTCCCTGCAACAGGCTGCACTAATGCAGCGGGCCAGGGGGAGAAAATCCAGCTTCAGAAATCTACTAATTGGGTCTGGTGCTAGGTGGAGCATTCTCAAATTCAACAGTTTATCAAAGGCCTGGTATATGCAAATCCCACATTTAAAATGCAAGCTCTTCTTCCAATCCAAGAACATGGACGTAGATGTAGAGAACTGACATGTGGACCCAGGGGGGGAAGGGGAGGGTGGGACGAACTGGAAGATTAGGTTTGACATAAATCCACTACCATGTGTAAAATAGATAGCTAGTGGGAACCTGCTGTACAGCACAGGGAGCTCAGCTCCGTGCTCTCTGACGACCTAGATGGGTAGGATCGGGGTGGGGTGGGAGGGAGGTCCAAGAGGGAGGGGATATAGGCATACATATAGCTGATTCACTTCATTGTACAGCAGAAACTAACACAACATTGTAAAGCAGTTTTACTCCAATTAAAAAAAAAAAACAAGCTCTATGAAGTCAAAGACTTTATCTTGCTCATGTGATCTCCCCTACCTGAACATAGTAGGTGCACAAGATATGTTAATTGGTAAATAAGCGAATGACCAGAGGGACTGGCCTCAGTGCAGTGATACTGTTTGTGCAGCAATTTCTAACAGTCCTTCCATCGTCTGAGAGCTAGTCAGGGCAGGGAATGTGTCTCTTTTAGTAGGTGAGGAAACTGAGGCTGGCTGGGAAATGGCTTGTGGAGGTAAAAGCCAGAGTGAGCACTAGAGTCCAGGTCTCCTGGCTCTGTGGTCTCACTGTACATTCCAGTCCCACCCCAATCTTAAAAACATGGGTATATTTCTCATAAAAATATTGCCCTGTGGGGATGTGTCCCATTCCCACTGTGGGGCTGGCTCCTCATAGGAGCTGTGGGGAGGGGAGTAGATTTGAAAATGTGTCATTTTTAAAGTAACTTTCTCTATTTTTAAACCTGTGGAGCATTAACTCAGTATTTAGCTTAGGGAAATCTTCAGCCTGAGTCTCCACGTTCCCAGGGTGCTTGCCAACCAGAGGTCTAAAAAAGTACCACTGCAAAGAAGTCCAAGGCTCGGACCTGTCAGCTGACATGTTTCCATTACATAAGAAAAATGAGTTTTGGGGACACGTCTAAATTCTGTTTGCTCCAGCTCCTCATTAAATCATGTGGGTGAACCAGCAGCTGATAGGCTGGACCGAGGCCAGGTGACTTGGAGTCTCATCCTACCTTTGCTGCCGATTCTCTGTAACCTGAGACAGTTATTACCCAGAACGTGAAAAGCCATCAGAAAATGACCAGGGAGCTGGCCATCACTTGTTTTCTTTCAGCTATTAGGATGTAAAAGACACGAGGGGCAAAACATAGTCATTTTAAGGGTGACTACATGACTCCAAATCTAGTATTTTTTAATACTGATTTCTTGCACAGAAAATCTGTCACCTTCTGTAACCTTCAAGATCCAACTCAGCACCTCTTCTCTCCCCTTCTCTTCCCTTCACCTTCTGGTCCAGTCTCATTTCTTGAGCACCTGTTTTGGATTATACATAGATAAAAGACAGCAGAGTCCTTCCCCTGTGGGATTCCAAGTAAAGTAGGAGACAGACCTTTGTGAGCCTGTGCAGATGGCATGTGGCAGGAGGAAACGGCGGAGCCTAAAGGACACAGGGAAATTGCCAAGTGGCCTGTTTGGGGCCAGGCGTGTTTGTACACCCTCTGCTTGGTGTGGTCCTTGACACACGGTACATACTCGGTGAGCCCTTCTGAAAGAAAGAACTTCCCTAACTGCTTCTGAAGCCAGCTGTGTGATAGAACAGTTTTAAGATTTGAGTTCATTTCCTGTAAGATAATCGGAAAGGAAAGGTCAAGCCTTTTAACACCTCCTTGCATATCCCAAAGGTAGAGGCTTTATTAAGCTCTTTCTGCATCTGGGGCTTTACTTTCTTCTTCAGGCCAATTGTAAAAATAAAATAAACAGACACACCTTTCTCTGGATCTACAGAACCCTCTTAATTTTCATTCTCAGGCCTTAGGAATTCACAGGTGAGTATTCACTATTCATATCTTCTGCTGCTTCGTGAGTCCAGAAAACCATTTAGAAACTAAAGTCCTTGTGCAGATCCAGAGTGAGTGATTTCAAAAGATCTTCTCTAAACTTACCTGAAGTGACTGGTGTGCTTCAAAAACATTTTACATTCTGCTCGGTTTCAATGGCATTGGTTTTTAGGATTGTCAGCTTCAATCTAGCATTCAGCAAGATGATTTTGTTTTACTCTGTGCGTGTGTGGGTAGGGGTGGTGAGGAAATGAGCTTGGGAATAGTCTGCTGCGCAGAACAGGCAAGACTTCTTACCTCCCGGTCTCGTTCTGAAGTTGCTGAGTGGAAGACTGAGCCTTCTGGAGATGGGGCTCCAGGACTGCTCGGTGGGGAGGAGAAGCTGCTCTGGTTCATGCCTATGCAGCTGGCCCCCCAACAGTGTGGGACCTGCAGGGGTGCTGGACTTTTCCTGCTTCTCAGAACTACGTGGCTTCAGCGGAAAGGGCTTGGGGCCCACATCCCCGCTCCTTATCCGCAGTGGGTCTTGAGAAAGTCTGGGTCAGGGAGAGCTGAGCTCAGGGATACACAGGCCACGATTGCTGCCGGGCACATGTTTGTTGAATGCTTGAGCCCGGAAACCTAGTCAGGGAGTTGGGGTAGACATTGTGGTATGATAGAAGTTGAAAGAATGAGGCCATTTTGTTTTATCCTCGGTATTCTTTCAAAACTCATGTATCATTGTTTATCCTGCTGTCTGTGTGGTCTCAGCCACCATCATCCCTCCCTGGGAAATACTTAGGTAGCTGTTTCACTGTTTCTCAGACATGCCAGACAGGGCTTCTGTGCCATCATATGCGATCTTCCTTTTGCTGGGGGCCTTCTCCCTAGAGGTCCTCAGGGCTCCTCCTTTGCATTTTGTCTCAGATGTCACCTTTTCAGTGAGACCTGCTCTAGCCACCCTACTTAAAAGTACAGTCTCCTTTCCACGTCCACCCTCATCCTTCTTCCTTGCTTTATTTCCTTGCTTTATTTCTCTGCATAGCTGCTACTGTGTGATTTATTTTCTTTGTCAGTCATCTGTGCTAGAGCATAAACTCCATGAGGGTGGAGAGATTTTTGTCTGCTCCATACCCTGTTAGATTCCCTAGCACATCGTGTGACTACGGGTGTGGAAAGAATGGAAAATAAAAGCAGTAGGGTGGATAGATTACCAATGCATTCCCAATGGATATATGCTAATTTAATTAAAAATAAACCTCCTTTTGGTTGCTGCTTTGATTTATTAAAAAAAAATCATCTTTCTTCATTTGTTTTGAAACAAAATGCATAATACACATTTTCATTTAAAACTTTGAGCCAATGCCAGCCCCATCCATCCTTTGCCTGCATTTCCAGGCTCCCCTTAGCATGTTAGAGTCTACGCAGAACTTAAAGATCACCTACTTTATGAACAGGGAAGTCGAAGCCCCAAGGAGTCTTGTGCTGAGACCAAGGTCATTCTGTTCCATCGCGCTAAATTTGCACCAGAGCCAGGGAAGGGAACCAACATTTATCGTTTGCCACATAAGAGACAGGCGCTTCCTTGCATTATCTAAGCTAATCCTCGTTAAGAAGTCTGCAGGGTGTGCATGGTCATCCCCCTTTGTTTTATGAGTGGAAAACCAGAGGCACAGAGCAGTGATGTGATTTGCTTGGTGCACACGACTAGTCAGACCTGGATGGTTGGGCCAGTCCTACTCCCAGCCAGTGCTCTCAGAGGCACCCCCGAAGCCCCTCACGGCATGCACGGGGAATCTCCTCCTCAGCGGTGGTGGGGAGCATCGAGATCCTGCTGTCCAGACCTGGTGGTGTTTGATGCTGCTGCTGGTCGGTCACCTGTGTTTTCATTGGCTCAGTGTGTTCCATTTTCTTGCCATGAGCACGTTCTCAAGTTGACCTTTGTCTCTGTGGGCAACACTTTCCATGGCTCAAAGCCAGTGTGTGTTGGGGCGGTTCTTCTGGGCTTTTGGTAACAAACCAAATTGGAATCACAGTGATTATGGGACTTGATAAATAATTTATGTTGCAAAAGATTAAAAAATTAGCCCTAAACAAGCAAAGTGAATTTTAAGGGATGCCTGAGTACAGTTTCTTCATTGAAACTGTTTATCAGTTGGCAGCAAAGCTGTTTCGCAGACAAGTTCTTCTGGCGCTCTGACTCCAGACAGAATTGTAGGTGAGTATGTAGTATGTCCAAAACAGGTCTTTGGGCATGTGAAAGAGTGGCATTTTGGTCAGGAGAATAATTATTTTCGTGGGAGAAGAAGAGAAGAGATATGGTGAGTAAGGCTGGGGAAAGGGAAACAGGGAGGAGCCAGGTCCTGACTAATGAGGAATATGGCACAGACACGCTGGGACTCTGAGGTTTCCTGAGAGATGCATTCATTCCCTGGCTCCATTTCTTCCTTCAGTGACTGTCACTGAGCTTCAGGTACTGTGATAGGCACCAGGGTACCCCCAGGAGCTAATAGTCTGGTTGTGGAGATAGAGTTATAGCAGCCAAATAATACCTCCATGGAGGAGTTATACTGGGACAGTGCTAGGCAGAGGGTCACTGGCATGGTTGAGAGGCTCCTCAGAGAAGATGACACTCACACTGGCGCTTGCAGGATGAGTAGGAGTTGTTGAGGAAGGTCCGTCTCAGGCAGCACTGTGCTGCACACGTGGGGCCCCCAGGCCGGAGACCTGTGCGTTTATTCTCTGTGTGGGCCCAAGAGGGTCCTCTGTGTGAAGCTGCACATTAAAAGGTGTGTATGTGTAGTTAAAGGACATGCAGTGGAGATGGGGTCCAAGACAGGGAGGTGGGGTGTTCATGCAGGTGAAGAAAGGGAGAAGGTGGTCACACACACACAAAATGCCTTGAAAGGTTGTACATTAATGATAGAAATTGTGCTGCAGTGCTTTACCACATTTACTAGTATTTGAGCACTTAGTATAGCGCACTCTGCGGCCTCGGTTATTTTTGAATTAGTTTGACTTTTATTAAAAGCCTCAAAAAAGTTCTCTCTTCATGAATGTACATTTCCATACTCCCATCAAACTTTAAAACCTATAAGGTCCTATTCATATCAAGTTGCTCGTAAAATTAGAGAAAAATTTCAAAGCTTCTTTTCACTTTCTTTGTCTCACGTTTCTCCAATGGGGAAAATGCCTGGAAGACTGTCAAAGAACTGGCTGTTCTCATAAGTATTTGAGGAGAACAGTGTGAGTCATTGTAGCTTTTTGCTGGTATTTTAGTATCCGGTTTATTTTTAAACAGTTCTGTGCAACTGGAGTTTCTTCCGTGGTTTCTGTTACCATGGCTTCATAATATTTCCTTAAATCTGCTTGTTCATACTTTCACACACTTTAGTATCAAATTTACAATTCCTTATAATTAGAATATCTTATTCATGATATCCAAGAATGTTTCTCCAGCTGCAATGGCATTTTTCTCCAAATTGAAAAAGTTAGCTGTTTTTCCCAGTACAGATTTTGGGGAGAGAGAAGGTTTGGTTCTGTGAAGGACCGTGCAGTGAGTAGGGTGGGTAGAGATTATTAGGGGGTGCCCATTGGCCGTCTGAGCAGGGGACCGGTGGCGTCTGTCTGGAGCCACTTCCCCTTTAGGTCCCATAGTGAGCGTACAGGATAGACAGGCAGCTGCCACCTTTGCTTGGGAAGTGATGGCACTGGATGTTTTGGTTCAGACATCCAACAGACTTGGTTCTTGGTTCTCCTTAAGCACGAGTGTGTGTTTGTTCTCTTGCTCTTATTTGTTTATTCATTTATTTTTGGACTTGATTGAGGCTTCCACTTTGGGAAGGTTTCTTGTTTTAAGATTTTGCAGTCAAAAGAAAAACAGTGCTTGCCCTGGCAGTCACTGGTGAAGTTTGCCTTTCTCTCTCTTCCTGGCATTCAGGACTATTCAAGGAGATACTTTTCTGAATTTCACTGCTTTGAGAAATGTGTATTTCTTAAAGGACTGTTCAGGATTTAGAGAAAGTCCTAGAGCAATATGGAATTGTAGAGGTAGTTTGTTTCCAGTCTCTTAAAGTTTTTGACCTCTTCCACTTTTTAGGGATAACCAGGTTTTCCTAGTATCAGACTAGGTTCTGGGCCTGTATCTAAGGCATATTATAGGAGACTTGTCTGGCCAAACATTTTCAAATTCTACTATAAATATTAATGCTGACTTAATGATAGAGCAATTCCTAATACTTGAGAATTTAAAGTATATTATCACTGACTGGACCTTTGGTTACTAACATAGCCGCTTCCACTGATTCAGAGAGGACCCCTTTTCCAACAACAAAACCAAAATAAAACATGGTTCTGAGTGCCCTGGAGGCTGCCCAGGAGGCTCCACGTGGGAAGGTCTTCCGACTGAGTGACTATACAAGCTGGCCATTATAGAATAATTGACTTTTAAAGAATCACTGAAAAATTAAGTTTTGCTCTCAGCTCAAGAAACATTTGTGATTAATAATCTGAGTAACTAGTCTTTTTTTTTCTTTCTTATGTAATCCAAGAGATGTCACTATATGGCTTCATGAATGAAATTACTAACAACAGTATATTATTGTAAAGATCTTATAGATCTTATAGAGGTGATGGTGGTGGGAGGTGGGGCTGGATGAGAGAGGATGGTCAGGGAAGCTCCTCTCAGGATCTTTGGGCAGAGGCTCCTGTGGTGTCAGGGAGCTGGCCACACACTTACCTCAAGGAGGAGCATTCTAAGGAGAGGGAACAGCATGTACAAAGGCTCTGAGGCAGAGATGAGCTTAGTGTGTTGGAGAAACAGCAGGAAGATAATCGTGGCTGAGATAGAACAGGATCAGCCAGTGGGTGAGATCAGCCAAAGTGGCAGGCAAGGGCCAGGTCAGGATGGGACCTGTAGCAAAGCTGACGAATTAGGGTTTAGCTCTGAGTGCGATGGGTTTGGAGCAGGGAAGTGACAGGGTTTAAGTATTTTTGAAGGTTGTCCTGAGGGGACTAGAAATTGAAAGTGAGGGTAGATTTTCTGTTCTACCTAACATTGGGGTTACTTAGAAAAACATTAAACTTTTGTTCTCATTTTAGATTTGAAATTTTAGAGTTATTAATACCACCTGCATTCCTAGTGATCTGGGATTTTGTGAAGTTTTCTGGGTTCTTTTTGAGGAGAGGTATTGTGTAAGTAAATGTACTCTGGTTGTTAATAATGATAAAATGATCTCTGCATGATCCTGTCAATGAAAACATGTAATTATTAATACAGTCGTGTGTAAAATAGTTCCCAGCATAGCCAGCAGCTGGACGATTACAAGTTATGAGAAACTCATCAAGTTTAAACCACATGGGGATTTTTGTATAGAAGTGTGACACCAGTTCCTCCTTCCTTCCTCACTGTTCCTGTTTCAGGGTGGGCACCCCACCATGCTGTCTAGCTCTCTGAAGCCTGGGTGGCCGGTGCCCCCTCTCTACCCCCATCTTCCCGACCCCACCCTTTCCCCAAGGATTCTTCTGTCTGGGACACCCTGCCCCTGCGCCTGTACACCTGCCTGATTCCCACTGGCTCCTCAGGATTCAGCTTGGCGTCCCCAGGCTGGGAAACTGTCTGCGCTGGACATTGCTATTCCAGCCTTCCTCAGCACCGTGGTGGAGAGTGGCTATGTCCACCCTGAACTAAGGTATTTCATCCGCCCAAGAATCCCAAGGAGTAATAGGAAGTATTAGTTTTATTTTCTAGATGAGGAAACTGAGGCTCAGAGAGGTTAAGTAATTTGCCCATGGTTATCTAGCTAGTGTGCGGCAGGGATTCATTCACTGTTCATTCCTTCTCTCATTATTGCCTTGTCATGCTGGCCGCTGTGCCCACCTCTGAAATACACCTGTGAGTGAGGCAGGTGTGGGCTATGTGTCTGTCTCCCTCCCCAACCACCCTGAGTTGCTTGAGCAGGCACGCTTCCAGAACAGGACTCCTCCACAGGTGCTTGGTGAATGCTAAATGAATGAATGCGTGAATGCTAACATCCTACCCTTACTGGGGCCTTGGTTGGCGCGCCATCCCATCAGGCCCCCAACCTTTTGTTTAGTCGGAGTCATGCTCATGTTCCTCCCTTCTGCCTCTCCTTCAGTCTTCCATCGCCTCTGTCTCACCCAGGAGGAATGTAGCCTGGCGGCTACAGGGCAGGCTCTGGGGTGCCTGGCCTGGGTTTGAATCCCAGCTCTGCTACTTCCTAGCTCTGTGGCCTTGATCAAGTTATTTAAACACTTTTGTGCCTTGTTTCTTCACCTGTAAAATGAGGGTGATAATAGCTGCCTTGTAGGGCTGTTCTGAGAATGAATGGTGCCTAGCACCTAGGAAGTGCTCAATAAATATTGACTTACTGTTTTTTCTGCCATCTAGTGAGGACAGGACCTGTGTCCCATACAACTCCGAGGGCAGTTGTGAACCCCTCACCACTCTTACCATGGTGTCTGCCACTGGTTCAGGGCTTGTAAACGTTGGATGAGGGAAGAAAAGGTGGGAGGCGGTACTGGGCTGCATGTGACTGTCCAGGTTAGAGTTCCACCCACGCTGGTGCGCGTCTGATGGCTGTGGGGCACGTGGGTGCTGACCCTGTGAGACCCTTGTGAGGGGCAGGACTGCCTGAACTGTGGTCAGCTTTTGGCCCCTTATTTTTCCTGGTCTTTTCTCCTCCTGTCCTAGGTTTGGCAGGTTTCCTTGTTTTGTCCTACTTGTTTTCTCCCTTCTACCCATCCTGCTCCCTATCAGTCTTGACGTTTTAGTCCAGTAAATTATTATATCAGCTCATGTGTTGCCAGTACCCCTCTTAGCAACAGTAACCAATAACTGAAATGACCCCTCATCACCTACTTTTGCCCAGATGCGGTTATGCCTTTGCTGTGTCTGCTGCAGCCTTAGTAGTGATGTTTCTAAGATTATTACTTTCATTTGCTTAATATTTTCATTCTTTTAGTCAGTGAAGCACATGGAAATACATTTAAGTTACACAGAATATAATATACCAGGAACTCGAATATTAGTTCAAATTTAAGTGTTCAAGCTCATCTAACATCTCATTAGAAACCATTACACTATACATTTAGCATCTGTCTCTAAGATTAGGAATATCAGTAAGAAATAAAATACAGTTACTTCAAGGTTAGATTTACTTTTGTTTTTTTAATTTTTATTTTATATTGGAGTATAGTTGATTTATAATGTTGTGTTAGTTTCAGGTGTACAGCAAAGTGATTCAGTTATACATACACATAAATCTATTCTTTTTCAGTCTTTTCCCATATGGGTTATTAGAGTATTGAGTAGAGTTCCCTGTTCTATACAGTAGGTCCTTGTTGATTATCTGTTGTATATATAGTAGTGTGTATATGTTAATCCCAACCTCCTAATTTATCCCTCCCCCTACCTTTCCCCTTTGGTAACCGTAAGTTTGTTTTCTAAGTCTGTGAGTCTGTTTCTGTTTTGTAAATAAGTTCATTTGCATCATTTTTAAAGATTCCACATGTAAGTGATATCATATGATATTTGTCTGATTTACTTCACTTAGGATGATAAATTTACTTTTGAACCTGAACTGTCAGAAGCTTTCATTTTGTAATTCTTAAATTTTCCCATTGACTCAAACCAGGTTGAGAGATTGGATCACCCAAATCATGGAGGTGTTTTTTTTGTTTTTATCAGTATGCTGTTTATTCTTTTTTTTTTTTTTATAAATTTATTTTTTAAATTTATTTATTTTTGGCTGCGTTGGGTCTTTGTTGCTGTGCGGGCTTTCTCTAGTTGTGTCGAGCAGGGGCTACTCTTCGTTGCAGTGCGCGGGCTTCTCATTGCAGTGGCTTCTCTCGTTGTGGAGCATGGGCTCTAGGCACGCGGGCTTCAGTAGTTGTGGCACACGGGCTCAGTAGTTGCTTGCGGGCTCTGGAGCGCAGACTCAGTAGTTGTGGCACACGGGCGTAGTTGCTCTGCGGCATGTGGGATCTTCCCGACCAGGGCTCGAACCCGTGTCCCCTGCATTGGCAGGCGGATTCTTAACCACTGCGCCACCAGGGAAGCCTGGAGGTTCTTTTAAAACATTTTAAACTCAGGGACATCTAAGAGTTTGCTTAATCCCACACTCTTTAGGTGAAGGTAGTGGGATGCTGAGAAAATGCCCTAGGTCCCGCAGCTGTTTAGTGGCAAATTTGGAGCGAGTCTTCTAAATTCTGGCCCTGAGAGCCCTTTGTAAGAGTAAAAAATGACTTCGGAATCATCAAAAATTAAATTATGTTCAGTACCGCTTTACCAAGTTCATTTGTTTATTTGAGGTATATGAGTATCTGTGTGTATTTTTCTTTAAAAATTGGCATTCCCAGCAAGGTGTACCCAGTGATTCCCTAAACCAGACTGATTAACCACCACCATCGCTGCCTCTTGGGGGGAATTAATTGTGTTCAGACATTCACAACATCCCACTAAGATTAAAGGACATCGGTCCACCAGGATATCCATGCGTGGATAACAGGTGTCCAGGTAAGGTTGAATGGAGTGAGTCCTGAACACTCTGCAAATGTATACATCAAAGGAATTTCATATTTATAAGTTTCATAAATGTTTATTTACTTGAAGCTTTTTAAAAACAAACAAAAAACCACAGCCAATCTGATTTCTGTATTTACCAAGTGAGAAGTCAGAAGCTGTGATGAGGCTCATTTGTCCCCACTGCAGCTAAGTCTCCTTTTCACACGAGCTTATTCTTTTCCCTTTTCTGTCCATTTCTTATTCATGTGTAATATTATTGGTGCTATTTCATCTCCTAAATTATCCTCAGGGACTTCCCTGGTGGCGCAGTGGTTAAGAATCCGCCTGCCAATGCAGGGGGCACGGGTTCGAGCCCTGGTCCGGGAAGATCCCACATGCCACGGAGCAACTGAGCCCGTGTGCCACAACTACTGAAGCCCGCACGCCTAGGGCCTGTGCTCCACAACAAGAGAAGCCACCGCAATGAGAAGCCTGCACAGTGCAACGAAGAGTAGCCCCCGCTCACCGCAATTAAGAGAAAGTCCGCGTGCAGCAACAAAGACCCAACGCAGCCAAATAAATAAATAAATAAATAAATAAATAAATAAATAAATAAATAAATAAATAAATAAATAAGAAAGAAAGAAAGAAAGAAAGAAAGAAAGAAAAAAAATATCCTCAGATTCATTGTGTGAAACAAGTAAGACCCCAAAGGCCAAGGTGTGTTTTGGGGTCATTTTTTCTCCGTGCCTCTCAGGGTGTCTTTCCATCCTTTCTCATGGGTGTGTAATCGCCCCCTTAAATGTAGATTGAGGATGTCAGATTGAACTCCTGCTTTTTACACTGTATTTGAGAGGTTCACCAAATATCGTTAGAACGTGTGAGCCTAGAGCCCCCAGTGAAGTAACTGGACAGAGTGGGAAGCTGTATGTACTGTGACATTCCCGCAGTCTTGGCTCTGACTGGGAAAGACCCAAACCCCCGAGGTGTGACTGTGAGGGCCTGGCGTGGTCATGTGGGGCCAAAATGCTATGCTGTATAGCCGTTAGGAGTGATGGGGAGACGGCGTGGACAGCAGGGGAGGTGCTCAGGGTGGCTTGCTGGCCGTGACTGCAGCACAGACAGACAGTGGATGACAGGAGAAGAAAGGGCTGAGTAATGAGAATGAAGGCTAGCAGAGCAGAGCCCCGCCACGAGGAGCCCTCACTGGTTTTGACGGCCCTGTGGTGACCAAAAGAATAGACATTTGGACTTGAAACTGTCACGGGCTTAGCAGTACAGGGCGGGTTGAATGAGCAAAGCTATGGCAGCCGGGTGGTCACACGTGAGTGGGAACGCACCTGCTTTGGAACTGATGCTGTGCTGAACCAAAGCAGCGCCACATTTGATATTGTGGAATAGCTTCCCTGTTTAGAAAGTTTTGTTTTTCTTTAACCTAACCCAACATGATTTTTTTCTGTGGGGGGAAGAGGCCCTGTAGTGTTGACTAAACAAAATAAGATGTGTTTTTTTCCCCCCACTCTTTTTGTCTTTTCTTCTGAACTGTGACATTCCAGGGTCTGAGCCATGTTTGTTTTTGGCAGAATGGCTCTGTGTCCTAATAGAGTTCTTGAAATTCCCCTTCCTCTCACCAGCTCTTACTTCAGTTTGCAGCAGGTAGTTCTGTGCCATCAAGTGGTTGCGAATCCTTTACTAGTTTCAGGAGGTGGTTTTCACAGCAGCACCAACTTTGTCTGTGAGAGATGCTGACTGTTGTTTTCGTCTCTGGAAGTACCTTTGAGTGTGTTCGGCCCACGCTGCCCGCCCTTGTAGGTGCTTCTGGAGGACCCTCCCCGCCCCGTCCGGGGCCTGGGACTTGCCGAGGTGTGGCGTGTGCTTCCCTTGGAGTGGGCAGCCTTTAAAACTGAGCATCTCGCAGTGCACAAGCTGCTTTCCATTGTTGAAGTCAATGCACTACACAATGTTCCAGAGATATAAGTCACTTTATTTGCTGATCTCTATCTCTTCCTTTGAGGAATGTTCACTTTTCCAGATGAAATCGTTGGCAACAAAATAGTCTGTGCTGGACATTTGAGCCATTAAAAAAAAGCGTTCCTGCTTTGCTAATGGTGCAAAGGAGTGTATTACCTCAGGCCCTACTCCCTGGACACCGGCCGGGTGGGAGGTGGCTTGAGGGCCAGAGAGAAGCAGGAAAGCCCGTCCTTTCTCAGGAGGGACTGACTAGACGTACAGGAATAGCCTGAGCTGGAGGCAGAGAGGACCCAGGAGCTTGTGGGCGCCCATGGTGGTCAGGCCCCGTGGCTGAGCAGAGGAAGGGCTTCCTGTGTGGCTGCTGGTAGACAGCCGGGACTGAGCCACGCATCCCGCACGGTGGTTACTAAACCCAACTGTGGTTTAGTTTAACATGTGCAGAGTGTTTATAAGAGAGTTCTAACCACTAGAGTTAAAGCATCTTCACATAAATGCCCCAAGTATTTTCCATCTGTGGATCTTCAGTCTGTATGAATCAAAACTACCCAGACTTTTCAGTTCAACTTTTCTCCTCCTGAATTCATCCAGCAAGTTTTTACTGAGTGACTGCTCTGTGGTCTGACTTGAGTTTTGAAAGCGTCGCTGTGTTGAGAATAGACTGAAGGGCAGTGGGGGTGCCAGGACACCACTGGGAGATGACTGCGGTTATGCAACGGAGAGGTGCCGGGGCGGGGGCTTCGGACACCTCTGAAGAGGGGGTGGTCAGTCCTCTCTCGAGGCTGTGGTGCAGTCATGTGGCACACAGGGCCCCCTCCTTCATTCCAGCACAGGCCATTAACGAAACAAAGTAGGGTATTTTTTATTAACTAGTTGCTGTATCCTAAAAGTATTACATGGTGATAGTCAAAATTTTCAAACAGGTTAGAACGAGGTGAAATGTGAAAGTCCAACCCCCCCCCCAAGTCTGAGACCCCACTGGGACTTTCTGTGCGTTGGCACACTTTGGTGGGTACCTAACTGTGTTTTAATACAGTGGGATCAGATTATATCACCGTGCTACAACCCACTGATTCCACTTGATATGAGGGAACACCGATGTGTCATTCTTCCACGTCTGTACACACAGTTCCCCGCCCTCTCTCTCCTCTGGCTGCCTGTGTTCCACTCCACAGGTGTATCAGCACTTGTGACTCTTGATGGACAGTGAGGTGGTTTTCAGCGTCTTATTTTTCTTGCTATTGAAAACAGTGCCACAGTGAATATCTACCTTTAATCCTTGGGTGAGTTTATCTGTAGGAGAAGTTTTAGAAGAAATAGTTAGGTCAAAGGCTAGGTGTTTCTCTTCGGTTAAATATATCACATGTTGAGAGGCAGCACAGGTACAGACAGGTATGGAAGACTATGCGTATATACGTGCTTGGTTTTCAGTAGCATACCTTACAAGCACTTGAGGCTTGAATTTTTATCTGCTAGCACAGATACAAGATCTGAGTTACCACGCAGCTCACCAGTGACGCCGACCATTCCTCCCTGGCGTCCTCAGTGGCACCTCAGGCAAGCCTGTGGGCTCCTGCCCTGCTGGGACTGGAACAGCCACCTTTGTTCCCTGGGGCCTCCCTCTGCTGGAAAGGCCCCTCCCCGTCCTTCACACCCCCACTTGCTCTCCACCTTGGGTCCTCCCGACCATTCTACCTTCGCAAGTCCTTCCCCCCGTTCTTCCCTCCACTCTCTCATAATGCCTTATTTACCTCCATTCTAGCCCTTTTCACACTCGTGGCTGTTTTTACTTTACTGTGTGTCAGTCTGCCCTATTAGGATGTCAGGCCCAGGCAGGCAGGGGCCGTGTCTGTCTTGTACACTGCTCCAAACCCTGGACTTAGAAGAGTGCCTGGCACATAGTAAGTACTCAAACATCTGTTTGTAGAATGAATGGGTAAATCCACTCCTTGCTTAAGGATTGATCCTCCCCTCACTCCAGGCCAAACAGTGGCTTAGAAGAAATTGTAGTCACTTCTAATGAGTGAAGAATTTCCCACCCTGGATAATGAAGGAGGAACAAACCTTAGATCCAGTGTGTGCTCACGGCGAGGTCTGCAGGGCAGCACAGGCCAGGCCAGCGTTGTGTGTGGGCAGCAGTGAGGACGCCTTCCTTCTGTGCTGCCTTCTGCAGTTACAGAGATTAGAGATGGCTTCTCCAAGGCTGACCTTCAGAGAGATGAGCAACATGTGCCTCCTCTCGGAATGTTCTTGCTTTATAGTAATAGCCTTTTGGCCTAATGACCTGTTCTGTTTTTATTTCTTGGAATGAATTAAGGGCATTAAGGGGGAGCTGAATGTACTTATGTAATTTGTACCTTTCTTTACTGGATATATGTGTTATCAGGCCTGGAGGGGAGGAAAGATGTTATGCCAGCTCCCAGCCTGGACCAAGGGCACCCTTGGCAGCCTCCGTTAACCTCTGATACTCTGTGCACCATTTTGGGAATGGCTCTGACTCATGGTGTTTACTTACATCAGTGGCAGAAGTCATTGGAATCCAGAGATCTGGGAACCATTTCCCCCACCTCGGTCATTCCTAGATTCCTGAATGTATTCAGCAAGCATCTTTTGAGGGCCTACTGTGTTCCCAGGACACACATGGGGGACCACGAATGTGTTTTTCAGGACTGGGAGGGGAAGGGAGAGGGGGGATGATTTGTACATCTTTACACTTAGGATTTTCTTGCTCTCAAGTCTCAAATTTGTTGCTTTTACACCTTCAATGGGCAGAAACACACTGCCCCTACCCCTTGTGCAACTGGAATTTTAAAGTCTCCGAGAGGAGCCTGCCTGAGGGCCTGCCCACTCCACTGATGACCAGCAGTTCCCTGAGTGGCCATAGCAGAGCTGCGCTCCTCCCAGAGGCCTCAGAAAAGGAGGGAGAGGTTGGAAATCCCCACCTGCTATTCACTCACTCAGATCTTTGTTGAGCACCTACTATGTGCGGCACTGGGGGGCACTAGAGCCGAGTGGTAAGTGAGACACATGGCAGAGCCTGCAGTCCAGGGCTTCCCCTGTGCCTCCCCGCCTGCGAGACCTCCAGCCTGGCTCCTCCCTGTCCCTTAACCAGTCTCTTACTCCTCCTGTTTTATGTGACTGGAGGTTCCTGTGATCTTATCATCTAGGTCACTAGCTTCCTCTTTAATCTTGTCATTCTATTATACACACCAAACATTAAAATGTTAATTTTGGTAATAAGGTTCTTAAAAATTAAGAAAAAAAATTTACTTACTTCCTAATCACTCCTTTTTCATAGCAGCCTGTTCCTGTTTTACGGGTACAATGACCCTTGACTTTCTTGGAGAATTCTTACCAGCGTTTATTAGAATTTCTCTCTTGTTCCCTGAAATATCTGTGTTTTCCCCAGAGGTCAATTCAAAGTAAAAGTCGTCCTGCTTATCCTGGTCCTACTCTTTCATGGTTTGGGTTTTTATTTCATTATTATTTATTTAATGGTTGAAGATCCTTGGTTATCAGTTCATGTTCATGAAAGAAGAAGAGGGTTGATTAGGAAGCTGATCCGGGTTTCCCCGTTGGCCTCTGCCTTAAGAGGGAGGATGTCTGCGTTTCTGCAGAGGCTGGGCAAGGCCCCAGGTGGGCCTCCCTGAAGGGTGTCTGGGCTCGATGGTCACAAGTGCAGTTTTAAAAATTACTGTGATGATTGCTCCTCAGTCCCCCCTCCCCCAGCTCTGTTCGGCACCCCTGCCTGGGAAGGCTTGTCCCCACCCTGGCCTCTGGGATGGTTTTCTTAGTTTCCTCCCAGCCCAGACCTGTCTGCTTTCCTCTAGCACATCCTCCCTGCTGCTCTGTTGCTGCACTGTTACAAGTTCCTTCTTGTCAACCTAGTGTGCCCTTAGGGGCAGGGAGGGAGAGATGTGTGCACCTCTCTTGAACTGGCTGTTTTAGTGTGATTTGGAGGAGAGAAACAGAGTTGCAGGAAATACACGGGGAACATATTTTCTTGTCTCTTTCTCCTGTTGTGATGGGAAGGGATCAAGAATAACTCAGTATACACTACCTCATCCCAAAAGTTCATTTCAGAGCGGTTGTTTGGGATTCAGATGGCATTTTCCTATCACCAGGTTAGAGTGTAAGAGCCTGTTTCAGCGTGTTTGGCGCGCAGTGTAGCCCACAAGATAGAATAAGGACCGAGTCCATGCGCAGGAAGAGTGTCCGACAGGAGTGCTCTCCCTCACGTGCAGCGTGTGTTCCGAGGTAACGGAACTCATTCAGCATTATCGTCGAGTACTGTAGTTCAGTTTCTTTAGGGAGAAATAGTCAGTCAACTGCTGGGTGCTAGACAGTCTGAAATATACTACAGAAGTGCCAGACTCAGTACCTGTCCTTGGGAAGAGCAGTACGAACTCACTTGTCTGTCACTTCGCACTTTCCCAAAGTTCTTCCACATCCGTTACCACCCCTGAGCCTCTTCATACTCGGGAGGGCAGGAGCACCAGTGATGCCCTTGCCTTACAGAGGCGGACAGGGCCGTCTGGAGGGATAGGGGGCTGGGTTCCCAGAGGTGAAGCTAAGACTTGTTTTCCACCCATCCTCACACTGTCTTCTGAGGAACTTCACCTTCCTGTTGAGACGCACCCAATTAATTATTAAATATACATTTATGTTGTTGGCATTGATAAATGTATCTTAGGAGCATTCAGTACCATTTGGCATTAGAGACCGACTTGTGCCATAGCATGTCTTTTAAGACCCTGAAAGAATGAAGGAAGCAGAACTAGGAAATGTGCCCAACCTGATCTCCCTTTGAAGCAGAGTCTGCAGGTTCTCTTGTTGCCCTCAGAAGCCTCAGGTTCCCCAACTTACATGTTTCTTTACCCAGAGTGTACTGAAACCAGGTTCATTTTTATGGTTAAGGATGTTTGTGTGTGGAAAAAAAAATTCTGAGTAGTATTCCCTGACACGTCAGGGTCTTTGGCCCTTAATAAGACAGCTCTGAGAATCAAGCCCCCTTTCTAGGGAGCAGCCTCCTAGCCAAGCAGGGTTCCCAGAGCTGGGAATGACTCAGGCTGGAGTTGAGGTGTCCTGCTAGGGTTGGGCAGTATGGAGTCAGACAGGCTGGGTTGAGTCACGGCCTCGCATTTGCAAGCTGTGGGGCCCTTGACGAATGGTTTGAATGGTTTGCACCTCGGTTGCCTTCCTGTAAAATGGGCACAGTAATTCACTTTTGCAGGGTTTTTGAGGAACAAAAATAATATGTCTAAAGCTGGTGCTAAGATGTGCCCAGTATGTGGAAGCTGCTTAGATGTTGGTTCATGCCTACCCTGGGCTCCAGGTGGAGCAACAGAACCACACCTGGTTGAAGCAGGCTTGCTTTACTTGACACAGACATGGCTGACTTCAGCCCAGGGAGCCTTCTTTGGGGCCGTCTTTCAGTCATTAGATAGTTACTGAACACCTGAGTGGTGCCATTAGGCAGCTCTTCTAGTTCCTTCCTTGGTGGCCTTGGTTTCACTATGGGATTGAGAGTGCTCCTGGGGTGCGACCTGGTCTGCAGCTGGTCCCCCCTCAGGAGGGGGGCATACTAAAGTGAACCTGCACACACTAGAACAGAGCGCCAGTGTGTGGCTGGACATTCGGGGGCTTTGTTCAGAAATCTTATTTTTCTCTTTGTGTGTAGGCTGTGCCCTGTGCCCTCTCCTCTTACCTTAGACTTATTTGTCTGCAGCTCCAAGCCCCCTATTCACACATGTCCACCCCTATTCCCACCCCACTTCGCACTTTAAGGAGGGAATTAAGTGATGACTGGAAATAAGCTTTGAGGGAAGAGCATGCATTGTGTTGTCTTTGACAGATGGAACTATGGATAATCTTTCTTCCGGTTCTTCCTTTCTCTCCCAAACTCTCTTCTCTGAGTTCTCTATGGAAAACATGGGTTATTTTTGTTTTTTTAAGTTACAAATACATTAAAAGAAAAAACGTCACAAGTTGATAGGTACATTAAGACCCCATAGCATTGAGTATCACAGTTTCTCTTGTCTTATATAAATTTGTAGAGCAGATATCCTGTGATTTTATTTAGATTGTCATCAAGCATTTACTACCAATTTCACTTTAATTACAGTACTAAAAGGGCAAAGAGTATTCTGTTTGTGTTTGACAAATTTAACATTTGAGTATCTCCTGATTTTCCCATTATTTCTAGTCTAGTTTAGTTTTTCATTTTTACTTAAAAGAAATTGAGGTCTAGCCTACAAGCTGTTTGTATTCCCAGCACTAGTTCAGTTCTTGAAATTTAGATCTTTGTTGAATGCATGAATGAGGCTCCCCAGGAGCAGCTGAGGATGACAGGTCTTCCCTTCTTTCCAGTTTTAAGTTGACACAAGACCAGTGTGTCATTAAGCCACAAGATGCTTTCTGTGCTCTTTTCTTCCAGTCCCCTCCTGACCGTCTCTGAGCTTGGCTATCGCTGGTATGACTCAAGAGGTCATGTGGACCCAGGGATAGTGGTTGATCGTGATGCCAGTCAAATCCTGGCCATAAAAGAATGGATCTAACTGTTCATCATGGAGAACATTTCTTGAGTGAGCCCTGAAAGCTGAGAGCTGATTCTGTTACTTTTATAAAATCACCAATCATGGATTTCCAGGGACAGATGAGATTTTCTTGGCCTCTGTTAACCCATCTTGTCAACCCCTCTTGCCCCTCCCCTCTTCCCCTGCTTACAGATAGGAAGCCCTTCTCCTGTGTACCTAAGCAGAGCCTATTTGCCTGTAAGTCCCTTTCTAGCTTTTCCCACATCCTGTGGAGGAAAAGACCCGACTTTGCTTTCTTGATATTTTCATAGCATTTTATTCATAATACCTATAAACGACTAATTATATGTAATGTACTATAATAGGAAGAACTTGAATTTTAGAAGCACAGAACCTGGTTTTGAACCTTGATTTCACCATTTGCCACCATTTATAATTTTGAGCAAGTTACTTGACCTGTAAGTCTCCCAAGGCATTAGAAATAAAAGCAAAAAAAAAAAAAAAAAGATGGAACCCACTTACAAGCCTTTGTTCAGCAAAGGAAACCATAAACAAAACAAAAAGACAACCTACAGACTGGGAGAAAATATTTGCAAATGATGCAACCAGCAAGGGCTTAATTTCCAAAATATACAAACAGCTCATACAACTCAACAACAAAAAACCAAACAACCCAATAGAAAAATCGGCAGAAGATCTACATAGACATTTCTCCAAAGAAGGCATACAGATGGCCAACAGGCACATGGAAAGATGCTCAAGGTCAGTAATTATTAGAGAAATGCAAATCAAAACTACAATGAGGTACCAGTCAGAATGGCCATCCTTAAAAAGTGTACAAATAACAAATGCTGGAGAGGGTGTGGAGAAAAGGGAGCCCTCCTACACTGTTGATGGGGATGTAAGTTGGTGCAGCCACTATGGAAAACTGTATGGAGATTCCTCAAAAAAACTAAAAACAGAACTACTATATGATCCAGCAATCCCACTCCTAGGCATATATCCAGACAAAACTATAATTCAAAAGATACATGCAGGGACTTCCCTGGTGGTCCAGTGGGTAAGACTCCATGCTCCCAATACAGGGGACCCAGGTTCGATCCCTGGTCGGGGAACTAGATCCCGTATGCCACAACAAAGGATCCCGCATGCCGCAACTAAGACCCGGCGCAGCCAAAATAAATAAATATTTTTAAAAAACAAAAACAAGAAAACAAAAGGTACACGTACCCCTTAGTTCATAGCAGCACTATTCACAATAGCCAAGACATGGAAACAACCTACATGTCCATTGATAGATGAATGGATAAAGAAGATGTGGTATATATATTCAATGGAATATTACTCAGCCATAAAAAAGAATGAAATGCCATTTGCAGCAACATGGATGGACATAGAGATTATCATACTAAATGAAGTAAGTCAGGAAGAGAAAGACAAACACCATATGATATCACTTATATGTGGAATCTAAAATATGACACAAATGAGGGACTTCCTTGGTGGTCCAGTGGTAAAGAATCCTCCTTCCAATGTGGGGGACGCAGGTTCAATACCTGATTGGGGAACTAAGATCCCACATGCTGCGGGCAACTAAGCCCGCGTGCCACAACTACTGAGCTTGCACACCTCAACTAGACAGCCCGTGTGCTGCAAACTACAGAGCCCACGCGCTCTGGAGCCTGTGCGCCATAACTAGAGAGAAGCCCATGTGCTGCAATGAAGAGCCTGTGCGTCACAACGAAAAATCCCGCATGCCGCAACTAAGACCCAATGCAGCCCAATAAATAAATAATAAATAAATAAAATATTTTAAAAAATAAATTTTAAAAAAAATGACACAAATGAACCTATCTATGAAACAGAAACAGACTCACAGACATAAAGAACAGGCTTGTGGTTGCCGGGGGGAGGAGGGATGGGAGAGGGATGGATTAGGAGTTTGGGATTAGCACATGCAAACTGTTATATATAGAATGGATAAACAACAAGGTCCTACTGTATAGCACAGGGAACTATATTCAATATCCTGTGATAAACCATAATGGAAAAGCATATAAAAAAGAATGTATATATATGCATAACTGAATTACTTTGCTGTACAGTAGAAATTAACACAACATTGTAAATCAACTGTACTTCAATAAAAAAAATTTTTTAAAGTTACTTGACCTTTAGTTTCACATCTGCAAAAAAGAAAATAAAAATGCCTACCTCGTGGGACTCTTATGAAAAAATAAATGAGATTGTAGAATATAGCTAGAACTGTGCTTAGGGACTTCCTGGTGGTTCAGTGGGTAAGACTCCGTGCTCCCAATGCAGGGGGCCTGGGTTTGATCCCTGGTCGGGGAACTAGATCCTGCATGCATGCCACAACTAAGACCTGGCGCAGCCTAAATAAAAAAATAAATAGTAAAAACAAAAACAAAAAACACACAAAAAAACAAAAAACAAAACAAAACAAAAAAACACTGTGCTTAGAAGGAAATTTATCGCTTTAAATGCATACATTAGAAAAGAAAGGCTGAAAATTAATGAATTAAGCTTTAATTTCCAGAAGTTAGGAAAAGAACAACTTGAACCCAAAGATGGTAGAAGAAAGGAAATAATAAAGGGAAAAAATCAAGGGAAAAGAAGACAAATATTCAATAGACAGCTGAAAGAAGGCTAAAAGTTGATTCTTTGGGGAATTCCCTGGCAGTCCAGTGGTTACGACTTGGTCCTCTCACTGCCAGGGGCCCGGGTTCAATCCCTGATCAGGGAACTAAGATCCCACCAAGCCACCCGGCGCGGCCGGAAAAAAAAAAAAGGTTGATTCTTTGAAAAAAAGAACCAAAATCAATAAACCTTTGATGAGACTGATGAAGAGAAAAGGCACAAAAACCTAATGTCAAGAATGAAAAGGGGAACATTACTACAGGTCTTTCAGTCTTTAAAATGATCATAAGAGGATAATATGAACAGCCTTTTGCTAATATATTTGAAAAAATGAACTGGATTCTCTAGAAAACCACAACTTTACAAAATCATCACAAAGAAATAGAAAATATGTGACTAGTCTTCTACTTTTTAACTAGAATCTGTCATTAGAACTGCTTAAAGAAAACTCCAGGCCCAGATTATTTCACTGACAAATTCTGCCAAACATTTAAGGAAAAATAAAGCCAATCTTACACAAACATCCATATGTGATAAAAGCTCATAGTAGAATTGTAGTAGAAGGAATCTTTCTTAACCTGAAAAGTGATATTTAAAAAAAAATCCTATAGCAAACATTATACTTAATGGTGAACTGTTGAATACTTCATCTCTGAGACCAGAAAGGATCTCTACATTTTATTGGAAGTCCTCTCCAGTGCAAAAAAGCAAGGAAAAGAAATAAAAGCCCTAAGAATTGCAAAGGAAGAAATAAAACTGTCATTATTTGAATATGATATGAATGTGTGTATAGGTCATCCAAATGAATTTATAGATAATTAGAAATAATTACAAAAAAAGGAAATAAATAGTGCAAAGTTGGTGGATACATGATAAGTATACAAAAATCAGTTGCTTTATATGTTAGCAATAAACAAAGTGAAAAAAACTTTAAAATACTATTTATAATATTAATGTCATATTAAATGCTGAGTAGTACACTGACCAAAGGTGTGCGTGAACTCTATAAAAAGAGTACAGATCAATATTGAGAGAAATTAAAGAAGGCCTGAATAAATGAAATACATTCCACAGATTAGGAGACTCAGTACTGTAAAGTTGTCCATTAACTCAGAGTGGTCTGAGGATTCAACGAGATCCTGATCAAAATCCCAGCAGAGTTAGTTGGTTGGTTGGTTGGTTGGAACTGAACAAGGAGACTTTAAGGTGTATATGGAAATGCAGAGGGCCGTGGGACTTCCCTGGTGGTCCAGTGGTTAAGACTCCATGCTCCCAACGCAGGGGGCCTGGGTTCGATCCCTGGTCAGGGAACTAGAGACCTCATGCCGCAGCTACAAGATTCCCCCATGCCGCAACTAAAGATCCCGCATGCTGTAACTAAAAGATCCCCCATGCCGCAACTTAGACCCAGTGCAGCTAAATAAATACATACGTACATACGTCCAAGCATAGCCAAGCCGCTCTTGAAGAATAAAGTCGGAGGACTTCTTCTGCTAGATGCCAAGAATTCTTATAAGATTGTGGTAATTAAGACAATGTGGTATTGTCACAAGAACAGACAGAATACAGAATAGGGAGCCTACATAAAGATCCACACATCTGTGGACAATGGTGGCACTGCAGAATACGGAAGTAAAGAAGCTCTTTTTAACAAATCATGCTGGAACAGTTGGGTATCCATATGGAAAAAAATGAAACTTGACTTGTATATCATATCACATACAAAAATAATTTCTGGGTATGAAAAGTAAAAACCAACCAAAACAAAACCATTTAAAAGATAATAAAAGTAAGTGAATATCTTTATGACCTCAGCATAAGAAAAGACTTCTTTTTTTTTTTAGACACCAATTGTACTTGAACATTTGTTATTTTATTTATTTTATTTATTTTATTTTTATTTTTATTTTTTTTAAGTTTCATTCATGTTGTAACATGAATGAGTTCTTGCTTCCTTAGTAAGGAAACATACCACCACCACCTGGAAGCCAAATATGGTAGTGGTTTTACAACTATCCTTTCAATCTGGAATGAGTCAGTATTGCACCAGGCAGCTGGGGAGGGGGTGGCCGGCGGTGTTGATTTCATTCCCTTTACTATCTGAATGTCTTTTAGAGAGAAAGAGACTGAATAACATTTGTGGACCAGGAAGTTTTTTTGTTTTTGGTTTTTTTTAATTAATTAATTTATTTATTTATTTATTTTTGGCTGTGTTGGGTCTTCGTTTCTGTGCGAGGGCTTTCTCCAGTTGCGGCGAGCGGGGGCCACTCTTCATCGCGGTGCGCGGGCCTCTTACTGTTGCGGCCTCTCCTGTTGCGGAGCACAGGCTCCAGACGCGCAGGCTCAGTAGTTGTGGCTCACGGGCTTAGTTGCTCCGTGGCATGTGGGATCTTCCCAGACCAGGGCTTGAACCCGTGTCCCCTGCATTGGCAGGCAGATTCTTAACCACTGCGCCACCAGGGAAGCCCTATTTATTTTATTTTTTAAATTTATTTATTTATTTTTGGCTGTGTTGGGTCTTCGTTCCTGTGTGAGGGCTTTCTCTAGTTGTGGCAAGCGGGGGCCACTCTTCATCGCGGTGCGCGGGCCTCTCACTATCGCGGCCTCTCTTGTTGCGGAGCACAGGCTCCAGACACGCAGGCTCAGTAGTTGTGGCTCACGGGCGTAGTTGCTCCGCGGCATGTGGGATCTTCCCATACCAGGGCTCGAACCCGTGTCCCCGGCATTGGCAGGCAGATTCTCAACCACTGCGCCACCAGGGAAGCCCAAGAAAAGACTTCCTAAACAGAACATAAAAAGCACTAACTATAATAGAATACATTTGATAAGTTAGACTATATTAAAATTAAGAATATTTATGCAACAGATGGCACCATTAAGCAATGAAAAGGTAGGACATAGGGCAACGCATATAATTTATACAAGACATTAGTGAGGGAAATCAGATTAAAATCAGTGTTACAACTCACATGCATCTGAAGGCTAAGATCAGCAGACTGTCCGTGAGGATTGGACTTTAGTAGTAACTCATAAAGAAACAGCAGCAAGTGTTTTGTTTTTCACATTTTATGTTCTAGAAGATTTGAGCTCAGCACTGAGGTAGTTACTGTCAGTGGTTAAGAGCATGGCTGGTGTGAACCTGCCTTTATTCAGATCTCAACTCCACCACTTGGGCAAGCTCCTTACCCTTTCTGTGACTCAGTATCCCTTTAACAAGGAGCATGATTCTAACACTTCCCTCAGAGGGTTGTCATTAGGATTAAATGAAGGCCCCAGGACCCCAGGTCACAGCCCATGGCAGGGCCTCCCTCAATGGAAGCTCATCCTAGGTCAGCACCCTTGCAGATTGCCAGCACATGCAAGGCACTTAGTGCAGTGTCTGGCTCATGAGAATGTCTTCCCAGGCATTAGGTGATGACTGGCCTCCCCATTGCTGAGTGAAGGAGGGCTGGTGATAGTGTCAGGGTGGTAGGGGAAGCCTCGTACAAGTGCTTATCCCAGTAGCAACAGTCATGGGAAAACAAAAAGCAAATCCAGCCCCAGTCACTGGCATTTCTCACTACCTTTTGGTGGTTTGCTGGGTGGTGATTTTAAGAGCAATGGCTACCACTTCTAGGGTGTCAGATGTATGCCACATGACTTTGATTCCCTGTCTCTAATCCTCCTTCAGTCCTGTGAGGAAAATATTCTCATTCTTATTTTATTGAGGGGCTGACTCTTGGAAGAGGTGCCGCTGCTTCCCACATATGGGTGACATTTGAAGTCATAGGAAGGGATGAAACATTGCTGGGAGGTACAGGGAGAGCCTCAAGAATGGACCATGGGGCGTGCCAGTGATGGGGAGAAGAAGAGGGGGTTATCAGAGAGGGAGGAGAGAGCCAGGAGAGACCAGGATCACTGAGGTTGGTACAGGGTGCTTTGGGAGGGGTGGACGGTTGGGCAGGACCCCTACTGCAGGGCAGGAAAGGGGGACCTGGGGAGATGCTGGTTGAGAATTCCGTTTGGGTGACTGCGGCGGCCTGACCTCAAGCCCCGCAGAAGTTGGTGTTGCTCTGTGAATGTCAGAGATGAGTTTTCAGGTCAACTGGTGCTTTAATACCAGTTGGGTTTTCCTCTGTGGTACAGACCCTGGTCCCCCAGGCCCCTCTTTTTTTCCTGTCTGCCTTACGACTGTCATGTGGAGCTGAAGGAAAGAGTGAGGACACTTGGAGCCAAGGGTGTTGGCCCAGGGCGAGGCTCCCACTGAGGGAGGCCCTGCCATGGGCTGCAACCTGGGATCCTGGGGCCTTCATGCACCATTTTGTCTAACCCTCGCTCAAACCTGGTGGAACACAGCTCAGGAAGCTGGGGCTCAGAGAACAGAATGGCTTTCCCACGGTCACCTAGCTCATCAGTGGTAGAGCTCGTGAATCTGAGCTTTCCTGATTGCCACCATCCTAGGCTTTCATCTACATTATCTCACTAACTCTTTGGGCAGGAGATCTTCAGTTCTTCCTCTTACTTTCTATGTCTACTTGGGGTTTTTTTTATGCCTTGCCTCGGTTTCCTCTCTAGGACTTTGAATGTCTTTGCTGACTTCTGACCTCTTAGAGGAGACTGAACAGATCTGCTTTGAGGGTTCAGAAGGGAAGTGTCATCAATTCTGAATTATTACAAGTCAGAAGTGAAGTGGTGGCACAGAGCTTCCAAAAGTCATTTATTAATATAAATGGAAGGCCTTGCACAATTTTACAGAAAGAGATTGGCCTTCCTGATTTTGTTTTACTTAGATTATGGCATTTACTTAATGACATTCATATATAAGCTTGGAGAATGTGTAAGTGGGGAGATGGGGAACAAGAGCTGAGAATCTGTGCGGGGGAGCTGGTTCTGCATTAGAAGCAACTCTAAACAACACACACGCAGATAGGTGAGCTGACTGCAGTCATTGCACATTGGGCTGTGGCTACACCGGGTGCCGGTGGAGTCAGCTTGGCCTTGATCTTGGGAATGTCGCAGTCACTGAGCACAGTGCTTTGGTGAGAAACAGGTCCCTGCACTGACAGGGAAAATTACCAAGTTGCCACTGTGTGACTTGGGCAAAGAAAGCTGGACTTTCCTTGTTTCCACTGGTCAGGTATGCCCATGCCTCATCTCCAGTGCCCTCTGCAGCTCTGGTGTTTCTTGGTTTTGTTACTGGGCAGGGCATCCGTGCTCAGTGATTCAGTCTCTTGCTCCTAGAAGTCTGTGTCTTTTCGTGCTGAGCCTGGTGGCAACCTCTTCTTGGCTCCTGGCACTTAGTAGGCTCTTAATAAATCTTGTGCAAAACTCATCTTCTGTTAGTGTCTAAACCAGGGCTGAACCCAGGCAGAAAATGAATTCCTGAAAATGAGCTTTTCAGGTGTCAAGCTGCTTCTCTGCCCAGAGCAGGCGCCCGATCTCCCTGCACCTGTTCCCTGCAGCTGCTCCCCGGAGCTGGCCAGGCAGCCCAGCCAGTGGCTTGATTTGGCCACTTTGAGACTCGCCTGAGCCGAAAGCCCATATTCCCTGAGGAGCCTGGAGCAGAGACCAGCTGCTCTGGGTAGAAAACTTTCAGCTGTTGCAATCATGGACTGGGGTGCTTCTAGGAGGGCCCTGGCTAAGAGCATCGGATTCCACAGGAAGGGAATGCTGTGAAACGTAGCACCAGGGCCCAGGCCAGAGAAGCCTGTCCGGCCTTTGTTATATCCCAGGGATGAAAAGGACACGCTGCCTCTGTGATTATGGAGCAGAGATCCTGCCAGCATGCTGTCTGGAAGAGTGCGTGTGTGGCACCCATGCGACTCTGCCTGGTTATAGAGTGCGTGCATTTGGAGTACTTGGCTTCGAGGTACCATAATTTGCTCTTTACTTCAAATTTATTGTCCGTACAGGGCTGTGTTCAAGTTTGGAAGCTGTGAAATACATCAGATTAAACCTTTTAATTAGCAATTAGATCTTAGGTTATAAGATACCTGATTTATTTAAATTTGAGATCATTTTTAGAAAACATCTTGGTATGATAGAGAGAACATTACCTTAACAAACAGGCACAGTTGGTGTCCTGCTGGTCTCCACCACTCATTGCTTGGGTGACCATGGACAAGTTACTTAGCCTCCCTTAGCATCAGTTTTCTGAGCTGTAAAGTAGAGATAAAAGTAATGATAGTGATAATAATTACTATCTAATAATAATTACATTATCATTTACTACATAGCAGTTAACTGGAGACCACGTACTGTTCACCCCTGTATGTCCTGCCGCATTTGACCCTCACAGTAGTTCCTTGCAGTATTGTCTCTCTTTTACAGATAAGGCCACTGAGGTACAGAGAGCTTAGGTACCTTGCCCACTGTTGCCGAGCTAGTGAGTAATGGGTCTGGGATTAGAGCCCAGGCAGCTGGTATTCCTTACTCTGCTTCTAGACTGTCTCACAGGGAATCACGAGGATTAAGTACGATAACATGTGGGAAAGTACCTAGAACAAAGCAAAGTCTTGTACCTTGTAAGTGTAACAATGTAGATCACTCTGCGTACCCTGCCCTACCTTCTCCCTCCTGTGGCTAAGCTGAGGCTTTGGACTCCTGACTGCAGCAGTTAGGAAAGTTTCAGATCTCTGGCTGTGTGGTCTGAATGCAGGGTGATATATAAGGGAGGGTGGAATCACTTTTTCACCAAGAAGTCAGGGAATCTCATCTGGTTGTGGACGGGTCATTCCATCAACGTGACTTGTGCTTGTGAATATAGCGGGGGGTCCTTCAGCTTCTTCTCTCTGGCAAGGGAAATAATCACCCTGTTACCCTTGCTTGGATTTAGAACTTTACTCTTTCTAACTGACCCTCACACAGACTGTGTCAGAATAAATTGGTCTGAATCGGGGCATCAGTGGCTGAAATGAGCCAGTCATGGAAAGGGGGAGACAGCGCCCAACACAAGCAAAGCCTGGTGGAAACTCTGTGGAGGGTGGAGTCAGGTGTCGAAGGTGGGTTATTTCCACTCGCATTTTACCCCAGGTCCTAGTCCTGTCGGATGGGTAGGACAGGCTGGAACAGAGTGGGCCCAGAGATGCAGGGACTCTGCTTTGGCGTGTTCTCCTCACATGTTCTCTGTCCCCTTCTCCAAGGGATGAGGCCGATTAAGGTTATCAATCTGTTGATTTAAGTACACGGACTGTTTGCAGAAAGCTCTTTGAGCTCCTCAATTAAGATGTTGAAAGGTTTACTTGTTACTGTGAAATACACACACACATGCATATAACACACACGTGTATGTCAGTGCCAAGTTTAGAGTTTATTGACTTTCTCCCACCAGAAGGAGACATTTTAGACTGCTCTGTACTGAAGGCAGTAATGGAAATGGAAGTTGTGAAATGGAGATGGCTTGCTTTTTTACCTTGGGAATTTAAAACCACAATGATATGTTTTTCTTTTATAGGTTTGTCTACGGATTTTGAGCATCTGAAGCTGACCTCTGAATTTAAGCATTCCCTGCTGCTCCCTCACCCTTTGAAGAGATGTCTGTCACTTATGATGATTCCGTTGGAGTTGAAGTGTCCAGCGACAGCTTCTGGGAGGTAATGCCCACGATTTCTTCTGGATGAATGCAGAGACCAAGCCAATCGTGCCTGACACCCCCTCCCTCTTTTTTGGCTGGGATTTGGGGGATGAGATGAACATACCCCAAAACCAGCCAGGCATTTGTGGTCAGATCTAGGTGGCAGCAGGTATGGCTTAGCTCTCAGTGAAGGTGGTAAAATTAACTTGTTAGGAGAGTTGGATTAATGAGAGAGGTTAGAGGTGTTAATTAAGGTCTTGTCAATTTGTCCATTCTCAGAGCTTCCTTTCCACGTTTAGCCTTGATATGACTTGACGTGACGTACACTAATTACCGGGCTTGGCCTGAGAAGCGGCATTACTTTTGAGTTTTGTATAGAAAAGTGGACGGCGGTGATGTGACATCATGTTGGACAGTACAGGCAAGTGGCCAGAGGGCTGAATACACTACCCTTGAGCTTGCTGGAGCATCTTCTTGTCAGTCTGTGCCCATGAGGAATTCCTTTCCTAATCAGATTATTTTGTGGTGTGTGTGTGTTTTTTTTTTGGAGGTTACTCTTCCTGAACCCCACTTACTTCCTGCCTACTGGTTAAAGCAAAGTCCCTGTTTGATAAAATTTTGTTCATATGGCAAAACCCCTGGAACCTTCCCAGCACCTGTGGGCTTAGTGGAAAGAACACTGGCTCTGCGGTTGGAAAGATCTGGGTTCTGATCCCAGCTGTGCCATTACTAGATGTCTGTGTGACCTTGGGCAAGTTGCTTGACTAATCTGAGCTTCAGGGTTTTCATCTCTAAGAGGGAAAATGATACTGGTCTTCGAGGGAGGTTGCCAGGATGAAATAAGAATGGAGACATCGGCGCCATGTGGGTGCTTTCCTGACACAAAAGGCTCAAGTGCTGCAAAAGATGAGGGTGAGGCCCTGGGGTTTGCTGGAAACTAAAATACATTAGTTTTATGAACTTAGATTAATTAGGTGTATAATTTTGTCTGACATCAAATACCATCTGATATTGTAAATTTATTTATTTTATTTATTTTTGGCTGCTTTGGGTCTTCACTGGTGCGCGCGGGCTTTCTCTAGTTGCGGTGAGAGGGGGCTACTCTTCGTTGCGGTGTGCGGGCTTCTCATTGCGGTGGCTTCTCTTGTTGCGGAGCACGGGCTCTAGGTGCACAGGCTTCAGTAGCTGTGGCTCGCGGGCTCTAGAGCGCAGGCTCAGTAGTTGTGGCGCACGGGCTTAGTTGCCCTGTGGCATGTGAGATCTTCCCGGACCAGGGCTCGAACACGTGTCCCCTGCATTGGCAGGCGGATTCTTAACCACTGCGCCACCAGGGAAGCCACCCATCTGATATTATAGTCTAACAGAGACAAGTGATCACAGGAGCCCAAGTTTTAGAAAGATGGACTCAAAATTCTCTCAACACTTTTCTTCTTTGGGTATTGGGGGAAATGTCACTATTGACTTTTAGCTGAATACTTCGTTTTATTAAAAGTGTGTGTTTATTGAGCACCTCCTGTGTGCTAGGCCCTGTGAGTTCCAGGGGGAAATGTGACAGCCTGAGTCCCTACCCCATGGCTGGTAGCAGCCTTCCTGGTGGGTGTCCAGGCTGGAGCTCAAATTTCAGTAGCCAGAGAGGCACATGTGGCCCGGGAAACATTTCACCGAAGGCAGCAAGAGTGACGGGGCAGCAACGGAGTCGCGGGCGCATCCCAGCCACTCAGCAGCAGCAGCTCCCTGGCATAGTCAGGTGCATTCTCACAGCGTGAGGGAAGGTCGGTGGTAAAACTAGATAAAAATGGATCAGAACAGGCAGTTCCAAGATGCAGTGTGGAGGTGCCTCTGGGACATCGCTGGGATTCAGGACTGCCCCTCTGGTCCCATATGCAGTCCTGGGTTCACAGGCAGGCAAGCTCTGCCTGCTGTCCTCTGGGGAGGCTGTGGCCTCGCCAGCATTGCAGAAGCACTTGGGGAGCTGGCGCTGGCTGCAGAGACTTCCTGTGAGCTCCTGTGAAGCTGGCCTTCAGAAATGCAGGTTCCTGTTCTTCTCAACACTGATCTGAAACTATAGACAGAATCCTTTACAGTCGTGGGGAAACTTTCTGTTTGGTAACTGTCGTGACGTTGCCATCAGCGCCTGCCTTGAGCGAGGTGGTAGTATGGAGAGGCTAGAGCACACGAACGGCCTTGTGAGGGATAGACCAGGAGAGGCAACAAGGACAGGTTCAGACACAGGCTTTGGAGCCAGTGGCCTGGGTTTGACTCCCTGCCTTGTCACTTAACTGTGTGTGTGTGGCTTTAGGCAAGTATTTTTTTCTTTTTCTCACTTTCCCAATCTGTAAAATGGGGATACTAACAGTACCCACATCCTAGGATTGTGAGAGTTAAGGGAACAAAGGCATGTAAAGTGGTGTCGGGCCTCAAGACAGGTGCTGGCTGGGAGCTCTGTCCCTCTGCTCTGGGGGATGGGGGGCCATCAGCACACACACAACATATAATCTGTTCCTCTGGGGTGTGTTGGTCAGCATTGCCGTAATTACCCAGATGCCAGAAGCTGCTGTGGAAAAATTAAGTAGCTAAATATAGTGCTATTACAGAAGTCTTCAGCTGGTGGTTAAAAAAGAAAAAAGTAGGTGAAAGTTGCCAGTGTGTATTGTCAACATATGTTAAGTCAAGTAGCTTGAACAAGTCCTGTCATTGATGTAAACCCTTAGGCACCCTGTTAAATTCTTAACTGCGATGTCGGTAGACAAGAACATCTCTTGTATGAAGAATCCTAAGGATTCTTCAGGCTCTGCTCATCTTGTGATGCTGTCCCTGAAATTACTCTTCATCTCATATAAATCAGCAGTGCCGCCCTCCTCCTCCTCCTCTGATGGATGTGCCCTGGATTGCTCAGGCTGAACTGGCCCTGCTCGTCTCTGAGCAACTTAGGCGCACGTTGCCAGGTGCACATCTCCAAGCTGCCAGCAGGTTCCCTCTTTCCCATGGAAGGCCACTTCTCACTGGTGTGACCCACAGAGCTGTACAATCTAAAGAAAGCCTTGCGGTCTCGAGGTGGAAAAGTCTTTTGTGCTTAATTTTACTCCTTCCCACCAAAAGGTGCTAACTGAAGTGGGTCATTCCAGAACCATCTTTTGCATGCTGGCTGTGTGCCTGCACGGGAGGGACATGGCCCTGCCCTCCAGGAGCCTTTGGCTGTGACATTTGGAGGTAAGCTCCCTGAGGGAGGAGACAGATCATTGTTTGAGGTGCTACAGAATTTGCTGGGGTGCAACGGGGAGGTAGGGCTCCCCCTAGGGTGGGGGGCAGGAAAGGTAGCATGGAAGATGGGCAGGATCGGTACTTACTAAGCACTCAGATGTTTGCTAGATGAATGAGTGAACAAGTAGTGATCTTGGGAGGAGAGATTACCCACAGGGACATAATATCAGCCAGAAGTATTTAGTGGGCATTTGGAGGGGACACTTTCTGTATCCCCAACACCATAGTAAACGATTCAGAAGAGAAGAGGGTTGGATATCTGATTCCCACAGTGAAGGTGTTGGGAGGAGAAAGGATGGTGGCCTCCATGGAGAGTGAGGGCAGTGAGGCCAAGCCACAGCTCTGCTTCTCAGGGTCATGGTATTCAGAGGAGAGGGGTCTGCTGCTGGCATCACCAGAGAAGATGTGTGGGGTGGGTGGGACTGGGCTATGAGTTGGGAGCAGGGACAGCATTCTAGTCTGGAGCAACGTCTGGAGGTTGGAATGAGCATGGCCTTGCAGAGGACTGAGGATCTTGACCTCTTTGGAGCCAAGGGTCTGTTTTGGAGGTGAGAAGTCATGTGGGATTAGGTAGGTCGAGGCCTAGTGGAGGTGGTTCCCCAAGAGGATGACTCCTTTAGCCACCAGTTACCTGAAGTTGGAGGCTGGCACATCCTGCCCACAGGCTCCCCAGTGGGGCGTGGGTGGCTCGGTCGCTTCTGGCAAGTCCTGGCTCGTGCGGGGAGCCTGCAGGTGTCCCCCACGTCCTTCAGTTCCAGGCCCTCCTTCTGGGTCTCCTCTTTGGCTCTGGGGGCTGGGGTACAGAGAGAGCCTAGGCTGCAGACCATGGTGCTTTTCAAGTGTTACCAGTGCTTCCTAGGGAGCCTGGCCCCCCTCTGCCCTTCGTAGGCTCTGGGAACACGACAACGGGTTTGGCCCCAGCAGGCCTGAGGGCTGCTGCCTGAATCTCTGAGGGCTCCTGGGGCCAGGCTGGGAGGGCAAACTGCTGATTTCAGGAACTGGGCCTTGCATCTGCCTCATCCCTGAGGCAGGAGCTCTGTTCAACTGTCAGCGGTACGTGCAATTAGAGCTCAGATCTCCCCGGCTGAAGCCAGGCTGGGGCTGGCCTGTACTGCACTCTCTGTGGGCACAAGGAGCCTTTGAGGAGAAGGATATTTTGGAGATGAAGAGGACATAAATATCTTGCTGTAAAATGTTCTGGGAATGTTAGCCCTAATGAGTTGGCACGTGACTAGTATTTGCCGTCTCCTTCAGAGAAGGCTCTCGCTGCAGGGTCCTCTCAGACTCGAGCACTGTGGACACAGCACATCACATGAGAACATCTCCATGTGCATCAGTGTTTCGTCTGGAAAGCCATCAGTGTGGAATGGTGTGTACTTTTCCCATCCTTTTAGACCAATTTTGTAGGTAACATATTTAGAAGATGCTGCTGCCCCCTATTCATGGATTCCATAAAGCCTTATTTGGCACCTGCCACGATCCAGGCCCTGGGCTGAGTCCTGGGGTCCCAAAATGAGGGCACAGTCTTGGGACCCCAGAGCCAACATTTTTAGTGGCGGGCAGTCATGGGCGGTTGGGTGGGTGCCGTGAGTGGAAGCACGAGGTGTATGAAAGTAACTCACCTTGCCTCTCAGCAGCAGTGGTCCATCCCATGTGTTCTCCAGCCACCTCCCACATACACAGATCTGGATGGACTTCTCTGCATGGCAGCCTTACTGTGGGTGTGTCAGCCTTATCACTATTCCACAGCACTTGAACACAGCTCCCAGCAGGCTGGTGGCTTACCTTTATTTCACTAAAGTTTCTAAATAGAACCGTTAATTCATTCTTTCAAGCAAACTAGTATTTGCTGAACCATGACCAAGCATTAGGGCACTAGCCTCCCCTGTGCCATGTTCCATCTGTTCTCTACCCTGCAACCAGGGTAGCCCATCCAGAAAAGCAAACCTGTGCAACTCCCTGCCCCGGGTAGGAAGCTTCACTTTTCTGCATCACCTTCAAAGTAAAGCCGCACTCTTTAGCATGCCTAAGACTTGAGCATGTGCTGGCAGCTGCTGGACACCTGGCCCTTCCTAAGGAGCTCTGCCCTGGGCTCCAGCCAAGCAGAGCCCCACCAGGCTCCCATCCACCAAAAGCTGTCTCCCTGCCTGGGAGGGTGGGGGCTGAGGGCAGTGGTCTTTTCTCCAGCCTGACCTCCATTTCTTTCCCGGGGAGCCCCTCCTCCGGGCAACCTTCCCTGGTCCTCCCTGGCAGGACTAGGCAGCCTTCGCGCGTGCCTGCCTAGCATGCTGTACCGTTTGCTTCTCCCTCTAGGCTGTGAACTCCCTAGGGGCAAAGACGTGATTCTTTCCTGGGAATCTGATACTTAGCACAGTGCTTGACACACTAAATGATTGTTGATTGAACGTACAGGTGAATCAGAGAAAGGATAAGGTTTAATGCTGGGTAATAAGATATGCCCTGCTCATAAGAAGCTTACAAACAAATATTTGGAATTAAAATACGTATGCAAATAGCCATAATACTGAACAGAAATCATTATTTCAGTAAACACCTACAGAGCACCCACTATGTGCCAGATCCTATTCTAGGCCTTGAGGGTGCAGCATGAATAAACAGACAAAAGTGACTTTTACATCTGGCAAATGCTGTGAGGCTGTGGAAGAGGGCCCTCCCTCCTGAGCGGGGGGACTGCGCCATGTCAGGCGTGGCTCCAGGAGAGCAGTGACTTTTGCCGCCCCTTGTACCCCATGCATGGGTGTGTACGTGCTGCCAAGTCATGGAGCTGGGTGCCCATAAGCTCTCTGCGAGGGTCTGTGTACTCTCTGTGGGAATGTTAACCCACAACAAGAAGTTTAGCAATGAAAACCGGTGATAGCGGCTAGCATTTATTGCACACTTGCTCTGTGCCAGGCACCTACGCTGCTTCACATGGGTGCTCTCAGTCCTCTTCACTGCCTCTGCGATTGTGAGCTCCACTTTACAGGTGGGGCAGCTGAGGCTCGGGTGGTCTGATGGTGCTAGCAGTGGGTGGAGCTGGGATTTGGGCCCAAGCACCTGCTCTCTAGAACTGCTCTCCTGCCTCTGCTCTCAGCCTCCTGGGAGCTCCTTATAGAAGAGAGGTATTCCTTTGCAGTGACCGCCACGTACTTAAATGCCTCTGCTTCGGCGTGAGGAAGTCGCATCCTGTCTGGGTTCAAGGCCGGTGCCAGCGTCTCTTAGTGTGTGACCCTGAGGATTCAGGGAAGAGAAGTAACCTGCTCAGTGTCCTAGGCGCGAACACGGCATTGCTAATTCCTACTTCCCAGGATGGCTGTGAGAATTAACAGACAACACCAGCAGTGCCAGGGTCTGAATGGCTCCGAGCCCGAGTGGTCTCAAAGCGTCACCTCTTCACGCGTGAGCGTCGCACCCGTGGAGACAGGCGAAGACGGGCGAATCAGGTGGCCTTTCCCCTGGTCCGTGCAGGCCTGCCCCTCCCCTGCCTAAATGCCGCTGTTCTAGATGCCAGGTAGCGAGCCGCTCAGCTCTCGCCTTGAGAGAGTCGAACACTCAAGATGTTTTGCTGTCAAGCTTATTCTCTGAAGATAGATTTTTATTTTCTCTCTTGATTTCAGTGATGTCAAAGTAACCTGTGTAAGCCCTGTAGGAGAAAACGTTTTCCATTTCTACTCAGTAACAAATAGAAATGCATGGTTTTAGAACTGGAGAAGTCCTGAGCGCTCAGTTAGCCTGTGGTGGCCTGGCTGCACTGAGACACCTTTATACAATGTGTGGGTGCGTACGGTGGGCCTGGTGCTGAGGGGCCCAGGCACGGAGATGGGGCGGAGGCGCTCGAGTCCTGGGGCGGAGGGTTTCCTTTTTTAACAGGAGTCAGGAAGGTTCAACCAGGGAGCTGGGGGAGGGGCGGGGCGCTGTGGAAGCCGCAAGCTGGGGAGGGGGTGGACATGGTGGAAGTGGGGTGCTCCCTGGAGGAAGTGCTATTTATTCCCACTTTTCCAATCTGATGATTTCCACACTAGGTCTTTTGGCTTTTTACCCCAGGGGTTCACCAGTTTCAGAAATCTCTCTAACCATCCCTGCCTCCTTTCTCTGTTAGAGTTTCTGCCAAAAGCGGCTTGTTCTTCAGCGAGCCCTTACTTAACAGAGCCGGAACTTATCTCACTGTCAGGGTTGGCAGCAGCCCTTAGAGCGAGGAGGTGCCACTCATGCAGCACCTACTGGAGCATGAGGGGGAATAAGAGGGGCAGCGACCTGGTCACCAGGCAGCCGTGTGCTCAGGCTGCTTCCCGGACGCTTGGCTGAAGCATGAGCGTGTGCACGTACACTCATGCCAGGGAGACTGGGCGCTCCAGGGCAGGGTCTTCAGGGCAGTGGCTCACAGGTGGGGCATGTGCTGTGCTCAGGAACAAGTCCCCAGGCGTCGCTGGGCCTTTATCCTGACATCTGAGCAACGTGTGCCGAGAGGGCAGAGCACGGTGAGCCTGGCTGACCAGTGTTGAGGAGGAGTTCAGGCCTAAAATAACTTTGTTTAAACACATCCTTCCTCTGTACGTTATTATGTGTTCTGCTTTGAGTTAGATCTGAGAACTGGAATTTCTCACTTTCCATTTCATCCATTTTTCAGCTTGTCATTTTGAACATTTAGATTAAAGATTGATAATGCAGTTATTTTTAACATTGTTGAAGTTTGGGATTTGTGCTTTAAAACTCTCAAACAGCAAGGGTGATGAGCCACAATTTCTTCACCCTCCTACTTGATGAATACAAATTCCAGGAATAGGGGATAGGGCTGGTAAGTGTTGGGAGTGAGATCTGAAAACCAGGAGTTGGGACTGAGTGAGGCCCGGGGCAGTGACAGGACTAGTTTGGGTCAGCACACAGGTCAGGCTCAAGGTGGCTGGAAACTGAGGCTGTAAATAAACGACAGCAGCAGCAGGCCGGCAAGGAGCCTGATGTCTAACCCTCTTGGGGCCCTGCCAGGTAAACTGCATTACCCTGTTTCGAGAATGGGGAGCCCGGTGAGGTCAGGTTCAGGGGAGCACTGAGGTGAGGAGATCCTAGACCTTCTGCTCCAGTGCAGGACGAATTGGGAGCCCGATGGTGGGTGAGCTGGAAGGTAGGTTGGAGAACTGGAAGTGGAATCCTGTAGAAACGAGGACTGCCAGAGCCCAGTTTGAGAGCAAGGCACAGAGTTCATGGTTCTCCAAGGATACGCCTTACTCCTTGGTCCTTTCAAGCACATCACAGATTTTACAACCTTAAGATCGATTGTGACCCCTTGTTTGGAAAGGGAGGTTCAGAGTAGGGGTTGGGATGGATTGAAGAAGGGTGCCTGAGACGGGAGGCCCTGCTGGTGTGTATGGATATGGCCTCTGCTGTGCACTCCGCAGGGAATGCGGGTGGGGAAGTAGTGGCACTGAAAGGCCCAGTCCTGGAGCCCTCTCGGCCTGCGTGGACATGGCGGGACGTGGAGATAAACTGACTGGGAACTGGAATTTGACTGAAAGCCGTGCAGGTGCAATGAAGGAACTGCGAGGCTCTCCTGCTGGTTTGTGCTTGGCAGAAGTGTTAGTTGCTTACTTGTCATCTGTGGAGTTAATATCTGATGATGTGCTGAGAGGTGATCCTTTTTAGCTTTTGTGGGGAGAGCTCAAGGGACTCACTGGATTAAGAACTCAATAAATAAAGGATCGTGACTTATTTCATTGCCTGTGCCTCTAGCTGGGTACTCAGCAACTTCTCAGCCCCCTCCTGTCTATATAGAACGGAATCTCTGCTCCCAGCATCATTCGAGCATTGAGAAGATATTACAGGGTGCCCTCTGTGTGCCTGGCATGGTGGATGGAGAAGAATAAAGGCACAGTCCTTGCCCTCAAAACCCATATGTTACCACATTTTGCATGTGACAGCAGACATCGCGGCAAAAGTAACAGGGAGGGATGAGCTGCTGGGGAGGGGGGACCTGCACAGAGGGGGTGGCATCGCATATAGCTCATGCTCTGTGGGCCTCAACATGCTGCCTCAAGCCTTCAGAAAGTGGCCTTGCCCCAGAGGTCCCTCGGCTCTTACCTCAAACATCGTTTCCTCCAGGCAGCCCCGATCTCCTGGAGTGTTCCTTCCAGGACTTGTCACCGTCTGTAACTGTTACTTGACCGAAGTCCCACAGAGGTAGGGATGATGACAGTTTGTTCACCATTGCATCCCTAGTCCCTTGCATAGTCCTTGGCACACAGTAGGTGTTCACCCCTTATTTGTGAGTGGCAAGAGGGTGTTGCCAGACCCTCAAAAACAGAGTTCTGAGTGCTTCGGGAGGTAGCCAGCCAGCTACCTGGAATTGTGAAGGTCCCTTGGAGGTCACCTATTCCTGTCCCCTCTCTTCATTTTGTGTCTGGAGGGACAAGATGAAGAAATGGCCAGGTCTTGTCAAGTGATGGCTGCCCCAGGCTAAGAGCACGTCTGACTGGGAAGAAACCCACCCTATGCTGTGAACTTACCAGTGCATACGTCCTCACAAAATCCACCGTACAGCTGAAGGGATAGAAACGCAGGCAGAGAGACCTGGTCATTTCTTTCAGGGCAGGGCCAGCTCTTTGCTGCTCCCCTCGTGAGAGGGGGTAGAGGGAAGGCGGCCTCATCAGAGAGGGCCAGGGGCTGATGGCCACCTCTTCAGGCTTGTCTTTCATCCTTATCTTTCAGGCTGATTGAGAAGCTCCTGGAGCCTCTGGGCATACTGTAGCAGCTTTGGACAGAATGTTGGTCTCTGACTCTGTGCACATGCCTGGAGGGGCACCACCAGCGGCTTTTCCTTCTTGTCCGGTCAGCTCGGCACAGCTGGCTCACTCTCGGACCTGCCTCTCCAGGGTGTAGAGGGAGCAGCTCTGGGGCTTGGGACTTCAGAGTCACAGGTTAACGAGCATGAGCATTCTGAGTGTAAAGTCAAGGTCATCTCTGTCAAGCGGTCTTAGTAGTTTACAGGTTTGGGGGTCCCGGCATGAGCCTCACCGGCACAAAGAGGAGTAGGGGGGTTCAGGAGTGGGGCTCATATACTGCCTCACAGTCCTGAACTCTGTGGCCTTTCCTGGAACCTGCAGGGCTGGTTGGAAACATACACATCACCTGATATGGGCCCGTTAAGTCTTCATTCTACATGCTCTCTATTCTCAGCCTGAGGAAGGTTCTAGAAGGTGGGGTCTGCCTCCTTTTGGCTGCATGATTATGGGTGACTTTGCCTCTTCAAACCTGTTTCCTATTCTGTAAAATCCTCCTGGCTGGGATCATTACAGGATTAAATGAGGTTGCATGTAGAGCTGTGAGCACGCTGCCTGGCAAAGTGTAGGTGTGCTCTATTATGATGCTGCCACTGATGAAGAAACTCTGTGTGTGGCGCCTGTTACCAAGTGGTTTGCAGTCCAGCTAGGGCAGGGAGGCTAACATGCACAGTTGTGACCCATGTGGAACAAGCTACGACTGCGGGGCATGGGGACAGTGTTTGGAAGGGCCCTCGTGGCCCCCAGGTGGGCCAGCCAGCAGGACCCCATGGTGGGGAATTGGTGTCGCCTGTCTGCTAGTGCAGGCGATCCAGGCCCGCCCTCTTGGTGGTCCGGCAGGGATGGCAGGCGGTGTCAGGGAAGCCTCTGTGGGGAAGACCAGCTGAGCCTTAGCAGAGAGCTGAAACTGGGGCAGGTAGGACGGGACTCGTTCAGCACCACCTCCTTCTCCATTTCTTTCCCTGCTTTTGGCACCTAATCTCTCCCCCTTTCTAATATTATGGCTTTTGTGAATGTGTGTTCTTGTAAACTTTGTACCCTTGCTTCATGTGCAGCTATTTTTAATTCACATCAAGGCATCCTGTGCCCTGCCGTTCTGTTTCTTTTTCTCCTCTCTGCACTGTGTGTGAGGTCTGTTCCATTGCGGTGTCTACACAGTCCTGCACTTCCTTCTTGCTGCCACACTGGGGTGCCCCCCACATTCACCCATGCATTCCCCAAGGAGGAGACCCCTACGTGCCCTGTGACCCGAGCCAACATATCTATGGGGATAAAACTCCGGAGCCACGTGGCTGGGTCCTCCTAGGGCATGTGTATGCTTAGTGACTTAATTACTGCCCGGCTCTCACAGGCTTGCCCCAGGCTGGTTTCCACCATTGTATTCAGAAGGGGTCCTGTGTGCCCAGCTCCGCCCCACACTTGGCATTTCCCGCTCTCTACAGTGTGCCAGTCTGTACAGGTAAAGAGCTACCTTGCTGCTCTCATGGGCAGTCCCACGAGCGTGAGCATCTCGCCTAGGCCTTTAGCCCCATGGACTTCCACTTCTCTCTGAAGTTACCACTTCATACCTTTGCCCGTCTTCCCCGGGGGCCTCTCTTTCATGTTGATATGTAGGATTTCCTGGGATATTCCAGATTTTAGTCCCTTGTCAATTTAGACAATTTAGACAGATTAATAGACAGTATTTGAATCTGTTAACTTTGTCCTTGTTATTGGTTTCTGAACAGAAATCCATAATTTTTGAAGTAATAAAATTTATTTACACACACACACACACACACGGATGTGTGTGTACGTAACCTTATGGCTTTTACTTTTGAAATTTTGTTTAAGGAATCCTGCCCTGCCCTAAGTCACAAAGATATTTGCCTACATTTTCTTCGAGTCGCTTTATGGTTTTACCTTTCACATTTTTATTGAGTGCCTGACAAGACCCAGTGAGTGGAAGGCAGTCGAGAAAGAACGGTGAAGAAAGACAAAGGTGCATGCTTTTGCGGCACCATCGGAAGGTGCGTGGGGTTGGTGTCTTGTGTGCTGCGGGCTCTGGTCTGCCCAGGCCCGGGACGGTGGGCAGTGAGGCCGTCTGGGGGCAGCATGGGCAGAGGGGCTGGCTAGGGGAGGGCAGGGTGGTCCGGGCCGCAGGCCTAGGAGCACCCTCTGTGTTGTGCATCAAGTCAGAGTGAGACAGCCAGAAGCTCACTGGGGTTCCTGAGGACATCCAGAGTCCACAGGGATTCTTTGTGATGTTGAGATGAGCCACTGGAGGGAAGAGGCTCGTGCCTCAGGGCCAAGGCAGCACGGGGTGGGAGAGCGTGAGCTTTGGGGTGTCCCTGCCAGTTCCCTTCTCACCTGGGCCACTGGTTTCACCCTGGGACTTCGGTTGTAATCACGCAATTTGTCTGCAAGATGGGCTCGATGGTCACCAACCAAAGAGAAGGGTAAAAGGAATAACATGGAAGATGTACGTGAGGTGACCCCATAGGTTCTCTGACCTGAGCCCGCAGTTCACAGAGGTAATGGTAACTGAGCTGGCACTGGGGCCCAGCACTGGCACTGGGGGCCAACAGGTGGGAGGAGCTGCACGTCCGCATTCGCACTCCCTCTCATCCACCTGGGATCCCAGGGGTCCCACTGACCTGCGGAAATCCTCCAGCTTTCCTGTTGCCTTTGGCCACTGTGTTCCACAGAATGGAGTTGGCCAAGGTAAGTAGGCTGTAAAGTCGGAGAAGCAAACATTCTCCAGCGTCCTTGTGAAAGGCAGTTCCAGACTGTTTACACCCAGAGGATAAATGAGGAACTGGTGCGACCTGTTTGAACAGTCCTTCCCAGCAGCCCTGTAATTATAAACCTGCTGGTTTTTAGGCAGAGCCCACTGTCTCTGCTCTGATTCCTGATTACGCAGTTTCTGCCAGGGGATGTCTGCAACTCCAGCCCCAGACTTGTCTTAGCTGACTGAAACCAAGGCTTGTGTGACGCTGGATTCTCAGGGCCTGGGGCAGAGGAAAGCCAGAGGAATGATGAGATCCAGACTCACAGGCAGCCGGGAAGACGGCGGGCAGCAAGGGGCCTCTGGGCCCAGGTGAAGGGCACTGAGGGTAGAAAGGGGTAGAGCGACTCAGATTCCCGGGAGGACGGCAGGACTGGTCGGGCTCCTGGTGAGCCCAAGGCAGGCCTCTTGGTGATTGGGTGGAGGGAGGCGGGAGACTGGTTTCTGGAGGACTCTGGAAAGGAGGAGGACTCCGCTCTCTCCACCTGATAGGTCCAGCCTGCAGGAGCCACCCCCCCACCCCCCCAGGTGCCTGGGAGTTGGGGTCCTGCTACCTCTGTGCCGGCCCCATGTGCCACCCGGAGGACAGCGCAGTTCCTTTTTCCTGCTTTCCTGCTCTCCTCCCCACTGCTGTGCCCCAGAGTCAGCAGGCTACTCATACCTCCCCTCCAGGGGCTTCACCTTCCTGAACCCCACCGTTCCCTGAGCACAGCGCCCTTTCAGATGAAGGCCTGACCCTCAAGATTCTTCACCATCTCACTGACCTCACCTCGCACACCACTTGCTGTACCCAGCGCCCAGCTAAGTCTCTAGTCACCCCCCTGCATTCTGTGGTCCACGTTCTGTTCCTGATGGACTTCTCCCAGAGCCAGGTCTCCATGCTGTCACACCTTCTTCATTTTGCCAGCATTGTCTCTGCCGGGAATCATTTCCCTCACCTCACCTTTAATCTGTCCCCTTGTCCTTGAAAATTCAGTCTGGTTGTTGCCTCTAGTATACCTGCCCCACCCCTGGCCCTTCGGCCAGGTGGGTTCCTGAGGGGAGAATAGGGGTACCCCCACCTTGCACCCAGGCACTTGCATGTTGAACATCTGTCTTTAGCATCTTGGTATCTGAGGGGGTGAGTCTGAATTTAAAGGAAGTTAGGAACATAGATGGCTTCAGACCTAGTTTTTAAAATGGGCATTTTATGAACAAATCAATTGATAATAAGGATTGGAAGAAAGCTTGTTTATTTTCAATTCCTACCTAAAGTTATCTGTCATTTGGCCATCTCAAAACAAGCTAGTATTTTGAGAAGCAAGAGAGAAGCTTTTTAATTACAAAACTGATAGAGCAGAAATAGCTAACCATGTATGTCCTGACTTTAATGTATTATCAGTTTATCATATATTTGAAATTAATTTTTCTTGGATTTTAAAAAACAGTCATTATACCTCAGTTTTAAAAAAGAGAATACACTCTACCAAAGAAGACACATGGATGGCAAATGGGAACAAGAAAAGATGCCCAGTATCATTAGACACTAAGAAAATGCAAATTGAAATCACAATGAGATGTTGCTATATACTAAATGGCTGAAATAATTTTTTTTAAAAACCTGATAATACCAAGTGCTAGTGAGAATGCAGAGCAATTAAAACTCTCATACACTGCTGATGGGAATGCAAAGCGGTATAGCCACTTTGTCTTATAAAGTTAGACATACACTTAACCATATAGCAATTCCACTTCTAGGTATTTACCCAAGAGAAATGAAGACATATGTCCACACAAAGACCTATAGGAAATGTTGATATCTTCTTTATTTATAATTGCCCCAAACCAAAAACAACCCAAATGTCCTTAAACAGGATGAAAGGGTAAACAAATTGTGGTGTGTCCATATGATAGAATACAACTTAGCAATAAAATGGAGTGAACTACTGATACAGGCAACAACGTGGATCAGTCGCGAAAGCGCTGTGGTAAGTGACGGAGCCCGTCACTGGACATCGTGAAAACGGGACAAAAATCAGGTTAGTGGTTGCCAGGGGCTGTGTGGGGAGAAGATTGACTGCAAGAAGGTGCAAGGGAACTCTGTGGGGAGGTAGAAGTATTCTGTACCTTGATATGGTGATGGTTATACACAGTATACATTCATCTGAACTCATCTAAGTTTATACCTGTAAAGGGTGATTTTTATTTTATGTTGATTGTGTCTTATTTTAGAAACAAACAGTGGCTCTGCTCTTAGGATGACCGCCAGCGCCCTGCTCAGGGAGTGGGAAAGCCACATTGCTCTGCTGCTCTGTGGTTTATGGAGATGGAAGCAGTGAAACCTGATGAATGTCCCCGTGTGTGGACTGAAGTGATGGTCTGTCACAAGCCCATATGTAGCCTTTCATTGAGCAAAGTACAGCAGGGCCGATGTTGCTGGAGCATCTCAGTGCCTATTGTCATGAGCACTCCCCTTTCCCCTTGGGCCCAGCATTTAAACCTAAAACACATGCTTCCAGGAACAACCTTCGTATTCCTTGCTGCTTTTCAGATTTCAGGAGTTGTCATTTAAATATGAACAGTATCTATTTGTCGTGAGGTGGATGGACCTAGAGTCCGTCATACAGAGTGAAGTAAGTCAGAAAGAGAAAAATAAATACCGTATGCTAACACATATATATATGGAATCTAAAAAAAAAAAATGGTTCTGAAGAACCTAGAGGCAGGGCAGGAATAAAGACGCAGACATAGAGAATGGACTTGAGGACACGGGGAGGGGGAAGGGTAAGCTGGGACGAAGTGAGAGAGTGGCACTGACATATATACACTACCAAATGTAGAATAGATAGCTGGTAGGAAGCAGCCGCATAGCACAGGGAGATCAGCTCGGTGCTTTGTGACCACCTAGAGGGGTGGGATAGGGAGGGTGGAAGGGAGACACAAGAGGGAGGGGATATAGGGATATATGTATATGTATGGCTGATTCACTTTGTTATAAAGCAGAAACTAACACACCATTGTAAAGCAATTATACTCCAATAAAGATGTTAAATAAATAAATTAAATTAATAAATAAATAAATAACAGTATCTATGGTATGTGTTGATGGGCTGTACCAATGTGTACCTTGTTAAGAAATATCCTTTTCTTTTCCCTAAATCTTTTTACAAGGGTTTTGAAAATCAGAGAGGCGGGCAGGTTTCTGGAGAGCCAACATATTTTAATATTGATTGCCAGTTTGAATATTGTTGGTAACAGTGGGATGAAAACCAGATCTACATCGTGGTTTCCTGTTGGCTGTCAAGTGTGTGTTGAGCTGTGATTATCTTAGCTCTTCTTGCCACCAGCTCAGCAATACTGAGTTGTGTTTTGTTGGTTATTTTTTTCATCCTGCTGTAAATTTCAAAATGACAGCAAGGCCCTATTTTAAGGGAAGTGAACATGTGATGTCACTTCTAATTGGTTGTGAAATGCTTGCTTTCTCCTTCCTAAAAAGGGGCCGCTGAAGGATGGAGTTGAAAACTCAGGTTCACCTTCTGTGTTTTGGTGAGCTGCTGACCTGCTCTCCTTGCTGGGGGTAGCAGCCAGGCCACGCCTGGGCCGGAGGGGTCTGTGCAGGAAACGATGACTGATCGTGGGGCCTGAGAGCTGTTTGTGCAGTTCAGCAAGACTGCTGGAAATCATACCAGACCTCTGGAGAAGCCCACCCAGACTACCTGCCTTCCAGGGATCCTCGCGGTTCCCCAGGATTCTGGTTCCCATGGGAGTGGGGTCATCTCAACCTGTCCAGAGCTCTGGCCTCAGGGACAGCCCTTCCTGGAGGGACCACAGTCCCCTTTCCTCCTGATGCCCATCTCCATGTGTTCTGTCTCTTTGCAAGGTCTTCCTGCCACTCCAGTGTAGCCTCTTCTTCACCTGGCTAACTCAGCACAAGATGGGAGGGACTCAGGCAGTTGGAACTGTTCATAAGTCAGAGTTAAACAGGCTACGTGGCAGAGAGAGGACTGTGACCTTTTCTGTAGAAGTGGGAACTAGTCCTCCATGTTCTCCAGGAGCTTCCAGATTGACTCTAAATGGAGATGAAATATGAGAGTGATTAGCCAGGCAGAGACATTTAGAAACGGAAAAACTGACAAAAAGGTGACTACAGTTTTTGAAGACAGTTGGGAGGAAAGGGTTGAAAATACAGTTGATCATTTTTCTGTCATATTTCCTCCAAGTGCTCCAGTATCAGCTACCTGGTATCCTTTCTAATCAGCAGGTCAATGAATGGAACATATGGAACACTTTGATTTTTCACTCCAAATTAGCCGCTAATATTTTCTCAATGACTCTTTTATTATTTATAATTTAGATAAGCTAACTCTCCTCTCATATGTGAGATAAAGTAATCAAGCCTCACCTTGGCTCTCGTCAAAGCAGATAAGAGTGTGAGCTTTGCCATCGAGACTCCTACCTGGAACCATTTGAAAACCTGCTTTCAGCTGCAGCCCAGCCTCTAGGACTGCGACTGTGGGATCTTAGAAAACAGTGTAGCTTCCCTGAGCCTTGGTTTCCTCATCTTAAGATGGGGACAGTTATTCCTACTCATTAGGGCAGTGGCAATTTTTGGGGTGTAAAACACCTACTGTGGTGCCTGGCGTGTGCTCAGAAAGTGGGAAATAGTGTTTGTTGCTCTAATTGGGAAGTAATAGTAATCTAGCATGTGATGACATCTCAGCAGTAGGCACCTGAAAACCTGCTTATTCCAGTAATGCTCAAAAGGCCTTTAGCCAAGAGTCTATAATGTTAATTATAAAATCATTTTAATCTGAGTTACTAAAAAATTATTTTTCTGTTTTTGTTGTTTTTCATCTTTCTAGTTAGACATAACCCACTCTGGGAAGCTGCGTGAGATGCCCTCCGGGTGCCCTCAGCCCCTCACTTCCCTCCATCAGAGCCCTTCCCACTCTGGCGTGTCTCCCTCCCTGACCCACGGGTCAGAGCATGGACGCCGGCCGCATGGACATTGAGAAGCTCCGAATCACTGTTTTGCGTGTTTCTGCTAGTGATAAAAACGGGGAGCTGGTCATCTAGCAACGCAGGGTGCCTTTGAAACAGGAGGGGGGCATGAGCACCCGAGAGCCGGGCTGGCGTGGAAGCCGTTTCTGCAGCCGCGGCCCCAGGCCTCACAGCGTGGCTCTGTTTCCTAGGTCGGGAACTACAAGCGGACCGTGAAGCGGATTGAGGATGGCCACCGCCTGTGCAGCGACCTCATGAACTGCCTGCACGAGCGGGCGCGCATCGAGAAGGCGTATGCGCAGCAGCTCACCGAGTGGGCCCGGCGCTGGAGGCAGCTTGTGGACAAGGGTAGGGAGGCCACCGCTCGGGGCGTCTCAGCCCCAGGCGCCCAGGGCAAATCGTCGACCCTTTCTGAGCCAGTTTCCTCTCTTGGAAGATCGGGGCAGGAGTTTGTCTCACAGTTTCGGGGGGCTGTGATTCGTCACCCGGCAGCATAGGCTGCATGAGCTTTCCTCCCCTTTCCTGGGGACACAGGACTCCTGTCCTCGGACAGCATCCAAGACTCCTGTGGCAGTCCTTGTCATCCAGAGGACGTGCTGCGCTTGCCGAGTTAACAAAGAACGGCTCCTTCAGGGCCCAGACTTGAGTAGGCTCGTATCCGGTCAAAGGCCTTGCTGCTCAGCACCGTGGTTTCTGACACTCAGGCTGTTTATTTGTAAGCTTGGCCAAGTAGCACGTCAGATAAGCCTAGATGGTGACATCTGGCAGGCTTTCTAATATTGAATTTTAACAGGAATAACTACAGGTGTCGTATGATGCAGGTTTTGCCTCCCCTCCCTCTCTAGCAAAAACTCAGAAGATTCTAGAGCTTAGTGACAATGCTGCTGTGGATACAGATTGTGCTCAGAATGCACTTCCCAGCAGTAGAGGGGGAGCTCGATTGATTACAGGATATCCTGGGACAGAAGTGGGTTAGCGGGGGTTTCTCAGGGTATGTTTTGGGGCAGACTCTTCTACCATGACTGACTGTCCTCAGGGGAGCCGACCAGGGGAAACCAGGCTAGGGCGAGGGGCCCCCAGGTGACTTCAGTTGGGTCTAGACCAGCTGCCCGTCTTTCACCTGTTGCTGAAACGGGTTTTCTGTGGAGCTTAGCACAGTGCCATGGTACAGAGTGGGTGCCAGGGAGTGGGGCAGCCACGCTTGGGTGAGGAGTGACTGGGGATGAGCCAGCCACTTCAGGAAGCGGTAGCTGTTGTTATTTTATTTCCACCTGCCTGAATCCCCTGTCTCAGGATCCAGCTGTCAGCGCCGCCCATTCTGTTTATTCAGAACCTGAGGTTCATAAAGCACTCTTGCCCGCTCACTTTGTGGATCCTGCCACAAGACCTAGGCAGGACAGGGAGCTGCTCGTTTTGTAGACATGAGGGGTTAGAGGTTCAGAGGGGCTAATGTTCTACGTTTATTCATGCATGCACGCGCACACTCACACACACACACGCACACACTCACCCACCCACACACACTCACCCACACACCACGCCTCTCTGTGTCATTACCCGGCTCCAACAGTCATTGACCCCCGGGAGCGCCTTGAGGGCAGGCGCTGGGTCTTCCCATTTCCATCCTCAGCTTCTGTCATAGCCCGTCTCTCCCTCCATCACCTCACACCACACCCTCAACAAAATGACGGGCCAGATTAGTTAGGAGTTTTCTTCCTGAGAACAGTGAGTGGGGTGACCCAGGCAACCCCACACTGCTATCTAGAGAATTCTGTCTGGGCCAGAGTAGGTTCCTGTCTCCTCCTCTCCTTCCCCAGGACAGGGCTTCCATTCTGCTGAGGAGACAGTCCTTCATTCGACAAGCAGTTCCCAGGGTCCTGCTCTGCATGGAATGAATGGGCCTTGGGAGAACTTGTGGTCCAGTGGAGGGGGAGCCAGGGGGCCAGCAGGACCCCACGCGCGCGGGTGGGCTCAGAGTGGCCTGGCAGAGAGGTCAGCTCATTTCAGAAGGCCCTCCTTCTCTAGCCAACCTTAAGCAAGTCAAAACTTCCAAGATGAAGAAACTTGAGTTTTTCAAGAGCTCAATGACTTTACAGAAAGGAAATGTGTGTAATCCCCCAGTTTCCCTAACAAAAGAACAGATCCAGCTTCAGTTCCTTATTCTTTTCTTCATCCCAGGAACTGAAAAAGGAACGGCACTGAGAGAAAAATATCTGAAACAACCAAAAGGAAACCTCCCCACCGGGCAGCTGCCGGCCTAAAACCCCATCCCAACAGCTGAGGGAGGTTAATAGAGGAAATCCCCTCCCCCAGGGCCTGTCTGGGCCCCGCAGTGCCGAGTAACCCACCACCTTCTCTCCTGTGCCAGGGCCTCAGTACGGGACGGTGGAGAAGGCCTGGGTGGCCGTCATGTCCGAGGCAGAGAAGGTGAGCGAGCTGCACCTGGAGGTGAAGGCCTCGCTGATGAATGAGGACTTCGAGAAGATCAAGAACTGGCAGAAGGAGGCCTTTCACAAGCAAATGATGGGAGGCTTTAAGGAGACCAAAGAAGCCGAAGATGGCTTTCGGAAGGCACAGAAGCCCTGGGCCAAGAAGCTGAAAGAGGTGCATCCCTCCTGCAGGCCCCTGCCTGGCCCCTGCAACCTGCTTCTCGCTGGCCAGGCCTCCCACCTGCAGCGCCCCCTGCTGCACTCCCAAGGGTTCCTGCCTCAGCTTTAGGCACAGAATGCTGCAGTTGGTAGACAAAGGCCCGCGCTCAGGCCGGGAGCCTGTGGTGCCTAACGTTTACCCATGTTCAAGACGCTGAGTGCCTTATGTGCTTCCTTTACATAATCCTTATCAACCCATTTCCCAGTCTTGGAAACAGGATGAAAACCACACACAGGGCGTAGAACTCAAAACCCAAACTCTCTCTCTCTCTCTCTTTTTTTTTTTTTTTCCCAATAACTCCATGTCATGAACCTTCTGGTCTATCAAGAATATTAAATTGATGCAAACTATTACATTTAGAATGGATAAACACCAAGGTCCTACTGTATAGCAGAGGGAACTATATCCAGTCTCCTGGGGTGAACCATAATGGAAAAGAATATTAAAAAAATAACGTATATCTGTGTAAAACTGAGTCACTTTGCTGTACAGCAGAGATTGGAACAACATTGTAAATCAACTATACTTCAAAAAAAAAAGTTAAAAAAAAATTAAATCCACAGTTGCCAAAGGTTATCTGAGGTTAAACTATTGCAGAATAGTGCTTCTTAAATTTAAGCAAGCTTGCTAAAACCCAGATTCCCAGGCCCCACCTCCAGATATAATGATTCAGTAGGTCCGAAGTGGGGCCTATGGGACTTCCCTGGTGGTCCAGTGGTTAGGACTCCGTGCTTTCATTGACGAGGACCTGGGTTCGATCCCTGGTCGGGGAACTAAGATCACGCATGCCACGTGGCACCGCCAAAAAAAAAAAAAAACAAAACAGAGAAACGGGGCCTATTAATGCTCAGTTCTAATAATCTCCCAAGTGATGCCACGCCCACTGGTCTAAGGACTACATTTTGAATAGCACAGTTTTAGAAGAGCTCTTGGTAGCACTCAGGAGCTAGTAATTAATATCCTAGATGGAAAACCCCAGCTCTTAACCACTAACAATGCCTCCCCCAACCCTGGGAAATTGTCTATTACAGAGACTTAAAAGTCCATTTGGACTAGTAAAAAGGATAATTTTAAGTTGTTCTTTCTCTTGTATGGGTTTTTCTCTCAAATTTGCAATGATACTGATACTCATTTTTGTAAAAGTAGCAAATGGAAACCATTGAGTCTCACCCAGCCTTGGCTTGCTGGAGGCTGTCATACCTACCCCCCAGCCTTCAGCACGTGAGGACCTGCAGCCTGGTCCGCCCGGGCTCAGGGTAGACATGCCACTTCCTTCCAACCCCACTCCCGCCACTGGCTTTTCTCAGGAGCTGCACCGCCTTCCTCCTTCTCAGAATCACCCGGAACAGACCTCCGTCTTCAGGTTGTAACAACAGGCTTTCCTTCTGTGCTCTGTGCCTTGGCTTTTGCCACGTCTCCTTTCCCTTCCTTCTTGTCTCTGGTTCCATTTGTAATGACACTATCCCCCTCATGAGGCAGTGGTTACAAACTCATCTTTCTTCTCTAGAATGAAATCTGTGACTTTGGCTCAAGTAAGAAGTGTCTATTAAATTACATATATACACACACATACACACACATTCATATCTATATATACACGTGTGTGTGTGTGTGTGGAATGTGCCCATAACCCTGCCTCCCAGCATTACTCTCCTCTTGCGTTAGGTTTCCAGCTGCCTGCCTGCCGGCTCTTGCCTCAGACCCACACCTCCGTCACGTTCTCGCTCCATGTGTGTGCGTGGTTTTCTCTAACCGTTCCATGGACTGCTCGACCAGCCCAGACCCACCCACTGCACCTGCCTCTCCTCCCTGCTTTATTCTCCTCCTTGGCATTTGCCACCTTCTAATTTACTCTGTACTTGAACTGTTTCTTGGGGTTGCCTCTCCCAGCTAGACAGTAAGCTCCATGAGAGCCCAGGTTTTTGACTGGCACTGTACCCCTACTGCCTACATGTTTCCTGACAGCAAAGCAGGCGCTCCGCCAATAGTTGGTGAATGAATGAACTCTGTTTTACTTGTTGTAATTATACTGAACATACAGCTTTGTACCTGCTCTTTCCTCTCCTCTTGAGAGCGCAAGCACTTCCCACAGTCTGTGTAACCTCTAGCGAGGATTTTGAACTTTAAACGTGGTGTTCAGGAACTCATTCTCCCTGTAGGTAGAAGCAGCAAAGAAAGCCTACCACACAGCGTGCAAAGAGGAGAAGCTGGCAATATCACGAGAAACCAACAGCAAAGCGGATCCATCCCTCAACCCTGAACAGCTTAAGAAATTGCAAGACAAAGTAGAAAAAAGCAAGCAAGACGTTCTTAAGGTAAATCGTGCACTTCTCTTTACATATTGAGAGCACACGCCTCACCCGTTCATGTGTCTGGCACGCAGTGTACCTTCGTCGCTGCTTGGTCGGATGCTCGGACAGACGGCTGCATCAATGAAACACATTCCTGCCCTCAGGGTCACGCCTTACCTTACCACAGCCATTAGTGCCCACCTCAGGACCAGGGCAGAACCGAGTTCTGGTTAGGCAGGGGCAACGGGTGACTCCTGTGCGCGGGGGCCAGGGCAGTGGGGCAGCGGGAGGGAAGAGCTTGTGCAGGACACGAGTTGTGGATGTCAACAGCGGGGAGCTGATGGGCGAGCTGGTTCGGAGGGTTATGAGGACCAGACGGCCGGCGGCCTTGCAATGCAGGCAAAGTGAGGCGCTTGGGGCGTTGCGGCAGGGAGCCACCGGGAGAAGGTTCGAGAGCCTGGGAGGGGCGGGCCGACGTGAGCAAGGCTCTGGGCCTGTGCCCTTGGCTCCCAGCTTGGCCCCCAGCCCCACCCTCCTCCTTTGCTCTGTTCTAAGGGCTGGGCGGCCGGAGGCTGCCCCTGTCAAGGGCCTGCCCTGCTGCAGTGTTCACGGAAGAGAGTCCCAGCCTGGATTTGGAGAAAAAGGTGACGTTAGAGAGGAGGTGCGCTTCAGGAATACGTCGTGACCCCGAAAGGGGAAGCAGGAGTCCCGAGCTGATGTGTTACGACCTGCCCACCTTTTCGGGCCTCAGATGAGCATCGCTGAGCCCCAGGGAATTAGGTGGTGTCATCTCTGTTTTGTGACGTAGGAAACGGAGGAACCTTGGAGAGGTTCAGTCAGGTGCCACGCAGTGATGTGAGCGTGGGAGAGCCCGTGCCCTCTCCAGTGCTCCTCACACAGCAAGGAGGGTGGGGGAGGGGAGTTCGTTGCTCAGAGCGAGTGTCAGAATCCCTCGGGGAGAATCCCTCCACGCCCGCGCCTGTCTCTAAGACTGGGCCTGAGCCAGGAATCGGGGGTTGTGGAGCAGCCTGGGGGCCTCCTCCGTGGGATCAGGTGAGGAACCTGGGACCACCTGCTGAATGTGGGGGGCACCTGGACTCAAGGAACACAGGCTGGGGGGACTCTAGGGGCTGCCTTCATCAGGTACACAGGGAATCGGGTGCCCAGGAAAGTGCCTAGAGGAGAGATGAGGCATCTCCATACCCAGGTGTGTGTGTGTGAAAGAGAGAGTGGTGCGTGCCTTTCATGTTTTACAACCACCCAGCACAGACTCCGCCAAACTGATACGCTGGCACAACAAACCCAGGGCCTGAGGTCAGACGTAAGGCACGTGTCAGGATGACCAGGGCGCTTTGTAGAGAGTTCCCTCCCTGCCCCTGTGGTCTGGCCAGTGACCTCGGGGCGCGATGGTCCTTGTAGGCGGAGAGCCGGCCTGGAGAGGAGGGCAGCTCACTCCCGCTGCCCTTCTCAGCAGTTTCTAAGAACCAGCACTAACCGGCTGCACACGTCCTCTGTGTTGCGTGTGGGCCAGGCAGCGCCTACATCTCGCAGCACCATCGGGAGGGGCCTCTCACCTTCCGTGCTGAGCATCGCAGTCCCGGGGTGGGGGGGACTGCCTCTCATTTCACCCCGTGAGTATTTATTGGGAACTTTCTCTGTGCTAGCAGTTCCCCGAATGGCGATGACCGATGACCGATGACCGTGCTCTCTACCTGGCCTGTGCTGGGACGGGGCTGCTTGTGAGCACAGGCCGGGTGAAGCCCCACCACCACCACCAGGGGTCCTGGGAGGTTACCGAATGGTGAAGGAGCCCAAGAAGTGGTTGCTCTGTGTCACTCTGATGGCACCACTATAGTGTTTGAACCCACAGCTGCTTGTCTCTGGGCCTCTGAGCTCGAGCTGCTGCGAGGGGCCTCGCACGTATAGGCACGGGCAGTTGATGATGATGAATAACCAGAGCAGCTGTGGAGCCCTGCTCCTGCTGGGGATGCCCAAACTCTGGCAGGGATGACCTTTTTCTGGGGTCACAGAGGACCCAAGCCCAGCCAAGGCAGGAGGCTTAGAAGAGAACAAGGAACCAAAGATAGCAGGCGAGGGGTGAGGGGCAGAGGTGGGGGCTCCGGGGGTGGGCAGGCCTGCTCTCTGGAGGTTGGGGAAGGCTTCAAGAAGAGGGTCTCTTTGGAGCATAAAGGGGAGTCTTCCAGGGTATGAGTCAGAGAAAGTCGTCTGGGAGAGGAGCAGGGGAAGTGGCGAGTGGACTTGGATCCCAAATGGGAGCAGAGAAGCTGCTCTAGAGGCGGCAGGGGCCGGGCCCTGAGGCCAGGGCTTGGTCTTAAAAGCACGGGGTCCCGCAAAAGCTCAGGGAGGGTTCATTCCTTCCTCAGAAGGCCCCACGCTGTCGTCAGGAACAGAAAAGCAAAGTTCCTAGGTGACCAGCCCACCCATCCGTGATCAACCCCCATTTTTCAGGGTCTTGATAGTGGAAAAGGCTTGTGATAAATGAGCGGCCCCAGCCCTGCCATCCCTAACTTTACCCTAGGAGGCTACCATCACTTTGATGGTCCCACCAACTATCAAAACCATGTCGGGGTGGGGGGACTTCTCTGGTGGTCCAGTGGCTAAGACTCTGCGCTCCCAATACAGGGGGCTCGGGTTTAATCCCTGGTCAGCGAACTAGATCCCACAGGCCACAACTAAAGATCCCGCATTCTGCAACTAAAAGATCCCCCATGCCGCAACTAAAAAGATCCCGCATGCCACAACTAAAAAAAGATCCCGCATGCCACAGCTAAAAAGATCCCGCATGCCGCAAGAAAGATCCATCCCATGGGCCGCAATTAAGACCCGATGCGGCCAAATAAATAAATAAATATTAAAAACAAAAAACAAAAAAAAAAAACCATGTGGGGTGCAGGGAAGACTGCATGGGTTTACTGACCCCGGGCACATCCCTGCGAGGTAAACGTGCTAACTTTAGCCATGGCTCTTAGGCTAAAGGCATGACACACTGTCCCTAGACACCCTTGAGAATAGGGCATACCTATATTCATATTTTCTTTCTGGTAAAACCCCTTCTTGAGGACAGTCTGGGGAGGAACAGCCGTGTTGGGGATGTCTTGGGCTGGAGGAAAGGGGACTAGGACCCTTTTGAATGCCTTGGTGCCGCTTGGTGTCCTTGTCTGTCACCTCATTTGAGTATCAGGATACTGTGAAGTAGAAGTACTCCGTTTTCTGAGAAGGAAAACGAAGCTCCCAGAAAACGAGCGGCACAGGCTTTGGCCACGGGTCTGTCTGGCGCTCGGAGCCCTGTGATCTTGCCTTTAAGGTAACTGTCGAGCCACTGCTGCTGTGGGCAAGATCCGAGGCTCAGCCCTTCCCTGTGGGAGAGAGGACACGGGCGAGTGACGTGGGGCTCGAGGCCACGCACACTGGGCTCCAAGTGACCGCCTCTTCCCCAGTGGCTACCTGTTTGGGTCTTACTCCAGCTGAGAGCCCTGGCAGATGCCAGGAGTGTGATTTGCATTTCAGAAGTGGAGGGGCTGGGACTTGAACTTGGAATTCTGTCAGACTCTGGAGCTTGTGCTCTTTGGGTTTTGGAATCTGGGGCGGCTGGGGGACGGAGCAGCTTTCCCCAAGGGCGACATTGGTGGTGGGGAGAGCATCCAAGATGAGCCTGGGGGGCCTGGCGTGTGGAGTGCGGAGGGCTGTTTCACAGCCAGATTGGGTGGCTGCCCCTCAGGAGCAGAGGTGGGGTGTGAGTCCTCTGGGCAGGAGCTTGCGGGGCAAAAGAAATAGATCGGGTGCTTCTTGGACGCGGGGTCGCCTGAGGAGTAGTCTAGATGCCGATGGGTTCAGAAGTGGTGGAGGGGGACAAGGGCCGGGCGATGGATAGGGCAGTGCAGAGCCGGGCTCGCTCGCTCTCGGTCAGAGGGAAGCAGGCTGAGTGGAAGTTAGTCTTCAACTCGTGTGCCTGGACTTTCTCGTAGACCAAAGAGAAGTACGAGAAGTCCCTGAAGGAGCTGGGCCAGGGCACGCCGCAGTACATGGAGGGCATGGAGCAGGTGTTTGAGCAGTGCCAGCAGTTTGAGGAGAAGCGCCTGCGCTTCTTCCGGGAGGTTCTGCTGGAGGTTCAGAAGCACCTAGACCTGTCGAACGTGGCCAGGTAAGTGTCCCTTAGCTGAAAAGCACATCCCAGGGAAGTCAGCGGAAAGTTGCTTTGGAATAAAGATCGGTTGCTGCTCTCCAGCCTTGGGGTGGCAGTGCTTGTCAGAAGGTCTTAAGTTCCCCTGCCCAGGGAGGGCCCTTTGGCCGAGCCTGCCTGCGGCCATGCAGTGTCCTGCTGCCTGGGACAGCTGCTCGCTGGCCTGAGTCGGATAGCCGCCTGCCACTCTCTGCCAGCTCTGGGTGCAGTCCTCTGCGTCTGGGCAGGAAGGGAGGGCCGCGGCTCGGACCCGCCACAGTTGCACATTTGAAATCAACCCGGGAGCGAGTCGAGCAGTTCCGGGGCTGGCACAGCCTGCCCCCAGGATGGCCTTTCTTTGAGGACCTTTACGAGGTCCTTTCAATCCAGAGCAGCTGGCTGCCAGCTTGTTCCTTGACTTCCAGTGGTTCTGGGCCTCGGGCAGCACAGACCCTCAGAGACTCGGTTCTGAACGGAGACGCCGAGGCTGTGATATTCCTTCCGTACTTTCCTTGTCTTTGGTCCCATGACACCTTCGTCGGGGCAGAGGCCCGTGCTAACCCTGGACCTAGACTTCTGTCATCCACATAGCAGAGCCATTTAGAAATGACTCACAAGTTAAAGCTTGTCGTGAATAGGAAATTACATTCCTTTTGTCTCCTTCTAATAGGAGAAACGTCAAAAGCAACAATTATTGTTCAGCTCCTCTGGCAACAACTAATGGGTCCTTATGAGTGTCTATGAAGGAGGGGCAGTATTCCCCATCTTGCTGATGAGGGAGCAGGCTGGCGTGGTTAAGGGACTTGCCCAAGGCTGCACCGCTGGCTGGGGCAGGGCTGGGGCTGCCAGGCTCTTCTGCGGGTGGAGTAACTCCCGTCGTGCGAGGGCTTGTCCTCGGTTGATGTGCCTTGCTTCCCTTAGTCCTCCAAGCCACCCTGGGGAGGAGATGGTGTAGTAGTGTTCTAGGGCTGCCATAATGAAATACCAAAACCTGGGCAGCCTAGAACAACAGAAATTTCTTCTCTTGAGCTTCTGAAATCAAGGTGTCAGCGGGGCCTCACTCCCTCTGACGGCTCTGCTCTAGGGGAGGACTCTTCCTTGCCTCTTCCAGCTTTTGGTGTTTGGGGTCAATCCTTGGCCTTCCTTGACTTGTAGACGAGACGCATCACTCCAGTCACATGGCCGTCTTCTGTGTCTTCACATTGTCTTCCCTCTGTCTCTGTACCCAAATTTCCCCCTTTTTATAAAAAGGTGGTTTTTTAATTTACAGATGACCTCTGTAAAGATCCTATTTCCCAATAAGGTCCCATTCCGTGGTACTGGGGCCTAGGACTCCAACATTATCTTTTTTGGAAGACACAGTTCACCCCATAACAGGTGGCATCATGCACACTCAGTGAAGGAAGACACTGAGGCCAGGCCCAGAGAGGGTAACTGACTTGCTAACCATACAGACTAGAAGTGAAAACACCAGGACCCGCAGAGGTCACACTCCTGTCTGACACGGTCAGCTTCCTAGGGAGGCGAGCTGCTCTTAGCGGTCAAGCAGAAGCAGGAGTCCCCCCAGGTGGCTCGTGGGGTCTGCAGCCACCACAGCACTGGCCAATCTTCGTTTACTGTTTTTGCACAGCTGAGTGTAAACCTTCCTGCTTTTTTGAAGGGATGAGGGGGAGCTTTCTGACACTCAATTCTGGACCTGGTTAAATGGGACCACACAGATTGGTGGCCCATGTAGCCCAGATGCCAGCACCTTTTGTATTATCTGACACAGAGCACAGCCAGGTTGTTGCCACCTGGTTTGATTTGTCAGAAGCTGAAGCTGTGGCTTCCACGCCATGGTTGTTGTTTGCCCCATTCTGTGTGCATCACGGCCAGATGACCGTCCAGCTGAGCCAGGGCAGGGGTCTGATCTGCCCTGTGAAGTCGACTCTCGTGCGGCTGCAGACCATGGCGCCAGCTCTGGGCAGGCCCTGGGCGAGGCTGAGGGCTGGCCTTCCCTTCCTTCGAAAAGAGTCACGCTTCTCTGTCTCTCTGATTTAGCTACAAAAACATTTACCGAGACCTGGAGCAGAACATCAAAGCTGCCGACGCGGTGGAGGACCTGAGGTGGTTCAGAGCCAACCACGGGCCAGGCATGTCCATGAACTGGCCACAGTTTGAGGTGAGAGGAGGCTCTGCCTGTGACCTGTTGGCCTGGGAGGGGCCTAGGCCCACAGGGTCGAGTCATACACTGTTCTTTCTCCATCCAACTCAGAGCTGGCCTGTGCCCTGTTTATGTGGCAGCCTTTACACATGGCTACCCTAGAAACCAAGTGGATGTTTAATGTTCCGGGGGGCTTCAGGATTACCAAAGGGCCTTCTGAATCCCTGGTGAAGATGCAATTATGTTCTTTGTAATTGAGAACTTTGATGGTCACTTGTTGAGCATCTGGCATTCCCTTCGTGGTGAGTCCCAGGAGTTGCAGGAGTCACAGTTCCCTGCTTAGCCCTGCGGGATGGCCAGGGAAGGAGTGGCCACAGTGCATTCCAGGCCTGGTGGGCCAAGAGCACCGGCTCAGCAGCCTCTGGTCCAGGACGAGAGGTGAGCATGGTCTCAGTGTGTAGCTGTTCTTACCCTTCACATGAGGGCTTTTCCTTATCTTCTTATATAAATTCAACCAGCTTTGGTGTAGGATTAACTTTCTTCTTTTCCCATTTTCATGGGTCCAAGCTGTCCAGTATCTTTACATGCAAAATTCGAGGGCCTGGGGATCTCAAGACTCTTCCAACCCTAGAATTGGGTCCCCAGGCCCCACCTGGCCTCCTGCTGATAGCAGAGAAGGCAGTGGCCACAAGTCCCACCACCCTGTTCTCTGAGGGAAAGGATTCTCCCCACCTCGTGGCGAAGCAGGGGCTGGGAAGGGCCGCACAGGGCCATGGCTGCTGCCTCCCCCGGGGAGGATGCTGGAGGCAGCCCCCTCTGCCTTGGGCTCCAACCACCTGGCCCCGCTGACTCGGTAGCGGCTGGAGCCCAGGCTGCACTCAGATCCTGCCTCAGCACTTACTAGCTGTGGGATGCTGAGCAAGTCATCTGCCCTTTTCTGTGACTCAGTTTTCCCATGTGTAAAACAGGGATGACAACAGCCCCGATCTTCTTGGTGGCTGGGGGTTCAGTGACCTGGTCCATACTGGGTATTGCCCCTGGGCCCACCACACAGAAGCTTGTTTGGCCCCGTCCTAGCCTATAGTTTTTTCAGTCCGCATCCCTGTGCCTCTGTTTCCTGGAGTTTCTCAAGAAAGCTTCTCCAGATGAATGTGTGGGTCCCTGCAGCTGAGCATTCCCCCTGCACTGCCTTTAGGACACCTGCTCCCAACAGGGGCCAAGAGCAGAGGCCCGGGGCCTTCCCAGGTGGAAGTGGACCTAGAGGAGACAGCACAGCCCGGCTTCTCCTCCCCCTGGTGATGGCACACGGGCAAGAAGCGAGTTGGTGATGGGACTTGTGCACACACCTGGATTCTCCTCTGTGGGGAGTGTTTGCTGCTCTCAGGAGAGGCTCAGGAAACCCCCTGTGACATGCACCCCCTCCAGCCCCCAGGTCCCTTAGGGTTGTTCGTCCCTACCCAGAGAACAGAATGGTCTGGAAAGGAAGACTTGACAGGCAGTCTTGCTGGGGTGGGTGTCCTGGCCAGAGCCCATGGTGGCCCTTCTCTCTGTGGGTCCCATGGGCCGGGAACCCATGCCTGCATGTGGTGCATGCTTGCAGCTCTTACAGGATCATGCTTCCTTTCTCTAATGAAATTATTTGTTTTTATCTTCCATGCCACAAGGATGAAGTAAGTTCCTATTTTATGGCTAACTTATTGAATTCCAAACCTCTTGCAGTGTGTGTTCAGCCCAGGTGGGTCTGTGCGTGGCGTCCGCAGCCTGCTTCTGACAGCGTGTGCTGGTTAAAGAACCGTGGCCACAGTGTAGCACAGGCTGTTTTGTTGTCCAAGTTAATAGCGGACCCTTCCCTTCAGAGTTGGCCTGGTGTTGATCACATCGGCCCTTGGAAGCCACCCCGTCAGGACGGATTTATATTTCAAAAGGTCCTGTTTGCAGGGCACAAAAAGAGACACAGACGTAGAGAACAGACGTATGGACACCAAGGGGGGAAAGTGGCCGGGGGGGCGGTGGTTGTGGTGGGATGAACTGGGAGATTGGGATTGACATACATACACTAATATGTGTAAAATGGATGACTAATAAGAACCTGCTGTGTAGGGCTTCCCTGGTGGCGCAGTGGTTGAGAATCTGCCTGCCAATGCAGGGGACACGGGTTCGAGCCCTGGTCTGGGAAGATCCCACATGCCGCGGAGCAACTAGGCCCGTGAGCCACAACTACTGAGCCTGCGCGTGTGGAGCCTGTGCTCCGCAACAAGAGAGGCCACGATAGTGAGAGGCCCGCGCACCGCGATGAAGAGTGGCCCCCGCTTGCCGCAACTAGAGAAAGCCCTCGCACAGAAATGAAGACCCAACACAGCCAAAAATAAATAAATAAATAAAGCTGAGATTCCATTCAAATTTCTTCAGTTGTCCTAATAATGTAATTAGGGCAAAAGGATACAGTTCAGACTCATGTGTTGCATTCAGTTGTCATGTCTCTTTAAAATTTAAAAAAAAAAAAAAAAAAAAGAACCTGCTGTGTAAAAAATAAGTAAAATTCAAAAATTCAAAAAAAATTTTAAAGGTCTCTATGGGGATTCTGAGTGCCAGTTGAGTTCTCAGTCAGCTTATTTCAGTTAAGAAAATAATTAACAAATAAATAGGTGACCTAAGTTTGGGGTTGAGGGCCCAGGTCTGCCACCAACTCTGCATGGGCAAGTCAGTTTTCTTTCTGGGCGTTGGTTTCCTCATCTGACAAGTTGGCAGGTTAGACTTGAATGTTTCTAAGGTGGCTTCTAGCCTTGAAATTCCATAACTACACATGAGCAAAGCTCATGACTCAAAGCAAAGCTCAAAGTCATCCCAAATATTAATTCAGATAAAGTTGTTTGATAATGGGTGGAAATGGGGCGGGGGGAAGAGTTCATTAAATGTGTACACACACGTGCTTTTCTCCCAGTCTTTTCAGGGCAGTTGATAAAAGCCTGTTCACATGCTGGAAAAATAGTGAACCTCTGGGGAGATAAACACTGCTTTGCTTTGTTAGCTAGCCGCCAGCACGCTGCTCAGATGGGGGAGGACGTTCCTGGGCAGGGGAGGGCACTGCTCCTTGGAGACTTGAGTGGCCGGGTTGCCCCTGCAGTGATGCGGGAGCTCCCCTGGGCCCCTGATTTTGTTTGCACCCAGGGCCCATTTCCCACACTGCAGGCTTGCTCAGGCCCCCACGCCCAGCTCTCTTGCCCTGCTGACAGTTCAGGGCATGGATGGGAGAGTCTTCAGCACTGAATGCCAAGCCCCTCGGAGGGTGGGCTCTGTCTCCTTTGGAAGCGCAAGGAAACCTGGCGAGGCCTCTGGCTGCTGCTGTGGGCCTGAGGGTCCAGAGGCTGAGTGCCACAGGGACAGGGGTAGGACGGGGAGGCTCCCTGGGACTGGAATGCAGGATCCCTGAATGTCGGCTCCAGTCTTCTTATCATCCGTCCGTCCCTGCAGGCTGGACCTGGTGCTGACCTCCAGGCCCCCTGAGGAGTCCACACTTTGCACAGCGAGGAGGGGTCAGTGGTGGGTGTCATGAGCCCGGGGTCTGCTGGGAAACAAGGGAGAGCAGAGGCAGCAAGGCTAGACGTCACTAACTGTGCGGGGCAGGCCACTGGCTCGCTGGCCGGTGTTTTAGGCTGATGTGGCCTCAAACAAGTGAACTTCCTGATTTCTCTCCCTCGGTGCCCGTTGCTCAGGACTGGTCTGCAGACCTGAACCGGACTCTCAGCCGGAGAGAGAAGAAGAAGACCGCTGATGGCGTGACCCTGACGGGCATCAACCAGACCGGCGACCAGGCTCTGCAGAGCAAGCCTAGCAGGTGGGCACTGGGGCAGCCTCAATCCCTGGAAAGGTCCCCTTGGTCCTCTGCACGGGCTGGGAGACCCCCGCCTGGGACACCGGGAGACTCCCCGATGGGGCTTCGCAGGGAACCCCAGGGCCATCTTTCCAGACACTCCCTGGCTGCCCGCGCTCTGCTGGGCAGTGGCCCAAGGTCATCTCTGGGGAGAATCATCAGTCCATCTGGTGCCAGAGCTGCAGAAAGATCCAGAGGGGGAGCCTTTGCCACAAACGTGCTTTGGGCCCCAAATGAGGGGAAGAACTGATGTTAGGTGCTGGTCATTATGTGTCCCCAGTGGTGCACACGGGCAGGTGGAGGTCACTGTCGGTGGGGTCCTTCAGGCGGGTTCAGGTGCCCTGGCCAGGTTCGTACTTACTTCCCCGTGCCGTATGCAGGTGCCTGATTCGGGGGTGGGGCATTGTCAAGTGCCCCCTTTTTCAAATTACCTCTTTGCTGAGAGCACTGGTTATTTCTGACCTCATTGTTTGCTAAAACTGAGTTTGGATCAAAGAGGTGGCACTGAGGTCCTTTAGAACCTCCTGGAAAGCGTGTGCCAGATGAGGCCACAGAGTTCCCAGCAGATAAATCTTGCTGTTCTCTGCAGAGCTGAGGCTGCCCTGCAGGCCCCGGGCCCAGAGGCCTCCACGGCATGCTGGGTGATAACACACCTCAGGCTCGTGGCTTTCTGGGAAGGGTCAGCACAGGTTCCACAGGCCTTTCTGTAGCCCTGGGCACTGAAGCCCCCGCCCAGGCTCCCTGGGCTGACATGGCCACTTGTCATTCAGCTGCTGTGCCACCGTCTGGGCAGGTGGGCCTGGTTAAGTGACTGTAGCAGTGAGCACCGTGCCAGGGGTCAGGCCAGCACCTGTGTGACTAGGGGCGGGGTGGGGCGGCCTAGGCTGGCCAGGGCTGCTGCACAAATTCAGCTGCCCAGCACCAACCCCCTCTCAGGTCAGCTGGAGAACGGTGCCGAGGAGGGAGGAGGGCCTGGTGGTCTCAGACATGTGGCCCGGATGTAGGCAGCAGGCAGGTGTAGGCCCAGTGCCTCTTGCCTGGCCTGAAACCAGTGAGGCAGTTGCCGGCCACTTGGGGTCACTCTGGTGGCATTTGAAGCATTTCCTTGCCTACCCTCCCCCGCTCTGACTGAGCCATCCCCCCAGCACTTTGTGGGCCCGCTGCGTGCCGCCCTGGCTTGGGAGGTGGTGCTGGCCTGGGGAGCCCTGCCCTGCAGCTCGGTGGTGCGGTCCCTCAGCTCAGAGTTCTACAGTGGGGTGCCTGGGCTCTCGGGGGCCTGTCTTATCTCTACTGTCCTGTTCTGCGCTCAGTACCTGGAGTCACCGCATTTCATCGCCTGGCTGTCAGCACTCAGGCCAGGCTGGGGTCACATTTCTCTCTGCTCCCCTCTGGGCCTGGCACACAGTAGGCAGTTGATACAGTTATGCAGATGGATTTTCCCTCTCTGGAGCACAAAAGGGGTCCTTTCTTCCCAGAAGGGGCTATTCAGCAGGCTTTGGTTCCGATTTTGGAAGTTGCAGACCCAGAAGAACCAGGGCGGAGGCTGTTGGGCCCTTTTGTAGTCAGGAGGAGAGGGTACGCTGCGCTGTGGGGTCTGGAGAGCTCCGGGAGCCTCCCTCCTGCTCTCGGCAGGGCTCTGAGCCTCCCCGGCTGTCACCCTCCCCCGGCGGAGCCCCACAGGCTGTCGGCTGCCAGCTCTCAGCAGAGAGCCAGGAGGGGCGGACTATGGAGAGAACCCCTGAGCCCAGAAGCACTTTGCTCCAGCGACAGCCTGTGCGCACCCCAGGGCTCCTGTTCAGGATAGACTGTGTTCAGACACAAGGAGGGCAAAGGGAAACGTTGTTCTCTCTTAGACACTTAAAGCGCATTTAACAGCCAAAGCGTTGCCAAGTGTTTTGCTGAAACAGGCTTTCTGCGCAAACAACATATTCCTCCTATTTGACGGGGAGCCGATTTGTCCCTTCAAACCCTGGCCCTGTGATCCTGCAGCTGGGAGCACCGGGGCCGTGGGGGCCGCCGAGTTGGGGTCCCCTGAAAGCTCTCTCTCTCCCCGTAGCGACCTTAGTGTCCCGAGCCACCCCGCACGGTCAGCGCACTCACTGTCCAGCTACAACCCCTTCGAGGACGAGGACGACACGGGGAGCACCGTCAGTGAGAAGGAGGACATTAAGGCCAAAAAGTTGGTGAACAAACGTTTCCCTCTGGTTTCCACCTCGCTCCCTTTGTCTCTCCTCTCTGTCCAGGGTCTCACCCCCTCGGCACTCAAAGCAATGCATGAGGCCTGCAGGAGGTGGCCCGGCTGCCAGCTGGTGGACGGTCTCTGGCTTCTCGATCTCTTAGGGAGGGAGGCACCAGTTAACAAGCTGTGGTTGCTTTTTCTCTGCCCTCTGTTAACCCATGTCAAGGTCCCGGCACACCAGCACAGGAAGATGGGCGTGCCGGGTGGCCCCGCAGGGAGCCTGCCCACGCAGGGCTGCTGAGGGGGCCGTAATCCTGCAGAAGGGGTCCCAGCCCAGCCCCAGGGCTCCCTCGGCCACCCGGGCGGGGACCACGGCTCCAGGCAGGGCCTCAGGCCTCTGCCAACCCCCTGCTCAGGCCCCTGGGTCAACCCTCTCTTGCAGTGTCAGCAGCTACGAGAAGACCCAGAGCTACCCCACGGACTGGTCCGACGACGAGTCTAACAACCCGTTCTCCTCCACGGACGCCAACGGGGACTCAAATCCATTTGACGAGGACACACCCTCGGGGACGGAAGTGCGGGTCCGGGCCCTTTACGACTACGAAGGGCAGGAGCACGATGAGCTGAGCTTCAAGGCTGGTAGGTGGACTTCCCGGCTGGCCTTGGGGGCCAGTGCTTCCAGCCTGCTGGGGGAGGTTGGTTTTTTTAAGTCTGCTAAAATTCCTGCTAGTTTCATTTGTGTGTTTGCCAATCCACCCCCCATTTTAAAAGTAGCAGATGGGGGCTTCCCTGGTGGCACAGTGGTTAAGAATCCGCCTGCCAATGCAGGGGACAAGGGTTCGAGCCCTGGTCCGGGAAGATCCCACATGCCGCGGAGCAGCGAAGCCCGTGCGCCACAACTACTGAGCCTGTGCTCTAGAGCCCGCGTGCCACAACTACTGAAGCCCGTGCACCTAGAGCCCGTGCTCCGCAACAAGAGAAGCCACCGCAATGAGAAGCCCACGCACCGCAACGAAGAGTAGCCCCCGCTCTCCGCAACTAGAGAAAGCCCGCGCGCAGCAACGAAGACCCAACGCACCCAAAAATAAATAAATAATTAAAATAAATTAATTAAAAAAAAAAAAGTAGCAGATCCTCAACACCAAAGCTTAGAAGACAGCGAGGTGCCCATGTGCCTTTGCCCAAGATGCTGCCCCAGCAGGGCTAAGGCCTGTGCACAGGAGATGCTGATCGCCAGGCCCCCTGGAAGCAGCTGCCCTACGGGTCCCCAAGCGAAGCCCTTCTCCAGAGGCCCACAGCTGGCAGAGGAGCCCAGACCCCAGAATAGCAGGCAGCGTGTCCGTGGGCCCGCAGAGCCTCATCTCGGGGCAGTGCCTTTCATGCTCTTCCTGCAGCCATGCTGTGTGCACACCTACCACCAACACACCTTTGCTGCCAGTAGCTGAAGCCCCGGTTTTATGGAACAGTCTGGGTCCTGATTGTATGAGCTCTGCGTGTGGAGATTTTCTATCCTGTCCTTTTTTTTTTTTTCTTTAATGCTGGTTGCAGCTCACCAAATGGGTTGCAACCCTCCATTTGAAGAGCACTGTCTTAGAGCCTGTCCAGAGAGGCCTGATCGGCCTGGCGCCAAGTGGACCCAAAGGGAGCCAAGTTCCTTCCTTCTGCCTTGCCCCTCCTCAAAGCCAGCCCAGATTCAGCACCCATCCCTCCAGGGCAGGGGCTGTGCTGGGCCCTGACTCAACCAGCACAGGCTGAAGTGTGCCCTCCGCGCTCCATCTCTGGGACAGACCCTCACTTCTGACCCCACCCCACCCCGGCTGGGGCTGTGTCTGGAAGCCCTCCTCTCCGCACTCAGCAGGCCAGCCAGCTCTCCCCAGACACTCGACGCCAGGGTTGGTCATTGGGTGCCTCTGGCTGGTTGTAGAAAATTCTTTTTTTTTTTTAAATTAATTAATTTATTTATTTTTGGCTGTGTTTGGTCTTCGTTGCTGCTCGCGGGCTTTCTCTAGTTGCGGCGAGCAGGGGCTACTCTTCATTGTGGTGCGCAGGCTTCTCATTGCGGTGGCTTCTCTTGTTGTGGAGCATGGGCTCTAGGCGCGTGGGCTTCAGTAGTTGTGGCACTCGAGCTCAGTAGTTGTGGCTCACGGGCTCTAGGCACACGGGCTCAGTAGTTGTGGCACATGGGTTAGTTGCTCCGCGGCATGTGGGATCTTCCCAGACCAGGGCTCGAATCCGTGTCCCCTGCATTGGCAGGCGGATTCTTAACCACTGCGCCACCAGGGAAGCCCTGGATGTAGAAAGTTCTTACGTGTCTTTAAACACCTCTGTTGAGTTTTCTTTTCGTTTCTTTTTTTGGGGGGGGGGGGCGTGCCTTGAAGCTTGCGGGAACTTAGTTCCCTGATCAGGGATCGAACCCGTACCCCCCGTAGTGGAAGGGTAGAGTCCCAACCCCTGGACCGCCAGGGACTTACCTCGAGTTTTCTGACATCTTTGGTTGGGGTTGTTTCCCCCCTGCTTTGTTTGTTGACTGATTGGTTTTCAATTTCTCATTCTTTCTAAATCTTTTTTTTTCTCATTTGGCCCCACTGTACAGCTTGTGGGATCTTAGTTCCCTGACCAGGGATTGAACCCAGTCCCCGGCAGTGAAAGCGCCACGTCCTAACCACTGGACCGCCAGGGAATTCCCTCTAAATTTTACCTATTGGATTAGTCAGCAGTTTTATAGATTTAAAATGTTTCCTTCCATTCCCAGTGAATTACCAAAAGCAAACTGAAATGAATGTTTCTAGTCACCGGTTTACATTTTCACAACTTGGAAGGTTCCTATTAGTTTCGTCTGTTTTCCGTGTTATTTTTCTTTTCCCCGACGTGACATTAGTTCCCGGCCCATACCGCTTCCTCTGTCTTCAGCACGCTCTGGCCGCTCTCCACTTCTCTGGGCCTTGGGAGCCTGCGGAGTCTTCACTTGGTGCACTTTTCACCATGTGACAGCATCATAGAGCTGGTGCCCCGTCGGCTCCGGGGAGCCTCGCTCATCAGGGCCTGATGGGAGAAACACCAGTCGTCAGTGTTGGCCCTGCCGGGGGCCCACTGGGGGCACCTGGGGGTGGGCGAAGATGAGGTTTACCGCTCAGCACGCCACGCCTCGGCCCCCTGCATTCGCTCCTGATGTTGCCAAGCCAGACTTGCACGAGCACGGGTGCTGACCGAAGCGGGTCAGGTGCACAGCAGCGGGCAGGAGAACCATCTCGCTCATGGGCGTAACCGCAGCCCCCGTTTACCGAGTGCTTGCTACGCAGACCCAGGGCCCTTTTGTGTTTTAACACTTAGTCCTCACAGCGCCCCCCCCCACCCCTTCCCCCGGTCCACAGATGAGGAAACTAGGCCCCAGGGGCGGGGGCCTTGGCCAGGTCTCCCAGCAGCCCAGGTATTGGCCCCCCAGGCATCTGGATCAGTATCGCTGCTACACAAAGTAAGGAGTCAGGGAAATGTTGCTAAACAAGGCGTAATCGCCTGAGGAAAAAAAATGCAACTGAGCCTGAAAAATGGACCAGAATGCCAGCAAGAAATACAAAGCTGCAAACTGAACAAGAAGGACAGGCCTCAGCTGGCCTGCCTTCTGCCAGTTCCCACAGCCGTCTCTGCAGGGTGCTCACCGGCCAGAGCTCCTTCCTGTCCCCTGGTCTGGGCTGCTGTCTGTCCTGAACAGGAAAGTGCCAGGCCTGGACCTCCCTCCACCTCAGCCCTGACCACACCTTTGGTCCTTGTCCCCTGGCCTGTCTCCTTGAGGGACCAGGGCTCCATCTGTCCCTCTCTCATGTCTGTATCTCCTTCACCACCCAGGGCCTTGGCGTGATGTAGAGGTTCCTTCATGCTTGAACAAACGAAAGATAAACTGCACTAACACAGAGCCATGGGGAGATTCCAGAACCGTGCCAACACTCTCAGTGTTGGGAGGGGTTGATTTCTTTAAGTCAGAGGACAAATGTTCTGAGCTAGGTGCTGGGGATAGAATAATGGGTCCCCAACCCTCCCACAGCCTGCAGTCTAGACACACATTAAATGAAGGCACCAAGACCATGGCAACAAGTGCTGGAGGAGATACAAGATCAGGCGGGCCAGGGCCCAGGGGAAGGAAGGATGGCAGTACAGGGCTGTGAGGGAGGTGGCACGGACCCTGTGAAAGGATTCCTATGACCTGGCCTGGGACAGTCAGGAAGGCAAAAGTCCTGCAGCGTTTAATTCTGCAGCCTCTGTGGGAGCCCCGCTGGCAACTGAGAATGGCTTGCTTTAGGGTCGCTGTGTGAGAGACCGGGGTCTTTAGATCTCTCAGAGGCCCCCATGGCTAAACACGAAACCTCAGATGCAACTTGGTAGAGAAAGAGCCAGGCCCTCGGGCCACGTTGCCCCCAGGAGAATGCCTGCCCCTCCCACCCAAGTTACGGACCCTCTGTGGGCCCAGGGTGGGGGCTAAAACACGAGGGTGACTCTCTGACCCGGTGGTCACCAAGACCGCTTCCTTTTTGTCTTGCAGGGGATGAGCTGACCAAGATAGAGGATGAGGATGAGCAGGGCTGGTGCAAGGGACGCTTGGACAACGGGCAGGTTGGCCTGTACCCAGCGAATTACGTCGAGGCGATCCAGTGACGGGCTGGTGGGCTGGCTGGCGGAGGGGTGGAAGTGGAGGGCCCAGGAGCTCTGTTAGCCATTGGCCCCAGGCTCCGGTGCCTCCAGCCAGCTGTGTGGGCATCCACTCCTTTTCCTGCAAAAGATGATGGTTCCATTGCTCTTGGCTTCATGGTGTCTCTTGAAGGCAGACAAGCTGGTCATTTTACCTGGGACTCGGCACCCTTTCCACAGTGCAAATGGAGAGATGTGCAAACAGGAAGATGCAATACAACAGAAATCGCCGGGCCCCTCCCCCGCCCCCGCTCCCGCTCCCCCACTCGCTGTGTGTTGGCTTATCATGGATCTGTATATTCTTGACCTTGTCTTTCCTCCTCTCTTCCAAGTCCATGGTAACGGTGGGTTACACTGATTCTGGTTCCACTGATTACTTTCTCTGACGAGTCCCATCACCTGCAACTTAGATGAACAAACTTAAATGCCATTTTCTGAGGGAGGACTTTGAGGTTTTTAATTTAAAGGCTGTGTACAGTTACTTTTTTATATACATGTTCTTCCATTCATTTATACTTAAATTATGGCGTAGATGGATGTACACCAGTCTTAAGGAAATATCTCTATTTCCGTGTCGTACTGTTAATCAACCATGCCACTGCCTGGGGCAAGCTGCGAGAGCCGGTAGCTCATTTGGACAGACAATGTTTGAGACAAGAGATTGCAGTAGAAAGATGGGAACACATGGTTGGATTCCTGTTGTGAATGCTGTCCACATTTGGGGCATCCAAATGTGAGTTTCGCAAATAACCTTATGTAGTACTCTCCAAAGTCACCATATTTAAAAACTATTTTCACTCTGCTTAAAACTTCACTCATGCAAATTAACAATTTTATCAGTGATTTGAAAGGTTAAAAAATAAGACTAACTTTTCAAGTGAATGCATCTATAGTTAAGATGCTTTATATTAGACTGTCATGTCTTGGTGTATATCTGTATATATTATTTGATATTCAGAGAATCTAAAGAGCTCGTCTACTGTGTTAATGAGATTTAACAGCTTTTGACAGTGGGTTTAATTTGTAAACTGCTTGAAGACCGTGGCATTTGGGCACAGGCCTGGCTGGTCGGCTGAGACCCTCTGGGCTCGGGCCCTGGGCCTCTCTGAAGTGGAGCCTGCTGTAGGGAAGTCTGTCCTCACTGGCTAGCTGTGGGTCCAACTTCTAACTAGCCTTAGTCCTTTCTGTAGCAGAACACTGTACAAACCTCCCGTGTCTTTCCAGCAGTTGCAGATTTCACTGTCATCTGTATTCCTCGTGAGCAAACAAAAGCTGGGTCTCACCCCCCTAGCACAAGGGTCTCTTCTCAGCATCCTTAGTCATCAGGGAGCAGGTGTGCTGGGGCAGGAAGCTACACTGTAGTCACGGGGCAGGGGAGGGAGGGATAACCTTTATTTTGTGTAACTCAGACATTGGAGAAATGGCTGCTGCCATCACAAGCTATGCATTTTATTCAGTGTTTCCAGTGAGCTTGATGTCTTGCTTGGAAAATGGATGTGTGTCTGTCTGTCATGAACACTTAACAGCAAAAATCCTCATTCCTTTGCTACAGATGTACCAAAAATTGTCACGTCTTTTCAGTTTAGGTGTTTCTTTAAACGCATAGTATTTTAGAAAAAAATCAATAAACAGTTGATCTCGTGAGTATGACAGTCTCTGTGCTGTGCGTGCGCCTCACACTCTCATCAGCTGGTGGACGTGTCTTCATTGGCATTTATGCACCAGCTCTGGAGCCAGGCAAGATCCCAGGTACAAGACCACTGCCCAGGGGACCGTGTCCCTGTCCCACTGCCCCTGCCAAGCTAGAGGTTGGGGAGTTGAGGCACTGGAGCCCCTTGCAGTTCTCCTCTCCCCCAAACCTGCCGCTGGGTGGCCTAGGCTCCCCCACTGTGGGCAGCAGGCTGGCGCCTCCCTACCCACTCGCCAAGGCCCAAATAGCAGGACCAGACCAGAGACCACTCATCACCCGAGCTTCCTTGAACGTATTTCCTGAGCACCCGCTGTGCACTGGGCCCTCTCTACTTACATTATCTGCAAAGAGCTTGCCCATCTCCAAACACGCTGTGAGTGAGATGAGTCTCCCCGTTTCCATTTTACAGAGGAAGAAGCAGAGGCTCCAAGAGCCAGACTCACCCAAGGAGTCCCCGCTGGTCTGTGGCACCAAGTAAAATCCCTGAAGAGCCCTCCACCCTCACCCTCGGGGGTGACCTGAGTCGAAAGGAGGCCGGGGCAAAGCGGGAAAGGAGAGATGTGAGGGCTGCCGGTCTCACTAATGTCGGTCAGGCTGCCAGAGAGGCGGCCCACCTGGGCACCAGGGCCTCACGGGGGAGCAGGAGGAGCGAGGGGGTGGCTGCCACGGCGGGGGTCAACTTTGCCCAGCTCATGAAGGGCCAGGGGTGAATCTCTGTCATCTGCCACCTGGTCTGATGGTGATGGGGCCCCTGCTGGCCGCTTCGGAGGAGGAGTTGGAGCCCATCGCCGCTGCCCGCTGCCCAGGGCAGTCACCAGCTTCTGCCTCGCCAGCCCCAGGCTCCTCCGAGAGACAGGCTGGGCCAGGGCAGAAGGGAGGGGTCAGAGCAGGCTCCCACTCCCGTCTCCTGAGCTGGGCCTGCTGGGCCAGCCAGCCCTGGGCTTCCGGTGAGCTCAGGTACTGTGATGCCAGCGCACGGGGGAGGCTGGAGTCACCCCACTTTGCAGAAGACACAGAAGGTCTGGAAACTCAAGTCCAGTGACTTGCCCAAGGTCCTGTGACGGAACCGTGATTCAAACCCACATCTGCAGGATTCTCGAGGGCAAGCCCGTCCTCGCTCCCTCCACTGGCGGATAAAGAACAAGGTGAGTGAGCAGGAGGAACCCTCAAAAGTCGGGCCGACACCACCGCTGCTCGGCAAGGCCCTTTTCTCAGCTTCCTGTATCCTCAGAGCTCCTGCAAGGAAGCCTGAAGGGCCCACACTGCCCACCTGCCCTCTCCTGTCCTTGCCCTCAGGGTGAGCCTGGAAACCTTAACTCGCTCCTGGGCCTCATCTTCTCAGGCGAGAGTGATACCTGCCTCCCCGGGTGGGGGTCAGGGTTAAGGGGTGAAAGGCCACAGGTGCTCAGGAGATGGTAACTTTCGCCATGATTATGCGTGACACCTCATCCTCCTGGTCCCCGGTCAGGACCCTCTGGCATCCTTGGCTGCCCCTCCCACGCCCTCCATGCTGGGCCCCTGAGCTCTCTTTGCCTCTCTGTCCTTCCCCACCCCCATAGCCACTGCCTGGGCCAAGCTGCCCCTTCTCCCCCTGGATCACTGCTGCATCCACACCACCCTCAGCGGTCCCCAGGGCCCTCAGCAGCCCACCCCACTTCCCTCAGTGGGGGGGCGGGGGGGAGTATTTCCTCCTCTCCAAGCCCCCCAGTAATGCCCAGAGGGCAAGTGACCTCTGGCCTAGTGACCTGGGCAGGGATCTGATGCTGCCACAATACGAGCTAAAACACTGGGTCTTCTGAAGTCCCTGCAGATGGAGGACAGGGCTGGCCTCGGTGTCCCAGGCTTCCCTGCAGGGCCCTTATCCACCTAAACACAGGCAGGCCGGTCCCCTTGCCTGGCCTGGCCTTCTCTGGGTGGCCTGTGGGTCTGGGCTGTGCCAACGCCTCAAGTCCTAGGGGGCAGGCTTGGGGGGGCACTTGCCATCCATGGGATAGGGGTGTGGGAGGCTGAGGGGCCCCTCCTTGTTCACGGGGAAACTGAGGCCAAGTGAGGGTCAGGAGTGACGCGCCTGTGGCCACAGAGCAAGTGGCTGCAGGAGCTGAGCCAGGTCTGACCCCGAGTAGCCCCTCCTGGCAGGCAGTTGGCTCCCTCCCTCCCTATTTTCTGTTCCTGGGTTGTATTCATTCACCAAGCATTTCTTGAGCACCTACTGTGTGCAAGACTCGGTGGTGCCAGGACAGACATGAGGAAGGGCCCACGTTTGCCTTCAGGGGACTCCAGAGATCAGGGAGGGACGGAGTCACTGTGATACTGGCCGCAGTGGCCAGAAAGGAGGGGGCAGGATGGTCTCCTGAGTGTGCACGGTGGATTCTGGAGGTCAGCCTACAAGTCTCAGGAAATTTGGACAAACAGGGCCTCCCAACCCGGCTCCAAGACCCTAAGGGGCGGAGCACTATGGGGTCCTTGAGCTGCTTCCCCCACTTCCAGCAGGAAGCGTCCCCGCCTGCGTGGAGGTCAGGCTGGGCTGTGGGCAGACTGGGGGGACCTCCACCCCTGGGGGCCCTGAAGCCCGAGCAGGTGCCTGAGCCTCTCTGAGCTGGGTGTCCAGAAGCGGGAGAACTTGCCAGGTCGGGGCCCTGCTCTCAAGGTGTCCTGGAAACTACCTCTCGTCCCCCCACCCCTTCTCACAGCCCCAGCTCTCTCCAGGGTGGCAGCTGCCCCCTCTGCGCCCCTGCCCAGACACCGGCAGGAGGTGTGTGCCCCTTTCCAGGCCTTAGTTTTCCCTTAGACGGGCCCGCAGTGACCTCCGGGCTGGATCTCTGTGGTCTCTGGAGGGAGCGAGCAGAAGGGCCGGGCCACAGCGCCTCAATGGACAGACCTGGGGCCCCCTGGTGGAGAGGCCTGGGCCCGGGACAGAAGCAGCTCTGCTGCCCGGGGAAGGACAGACCCAGGTTGAGGTATGAGGCTCATGCCCCACCAGGCAAGGCCACTGCCAAGCACAGGGTCAGAGGAGCCAGGCTGACCCCGGCACTCTTGGGGGACAGGCAGCTTTTCAGCCTGCTGCTTCCAACCAGCCTTGGGCTAAACATGTATCAGCTACATGCCGGGCCCTGTGCTGAGCACCTTTCCCTGCAAAGGATCATAGAAAGCTCCTCACAATGTATGAGCACCAGTTTATAGATGAGGAAACAAACGAGAGAGCTTGAGTGACTTACATGGGGCCACACAGCAAGTCAGGGTAGAGGTGGGGTTTGAACGCCGATGCCCAACTCCAAACAGCAGATGCTGTTGTCTAAACTGCTGGTTCTCAAACATCTAGAGGGCTTGTTACAACCCAGCTTGCTGGGCCACATTCCAGAGTTTCTGAGTCACCAGGTTGGGGGTGAGGCCCAGGGCTTGCATATCTAACAAGTCCCCAGCTGACGCTGACCCAGGACCACCCTCTGAGCAAGTCAGAGCTGCCCAAAGTACCAGCAATTCCGTGTCCTCCTTGATTTGTTCATACAACCAGCAGATGCTCCTAACCCAGCTCTGGGGACCCAGAGACTGATCAACCACAGTCTGGGCTGAGGAGGTGGGCACGGTATGGACAAAGAGAGCCCAGGGAGCAAGGGACACAGGCCAATGTGACCTCCCATCCCTGGCAAGGGGCAGGGAGGGTTAGGAGGCAGCCAGGTAGTAGAGGGAGAGGTGCCTCATGAAGGTTGGATGGGCACCTTGTGTCCCTGACCCTTAGTTTCCTCATCTGGAAAATGGGGAAATGGTTCCTATCTTTTCTTTTTCATCATCATTTGGGGTCAAGAGTGTGAAAGTGCTTGTTAAAACACACAAATATGAGGCACCTTGTTGTGAAAGTGGTCTCACCCCCAAACACCATCCTAACTCAAGCTGGTAATAACCAAAGTATGCAGACCCCAGATGGAGACTCCGGATCCTCCCCAGCCAGAGGCTGGGCGTGAATGCTTCCTCCAAGCCGTATATTCATCCATCTCTGAAACCGTACGGAAGAAGGCTGGGTTTTCCGCACCAAAATTTGACAAAATATTTTTTTCTTCTCTGAAAATTAACGAGTCTTACAAAGGTGTGAAAACGAAGCCAGTGGTTAAGAGCATGGACTGTGAGGTCATATTCTCTGCACTCAAACTTGGCTCCAATCGTGGGACCTTACGTAGCTACGTTACCTTGAGCAAAATACTTAATTTCTCCGAGGCTTGGTTTGCTCACCTATAAAATGGCAATAATAGTAAACATTTGTATTTCACTCTGTGCCAGACCCTGTTCTAAACTCTTTAACATTTACTAATATTTAACAAAGCAGCCCTATGAACTAGGTAAATATTATTATTCCTATTTCTATAGGTAAGGAACCTGAGGCACAGGGAGGTTAGGTAATGCCCAAAGGTACCGTACAGCCAAGCGAGCTAGGTTCAGCCGTGGGTAGTGCAGTGCAGTCCCTGCCCACTAGGCTGTGCTGTTGGACAACGAGGTCGCCTGCCTCAGAGGGCGAGGATCTGCCTGCCCCCAGTGGCGCTCATTAACATACCTACCAGAATGGGAGTTACCCCATTTCGGAGACGCCGGACCTGAAAGGTCCTCCTCCGTGCTCTGGAGCACCTCAGTGCCACTACTGGCACGTCTTCTTGCTTAAACAGCAAGCTCCTTGGTGCAGACACTGGGCCTTAATCTTCTCTCTAGCCCCAGTGCTTTGGAGCGAAACTGAAAAGAAAAAATGAAATCAATTTTGGACCACCCAATAAAACTCAGATTGGACTGTTTTAGACCTCTTCAAATCCTCTGTGGCTAGGAAATGAAGGAAGGAAGGAACAGATGAACAAATGAACTGCATAAATAACATCACTCTCTGAGCAAAGGATAACTAACACCGGCCGTCAGCGGGCTAAAGCCCTGACATGCAGCATGGCAACCGAAAGCCACAGAAACCCGAGTGCCTGGCCAAGAGGTCTGAGAACAAAAAGCCCCGAGCCGGATGGCATTTGACCAACAAGGTGAAACTGACTGCAAGCGAACTGTGTGCAGCTCATTGGCCACTTCCTGGTCAAGATTAGCCAGGCTGCTCCTGCCCCTCTATAATAGTTTTCAAATAACAATGTTAATGACCACTCTGTAGTTGTAAAAGGAACAAAGGTTCAGATGAAAACTTGGAAACTAAGCAAAAGTATTCAGAAAAACATTAAAGGCCCAACATCCAGAGGTAATACTGCTGACGTTCTGGTGCATTTTTTCTAGTCTTTTTTCTATACATACACATGTGCCCATGTTTCATTGTCCTTATTAATGTGTGTGTTTTTTACAAAATTGGGATCATACTCTAAACGTAGTTTGGTACCCTGCTTCATTCTCTTAATATTTGATCATGAGCATTTTCTCCTGTCCCTAAATATGCTTCCACTAAAAATGTTTAATGGCTGCATGACATTCCATGTGTTAGAAGTCTCATATTGCTGAGCATGTCTTTGTTTCCCATCTTTTTTTATTTTTTAAGGTATAATTTACATACAGTAAAATGCACCGTTTAGTGTATAATTTGACAAATGCACATAAGTCATGTAACCACCACCACAAACAAGATATAGAACTGTCCCCTCACTCTCCAGATTTCTGCCTGGTCCTCTGTAATCAACCCCTCCTTGTATTTCCAGCCCCTGGAAACCACTGTTCTGTCTTGTTTCCATAGTTTTGCCTTTTGCAGAATGTCATATGAATGGAATCATACAATATGTAGCTTTTTGAGATTGTCTTATCTTTCACTTCACATAATTCGTCTGAGATCCATCCACGTAGTTTCATGGATCAGTTTGTTACTACTTATTGTGGGTAGTTTACATTGAATGAATTTACCATGGTTTGTCAGTCCAATTGAAGGATATTTGGGTTGTTTCTAGTTTTTGATTACAAATAAATGTGTTATAAACATTCAAGTACAGGTTTTGTGTAAACATAATTTTTCATTTCACTATCCAATTATTTTTTATAATATTGTAATGTTGCAAATGTCACAGTAATGAGGATTCTAAATCTTTTATCCCATTAAGGGTGGTAATGGCATCAGCTTAAATTTCTTTTTTTTTTTTAAATAAATTTATTTATTTTATTTTTGGCTGAGTTGGGTCTCCGTTGCTGTGCGCGGGCTTTCTCTAGTTGTGGCAAGTGGGGGCTGCTCTTCGTTGCAGTGCACGGGCTTCTTGTCACAATGGATTCTCTTGTTGTGGAGCACGGGCTCTAGGCGTGCGGGCTTGTGGCTCGCGGGCTCTACAGCGCAGGCTCAGTTGTTGTGGCGCACGGGCTTAGTTGCTCCGCGGCATGTGGGATCTTCCCGGACCAGGGCTCGAATCCGTGTCCCCTGCGTTGGCAGGCGGATTCTTAACCACTGTGCCACCAGGGAAGTCCTAAATTTCTATTTTTAAAAAATCAATCAAGGTGAATTCCCTGGCGGTCCAGGAGCTAGGACTCCGCGCTTCCACTGCAGGGGGCACAGGTTCGATCCCTGGTCAGGGAACTAAGATCCCGCAAGCCACACAGTGCAGCCAAAAAAACGGGGGCAGAGAGGGCATTTGTGAATTTCCAGAAGTGTGAAACCAAGCAGGACTCCGCGGGGCCCTCCTGGGTACAAAAGCCCCTCTGTGTCCCCTGTCTCTTGTTTGTGAAAAACGGCTTTAGTCTCCCAGAACTTCCCTGTGTTCCAAAGACCAGACTCAAGCAGCTACTAATCAAGGAAGTGAGGAAATGCAGAAACAAAGGAAAAGCAGTCAAGAAACTAGTTCATCGATAGAGCAGAGTCCTAGTTCCTCTTCATAACAATTGTCATAACAATCTGATGCATCTTTGAGTTGTTCTGAAGAAACTAAGACCCCACGCAGGTGGAGGTTGTTGACTACACGCTGACCCCAAGCACATTGACCCCAGACTGGTTGGAACCAGAAGATTCCTGAAATATCACCCTGTTAACTCACCACCAGCCAATCAGAAGAAAGCCCACGAGCTGAAACCCTCACCCCAATGTTGCCTTTAAAACCCATTCCCTGAAAACCATCGAGGAGTTTGGGTCTTGGAGCATGAGCTGCCCATTCTCCTTGCTTGGTGCCTGCAATAAACACTGTGCTTTCTTTCACCACAACCAAGTGTCAGTAAACTGGCTTTGTTGTGCAGCGGGCAAGCAGACCCAAGTTCAGTTTGGTAACAAGTGCACTGCCTGAGCATATACGGATTGGTGGAAATCAGATAAGACTGGGAATTCCCTGGTGGCCCAGTGGGTAAGACTCCACGCTCGCAATGCAGGGGGCCTGGGTTTGATCCCTGGTCAGGGAACTAGATCCTGCATGTATGCCACAACTAAGAAGCCTGCATGCTGCAACTAAAAGATCCCGCATGCCGCAACTAAAGATCCCACGTGCTGCAACTAAGACCTGGCACAGCCAAAATTAATTAATTAATTAATTAATTAATTAATTAAAAAAAAAAAAAGCAGATAAGGTTGCTCATGATTCCATGAGCTCATTTTCAAAAGTATCTAACCTGTATGGAAATGGCATGTCTGAGATAGTGTTCACTTTGTAAAGAAAAAAAAATGTTGCCTGCCATACCAGTTCTACAAGGATCAAGCCAATAGCCACTGCAGTCACCCACTGACAGTGTACCTGAGGGGAATTCAGGATGGAGAAAAACAGGAATCATTCTGTCCTTTGGATACTGGCCCTGAGATAGTTAAGATACACAACTAAAGAAAAATTTCAGTAACCCCAGATTCTTGTATCTTCCCATACAGAGAAAAGCACTAAAATCATTAATTTGAGATGTCTGTTTTTGTGATTCCCAGTAATCTCTTGACTTTCAACTACATGTTTTTTTCCAGCTCCCCCCCCCCCAAATTCATATATATCCTGGCTCCTCCCTCACCTCTTTGGAACAGTACATCAAGGCTATCTGAAAGGCTGTCTCCTGGGTTACAATCCTCAGGAAGACACTGAATAAATTCAACTCACAGCTCTTACATTGTGTGTGTGTTTTTTTTGTTTTGTTTTGTTTTTTAAAGTCAGCAATTTGTTTTCTTTTCAGCACTAACTAAAGTCCACCAGGGCAAGGACGAGATCTGCGCTTATTCTCACTTTGTGACTCATCATACAACTATGTAAGCATGTCTGGTTTTTCCTAGAGTGGCACTTGGCTTTCAGCAAGCTCCTGTCCAACTGGATGGACTAAATAAACTAAATGTTGTCTCACTTGGCCAGAGCCACACCAGGATATCCCCATAAGACACAGATGGCAAGGACAGTACCCAGAAGGCAACGTGGGCCTGCCTGTTGGCTGGGCCCTTCTTTCGAAGCTCTTCTGTGTTCTATTATGCTCAGATCTGAAGCAATGAATTTCTGCCTACCCTCCTTTGAGAGCAAGAGGATTTCCTATCTTTTTCAGGATTTGGTATTATTAGATTTTGCTTCTACTCCTGGCAGCAATGGATCTTTGCTTGTAGCCTGAGGGAGAGTGAATTTGCTGCTTTTGCTTTCTAAGAGAGAAGGGAAGCGGGTGGGGCTTTGTGCCCATCCCCCAAAAGTTGGATGCCTGCCCTACCAAGGGGTTTCTCTCTGGTGTCAGAGATCTCTGCCTCCATCTTTCTCATGAAGAAAGATTTCTGATGGAGGTTTACGGAAAAGAGCTTGTGAATGAATGTAAACTCTTGTTGTTTCTGAGGCTCCTAGCTATTCCAAATTGACATGCTAGCCCATGCTTGGCCTCTAACAATTCATTAAAATTTTAACTGATTTCCTCTTGCCCACTTGTGTGGCAGCCACCTCTTTCCCCTGTGCTTTGCCAAAGGTGAAATAGCTCTTTGTTCAAAGTGTCTTTGGAGAGGCTAGGCTCTCTTTGGAATTCAGTTTACTTGGTTGCTTTGCAACCTCAGCTCTCTGATGGGCTCAAGAGAAGTTATGATTTTAAAGGTTATCCAGCCTTTTCTCATTATTATGTTAGGAGTGACATTCTTTGCAGCTTTCTACATTCTAAGCCCATTCCACTCATCCTTATTGAATGCATACTATGTGCCAGGCTTTGTTCTAGGTGCTGGAGATAGAGAGGTAGATGCAATACATCTGATCTCAAAAAATTTATATTCAGTTGAGGGGAGTATTACACATTATGGCATTAGGTGATAATAAGTTCTATGAAGAACGCTTAAGCAGATGATAGAAAAGAGAAAGATGGGTGTACAAATGGTATTTTTTTTTGGGTGTGTGTGTCCCCTTATGCCCCAACTAGTGTAGATACTGTCTACACTTCATTGCACTTTTTTTCTTCTTCTCAGGGATCTCTATACTGGAGACTGGAGTAGACAATATCCTGAATCTGATATATAACTTGGTAAGAAGATTTCAACTCCAAATAGTAAATGGGACCATCATTCCCATTCCCATCAGAAAGCACAGGACTCATAAACATGCCAGGTATTCTGTGTAGGGTCAAACCCGTACCTAGGGACACAAGGTACAGGGGTATGTACATACTTTGACTCAGTACAAGGCAGAACTTTCAGTCACAGCTGAAACTTACTGTAAAAGTAACTTACTGTTCTGGAAGGTAATACATTTCCCTTCCTTGGAATAGTTCCAACCCTGCAAGCTTCCAACTTCCCTGAGGGCATCTAACCAGACAGGTTGAAAGACCACTGCCAAAGCCTTTCCCAGGGCTTCACTGGGAAGCTGCTCTCCTGCACTGCTCAGCACTGATACCCCATCTCTCACCCCCCTGTACAGAGGAGCAAACCCAGCTTTAGAGACGTGATCTCACCAAGGTCACAGAGCTGGGAAGGAGCTGGCTGGACTGAGCTTGGAGCCAAAGTGTTGCATTTGACTCCAAAACCTGTTATCCTTCTCCTGACCCGCGGAACCTCAGGTGACACTTACCTAGTGGCTCCACACCCACTAACGCAAAACAGGCACCTTTCTCCAAGCGTTTAAACCCTCCAGCTAGTAGTGTCAGCCGAAGGGTAGGAAAGGGCCAGCTTCTTTTCGTGTCTATATTCATCAGATTTGACTGAGCGCCTTTTGCCTCAGGAGAACTGCTGACTCTCTCACTGACGTAACCCAAACTGATCCCTTTCGCCATAAGACGCTTCCCACCAGGGCTCAGGCGACTAGCGAAAATCCGGCGCCTGGACTGAGTCCTCGGGTGTGGGGAGACGGCGGGGAGGCCCTTGCCCCGCAAGTTTCCTCCTTTGCCACTTGGAGTGACAGGTTCTGCCACTCTCACGGGAAGGAGGTGAGAAGACCTTGGCCGAGGAAGCAGTTCGTCAGCCGAAGCGGCGGTGGCTCGACCGGCCGTGCGCGTAGGCACAAGGCCGACCCGGGCCGGGCTTCCCCACGCACTGCCGGGAGTGGAGGCCCGGCGCAGGCCTGGAGGAGGCGCGCGAGCCTCCTGCGCAGGAACCGGGGCGGGGCCTGAGTGGGCGGAGCCAGTGGCACGGTTAAGCGAGGGCCACGGGGGAGAAGGGCGCGTGCGCTCCGGCAGTGGGCGGGGACATCGAGAGGCCGGGTCTCATCGTCACGGGCAGCCCCGCCACTCGGCCATCGTCTACCTCCCGGAGGCGGCAACCGCTCCTGCTCTGCCCTTCCCGGTTGGCGGGGCCAGCTGCGCCTCGTTTCTTTGTTGACCATGGGGGACCCCAGCAAGCAGGACATCCTGACCATCTTCAGGCGCCTCCGGTCGGTGCCCACCAACAAGGTAACGGCCGCCGGGAGTGTTCGGGCTTGCTTGGCATCCCTGCCGGACCCTGCGGGCGGCCCCTGCGGCGCCAGTGGCCGCGGCCGCGGCCGCGGGAGGAGGAGCCGGCCCGGCCTGTGACACGTCGCACTGTGCGGCCGCAGCAGCTGGGCCTCGCCTGGGTCCGGACTGTGCGCCGCCCCCCAGCTTCAGCAAGGGAGGGGCGGGGGAGGGGGCGCACCCGAGGGTCCGAGGCAGGGCGGGCACCTGGGAGTCCTGGGGGCGGGAGGGAGGCGAGAGCATCTGGGGATCCCGGGGGCGGACACTTGTGGGCTCCTAACACCGGGCCGGGGAACGTACGGGGGGCGGAGGCGGCTTTTGGTGGGGGCGGAGTGGACACGAGTTCTGAGAGAGCCGGGGGCGAGCTCGGGGGCCCGAGAGAGGGCTGGGGGCGTACCCGCGGCTCCTGCGACTGGGGGCGGAGACCGCAGGCCACCTATGACCCAGCCGGGAAGCATGCGCCGGGCCAGAAACTCCAGCTGGTAGCGCTGGGCGCTCGGGGAAGCTCGGCTCGCCCCCTCCCCGTCTCCGAGCTCACCTCTGAAGCTCCTCGGGGAAGCTGTGTCCTCTGGTGGCAGCCTCAGTTTCCCTGTCTGATAAAGCTGCTAAGTGATCACTGCTAAGTGGCTTCGAGCTCTTGTCTCTTGCTAAGAAAGCCCACCACAGACCCCTTTCCCTTCCTTCCCTTTTGTCTCTCTCTTTGGAGATGGGGGTTTTCCTTTTTTTTTTTTTCATCTCCAGAGACTGTCCCTTCCCCCCACCCATGACTCTTACAACTTTTCGCTACTGGCTGGAGATGTTGTGGTGACACATCGGGCTAAAGTGACACCCTCCGCTGAGGATCACAGGTCAGAGTGGAACCTGGACAGTGCAAAGGGCCGTCGTGTCAGCGTGGACTCTGTGTGCCATGACATGATGGCATAGAAAGAAAGTCCCAGAGTTTTACAAAACTTAGATGTCTTTGTTTTAGGTCTAGGCGGAGGGGAGCCCATGTTTTTACAGCCTAAGAGAAGTGAGCTAGGAAACAGTTTACTGGAGGTGTTATCTGATGAACATAGGAAAGTCAGGAGGGGAAAGGTTCCAGGAATTCTCCAGTGCCAATTTCTGTGCTATTTTCTTGATTTTCAAATTTAGGTTAATCTGTTTATAAAGAGGGGTTGATGTAAACTAGACCAGATTAGGCTCTGCAGTTAGCAGTGTAGAAACTATACATTGTTTTGTCTGCTGTATCTCAGAAACCCAACATATATTCTCTTTGACTGAATTCATCAAAAGATGCCCCTTTTAAATAAGAAGTCAGTGTCTTTATACCAAGAACACTTTTGAGGGACATGTGTGGGCTTGCTTGTAAATTGTTATCCAGACCCTGGGACTTCCTAACTGTCACTTTGGGCAGGTCACTTGACTACTTTGTGCCTTATTTTCCTCATCTGAAAATGGGGCATGAACTAGATCTAATTCAGAGAGTTATTGTGAGGATTAAATGAGAAAATCCAAGAAAAGCACTTAGAGCAGTACCTGTATATACTGGCCCTCGATACATGTCAGCAATTTTTTGTTGTTATTATTATTTTAATTATGAACAACACACTTGTAGAAAATTTTATATTCTGTAGTAGGATTCATAAAAGCATCGAGCAAAAATATTTTCTGGTAGTGTTCCACAGTATTGTGCTACATTTCTTGATTAAGACTTTTTATTTGATTGTTAATAAGAAACCATTACCTAAGCAAAGATGAAAACTAGTTTTAATGATGTGGAAGAGTTAATAAGCATTTTTAAAATGAGGTGGTTAAAAAGAGCTCTAAGACACACAAGACAGGAAAGTACTTAAAAACACCTCGGTTTACTTTTAGAATGTGGTGTCCAATTCTCCCTCTCATGTGTGATGAATCTTTACTCTGGATCAAAGGTTTTAACTCAAAGGGTCAGTTTTATAGTTTGTGAAATCCTCCCTTGTCTCTGCTGTTCCCTTAGTGTTATATTGATTGTTTGAGTTATTCAGCAAATATTCATTCAGCAAATACTGGTTAAGCACCTGCAGCGTGCCGGGCACTGCAGAGCACTGAGGATGTACTGATGGAAAAAGAGACAGGCTCCTGCCTTCAGAAAGCAGATGGTCTATCTGGTGCCTGGAGGACAGATAAAGGGCTGCCTGGCGGGGTAAGAGGCAGTGTAGTGAAGACGTGACGAGTGCGATCCGGGGCAGACTGCCCGGGGTCCAGTCCCTGTGATACCACGTCTTAGCTATGACACTTAACTTCGTGTTTCCTTAGTTTTCTCTAACACGGGGATGAAAACTGTATACTCTGCAGGGAACTTGAAATGTGTAAAGTGAACGTGCAGGGCCCTTGTTTGAAAAGTACTAAGAATTTCAAGATGAGACGGCAGAGCATTAACCACCCATGGGCCCTTCTGTGTGCAGCGTCCTGTGTGACTGCGTTGATCACACACACGCCCGGAAGCTGGCTCCGATGGGCATAAGAACAGTACCTTCTTATAGGGTTGTTATCAAGATTCCGTTGGCCAACAACAGTGCATGACATGGAGCAAACACTAAATATTAGCTGTGATTTCTATAGTAATTATTCTCACCATGTGGCAAAACAAATTGTTCGTCCAAAACTACTTTTTATCACCATAAGAACTGATATTCTGCTTAGAAAACCATATCTCCACTTTGGTTTAGGATTGCCCATCAAAACAAAATGGAGTCCCTGCTCCAACAGAGAGCCAGACTTGGATTTCGAACTGCCCTCTGACCTCAGATTCCCCAGGGCCCAGTCTCGGCTCGTGAGCTCTTCTACCACCTATATTTGCATTTGGTGCCTACTTTGTGCCAGGCTCAGTGCTCAGCGCTCAGCTCAGGTGAACAAGGCCCCAGCCCTCACAGAGCTACATTCTGCAATTCCTCATCTTTTTTTTTTTCCTCAGGAGAAAGCAGGATTTTTTTTTTTTTTTTTTTTGGCTGCCTTGGGTCTTCATTTGCTGCGTGCAGGCTTTCTCTAGTTGTGGCGAGCGGTGCATGGGCTTCTCATTGCGGTGGCTTCTCTTGCGGAGCACGGGCTGTAGGCGCACGGGCTTCAGTAGTTGTGGCACGTGGGCTCAGTAGTTGTGGCTCGCGGGCTCTAGAGCGCAGGCTCAGTATCTGTGGCGCACGGGCTTAGTTGCTCCGCAGCATGTGGGATCTTCCCGGACCAGGGTTCGAACCCGTGTCTCTTGCATTGCGGAACGGATTCTTAACCACTGCGCCACCAGGGGAGTCCAGAAATGGATTTATTTAGAGAGATACATATTCTGTAGACCGAATGCGGTCTGTCTCAAAAGGCGAGAACGGCCTTGGGAGAAACACACTCCACAGACAAGAGTGTGGGCCATCTCCGAAGGCGAGAGGCCTGCAATTCCTCATCTTAGTTGGTGGGTCAGGAGGATTCTGAGGCCTCTTGTTAGAAACCCCGCCGCTGTCTTTTCGTAACCAGCCTTGCGACCACCTCGGGAGTGATTCTCAGACTTGCCTGCTCTGGGCTGTGTGCTCCCAATCTCTGGGTCATGTCCCTGCACAGGGCCATTTCCTGCACAGGCTTTTGCCCCTTCTGCCCTTTTAGACTCTATTCTTGACATCCCACATGCCACTTGGACTCTGTCTAGAAAACTTTTTGCATCCTATCCTTGCTTACTAAGGTTCAACGTTATAACTAGTTGTCTTGCCCGCTGGGACTGCTAGACCGTGAGCTCCATGTGGGCTGACTCTTCCCGGGCCACCTTTGTACGTGCACTCCGTGTGTGCCGGGGGCATACTGATAGTGACAGCTGTTAGCTAAGTGAGTGAGGGATCGCAGTGGCCTCTCGCAGAGGGACGGCACCTTTGGCAGAGTCGGGCCCACTGTTTGGCATCCCAGGGGAGGGCATTCCTTACTCTGATGGCTGTTACCACAGGGCATCTTCATTTCCGTGTCCTTTACTCCCACTTCAGTGGCCTGTCTGGGGCGGGGGTAGGGGAAGGTGGGGAGACTTAGCAAGCGTTTGTGGAGTCAGTGCCGCCACCCACTTCTTAATACCTCAGCCTCTGCCGCAGTGCCTGGCACACAGCAGGCAATCAGTAAACACTGAAGTGAAGGCCTGGTGCCTCTCGTGCCAGCTGTCACCCCTCTGCCACTACTCCTGCCTGCTTATGGTGAACCTGTCACCATGAGGGGCTTTGGAAAATCCACGCGTGTTTTCACGCTTGTATTGCCCTCAAAAGGCCAGAAGCCAGAGCTTGCTTGCTTTTTTTTTTTTTTTTTGCCACACTGCATGGCATGTGGGATCTTAGTTCCCCGACCAGGGTTTGAACCGCTCCCCCCTGCATTGGAAGCGTGGTGTCTTAACCACTGGACCACCAGGGAAGTCCCCAGATCTTTCTTGATGGTTTTAGTTGGGACAACCTTCACATAGGTGGCTCTGCCTATAAAGCATACCTAAAAGATGTGGGCTTTTAAAAAACCTCCTATTTGTGGAATTTTTACCACTCCGTTGTGCTGATGTTAATTCATTACAAATATTAATTCCATGACAAGCACTGTGTATTTTAAAGGACTTTTGTGTCCTGTTATCAGATGAAGAATGTTTGACTTCATTGTTGAGGGGGCTGGTGCTAATTTTTGAGCTGGTAGTAAGTTTTGTAAGTTGTTCATTTGATTAACATATATTTCCTGAATGCTTTGTATGGGTAGGTCACTATTTTTCAGGCTCTGTGGGAGATGAAAAAACACACAGAAAACATTTATTGAGCGTTAGCCACGTCCGGGCTCTGTGCAGATGCAGGAGGAAGGCAAGGTGAGGGAAGGGCCCCCGACCCTGCAGGAGCTCCGAGCTGTGCAGGAGGGGGCCCACTCCTTGGACGTGAGCTGTGTGTCTGAGTGATAACAGTGACCTGGACAGAGTGGAGGGGGCAGAGGTCATGAAGGACACGGCATTTCACGCAGGGACAGCTCTCTCTATTAGCATCTATTGCGGAGCTCAGCATCTTAAAACAACAAACACAAGTTGTCTCACACAGGTTCTGAGGGCCAGGAATCTGGGGGTGGCTCAGTTAGCTAAAATATGGTTTTATTTTTCCTGGAAAACAATTCAAAACAAGTCTATTATTTGTGGAATTTTTAACTGTCCTGTTGTCCTGGCTCTAATTACTCATAAGTTTTCATTTCCACGGCAAGCACTGTGTATTCTAAAGTACGTTTTGTGCTCTTGTTATCAGGTAAAGAATGTTGACTTCAGTCAGTGCTGAGGAAGGAAGGCTCAGGGCTTCTCAGGAGGCTGCAGTCACCGAAGGCTGGGGCCTCCACTCCACGCTCACTCACGTGGTGGTCAGCCGGCCTCCGCTCCTCACTGGCCGTTGGACTAAAGGCCTCAGTTCCTCTCCACGTGGCTCTCTCCACTGGGCGACCCAGTGTCCTCAAGACATGGCACCTGGCGTCCCCCAGAGCCAGTGATCCAGGGGGGAGAGCGAGAGAGAGAAAGGAAGCCCCAGGGTCTTTTATGATCTCACCCCGGAAGGGATGCGCCAGCACTTCTGCCATATCATTGGTCACACAGGCCTCCTGGGCAAATCGAGGGTGGGGATTACATGAGGGGGTGAGTACCAGGAGGGCAGGATCCAGGAGGGCATCCAGGGGGCTCTCTTCCTCTGGCTGGGGAGAGAAGAAATATGCACAGACGCCTGCCATTTGGTAGAGAGCCACTGCCCAGGGGACAGTAAGGCCTTGGGCATTTCCAGCAGGGGACGTCCCTGTCTAGTGTTCATTCATGTGACTGGTAGGAACCCTGTTGATGCTCATGCATGAGTCATACTTGAGACAATAAACACATCTAAGTTCTCTTCACCACGCATACTACGTACTATTATAATAGATATGCAATAATATATAACTTATATAATTAATGCATTATATTAATAGTCTATTGATATATAATTATATAATACAGTAACATTATTATAATAATAAAAGAAATAGAAATTTGAGGTTTTAAAAAAAATCTAGGTGAGATATTTTTCTAATAACCAGTTTGTTTATCTATTATTATTATTTTTTTTTTTGCCGTACCGTGCAGCTTGTGGGATCTTAGTTCCCCCACCAGGGATTGAATCTGGGCTCTGGCAGTGAAAATGCTGAGTCCTAACCACTGGACTGCCAGGGAATTCCCTCTAATAATCAGTTTAAATTGTAAAGATTAAGCAGCTTTCAAGCCAAATCCTGTATTGTCCTATAGGATGGCTCATTTGGCTAATAAGAATCGATGAATAACTGAATTTTGAAATTTTCTTTCAGGTGTGTTTTGACTGCGGTGCCAAGAATCCCAGCTGGGCCAGCATCACTTACGGGGTGTTCCTGTGCATAGACTGCTCGGGGTCACACCGCTCGCTTGGCGTCCACCTGAGTTTTATTCGGTAAGGGGACCTTTCCTCACTGGGGGTGGGAGTGATTACCTCGTTACGTGGGTCTCTCTCCCCTTTTCCTTTATGTTTGTTTTGACGTCAAGTAAAATGAGAGGTTGGTTATGAGTCATGGAGATTTAAATCTTATGTAATTGAGTAAACTCGGAAAATGAGTTATTTTCTACTTGGTCGCTGTGCTGTAGAGCTTGGTGTGAGAGGAAGCGGTGCTGAAGCCACAGTCAGAACAGAAGGCTTGAGGCAGCATCCCCTTTTCCTTTCTTGTCTCTGATAATTAGCAGCACACAGGAGTCTTGCTCTGATGCCTCCTGGGGGATGGGGTCTCTGTCACTCCTCCAGGTGGAGAGTCACTGCAGGTGGCGGGAGACCCTCGTCAGAGCAGGGCTGCGCTCCCAGCAAAATCCGGCAGCTCAGCCTCCAAGGACACTTATAGCAGAGCCCGAGGGAATGATTTTTGCATGAATTTTAGTGGCAATTTCAAATGTTTGCAATGTGAAAGACGTGGGCTGCCTGGGCCCCTCTGGCTAGTCCCTGTCTCTGCTCTGACCCCTTGGTAGTAGCCTCTCTGGGGCCTTTGTGGCCATCAGAGAAAGATACCCCCTCTGGACACAGTCCCACAGTCCAGTAGGAGGCTGGAAGTGCAGGGGCACCCCTGAGCAGACGTGGCTCAGACCTCTGTATGGCTGGCCTCCCCAGGTCAGTTCACCTATTTCCCTGCCAGTTCTTTTACCAGGGAAAGAGCCAGCTAGGCAGGCAGGCTGTTTGAAATCATGGCAAGCAGTTTTATTTTATATTATGACTTGAGGAATACTGATACTCCAGTGTGATTGCCATAAAGAGCATTTGTTCCTGTAGGGTAAAATCTATGATAATTTATAACGAGATATTTTGTATCCTGGCGCAAAAACTATACAGTAATAATAACAACATAACTTTCTTTCTTTTTTTTTAAACATATTTATTTATTTATTTTTGGCTGCGTTGGGTCTTCGTTGTGGTGTGCGGGCTTCTCATTGCGGTGGCTTCTCTTGTTGCGGAGCACGGGCTCTAGGTGCACAGGCTCAGTAGTTGTGACTCGCGGGCTCTAGAGCGCAGGCTCAGTAGTTGTGGCGCACGGGCTTAGTTGCTCCGCGGCATGTGGGATCTTCCCGGACCAGGGCTTGAACCTGTGTCCCCTGCATTGGCAGGCGGATTCTTAACCACTGTGCCACCAGGGAAGTCCCCATAGCTTTCTTTTTAATGTATTAACTGAAAAAAACTTTGTGTACTTTCCTGAGTTCTTTTTTTCAGAAATCAATTTATCAAAGCAGAATGGGCTAAATATTATAGCCATAGAACTCCATAGGTCATGATTTAGAAAAGGGAATTCTCTTGGGTGTTCTTACTACTTTCAGAATATCTGTCAGTTTCCTGTCTTCTTTTCTGTTTTCTTAGATGCTGGACCCAGGATATTTTTAATACACTCCCCTGACCTTGTCTCTTTTTGAAATGTGGAGGGATTTGGTTGCCAGGGCAAGTTTATTCTTCATGCTTTTTCCCCCAGGTCAGTTGTCACCAGCTAGCACATGGTGACCCACTCTGTCCAGAGGCCGTGATGCCTAGACTCGAGGCAATACGTAGTTTGTTGTCTTCCTTTCTCTCTTACTGTGCTCTTTCCCTCTTCCTCTCTGCGAGGTCCCGCCCATCAGAACCTGGCCCTCCCTTTTCCTCACCACTGCAGCACACCACCAGTTTAAACCATTCCAGGAAATCAGGTGGTTTTCTGACGTGTTCCCCAGCGGAGGGAAGGGCTGCCTGAGAGCCTGATGAGGCTGGACAGCAGGGCCTGTTTGGGATGTGGCAGGTTTAATCACTACCCTTTTAAAAGTTAGATAAATATAACTGTATGAATCATGATGCTTATAAATGATTCAAGAACAACTGTTTAAAAAAAAAATCACTGTACATATAACCCAAGGGCAACAGTCTAGGATTTGGGCAACAGAAAGTCAAGGATGATAAGGGTACTAAGGATTTTCTTTCTAAGAGGTGGAGGGCTGCTCTTTAAACATTTTTTATTGATTAAAAAATTTACAAACATTAGTTCACTGGGGAAAAAATCCAAACAGTCCCAGAGTATATAAAGTAGGAAGTGAGAGTCCCCGCTCTAGAACCCCCTTGCCTCTCCTTCCTCTCCCCGTGCTAGCTGGCTGCACACACACGTGCACACACACACACACAGAGTCCCATTTCCCAGGCTTGAACATATTAACAGTTTGGCATGGGTGGAATGTTTATTTAAAAGGAGGTTTTGTTTTGTTTTGTTTTTAAGTAGAATTTCAAGTCAACAAGTTTACAAAGGGAAAAAAATTTTTAAACTACGGCTTTTGCCAAGCAAAAAGGAAAAGGCAGGTTAAGCATCTATGGAAATGGCAAGCTGCATTGGGAGCTGACTGCAGAGTGGACCTGATTGTCTGGCCCCTCCCCACCCCCCAGGACTCAGAGCGCTTCGCCCAGTGCCTGTGACACTGAGTCTCCCAGTGCTCCTGTCTCTGGCTCTGTTTATTCTCGAGTTCACCATTAACTATGTCATGAGCTGTGACAAGTGCAGGGGGTCTCCCCCTTGCGTCACTGTTGTTGGGCTGGGGGTACAAATACAACATAAATAAGAAGATAAACTATGAAGAACATTGATAGAAACAGAGCATTGTGTCTACTTCTGGTTGGAAAATTAGGCAAAGTGTAAAGGAGGAGGTCACATTTGCAGTGAACTTCGAAGGTCTGGTGAGATTTTGATAATGGAGACAAGGTAGGGACAAAGGAGGGCAGCACTCAGACTTTAAGAAAAGATATAGAGATGGGAAAAAGTGAAATGTTTAGTAGCTAGTTTTTATATGCATAGGAAAATGAGGAGAAATAAGATTCAAAGGGGAAGGTCTGTGTGACCTTGGGAGGGCCAGTCTGGGAGCTTAAACTTTATACTCCTGAGGCCCTTGGGGGGTACACGTGGGAAGGGAAGGCTGATGTGAGCCTGGGTGCAGTAGGCGCTCCAGAGATTGACAAGGCAGTGCTAGGTGGGTGATAGGAGTGAGGATGCTGCAGCTAGACTGCTGGGGGTCTGAATCCCGTTGCCATCCCTTACTAGCTCTGGGCGTGTTCCTTACCTCTCTGTGTCTCAGTTTCCTGCCCTGAAAAGTGGAGATGAGAAGGCTTATACTCGTCTTAGGACTTTGGGAGGAGTGAGCAAATGAACGCACATGAATCCTGGCACGTGGCCAGACCCCAGCTTGTTTTTTTCGTTTTTTTTTTTTTTAATAAATTTATTTATTTTATTTATTTATTTTTGGCTGTGTTGGGTCTTCGTTGCGGTGCGTGGGCTTCTCATTGCGGTGGCTTCTCTTGTTGTGGAGCACGGGCTCTAGGCACGCAGGCTTCAGTAGTTGTGGTTCGCGGGCTCAGTAGTTGTGGCTCGCGGGCTCTAGAGCCCAGGCTCAGTAATTGTGGCGCACGGGCTTAGTTGCTCTGCGGCATGTGGGATCTTCCCGGACCAGGGCTCGAACCCGTGTCCCCTGCATTGGCAGGCGGATTCTTAACCACTGCGCCACCAGGGAAGCCCCCCAGCTTGTTGATGATGTCAGATCTGAATTATCTGGGTGCCAGCTCAGTGGAGAGGTGCGAGCAAGAGGAGAACGTTTTTATGATGTTAGCCTAGAAAGGCAACATCTCTCATGATTTAAATCAATCAACCAAGCCAGTTATAAACAAATGGCTGCCTGGAAGCTGTTGCTGGGCTTGTCTGTACGAGTCTGGATTAATTATGGTGTAATTTACTCCACTGAAAAATTTTGATTACAGGGAATTCCCTGGCTAGGACTCTGCACTTCCACTGCAGGGGGCAGGGTTTGATCCCTGGTTGGGGAACTAAGATCCCACAAGCCACGCAGCACAGCCAAAAAACTAAATAAAAGTAAAAATTTTGCTTACCTAACTTTGTCATGTTTATTTGTGAGAGTCATTCGAATTTCATAAGTTTCTGAAATCCATTTAAATGCTCTACTTAAAAAAAAAAAATACTATGGTAGCCATTAGTGAAGCTAATTCATGCAATTTTTAAGGAGGTTATGTCTTGACTCATATAAGGATTATAGAGGTTGTGGGAAACCTGTTTTTTCATTTACCTAATTTGTTAACAGAAGCTATTTTGTTAAAGTGACACGAATTCTCCAACTTCTCTTACTTTCTGTGCTTTACTGTTTTCTTAGCACTGTCACAGACCCCTTCCTTTCACGTAGCTCTTAGTCTAAATTAAAGGTGAGAAGCCACCTACAGGGAGTTGCCCCCTGCTGTAGGGATGGGAACTGATGAGCAGTTCGGGTGTCTTCTTACGACTGACTGTATTCAGAGTCCATTACCACCAACCTTTTGTTGCGAAATGTCAGTGTTAGGAGAGAAAATCCCTGTCAGGTCAGTTCAAGGACAATTAGTTCTTACCTCTTACCTTCATTTCTAAGAAATATATAGAGAAATGTTTGCCTTTTTTTTTTTTTTAAAGATAGTTTAGGATTAAAAGTTGTAAGGCAGATACAGCCACTATGGAGAACAGTATGGAAGTTCCTTAAAAAAACTAAAAATAGAATTAACATATGACCCAACAATCCCACTGCTGGGCATATACCCAGAGAAAACCATAATTCAAAAAGACACATGGGGACTTCCCTGGTGGCACAGTGGTTAAGGATCCGCCTGCCAATGCAGGGGACACAGGTTCGAGCCTTGGTCCAGGAAGATCCCACATGCCGCGGAGCAACTGAGCCCGTGCACCACAATTACTGAGTGTGTGAGCCACAACTACTGAGCCCACGTGCCACAACTACTGAAGCCCGTGTGCCTAGAGCCTGTGCTCCGCGACAAGAGAAACCACTGCAATGAGAAGCCCACGCACCGCAACGAAGAGTAGCCCCCACTCGCTGCAACTAGAGAAAGCCCAAGCACAGCAACAAAGACCCAACACAGCCAAAAAAAAAAAAAGAAGGCACATGCACCCTAATGTTCATTGCCTCACTATTTACAATAGCCAGGTCATGGAAGCAACCTAAATGTCCATCAACAGAGGAATGGATAAAGAAGATGTGGTACATATATACAATGGAATATTACTCAGCCATAAAAAGGAACGAAATTGGGTCATTTGTAGAGACGTAGATGGACCTAGAGACTCATACAGTGAAGTAAGTCAGAAAGAGAAAAACAAATATTGTAAATTAACACGAATATGTGGAATCTAGAAAAATGGTATAGATGATCTTATTTGCAAAGCAGAAATAGAGACACGGACATAGAGAACAAACGTATGGACACCAAGGGGGGAAAGGGGGTGGTGGGATGAATTGGGAGATTGGGATTGACGTATATAAACTATTGATACTGTGTATAAAATAGATAACTAATGAGAACCTACTGTATAACTCAGGGAACTCTACTCAATGCTCTGTGGTGACCTAAATGGAAAGGAAATCCAAAAAAAGAGGGGAGGGACTTCCCTGGTCGCTCAGTGGTTTAGAATCTGCCTGCCAATGCAGGGGACACGGGTTCGATCCCTGGTCCGGGAAGATCCCACATTCCACGGAGCAAGTAAGCCCGTGTGCCACAACTACTGAGCCCACGTCCTGCAACTACTGAAGCCCGCGCACCTAGAGCCCATGCTCCGCAACAAGAAGCCATGGCAATGAGAAGCCCACGCATCACATCGAAGAGTAGCCCCGCTCGCCGCGACTAGAGAAAGCCTGCGCGCAGCAACGAAGACACAACGCAGTCAAAAATAAATAAATAAATAAATAATTTTTTTTTAAAAAAAAGAGGGGACATATGTATACGAATAGCTGATTCACTTTGCTGTACAGTAGAAACTAACACAACATTGTAAAGAAACTATACTCAAGTAAAAATTAATTTTAAAAGTGTTGTAAGGCAGATTAGCAAATCTCAGTACATATATCCTCAATTTTAGGACTTTTAAAAATGTTTAAAGTCAGCTCATATTCAGGTACCTATTACGTGCCTGTGCTAGGAGTTGAGAGAAACATGTGGGACACTCGTGTCCTCTGGAGCTTGCCGCTTATAACAGTGTGACAGAGTCACCACGATGATGACAGAGATGGTGATGGTGATGGTGATGATGATCATCATGATGATGGTGGTAGTGATGAGCATTTTAGCCATGTGGTGTTTACCATGAGCCAAGCACCTTTCAGATATTAGCTTATTTAATTTCTATGAGAGCAAAATGGATAATACTGTAATTATACCTACTTTACAGATGAGGAAAGTAAGGTGCAGAGAGGTTAAGTAATTTCTCCAAGGCCATACAGCTCGTAATGGCAGAGGTGAGATTTGTACTTTCAGGCTGCCTCCAGAGACTGTGCTGTTAACTGCCACCCTGTGACCAAGGGGGGTGGGGATGGCACCTAACTCAACCTAAAAATGTGGTGACTAAGCAAGATCGTTCAGGGAAAGGATTTCAGAGCAAGATATATAATTTAGTCACCTTGCTTGGTAATCAAATTCTAAAAAGAGATTTTTTTTGTCTGTATAAGAAATCTGTTTCTTATAAAGTATGGTTTAATTTTTACTTTTTATGTATTACCGTGAAGGCGATTTGTCCTATGTATATGTAATAATAATATGTATTAGTATTATTATTAATCTTATGGTAGCTATTGGCTTCAAAATAACATCCTAGTATTTACAAAAGTTAAATGATACCAATAGGCAGAGAAATAAGAGAAATAGGAACGGCAGCATAAAAGACATTTTTTGGTGAATCTAAAGCTTCTTTTCTTTCTACCTTGCCCATTTTGTAAAGGGTGTTCAACGTATACCCATTTTAAAATGTCCACATTCCTTTCCAGTTAGTGTGGGACAAGCTAGTGTTGAATATGGGTTAGCCTTGCTTTTTGCTCATGTCTATGGATTCAATAGAAAGATTTCTAATATTGTCGCGCGGTCATATCTTGCTTTACGGTGATCACTTGGTGAATTTTTTTTTTGTTAGGGACTACAATTATTGCCTTTTTCTTGCTCTGATTTGATCTTGGATTATAGATAAGTAGGGCATAAGGTGTCGGTGGAGGATAGGAGGCACTTGCAGTTTTCACTTAAGCAGCGTTAAAACCTGAGTTTTCTCTGCTCCCTGATGGTGGTGATGTTGATTAGGTCCCTTCTACTTGATGATAAGACCGTGAGCGTCCTCCAGGCTCCTGTTAGGGGTCACACTGGACAAATCGATAGCCAACCTGAAAAAAATCCAAACAGTACATCTATTTTTGGAGCCTTGGCTTCTAGGAAGGGTGAGAGGGGCCAGGAGTGGCTTGTACCAACTATTGTGCACCCTGGAGTCCTAGCATCCTGGAAGCATGTGTCACTGTTAGCACAAACTTAGAATTCTTCAGGATCCTGAAGATCGAGGAAAGCTTATCCTCAAAAGTTTAGTGGCTTGATTATGGGGAAGGACAGTATTAACATTTAAGAATATTTTTTCCATTTAGATCTACAGAGTTGGATTCTAACTGGTCTTGGTTTCAATTGCGATGCATGCAAGTTGGAGGAAATGCTAATGCAGTAAGTTCATTTCAGACTTGTCGTTTTCTTCTTGTATAAATATGTGTTGCACTAGTAAAGAAGTTCAACGTTTCCATGTAAGAGTTTGGGAGGCCCTGTCGGACCGCGGAAAGACATGGGCTTAGGAGCTGGACGACCCAGCTCGCTTGTTTATCCAGAAATCTATTAAAAACCTAATAAACACGAAGCTCTGGGCTAGAATACAGTGATGAACAAGACAAATGAGACCCCGCCCTTACAGGCGGAGACAGAGAGCAAGTAAAGCAGTAAATAAACAAAGTAAAAGGTGGTGATAAGTGATTTGAAGAAAATTAAACCAGGAAGTGATGGCATAGAGGAATTGGGAGACTTCTTTATGATAATACCGTTCTTTAATTTCTGAGGGTGACATTTGTATTCAGATGGAATGCTTCTAGCTTCTTTTACCTGAATTTTATTTAATTTATTAAATCTACAAATTAAAAAACCTGTTTTCCAAATCTTCAGTTACAGTTTATAAATAATCATGTATCAATTTATAAACTTAGTAATTTCTGTGTAAAAAATACTTTTTAAGTGTTCAATTAATTTATAATTTTAAAAGAGCAAATTTCCTTAACCCCGTTTGCAAATGTAGTTAAGGATCCTCACACATTTTAAACTTCATTTACAAATTCAATATATCTGATTTCTAAAATGCTAAACTGTCAGCCTTATAAATCTAGCCAGCAAAATCATCCTTTACATAAAATACCATTGTGTTTTTATAATGGTATGCCAAAATGATATAGGTTGAGTAAATAGAATTCCTTTAGACATACCATTAAACATTCAAAGTATTGGAAATCAAATTTGTCTACATTTCAAATAAAAATTATGTCTAGCATCAATTAAATATTTAAAATTAAAACAGTAAATCTAAAATAGTAGTGTTCAAAATACCCAGATGCCCCTGGACCAGTGTATCTCAACCTTTTTTCATTATTGTTCCTTAAGCAGAAAAATTGAATTAATTGATTAACTTATTTTAAATCTAAATTGGATTTAGTTTTCCCTAGTGAGAGAAATTAAATACTAGGGAATATGATTTTGTCAGGTAAGGGTGATCTTTGGAAGGCTACAAACCATTGTAATAACTAAGATTTTTTTTTTTTCCACTTTCCAGGAAACCGTTTTTGCCCCTGTTGAGAATGCGTGCCTTAAGTATTTCAAGCATGTTATTAGAAACCCATACCCATTTTCATTATGTCCACGAACTTGTTCCTCAACTTAATTCTGTGGGTTTGATAGTATCTGTCCTTGTTACTAAAGCTTCCTAGGTTGCAGAGTCCCCCACCAGCTCCAGAGAGCAGCTTCCTTGTCTCAGCCAGCGGAGATGGGGCGGATGGGGTGAGGCAGGTCAGTCAGGGGTCCGTCAGCTCAGGCAGTGGAATTGGAACCATCCTGCTTGGGTTTGAGTGCCAGCTCTGCCCCTCGCTTGTCTGTGTGACGTTGGGCAAGTTGTTGAACCTCTCTGCTTCAGTTTCCCCGACTGTCTGAGAATCTGGCCACGAGGATTTGACGGGATGGTGCCCACAAAGGACCAGACAAGACCTGGTACATGTGGGTGCTCCGTACCGTTATTCATCCCATTGAGTTAATAAGAGGGTCCCTCATGCAGGCTTTTAGAACACCTGCTTCAATTAAGATATGAATACTGTAATTCATGTCTGTACATAGATCAGAGGTGGTTGAAAGCAGTGTCCTCTAATTGTCTAAACATCTGTTTCATCACCTTGCCTATGCTGTGGTCTCCCCTGATGAAGAAATAGTGCTCGACAAGGAGAAGGTTAGCGCGGCTCCTGACTTGTTTGTCAAAAATTCCAATGCAGGGAGCCCCCTGGTGGCCTAGTGGTTAGGATTCTGGGCTTTCACTGCCGTGACCTGGGTTCAATCCCTGATCGGGGGACTGAGATCCCACACGCTGCACAGCGCAGCCAAAAAAAAAAAAATCTCGTATAGATACAAAGAAAAAAAATTCCAGTTTAGTGGAATCTAAACTAAAGTGGATTCCTCAAATTAAAAGTAGTCCTGAGTGGAACGCGTCCCCCCAAATAACATTCAGGATGATGGAGGTGGCTTAGTGGAGCAAGGAAGGGCCAGTTATTTTGTTTTGTGAGGCAAATCTCATGTCCACTTTTACCAGAATATTAATGTTACGTCTGTGGAAGGTATTACCCCTTTTACAAGGAAAAATTTTTCATGGTTTAAAGTATTTTGGTTTTCACTAGTATTTTCAAAAAAATCCTTCATAGCATGCAGTAACATTTTTGATCACCATGTTAGATTTAATGCAGCGTTGCTGTTAACCTACATATTTTCCTCTGCAGTCTTCCTTTTTCCATCAACACGGGTGTGACACCACCGACACCAATGCCAAGTACAACAGTCGCACTGCCCAGCTCTATAGGGAGAGAATCAAGGGGCTGGCCTCCCAGGCAACCCGGAAGCATGGCACTGACGTAAGCACAGCGGGTTGGGGGGTCTCCTTCAGAGGAACATTTGTTTCAGTAGAAAAAGTAGTTTTTACCCCAAACAGTAAAACTTGCTAGCCGGATTCTCTTACAAGGAAACAGCGTATAGTGGATTCTTATCATTCATGGTCCTGCTTGATAACGTCGCTGTGAGCACTGCAGGAGAGTCCTGCAGCATCACCTTTGTCAGCTGATCAACACTAACCTTATTTTACCTGTGTTGCTGTTTAACGACACCTTCTTTAGTGTATATCGTTGACTCACTGACACTGAGCTGGCGGCCAAGGGCATTGTGGCTCGAGCTGAGTGACACTCATCTAACTGCATCCCTGTGCTTAGGAACGCGAGGTGGCACTTCAGCACCGTGCTCGGGACCATTGTAAACAATGGATCCACCAACAAAAAGCACAAAAATGTGGAAAGCGTGTCAGTAAACAGCCCGTAAAAGGGACCCGTGTTTACAGCAGGAGCCGAAACAAGGAAGCAGAGCATCGCCTTGTTCCACCTCAGCTGGGAACGTGCACCTTGGGTGACAGATTCTCTGCTGCTCTGCGTGTGTCCATGCAGGATGGCAGATTTGGGGTCACAAGTCCATTGTAGCATGTAGACAAATTCACAGACATGGAATCCACAAATGATGGGGGTTGACTGTACTTTGGAACCTGCACTTAGACGTGAAGCCCTGGCTCTTTCCTTTTCGGAAATGGCTTGGGGAGCTGGCGATTGTCTTCCATAGGGTTTGGTGGCAGAAGTTACTGGATTGATGTGTTACTAAAATGTGCTCAGGGGCCCTGACTTTATAATAATGGAAAGTACAAATCTTTAGCAGACAGGCCTCCAGAGAGGGAGTGAAGAGCGTTAAATAAACACTTTAAAGCAGGTGAAATGCTGAGCGGTGCATGTGTTCTTGTTCCAGCTGTGGCTTGATAGCTGTGTGGTTCCACCTTTGTCCCCTCCACCAAAGGAGGAAGACTTTTTTGCCTCTCATGCTTCTCCTGAGGTATGTGTTACACTTCACATAATTTTCACGTGTGCTTCTAAGACATAACTAAAGTTATCAACAGTAAAGTTATAAAGGGCGTATATTTAAAATGTTTCAGTTAGGATATTGGCTAAGCTGCTGTAACAAACAGCCCTGAAATACAGTCAGGCCTGGAATAAGGTAGGAGTTAATTTCCCACCAGCAGTGCAGAGGTAGGCCGTCCAGGGCTGACCAGGGTATGGATTTTGCTCTTCTCATTGTGTGGCTCCTACCTCAGGGTCCAGAGTGGCTGCTCCAGTTCATGACCTTTCCCAGCCAGCGGGAGGAGGACAAACATTCGGGAAAGCAAGTGCCCCATCCTTTTACAATCTAGAGGTAGCACACGTCACTTCTGCTCATAGCCTGCTGGCTAGAATTCAGTCCCATGCCCTATACCCAGCTTCGAGGGAGGCTGAGGATGTCTTACCTAGGGGTCTTCCCAGTGCAGTTCAGAGCTTTGGAACTGACAAAGAATGAAGACAGTTTTTTGTTGGTTTTTTTTTAACCCAGATTTTAAGAGCGGTTTGAAACGCATTGCCCCTATTTAGCTGTGTACGTAGAACATATCTCAAGGCTATTGTGAGAATGAAGTGAGTTAACACAGATAAAAGTAGCTGGTACCTAGCGCAGAGGAAGCCTTCAACAAGTGCCGTTTCACTAACCTCATCTTCGTAGTCCTATAGGAGTAGTAACAACAATCCATGGTCCCTCTGTGCATTTTCCCCAGATCGCTTAGATCAGGGAACGTGAGGCCTGCACAGCCTGAAGTATTTACTAGCTGGTCCTTTAAGGAAATGCATGCGACCCCGGCTTACAGCCCCAGATGTTCTGTTAGCTGCCCTGCGTCTTCCACTCCCGATGGGGCGGGGCTGCCGTTCGCTTAACTGCTACTCAGTCCTTTAACTGATTTTCAAGTAAAAATTATGTAAAGTTGTATAGATTGCTAAACCTTGATTTTTTTTTTGCGATTGTAATTTGCACATTATGTACATGTTATCTTTGACAGAATCAGTAGTTACCAGAAATAGTTATCAAAAAAGATGGGAACAGAAAACAAAAGAGAAGGGTGTGCTATCGTGATCTGCTGCTATTGTTTAATATAGAACTAGATACAGAATATCCATGATTAGTAGCCGAGAAATGTTAGGAATAGAAATGATGGGCTAAAAAGAGGAGAGATATGAACAGTTTGGTATGGATTAGAGTTGGAGATATTAGTATGAATTCATGTTTATTTTAGTGTCTCTCTCTCTCTGTCTTTATATATCTATATGCACACACACGCACACACACACACACACACACACACATACACATGATGGAGAACTAATCGCAGATACGTGTGTACACAGGGGTTGGTACACACAGATATACGACCTAGCTCTGTCCACTGAGAGGCCTAGAGACAGTGACACCCCAGGACAACAGGCACGCCCAGCACCCACACCTTGGTTTCTAAATGCTGTTTTCCAGTGGAAGGACCCAGGGCTACCTTTGGAGAGATGGCCGGTTCTAGGACCGGGGCTGCTGCGGCAGATAAGCCTGGAGCGCCCTATGGTGCTAGAAGAAAGGAAGTGCTAGGAGGCCGGGCAGGGGGAATGGACGAGGACATGTCTGAAGGACTCAGGAACCAACCTGGAAGAGGTGCCAGTGGTCAGAGCTGGAACGATTTGAACAACAAAATAATGATAGTATTGGACTATAATCCAAAGAATAAATAAATATCCATACTACTATAAATGGATGATTGCATAAAGAAATGGAGGGAAAGGACAGTCTTCCTTACAGAAAATTCCAAATCATGCATATACCTCTCCACCCTTCTAGAGGTGGGGCTTAACCCCCCCTCCCCTTGCCTGTGGACTGGACTTAGTGACGCTTCCCAGGACTAGAGGATGGAAAGGGGAAAGCGGTAACTTTACAGGGAAAAGACTGCCAGGCGCCAACCTAACCAAGTGAAAAAGATTGGCATCACCAGTGCACAGTCGTGTTGACATGAGGCACTGAGGGGGTACCTCCTCGCTGCTCTTCTTCCCCCAGACCTAGTCTAATCACAAGAAAACATCAGACAAACTCAAAGTGAGGGGCATTCTACAAAATACCTATCAGTACCCTTCAAAAGTTTCAAGGTCCTGAAAAACAAGGAAAGACTGAGAAACTGTCACAAAGCAGAGCAGACTGAGGAGACGTGACGAATGCAGCGTGGGGTCCTGGGTGGGTCCTGGAACAGAAAAGAGACACTGGTGGGAAAATTGGTGAAATCCAAATAAAGTCTGGAGTTGAGCGAATAGTGTACCAATGATGATTCTTCGTTTTGACAAATGTACCCTGGGTATTTTAACATCAGAGGAAGCTGGGTGAAGAGTCTATAGAAACTTTTATCTTTGCAACTTTTGTGTAAGTCTGAAATTATTGCGTAATAAAATTTTTATTTAAAGAAAAGGAGGAAAAATAAGGAATTTGAGCATGGAAACAGAGACTTAAGAACAGGTATATTTTAATCTTATCCTTCCTTCCCACTAATCCAGGTGGGAAGGTGACTTTAAATTACTAGGTTCTTCCCCTGTTATTTGTTTTTTATGACTTTTCTTGCTTTGCTGGTAACGACTTTTCTCCCCTTGCTTCAGGTGAGTGGCACAGGGTGGGCGTCAGCACAGCCAGGACCATCTTCTTTAACACCAGGGAACGTGGACGCTCCTCCAGCGAACGATGAAGGTAGCGCTGAGACCCGCCCTGTAGTGCTGTCCTGTGCTTCACTGGCATCTGTGGAACTACTAGAAAATGAGAATCTTGCATTTGCTAGGGAAAGATGCCCATGGTCAGTTATAAAGTGGGGAGAAAAGATTACTGAACACGGAATATGATCTCATTTTTATAAAAAACAGAACCCAAATCACACACACAGTTAACACCAAGGTGTTCACTGGAGAATGAAATTACTGAGGATTTTTACTTTCAACTCGCTACAGTTTTTGTTTTGTTTTTTAATTTATTTTATTTTATTTATTTTTGGCTGCGTTGGGTCTTCGTTGCTGCACGTGGCTTTCTCTAGTTGCAGCGAGCGGGGGCTACTCTTCGTTGTGGTGCGCGGGCTTCTCATTGTGGTGGCTTCTCTTGTTGCGGAGCATGGGCTCTAGGCACGCGGGCTTCAGTAGTTGTGGCACGTGGGCTCAGTAGTTGTGGCACACGGGCTCTAGAGCAAAGGCTCAGTAGTTGTGGCTCGCGGGCTTCAGTAGTTGTGGCTCACAGGCTCTAGAGCACAGGCTCAGTAGTTGTGGCTCACGGGCTTAATTGCTCTGCGGCACGTGGGATCTTCCTGGACCAAGGATCGAACCTGTGTCCCCTGCATTGGCAGACGGATTCCTAACCACTGCACCACCAGGGGAGCCCCCTAATTTGAATATTCTCTTACAATTTATTAGCATAAAACACCTTCTGAGATTGAGGGTTACCTGCCACGGGAGGTCTAGTAACCTCTGAAGTTCAGATGTCTCCGTTTGTTTTACTAACAGAAAGCTAAGGGAACTGAATGCAGACCAAGATGTTTTCTTGGAAATCTCTCAGAAGCTGCGTCCCTAGCTGACAAATTTCCCCTAAAAGGTTTTATTGTTTGGAATCCCGCCTCTTTTGCACCTGCAACAACATTTTCCTCTCTCTTCTCCATCTAGAACTTTTCTTAAGCTGTGGTTAGTTAGGGAGACTTGTCGTCTCAAGGCTTAACCCAGAATTTCATGTGTTAGCATCGGGTGACAAGGTACAGTCTCTAGTAAATGTAAGGGTCACGCAGTGAAAACGAGAGAACAAAAGAATTTTAACAAATAGGATGTGGGGCCTGCAACGCTCTGCTTCTGTGCTGTCGTTCGCTGCTGTTCCTCCAGTGCCCGGAGCAGTTCCTGGCCCAGAGTAAGTAATCAATAAATGTAGAATCAGTTCTCTTTCTACAAATTGGCATTGTTCTCACTCATCCTGCTTTGCCTATTTAAATGCCTTAACTAGAGTTTACCTTTTAAAAAATGTATAAAAATAAAATACTTGAGTTTCCTCTAAACCACTGTTGGGCCTGCTATTTTTTTAAAAATAGCTTTATTGAGATATAATTTGCGCACCGTAAGATTCACCCTTTAAAGTATGCAGTTCAGTGGTTTTTAGTATATTCACAAGGTTGTGCTACCATCCGTACTATCTAATTTCAGAACATTTTCAGCAGCCCAGAAAGAAACCCCTACCCATTAATAGTCACTCTCCATTCTCTCCTTGTCCCAGCCCCTGGCAACCACTAGCCTGCTTTCTGTCTCTAAGGATCTGCCTATTCTGGACATTTCATATATGTGGAATCATACTCTATGTGGTCTTTTGTGACTGGCTTCTTGTGCTTAGCATAATGTTCTCAAGGTTCATCCGTGTTGTAACGTGTATCAGTATTTCATTTCTTTTTAGGGCCAAATAATATTCCATTGCATGGATATACTACATTTTGTTTATCCATTTTTAACGTAATAAATAAAATTAAATTAAGATAACAGCATTTTTAAAATAAAAACTTTAATAGAGTTCCTAACCAGAATCATTCTTTTTTAGATCAACTAGAAAACAGAGCAGATTTCTTGGCAACTGAAAATTTAGGTTTCTATCACTGATATAATTGGTATTAGAATTTCCAAATGTTAACATATATTGGGTGTATAGTCCACATATGTACTTGGTATCTCAGAACAGTTTACTTTATAAAGCATTTTTAAAATTTTATTTATTTATTTATTTATTTATTTTTGGCTGCATTGAGTCTTTGTTGCTGCGCTCAGGCTTTCTCTAGTTGCAGCGAGCGGGGGCTACTCTTCGTTGTGGTGCGCGGGCTTCTCACTGCGGTGGCTTCTCTTTTTGCGGAGCACGGGCTCTAGGTGCACGGGCTCAGTAGTTGTGGCTCGTGGGCTCTAGAGCGCAGGCTCAGTAGTTGTGGCGCACGGGCTTAGTTGTTCTGCGGCATGTGGGATCTTCCCAGACCAGGCTCGAACCCGTGTCCCCTGCATTGGTAGGCAGATTCTTTTTCTTTTTTTTTTTTTTTTTGAATTTTTGTATTTTATTTTATTTATTTTTTACACAGCAGGTTCTTATTAGTCATGCATTTTATACATATTAGTGTATACATGTCAATCCCAATCTCCCAGTTCATCCCACCACCACCCGCCCCCCACTTTCCCCCCTTGGTGTCCGTACGTTTGTTCTCTACATCTGTGTCTCAATTTCTGCCCTGCAAACCGGAGGCGGATTCTTAACTACTGTGCCACCAAGGAAGTCCCTCAGAACAGTTTACTTTAAAACACCAGACCATGGGACTTCCCTGGTGACGCAGTGGCTAAGACTCCACGCTCCCAATGCAGAGGGCCCGGGTTCCATCCCTGGTCAGGGAACTAGATCCCACACGCATGCCTCAACTAAGAGTTCTCATGCCACACCTAAGGAGCCCACATGCCGCAACTAAGACCCACTGCAACCAAATAAAGAAAGAAAGAAAGAAAGAAAAGTAAAATAAAACACCGGACCATAAGGTAGAATTCCAAATGATATTAATTAAGGAGACCAATAACATTTTTATTCTACAAGGCAACTGGATACAAAATATACTTCTGTTTTAATGGACTTTTAAATTAAAATTCTTAAAATGATAAAATAGAATATGGAGCTAAAAAGAAAAGACAGTCATTGACAGAATTGGATAAGATTTGTAGTACTGAGCAAGTTGAGTGTATTATATATTCAAAAGTACATTTGATGAGTCTATATTCTGCGTTAATATCAATATTTTCAACTTTCAGGTGGACCAGAACAAGGACCAAGTGTGGAAGGTCTTAACGTACCAACAAAGGCTGCTTTAGGTGGTATGTGTTACCCTATATTGTGATTTAGAGAGTGAGATTAACTAAGAAAAAAATGAATCCTGTCTTTACATTCTGCCTAGAACTTAAAATGTAATGAGATTTATTTAAGCAAAAAATGCTGTTCTGTTTCGACCAGCTTGATGACTGTGAAATGCAGCAGCCTCTGTACCCGGCGAAGGTTGCTCTTGATGCTTTTGATTTGCTGGTTTATGTCCCAGCATAAGCAGAGGTCAGAGCAGCCAAGTCGTTCCTAGCTGCTCAAGAACTCTTAGCATTTTCTTCTCTTTCTGATTTTATTGTAGGTGAACTTAATTTCTAATTTTTCATTATCAGGGAAATACAATCTGAAATTAGTGCATATTACACTGCATTAATTGGAAAGCAACTGCTTTGGTGAAAAATAACTAAACTATTAGAAATGTTCCAGGTATTTTCATCATGTATTTATAATAGACTTGTAGGAGATTGGGAGCAGATTATGTGACTACCGCAGTACAAATCTAAAAGAAAGTGATGAAAAGGAGAATTTCCATGGATGGCTTTTTTACACTTGAAATGTAATGAGGTTATTCCCTCATTAGGACTAAAAGTTTTAATCTTTGTTGTTTGTGGTTTTATGCTATCTTTTTCCTATTAAAGCACGTTCTCACTTTGTAAGAAAATAATGTTTTATTCTTACTGGGTCTCTTTAACATAATTCTAAACACAGAATATGTAATCTATGATTAAAATTTACCCAGAAAACAATTTTTAAGAAACTTTATCTGAAAGCATCATATATTTTTGTGCGAGTTAGAATGTAATGCTACCAAAATAATAGAGTGTTTTATATTTCTTATTGGTTAATATGATAACATAAATCAGAGTGGAAAGCACTTCCCTGCTTTAGTTGTATACGTAATGCCTGGCTAACTTTCTACTTTAAAACAATTTTGAAAATTTTTGAAGAGTAGAGATTAATAGGAGGGTTTGTTCTAATGTAATATGAAATGCTCCTGAAGAAAGTAGTGAATGGGGCAAACTTAGTCTCTTTATTTCTCTTTAGTGTGGTGTCCCAAAAAAATATGTACTCTCTGAGTTTGGATACTACGTGGAAATACTGAGGACTCTATTTTGATGAAGCTCTGTTCATCTAAAGTACACTCGTATACTTGGGCCTTCTGGATGACAAACTAATGTGGAAAATGTTATAGTCTCTTAAATAATAAAACACAGTATCTTAGAATTTTTAAAAATACACTGAAAATATACACTGAAATTATATATTTCCATTGGTCTGACTTTCTACTTTTTATTTTTTGACAGAGGTTTCCTCTATCATAAAAAAGAAACCAAATCAAGCTAAAAGAGGAGTGAGTATTATGTATAAAATATCTGGTAGTTTAGCTGTAAAATGGCTTATGCACTCAGAAAAGCCACCTTTGTCATTGTACTTTTATTTTGAGCCATATTATAATGAATGTGGCTTTGATAAAAAGCTTGTTTTGTTCAATGAGGGGATGTTATACTTAGTGAAGATTTTCTAGAATGAGTGTTTAACATTTCTCTGTCAATGACAAAATTCTGAAAAAAATCAACAGAGGATCCCTGGGAGTTTCTGCCATGGTCACGGTTCTAAAAGCAGTGCTGTCCGGTGAGGCTGGGAGGGTTGTCATTGGTTGAATGTTGACATGCCGTGATTCCGTTCAGAGCCCCTGCTCTGGAGGTGGGTGCGGGGTTTGAGTCCCGACCTCATCACTTGCCAGCTGTGGGATCTTGGTTGAGTCACTTAACTGGCAGGCGCTTCAGGTCCACATCCATCACCCGGGGGTGGTGACAGTGCCGGCCTCATGGAGTCGTGAGGACTAAGTAATAACCCTCGATAAATGTTAGCTTTTGTTGTAAACGTTTTCAAACAGTTTGGGTGGAATGTAATCTTATACTGTATCTTCTAGCTTGGGGCCAAAAAAGGAAGTTTGGGAGCCCAGAAACTGACGAATACGTGCTTTAATGAAATTGAAAAACAAGCCCAAGCTGTAGATAAAATGAAGGAACAGGAAGACCTTCTGGCCAGGGCGGCACCTAATGAAGAATCAGTGTAAGTTTGATTGGGTCATAGTAATATGTTTCTAGTGACTAACCCTATTAATTAAACAACTCTGAGATTTGCTTTCCAAATGCCATTTATTCTTACATATGTGTGTGAGGAGGATAATGCAAAATTCAGTTTTATGATAACGAAAACTGCATGGACGTGTAGATGAGAAGCGGAGAGACCAGGGGTGAAGGAGGCAGTCGCCATTTCCGGTTGAAGCTGTGCAGGCAGGATTGGGATGGGGTCGCGGGAAGGGAGAGACAGAGCGCTCAGGAGGTGCTTACGCAGGAAGGACGCTCAGCATCGTCAGTCGTCAGGGAAATGCAAGTCAGAGCCACAGGGAGATGCCACTTCACTCAAGGTAGCTGTAATCAAGACAGACAGCAAGTGTTGGCAAGAATGCAGAGAAACTGGAGCCCTCGTGCTTTGCTGGTGGCAGTTACCGTATGACCCAGCAATTCCACTCCTCAGTATATTCTCAGAGAAATTAAAATATGCCCATGTAGCCACACCAGAACTTGTACATGTGTCCATAGCAGCATTAATCCCTGTAGCCAAAAAGTAGAAATAACCCAAATGTCCATCAAGTAGTGAATGGATAAACAAAATGTGTATGTCCATACAATAAAATATTATTCGGCCATAAAAAGGAATAAAGTACTGACACGTGCTGCAGCATGGATAAATCTTAAAAATTTTATGCTAACAAAGAAACTGGCCACAGAAGACCGCATATTGTATGATTCCTTAGAAATGGAATGTCCAAATTAGGCAAATCCAGAGACAGAAAGCAGACTAGTGGTTGCCAGGGGCTGGGGGCAGGGGAGAGAACTCCGTGTGACCGCTAATGGGCAGGGGTTTCTTTTGGGGGTGATGAAAATGTTCTGGAATTAGATAGTGCTGACGGTGGCAGCCTTGTGAATATGCTAAACTGAATTGTGTACTTTATTTTTATTTTATTTTATTTTTTTATAAATTTATTTATTTATTTTTGGCTGTGTTGGGTCTTCTTTGCTGTGCACAGTCTTTCTCTAGCTGCGGCGAGCGGGGGCTACTCTTTGTTGCGGTGAGTGGGCTTCTAATTGTCGTGGCTTCTCTTGTTGCGGAGCACGGGCTCTAGGTGTGCGGGCTTCAGTAGTTGTGCCATGTGGGCTCAGTAGTTGTGGCTCACAGGCTCTAGAGCACAGGCTCTGTAGTTGTGGTGCACGGGCTTAGTTGCTCCGTGGCATGTGGGATCTTCCCGGGCAAGGGCTCGAACCCAGGTCCCCTGCACTGGCAGGCGGATTCTTAACCACTGCGCCACCAGGGAAGCCCCTGAATTGTGTACTTTAGAAAGGTGGATTTTATGGTATGTGAATTATATCTCAGTAATGAAAAAAGTGTTTATAATGTGAAGCCCCGTTGAACTTGGTGACTAAATTCTAATTGTCTGATGGAAGGTTGTGGGTATGGTGGCATCTCCAGAGCTTTTGAGCCTGGATCTTGAAGGAGTCTCAGAGTCAGACTTGGCACGGGGCAGGGGGAGAAGGAAGAGCCTAAGAGAATGAAGAAGAGGGAATCCAGACGGTGGTACTGGGGTCCTGCCTGGATTGGGGACATGGGAATGATGCTGTGAATCACCCTGAAGTCAGGCCAGCAGTTTTACATCACATCTGAGGGGAGTGCTATGAAGAAGGGGGGTGTTTTGGAAAGTGCGTTTGGTGGCGATATCCAGGACAGAAGGAACGGGAAAAAACTGGAGGCCAGGAGGCCAGACTAGAGACTTGTTTTAGGTAGATACTTAAGGCTCCTGAGAGGTTTTCGTTTGTGTTGAAAACAGAAGGGACACATGGCCGCCTGGAAAGTGCCCGTGACTGGGCATAGAGGATGGTAAGGAGAGAAGAGAGGAAAGGCGACTTGGACTCCTGTTTTGTATGCATGTTTATTTTATTTATATGGTGTTTCCTCTTATTTTCATGTGTATCTGTTTTAGCTTGAGTTAATTACTACGGGTTGCCTAATGAAGAAAATACTTTATGAGGTTGCTTTGCGGATTCCTTTAGTGAATTCTCATTAAAGTGCATCAAACAGTGCCTGGCGCGTAGTAGGTGCTCAGCCAGTGCGACTTCTTGCTATCGATGCTCACGGTGCGCTAAGAGGACCTTCATGTGATGAGCCCAGATCATTTGAAATCGCTAGTTATTCCTCACTGTCCTTTAACTCACAGAACCTAGGGGGCAGCACGAAACTGTATTTGGGTAAAATGTGATTTGAAATGCTCTATGTGAGGTTTACTCTGAGTTGTCACAGACTTCACTTTGATGTCTCTGACTTAGCTAGGCTTTTTGACACTGGGCAAGGGGGAAGGTTAAATCTGAGTATGTTTGGGACTTCCCTGGTGGCGCAGTGGTTAGGAGTCCACCTGCCGGTGCAGGGGACACGGGTTTGAGTCCTGGTCTGGGACGATCCCACATGCCGCGGAGCAACTAAGCCTGTGCACCTCAACTACTGAGCCTGCGCTCTAGAGCCCGCGAGCCACAACTACTGAGCCCACGTGCCGCAACTACTGAAGTCTGCGTGCCTAGAGCCCGCGCTCCGCAACAAGAGAAGCCACCGCAATAAGAAGCCCGCGCACCACAACGAAGAGTAGCCCCCTCTCGCCACAACTAGAGAAAGCCCACGCGCGGCAACGAAGACCCAACGCAGCCAAAAATAAATAAAATAAATTTTAAGAAATAGTTTTAAAAAAATCTGAGTATCTTGGGAGCAGGCTCTGTCCAGATTGCTTGTGCCTGAGGTTTTCCCAGAGAACGTGTGAAATCCCCGCCTGATCAGAGCAGGAGACACGGAACACAGGAAGCAGCAGCTCCCTCCCTGCGGGTCAGGTGGACGGAAGCTAGCGTGTTACTATTAGAAACAACACCAGCCTTAACATGGCTCTTTCATTAGGACCATTCAGTACAGCATAAAAGCAAAGATGCAGATCATGGGGTATTTATGAACTGGACTCGGGAACCCAGTTTGACCCCTTTCGTGGCCTTGTTCAGAACAGCTGCACCACCACGCCCTGATCACCGTCCTGCCGCTCCGACACATCACAGCTCAGTTTCACCAAACTAGCGCTGTGCCAGCTATGAAGAAGTGCCCAAGCTTTATGTCAGTCTTCTGCAAGTTCATTTTTTTAACGGCTGCAAATAAAGTTATTTCAGTTCAGTCAGCTGTCAGGAGCAGTATCGTTTCTTGTGTTGTCGGACTGCGAAACTAAACCCTCCGTGCAGTAGCCTGAGCCTCAGCTGGCAGTCTCTGGGCCATCCTCAGAGGCGTCTGTGTGCACAGTTGGTAACCTGGCAGTCTCTGGGCCATCCTCAGAGGCGTCTGTGTGCACAGTTGGTAACCTGGCAGTCTCTGGGCCATCCTCAGAGGCGTCTGTGTGCACAGTTGGTAACCTGGCAGTCTCTGGGCCATCCTCAGAGGCGTCTGTGTGCACAGTTGGTAACCTGGCAGTCTCTGGGCCATCCTCAGAGGCGTCTGTGTGCACAGTTGGTAGGAAGAGTAAGAAGACACAGTGGCGCCGCTGGAGCTGCTCTCTTGCTGACCTGAGTGTCTGGCCAGCCCTCTCCTGAGCCGAGCTGGTACTGGAAGGGCTTCTGCGGGTCTGAGAAGCTTGGAGTCCTGGCTTCCTTATTCCATTAGTGCTTCCAGGGCCCGGCTGTTAAAAGTGCACACTTTTAATGGAGGATAGACCCAATCGTACGTCAAGTACCCCAAGAAGGAAAACTTCCCCATCTCGTACCATCCCTATCCATTCATCTCCAGAAGACTCTGTTACCACAGTTCTACTGATTTTAAACAGATCTATTGTTTTCCTCCAAAAATTATACTTGAAAGAGTATATTGTATTTTCCAAGTAATAAAGTGGGTATATTACCATTACCTGATCTGTAGGAATAATAGTAAAGAAAACAAACTGCCAGATTAAAACAAAATAGAAATCCTGCTTGACTCATTAAGGAGGGAAACAGCAAAAGCAAGATTATTTTTTCCTAGTAAGAAATTCTGTTGTCATTCCCTTTTACTACAGAGAAATGTATTTGTATTATTATGGAATTTATACAGTGTCTTTCTTATGAAGAATTCGTGACGTTTTACACAATTTTATAAAATGGATGATAGCTTAGAAATCCTGATAAGGTAGGTATATCATTTTTCAAGGCCCTGAAATTTTGTTGCTATTTTACTAATATGATAATATACTCTTGTAATTGTTAATATAAGCCTGGTTTTCTTTATGAAAAATTAAGTATTTATAGCATTTTTGGAAACCTGAGAGTAAGGGACAGTGTTTTTTATTCGTTGTTTCTCACCTGGGTGCTTTATTTGTCACAAATATTTGAGAGGTAGGTGATGAGTATCTGACTGGTGGTGCAGAGGAAACTATTGGCTGAGGAGTGACAACTCCAATTTTTTTTTTCTTTTTCTTTTTTTTTTTAGTTTTTATCGGAGTATAGTTGGTTTACAATGTTGTGTTAGTTTTAGGTGTACAGCAAAGTGAATCAGTTATACATATACATATATCCACTCTTTTTTAGATTCTTTTCCCATATAGGCCATTACAGAGTATTGAGTAGAGTTCCCTGTGCTCTACAGTAGGTCCTTATTCGTTATCTGTTTTATATATAGTAGTGTGTATATGTCAATCCCAATCTCCAATTTATCCCTCCCTGCTCCTTACCCCCTGGTAACCATAAGTTTGTTTTCTACATCTGTAACTCTATTTCTGTTTTGTAGATAAGTTCACTTGTACCCTTTTTTTAGATTCCACGTATAAGCTATATCATATGATATTTGTCTTTCTCTGTCTGATTTACTTCACTCAGTATGACAATCTCTGGGTCCATCCATGTTGCTGCAAATGGCATTATTTCGTTCTTTTTATGGCTGAATAATATTCCATTGTGTGTATATATATATATATATATATATATATATATATATATATATACATCTTCTCTACCTATTCCTCTGTTGATGGACATTTAGGTTGCTTCCATGTCCTGGCTATTGTAAATAGTGCTGCAATGAACGTTGGGGTGCATGTATCTTTTCAAATTATGGTTTTCTCCGAATATATGCCCAGAAGTGGTATTACTGGAGATAACTCCATTTTAAATGCTCTCAGAGCCTGATTACATAAAGAGACCCTACAGGAAATTTTCTTGTAAACTGAAGAACCCTTTTGCAATGAAGTAATCCCTTCTTAATTTATCTATTTGTTAAGTCAAATTTGTATATATTTTTTATCTTAAACCAGAGCAAACCAACGAGACTAACCTCGTATTTTTGATGTGTAATGTTGAAGTATAGTAAAATATTAGTCCAAGTAAGAAATTCTGCTTTTTACTATCCTTTAGAGAAATAATTTCAGTATACATCATGTTATGACATGATAATAAGTGATATAAACTAGAACAGTAATGTAAGTTCAGCAGCAACCAAAAAGTATCTGTAAACTCATTCAGATTTTCTTGAGCATCTACTCAAAAAAGACCTTTACCCAAAAAAAATGCCAACTTGCCTTCATAATCGTTAATTTATGGAAAGAAGCACGAAGCTAAAAGTAGAGTGATATGTTTAATGTTCTTCGTATTTTAACTTAAGAACACAGAATTAAAGCTAAATTAAGGAGCATTTGGTTTTTCTGGCAGTGTGTCATCATTACGATTAGCCTATAAGGATCTTAAAATTCAAATGAAGAAAGATGAAAAGATGAACATGAGTGGCAAAAAGAAGGTGGAATCAGAGAGACTTGGCATGGGATTTGGAAATTGCAGAAGGTATGTAAGACTCTGCTTTCTTGGATTTCAGAATTTAAACTAGTTTGCTAATCATGAACGGATTTTCCTTGTTAATTTCAACTTCAGAAATGTTTTCTCATTACTCACTTTCTTCAGTTGTTTTGCTTTTGCTCTAATACAGGCCGCCCGCAGCCCTCTGTATCCACGGGTTCTGCATTTGCAGATTCAACCAACTGGGGATTGAAAATGTTTGGGGGGGGGATTCCAGAAAGTTCTAAAAAGCAAAACTTGAATTTGCTGCATATACCACTCTTAAGGGCAACTATTTACGTAGTATTTACATTGTATTTGCAATTATTTATGTAGCATTTACATTGTATTAGGTGTTATTAGTAATCTAGAGATGATTTAAAGTACAAAGGAGTACTGTGGATTTTTTTTATCTGCTGGGGTCCTGGAAGCAATCCCCCTCAGAAGCCGAGGGACAGCGGTGTTCACTGTAGCATGAAAAATTCCACATTTGATTCTTAGGTAAAAGGAAGTAGATCTGACTTGTCATTAAGTGGATGCCATGAACATAACTGACACATGTGACTGTGTTTTGTATAATCAGTCACAGTCCTCACTAAGGTCCAGTATCTTTCAATGCTTAACACCAAAAGAATATTTTTTTATTGCTCATGTTTTTAACCCCGCTAATAAGTATATTTTTGTTGAGAGTATAAATTAAAACATTCATGGGAATTCCCTGGCAGTCCAGAGGTTAGGACTCCACACTTCCGCTGCTGGGGGCCCCGGGTTCGATCCCTGGTCAGGGAACTAAGATCCCGCAAGCCGCGCAGCGAGGCCAGAAAAAAAAAAAAGATTCGTTCTTTGGTGAACACACAAGTGTCTTCATGAACTAATATTATTCTTTTCCATTTTATTCTCTATTTTCTCAAGTGGTATTTCACATTCAGTGACTTCAGATTTGCAGACCATTGAACAGGAAACGCCAATCACAGCAAAACCAAGAAAAAAGTATAGTGATGACAGTGATGACTCGTATTTTACTTCCAGCTCAAGGTAACCTGTTAAAAATCATCTTTAAAGTGTCTTTTTGAAAAGCAGTGATCACTATGGACTCACGAGTTTATTTGCATTAGGAACAAATACAAATCAGTTTACTTCATTGTTTTTAAAAGCTTTGGCTGGAGTCAAGGATGTCCTTTGGAAAAAAATTGGGGTAAACGTCTTTAGTGGATGATGTTTGCTAATATTGAAATGTTTGATAATAAAATCTGCAACCCGGGGCTTCCCTGGTGGTGCAGTGATTGAGAATCTGCCTGCCAGTGCAGGGGACACGGGTTTGAGCCCTGGTCTGGGAAGATCCCACATGCCACAGAGCAACTAGGCCCGTGAGCCACAACTACTGAGCCTGCGCGTCTGGAGCCTGTGCTCCGCAACAAGAGAGGCCGCAATAGTGAGAGGCCCGCGCACCGCGATGAAGAGTGGCCCCCGCTTGCCACAACTAGAGAAAGCCCTCGCACAGAAACGAAGACCCAACACAGCCATAAATAAATAAATAAATAAATAAAATAATCTTTAAAAAAATAAAATAAAATAAAATCTGCAACCCAGAGTTAAAATCAGAGGTGGGAAAGTTGTATTTATCTAAAATGTGAAATTGGAGAAATACGCAAAATCCCAAAGGTATATGTTAAGTTGTTTAGTCTTATTCCAACAGTTGGAATATTTCACAGCTGTGCCTTCAGCAGCTTCTTTTGTTTTCAGAATACCAGCTTCTGGAGTCTCCAGTTGGCAGGATAGAATATTAAATAAATGCTCTTTGTGTGTGCATATTTTTTTTTTTTTTTTTTTTAGTAAATTTATTTGTTTTATTTATTTATTTATTTATTTTAGCTGTGTTGGGTCTTCGTTTCTGTGCGAGGGCTTTCTCTAGTTGCGGCGAGCGGGGGCCACTCTTCATCGCGGTGCGCGGGCCTCTCATTGTCGCGGCCTCTCTTGTTGCGGAGCACAGGCTCCAGACACGCAGGCTCAGTAGTTGTGGCTCACGGGCCCAGTTGCTCCGCGGCATGTGGGATCTTCCCAGACCAGGGCTCGAACCCGTGTCCCCTGCATTAGCAGGCAGATTCTCAACCACTGCGCCACCAGGGAAGCCCCCTGTGTGTGCATATTTATGAATGTAAAACATTGTTGCTTTCAGAGGCGTGTCCCAGGATAAAGCCTAGGCCCCATCCTTCAGCGCTCCCCATCCGACGGGGACAAGTTGCCTAACTCCAGTGTGAAGCTGACCATGGAAAGGCCGTGGTTCAGGTTCAAGCCGCCTGCAGAGGCCAGAAACAAGTTTAACTTGAATTGACTCACTCTGTGCGGTTCCTCCAAGAACCTGATCAGCACAGGGAGAGGCCTGCTTCACAGGCACCAAGTAAACTCGGGATATCAGGAGGTGGGCACCAGCTGGGAAGCTGGGCGACCTGGACTTGAACCCTGGCCCTGCCACTTACTGACTGTGTGACCTGGGCCGAGCTGTGTAACCTCTCTGTGCTACAGCTTCTTCAGCTGTAAGTTAGGGACACCAGCAGTACCAACCTTTCAGGGTGTGCAAGGGTTAAATGAGTTCATACAGAGCACTGGGAATAGTGCTGTCATGTTTAGCTGCTATTATTATATAGAAACTCAGTTCAGGAGACGTGTGACTCAGTCTAAATGTTTAATTACTATTGTTAGATACTTAAGTTAACCGCATTGAGGGCCACCTTCAAGTTTGGAGTTCGGGGAAATTGAATGTGTGCCCATCAGTAATGGGCGGTCCTTACAAGGAGACGCCATCACTCACCCACATCTCAAAGAGCATTACTGTTGTCTGGCAATTATACAGGCTTGAAGCGTTTTCATATACATAGCAGATATAAATATATGTTAACTAATTAGAATCTAATCCTGAAATTCTGTATTCTATCAAAGTTCGTAAGTAAGGAATTGTAATACAGAGAACTATCTTTAAATCATTCTCCTAGCATAGCTTCAAATTACTTCAAGTCCAGATATTTTACCCAAAAAAAAGTTAGTAGTTTAGAGGTGTTCCCTGTCAGTGCTTTCAGAGACAGGGATGGTTTGATGTTTGCCGCTTGTGAGTAACCTGTATAACATACTGGGTTTCAGGTTACTTAGAGGTAACTTCCAAATCATGCCTTTTAAAGTATTTAAATAAAGTATTTAAATACATTTTCTACAGGCTAAAATTAAATGTCTAACTTGATTTGAAGGCTGCATGTGTGTCAGGTCACTTCAGATGTGCACACTAGATGAGAGGATGTGTCCGGGTCAAGAAAAGTCCCAGTGGTGCAGGGTCTACACTCGCCCGCTTGGCTTCTCCACAAAGCCTTTTTGATTATTTCACTGCTCATTACAACTCCTGCAGAGGAGAGCGTAGGCAAGTAAAGGAAGTAGGTTTCCAGCTCCATGAGTGGTGCCGCTTGGTCACAGGGTTGGAAGGAGAGGTGGCTGCGGGTGAGGACGGGCCCTGGGGGGCAACTGGGGAGCCTTGCCCACTCCAGGCCACCGCCGGGCTCCTGTGGGGCTTCCTCTGCCCGTTGGGAGCTTTAGGAATCCTGTTGGCCTCCCTCTCCAAAAGCTTAGTCAAAAGAGTTAGCCCTAAAGGCCTTCGTTGCTATGGAACAGTTATTTACGGTTTGAAACCGGGGAGCAGACGGCGTTTTTATGTTGGCCGCACTTGCTGGATTCCTGCCAGAGACCTTGGTGTGTTGTTTGTCATCACCTGCAGGTTGTCTAATGGGAACGTAAGCGCCTCTGCTGGTCCTCCTTGTGGTAGCCACTATTGGTAGAACAATACTTACTTTGGCAAATGAAGTCAAATAAACATGGACTCTCGGAAAGCAGGCATATTCCATGAAGAGCTCTTATTGCTTCCAAATAATTCATTAGCCCATTAGAACTTGAATATTATGAATTATGAAAGAGTACTGTTTCTATTAAAAATAAGACCAACCATATCTTGGGGGTTTGTTTTTGTTTTTTTTGTTTGTTTGTTTTTTTGAGTTCCATTATTTCCAGGATATAAACAATGTAATTATATATTGAGTACCAAATAATGAAACTAGAACAATTTGTTCAGCCTTATAAAGCCAGTGTGGCCTTCAAGGGAATAGACAGTTGTCTATAGCTGTAAATCAGATATGTGCTATTAGGGGCTCTTATCAAGGGATTGTAAGGAATGTTTTCAGGTTGGGTGAAGACAGACTGGGAGGGCGAAAATAAAAATGAAATGTATTAAATAGAACAAGGATCTAGAAATCAAAACGTTAGAAAGTCAATAAAGATTTGGAGATCCAGGGCAGCTGTTGTGTTTCCGAGGAAAGGCAGGTGCCCCACAGCCATTGGTGGATGCCCATCCTCCACCGCATCCTCCCTGCTGCATCTGGAGGCCCTCCCGCACTGTGTACACCGTGTAGGAGCACTGGGAGCCTCGCTGCTGATTGGTGGGAAGGGCACCCTCCCCGCCGCAGTGCAGAGAATGCGACGTAACGGGCTCCTGCTAATCAGTAGGACCCCAGCAGAATGGCTTTCTCTCTCCTTCTGATTTTTGAATTGTCCAGTCATGTAAAAAAAAAAAATCCGATGGCCCTACATTCCAGGATAAGCACTTTGGCTTATCAGAATGAAGAATATTCCCTTAGAGTGATACTAAACTCGAGAAGTCGTGAGTACCAGTGCCTCAGAGCTGTGAAGGGTCTGGAAGTTCCACCCACCTCCATCCAGTGCTCACCCCCAGCCCCACCCCAGAGCCTTCCAGGGGATGCCGCAGCCCCTCAGCACTCCCCCTCCTCCCCCTCTTCCCCCTCCCCTCCCTCCTCCCCCTCCCCTCCCTCCTCCCCCTCCCCCCCCCTCCTCCCCCTCCCCCTCCTCCTCCTCCAGGCAGCCGTTCAGTCCGACAGCAGCTCCATGAGAAACACGGCCCTATGCTTACATATCTCCCCGGGTTTCTGAGCTCAGGTCAGCCAACCGCGTAAGGGCAGGGTCTGAGTATGTCTCCTTGCCCAGTATCCCCACCCAGCAAGTGCCTGGCCCCTCATAGGTGCTTATTAAGTAGTTTTAAAATTCCTTATTGAATCGGTCCTAGTTCTTTCACTTGGTCCCTTAGAAATATGTCCCTCAAATATTTGAAGGTAACTTTCCAGGCCAACACGTGAGTCACATCTTTCAAACCTTCTTTCTCAGACGTGACTTCAAGCCTCTTCGCTGTTCTGGTCTCTTCTCTGAACAGGGATTGGTTGTCTCTGTTCCTCTGAGCAGAGCCCAGTGGCTCGGGGCTCATCCGCTGATCGGCCACAGGGAGAGCCTGGTCAGTTTCTAGCTAAAATCCAGATATGCTTTGAACACTGCATGTTTTCCTTCCCGGGGAGAGAAGGCTAGTGTAACAAGTTTTGTTCTTAATGACCTCCTTGCCAGAGAATGCAGAAACCACATTTGGAAATTCTGCCTTTTTTCTATTATTCATATGAAGTCATGCCATCTGCTTCAAACGGCAGGTTTATCCCCCCTCCTTTTTCTGGTTTTTTTTTTCTGCGAGAATAAAAGAGTATATTTAGTCTTTTCCCCCGCCCCCCATCTTAGCTCATCTTTGAACTCCTTCTGCCCTTGGGGCTTGGCCCTCACCTTGTTTCCTGTGTGCTTCCGTTCTTACTCTCTGCAGAAACCTTGGTGACATTTTTGAAGCCTCTGTATCCTCTTCCATCATCCTTCCTTTCCTAAGGCCCAAAGCACTGGGATCCGCGTCTCTCTTCTGAACTTCGGGAACCACCTTTATAAGGAGTGCATGCCTGGCCGGGTTTTTTTCCACCCTAAGCGGTCCTGCATTCTGAGATGGCACGGTCACTTCTCATTGCGGCTCTGGCACATCCGCCTCACCTATCAATCTCTGTCCTGTTCCAGGCAAACCCTGCTGCTCTTGGTCAAAGATTTTTCTCCCACCACCCAGGACCAAAAGCTGTCACTGAGTCTTGCTCTCTCAGCGATGCCCTGCTCAGTGGCGCTCAGCTAATGAAAGTGTAAACCCACCCAGAAGGCCAGCAGCTCCCCTGAGATGCTTCTGGACAGAGCTCACATCAAGCTCCAGACTGAGAGAGCATCTCGGGGCGGTGGTCCTGTGATCAGCGATCGCAGCGCTGTGACTGGTTCCGGGAGGAGGCTGGTCAGCATCACTTACGCTAAGTGCTGGTTGCTGTTCGGGGCGACGCCTTGCACCGTGGCTGACACGGCAGGATTGCCGGCAGAGAGCTCCTCGGATGGGGTCGAAGCATTATTTGTGCCTAACCTAGAGCGGGGTAGCACTCAGAGACGTCATGCGCTGTTGGGATAAGCTAGGTTACGCTGCAGTGAGAAATACTCCCCCCCACCCCCCTGCCCCGATCTTAAGGGCTTAGCACAGTGATGGTTTGTCTCTCATTCACTAAAGTCAGCTGAGGGTACAGGTGATTGTCCAGCTTACCTGTCCTTCTGGTGGAATCCTGGTTGTCCAGGTGGATGGTGGTTTCACCTGCCCGAGGCTGAAGCACCTGGAAAACCCGACCTCTTCCATGCGGCGAGGGACGAGAAGACTGGGCACCTGAAAGGCCTTGGAAATGACTCGCCTTATGTCTGCTCCTGTTGCGTTGGCCAGATCACGTGGCTGCCCCCAACTTCAAAGAGGCTGGGAAGGGCAGTCCCCACGTACCGGATGTGAGTGGTCATTGGTTAGGTCCTCCCAAGTCACCGTTCTGCTCTCTCTCACACAGGTACTTTGATGAGCCAGCGGAGTTAAGGAGCAGTTCTTTTTCTAGCTGGGATGACAGTTCGGATTCCTACTGGAAAAAAGAGACCATCAAAGACACTGACATAATTCTGAAAACCACAGGCTACACAGACAGGTACGAACACCAGAGCAGTGGTATTGTAAATAGTGACTCCATGCATCTCTAGGGAAGTTCTCTAACGCTAGTAAATGATTTTCTTGTACTCTTTCAAGAATATTCTTTGTATCCTGGTCTGTATTCTGACCTCACAGTTTTTGCTTTCCCAGAATGTCATGTAATTGGAGTCATGCAGTAACCAGCCTTGTTAGATAGGCTTCTCTGACTTTTCGTAGTGCACTTGAGATTCATTCATGTTGCTGTGTTCCTCCCTCTTTATTTTTGAGTCTGTTTATCCATTTACCTGTCAAAGAACTGTCTCCAGTTTTGGGTGATTATGAGTGAAGGGCTGTGTAATGTATCATCCAAACCAGGGAACTCTTTAGAGTGCAGGGGGACAATACTAGTACGTTGGGACAACAGGTGTGACCTGGGATTGTCCTCGGTGACTGGGATATACCGTCATCCTACTCATTTTGTATCCTACATAATGTGGAGCAGTGTCTTACGTGCATGACAATATATTCAATATTTACTAATTGATCCGTGGAACTAACTGAAGAGTGAAATAACAGGCCTATTTTAAATAGCAAAATTCATTCAAATGTTGTGTGGTTTGGATATTTATTCATTTTTCTAATTAGAATTTTCGGGCTTTTCAAAGTGGCCTAAAATCCTTTTACAAAATTACTGCTGTTGGCTTTTTAAAAAGTAAAATGGCATGTGCATACATTATAAATGAGAAGTGCATTTGCCTTACCTCAAATCAGTTTAACCTATTTTGGCTGTTTTTGTTCTTTGTGCTGAGAACATTTAAGCTCTACTCTCTTCCCACAGTTCAAGTAACACTACAGGATTATTAACTATAATCACCATGCTGTACGTTAGATCCCCAGAACTTATTCATCTTATAAATGAAAGTTTGTACCCTTTGATCAACATCCGCCCATTTCCCCCATCTCCCTGGGAACCACTATTCTGCTCTCTGTTTCTTTGAGTTCAACTTCTTTTTTTTTAGATTCTGCATACAAGTGAGGACATACAGTATTTGTCTTTCTCTGACTTCCTCCAGGTTCATCCATGTTGTCACAAATGGCAGGATTTCCTTCTTTCTTTTTTATAGCAGAATATTATCCCATTGTATATTATATACTACATTTTCTTTATCCATTCACCCATTGACGGCTACTTAGGTCGTTTCCATATCTTGCCTATTGTGAATAATGCAGCCATGCACATGGGACTGCAGAGATCTCTTCATGATACTGATTTTGTTTCCTTCAGATATATATACCCAGAAGTGGGATCATATGGTAGTTCTATTTTTAATTTTTTTACAAACTCCCACACTGTTTTCCATGTGACTATACTAATTTCCATTCCCACCAGTGGTGTACAAAGGTTCCCTTTTCTCCAATCCTCACCAACGCTTATCTCATGTCTTCTTGATAATAGCCATCCTAACAGGTATGAGGTGGTATATCTCACTGTGGTTTTGATTTCCATTTCCCTGATGATCACTGATGTTGAACACCTTTTCATATACCTGTTGGCCTTAAACTTCCCTCTTAGTACTATATCCCATAAGTGTTTCTATTTTTATTTGTTTTAAGATATCCTTTTTTTCTTTTTTTTTTTAATTGAAGTATAGTTGATTTACAATATTGTGTTAGTTTCTGGTGTACAGCAAAGTGATTCAGATAGATAGATAGATAGATAGATGCAACTGAATATGTAAGAATATATATATATATTCTTTTTCATATCCTTTTCCATTATAAGTTATTATAAGGTATTGAGTGTAGTTTGCTGTGCTATATGGTAGGACCATGTTGTTTATCTATTTTATTTTATTTTTTAGAAAATTGGTGGGTTTTTTTTTTTTTTTTTTTTTTTTTTTTTTGGCTGCATTGGGTCTTCATTGCTGTGTGTGGACTTTCTCTAGTTGCGGCGAGCGGGGGCTACTCTTCGTTGCGGTGCGTGGGCTTCTCACTGCGGTGGCTTCTCTTGTTGCGGAGCACAGGCTCTAGGTGCGCGGGCTTCAGTAGTTGTGGCACGTAGGCTCAGCAGTTGTGGCTCGCAGGCTCTAGAGCACAATCTCAGTAGTTGTGACGCACGGGCTTAGTTGCTTCGCAGCATGTGGGATCTTCCTGGACCAGGGCTCGAACCCGTATCCCCTGCATTGGCAGGCGGATTCTTAACCACTGTGCCACCAGGGAAGCCCTCTGTTTTACACTGATATGTAGTAGTGGTATCTGTTAATCCCAAACTCCTAATTTATCCCTTCCCCCAGCTTTCCCCTTTGGTAACCTTAAATTTGTTTTCTTTGTCAGTGAGTCTGTTTGTTTTGTAAATAAGTTCATTTGTATCATCTTTTTTAGATTCCACGTGTAAGTGATATCATATGAAATTTGTCTTTCTCTGTCTTACTTTCTTCACTTAGTATGATAATCTCCAGGTCCATCCATGTTGCTGCAGATGGCATTATTTCATTCTTTTTTATGGCTGAGTAGTATTCCATTGCATACATATAAACCACATCTTCTTTATCCATTCATCTGTCAATGGACATTTAGGTTGCTTCCACGTCTTGGCTATTGTAAATAGTGCTGCTATGAACACTGGGGTGCAGGTATCTTTTAGAATTAGAGTTTTTGCCTTTTCTGTATATATGCACAGGAGTAGGATTGCTGGATCACGTGGTAGCTCTATTTTTAGTTTTTTAAGGAACCTCCATACTGTTCTCCATAGTGACTGCACCAACTTACATTTGCATCAACAGTGAAGGAGGGTTCCTTTTTCTCTATACCCTCTCTAGCAGTTATTATTTGTAGACTTTTTGGTGATGGCCATTCTGACCAGTGTGAGGTGATACCTCATTATAGTTTTGATTTGCATTTCTCTAGTAATTAGTGATGTTGAGCATCTGTTGATGTGCCTGTTGGCCATCTGTATGTCTTCTTTGGAGAAATGTCTATTTCTGCCCATTTTTCGATTGGGTTGTTTGTGGGTTTTTTTGATATCGAGCTGTAGGAGCTGTTTGTATATTTTGGAAATTAAGCCCTTGTTGGTCGCATCACTTGTAAATATTTTCTCCCATTCTGCAGGTTGTCTTTTCATTTTGTTTATGGCTTCCTTTACTGTGCAAAAGCTTGTAAGTTTGATTAGGTCCAATTTGTTTACTTTCGCTTTTATTTCTTTTGCCTTGGGAGACTGACCTAAGAAAACATTGGTACAATTTATGTCAGAGAATGTTTTGCCTATGTTCTCTTCTAGGAGTTCTTCGGTATCATGTCTTATATTTAAATCTTTAAGCCATTTTGAGTTTATTTTTGTGTGTGGTGTGAGGGTGTGTTCTACTCCATTGATTTACAGCGTCCAGCTTCCCAGCACCAGTTGCTGAAGAGACTGTCTTTTCTCCATTGTATATTCTTGGCTCCTTTGTTGAAGATTGTGTTTTAAGATATCCTTTAATTTCCCTTTTGATTTCTTCTTTGGCCCATTGGTTGTTCAGGAGTGTGCTGTTTAATTTCCACCTATTTGTGGATCTTTTACTTTTCCTCCTGTTATTGATTTCTACTTTCATACTATAGTGGTTGGAAAAGATACTTAATGTGATTTCAAACTTCTTAAATTCGTTAAGACCTAAATATCATTCAGATTTGTTTGTGACTTAGCCTGTGATTTATCCTGGAGAATGTTCTGTGTGTGCTTGAGAATGTGTGTTCTGCTGCTATAGGATGGAATGTCCTGAATATGTCTGTTGTTCCATTTGGTTCAAGTCCAGTTTTCCTTATTGATTTTCTGTCTGGATGATCTGTCCATCGTTAGAAGTGGGGTATTAAAGTCCCCTATTATTATTGCAGTACTGTCTATTTCTCCCTTCAGATCTGTTAATATTTGCTTATTATATTTAGGTGTTCCTGTGTTGGGTACATAAATATTTGCAATTGTTATATCCTCTTGATGAATTGACCCTTTAATCGTTCTATAATGACCTTTGTCCCTCGTTACAGTTTGTGACTTAAAGTCGGTTTTGTCTGATATAAGTATGGCTCTCCCTGCTCTCTTTTGGTTTCCATTTATGTGGAATAGCTCTTTCCATCTCTTTACTTTCAGCCTATGTGTGTCCCTAAAGCTGAAGTGAGTCTCTTACAGGCAGTATATAGTTGTATCTTGTTTTTGTTTTCTTTTTTTTTTTAATCCATTCAGACACTCTGTGTCCTTTAATTGGAGAATTTAATCTGTTTGCATTTAAAGTAATTGTTGATAGTTAAGGATATACTATTGCCATGTCATTAACTGTTTCCTGGCTGTTTTTGTAGTTCTTCTATTCGTTGCTTCCTCTCTTGCTGTCTTCTTTTGTGATTTGATGATTTTCCATAGTGGTATGTTTTGATTCCTTTCTCTTTTTCTTTTGTGTTTCTACTATAGGTTTTGCTTTGTGATTACCATGAGGCTTACATAAAACATCTTATAGTTATAGCAGTCTATTTTAAGCTGATAACAATTTAACTTAGATTGCATACAAAATCTCTACTCTTTTACTCTCCTTCCCTACATTTTAAGTTTTTCATATCATAATTTACATCTTTTTATATTGTGTATCCACTAATAAATTATTGTAGCTATCGTTATTTTTACCACTTTTGTCTTTTAACCTTTATACTAGAGTTAAGTGATTTACACACCACTATTACAGTATTAGAGTGTTCTGAATTTGGCTATATGCTTACCTTCACCAGTGAGTTTTATACTTTCATACGTTTTCATGTTACTAATTAGCATCCTTTCATTTTAGCTTGAAGAACTCCTTCTGGCATTTCTTGTAGGACAGGTCTGGTGGCTGGCAGTTGTTTTTGTTTTTGTTTTTCCAGCACTTTGAATATATCATCCCACTATATTCTGGCCTTCAGGATTTCTGCAGAGAAATCTGCTTATAGCCTTACAGGGCTTCCATTTTATAGAATGAGTTTCTTTCTCTTGCTGCTATCAAAATTCTCTCTTTGTCTTTGATTTTTGACAGTTTTATTATATTATTTCTTGGTGAAGGTTTCTTTGGGTTGAATCTGTTTGGGGACCTATGAGTTCCATGTATCTGGATGTCCGTATCTCTCTCCAGATTTGGGACGTTTTTAGAGATTATTTCTTTAAATAAGCTTTCTGCCCCTTTCTTCCTCTCTTCTCCTCCTGGGACTCCCATAATGCATGAATTGTGTTCTTGATGGTGTCCCATAATTCACATAGGCTTCTTCGCTCTTTTTCTTTTTCTTTTTTTCTTTTTTCTGTTCTGACTGGATAATTTCAAATGAGTTGTCTTCGAGTTCACAGATTCTTTCTTCTGCTTCAGCGGTCCGCAACCTTTTTGGCACCAGGGACCGGTTTTGTGGAAGACAATTTTTCCACGGACCGGGATTGGGGGGTGGGTGGTTTCAGGATGATTCAAGCGCATTACATTTATTGTATACTTTATTCCTCTTATTATTACATTATAATATATAATGAAATAATTATACAACTCACCATAATGCAGAATCAATGGGAGCCCTGAGCTTGTTTTCACTTGCCACTCACTGATAGGGTTTTTTTTGTTTTGTTTTGTTTTTTAGTTTATTTATTTTACCTATTTATTTATTTATTTTTTATTTTTGGCTGCGTTGAGTCTTCACTGCCGCGCGCCAGCCCTCTTCCAATTGCGGCAAGCAGGGCCACTCTTCGCTGCAGTGCACGGGCCTCTCAGTGCAGCGGCCTCTCTTGTTGCAGAGTATGGGCTCCAGGTACGTGGGCCTCAGTAGTTGTGACCCGTGGGCTCCAGAGTGCAGGATCAGCAATTGTGGCTCACGGGCCCAGCTGCTCCACGGCACACGGGATCCTCCCAGACCAGGGCTCGAACCAGTGTCCCCTGCATTGGCAGGCGGACCCTCAACCACTGTGCCGCCAGGGAAGTCCCCACTGATAGGGTTTTGATATGAGTCTGCAAGCAATTGATTTATTATGGTTTCTGTGCAGTCAAACCTCTCTGCTAATGATAATGTGTATTTGCAGCCGCTCCCCAGCGCTAGCATCACCGCCTCAGCTCTACCTCAGATCATCAGGCATTAGATTCTCATAAGGAACGCACAACCTAGATCCCTCCCACGTGCAGTTCTGGTTCGAACCTACTGGGTTCATGCTCCTATGAGAATCTGATGCCGCCTCTGATCTGACAGGAGGCGGAGCTCAGACGGTAATGCGAGCGATGGGGAGTGGTTATGATTTCTGTCTCTATGTTGAACTTCTCATTTTATCTGTGTATTATTTCCCTGATTTTATTGAGTTGTCTGTGTTCTTGTAGGTTGATGAGCTTCCTTAAAACAATTATTCTGAATTCTTTGTCAGGCAATTCTTTGGGATCAGTTACTGGAAAATTATTGTTTCCCTTTGTGGTATCATGTTTCCTTGGTTTTTCATGTTCCTTGGAGTCTTGTGTTGCTGTCTTTGCATTTGAAGGAGCAATCACCTCCTCCAGTCTTTACTGCCTGGCTTTGGGTGGGAAATACCTTCAATAGTCAGCCCTGCTAGAGACGCTGAGGCTTACGCAGACCTTTTCTATGGATGCACTCACTCCACACTTCTTATTCCTTTTGGCGGGTGACGTCTTAGGATGGTATGTCTTCTCTCAATCCCACAAAGCAGGACCAGGTGCTGAGAGCCTGCTGCTTGCTTTCCCTAGGGTGTGCCCTGAAACGCTCAAGTTTGTGTGCTTTCTGCGAATCCCACAGAGTTGGGCTGACTTTCTGCACATGCTCACTTGCTGTCTGCAAAGGCTTGCCCTCACCATCTGCAGGGGCATGTGCAGGGAGCCAGCTGTGGGGCCAAAGGTGCATGGGTGAGGCATGCAGAGCATTGGAGGGCCAGTTGGGGGCTCCCCAGGCAAAGTGTATCCAGTGGTTTGTGAGCAGGCCTCCTCGTGGAGTTCGGGAAGTGGTTAGTGGAATCCACATGGCTTTGATGAGTTCTGAGCCCTGGCTGCTCTGCTTCCAGCCTCCCCTGGCCCCTAAGCCGTGTTGGTCACCTCAGTATCCTGGGTGGGATGAGAAAGAAATAGGCACCCTTGGCAATGTCCCACACAGCTGGGGAGACCAGGCACCCGCTCACCACCTTCTCACCTTCCCCTGTGGGAGAAATTGCAGGCCACGTGGATCTCTGTTGGCACTGAGCTGTGCTGCCTTGGAGGAGGAGTGACATGGGCCCAGTGAAACTATTCCTCTTACCCTCTTTAACGCATCCAGTCTTGGATTTTTTGCTCCAGCAGTGTGCTGGACCCTCTCTGCTGGACTCCTGGACTCCCACAAAGGCATTCTCATCTGTGGGTGATTGTCAAAACCAATGTTCTCTAAGGGGTAATGGTAGAAAACTCCTATTCCATCATCTTACTGATGTCATTCCTGTTTTGCCTGTTGCTAACTGTAGACCTGCTCGCCGCAAGCCAGACTATGAGCCAGTTGAAAATACAGATGAGGCCCAGAAGAAGTTTGGCAATGTCAAAGCCATTTCCTCAGATATGTACTTTGGAAGACAAGCCAAAGCTGATGTAAGTGCCCAGGGGGTTTCTGTGTGGTCCCCACACAGCAGGAAGCCAGCAGGGCCACGGGAGGTGTGGGAGGAGGTGCTGGATGCTGAGTGAGATGGAGTCAGGCTGCAAGGGACCCCTGTCCCCAGCGTGCTGCAGCAGGACTCGAACCCAGGTCTTTCTGACTAATCGCCCCACTTTGCCGCTCCAGCTAGAGGAGTGATTGGAAGGTAGGGACAGTGTCTCATATTTCTCTTATTCCTTTCTCAGTGTTTTGAATAGCCATCCATTCGATATCTTTTGAGTAAATTTCAGGAGATTTTTGATACACCTGTAATTTACTTAGCAATTTTTTAACCATAGTTAAATGAAGTATATAGATAGTTTCTCAATGGTAGGTATATTTATTTTCAGAAAAGAGATTATTGCCTCTTTTCTCAGAAATGTTAATGAGCTTATCTTAGTGGAGTCTGGCTAAGCAGTAAGACTCAAATGGAAATGGGGAGCTTAAAGGTTTCCTTCTAATTGTGAAGCACTAATGTGCTTACGCAAAACTCTTATAGATAAGTGTTATTACTAGGCTTCTTGCACGATACAGAGAATAATTATTTCCTAAAGTGTACCGATTTTATTTTGTAGCAGTAGAAATTCCACTAGCATTTTGAGTGTATTTAGAGTTGCCACTTGGCTATTCTCCACCCACTAAAATCTGCCTTGTTTTAAAGTTGACAACATTCAAGTTCAGTTAAGAAGTAACATAAGGCTATTGGGAGAGAGCTTCTTGGAGTGGCCTTTCCTGGCAGCTGGGTGAGGGCGGCACGTGACAGAGCTGTCACTGCCACTCTCCCTCTGGGTTCCCCTCCACTGACCGTTGTTGGCCGTGGCGTTGTGTGTTCATCTGTCTGCTTGTGACCCGCAGGACGTGAGTGTCATGCCGGCCCCCAGCCCGGCCGTGATAGCTCCTCAATGATTCTTTCTGCAAAATTGCTCATGGTTTTTGGAGCCTAATGTTTCTTTTCTCCTGGTCTCCTCTAGTATGAAACCAGGGCTCGGCTGGAGAGGCTTTCGGCAAGTTCCTCCATCAGTTCGGCTGATCTGTTTGATGAGCAGAGGCAGCAGACGGCAGGTAACGCGGGGGAGGGGCAGGCGGGTAATGAGGCTGGTCTCCACCGTGTCTGCGGCGTGAATACGTTTTCTCTGGATAGGACTTTTTACTTTTTCAGGATTGTTAGCGGCCATTATTTGATGCTCCTATGGCCTCTGAGTCAGGCAGAGCAGAAGTTATTATTCCGGGCTTTGCATGTGAAGAGACCACGTCATGGAATTTAAGCAACATCCCCAAAGTCACCCGGCTTGTCGTCTCCCTGAACCGTCGCCATGGGGGGTGGGGTGCCTAGCATGGTGTGAACCTGGTGTCTGGCTCGTGTGGTGTCACAGCCTTGGAGGGGACAGCCCTGGGTTCCCGTGTGACGGGACCCACTCCCTAACTGTGAGACCTGGGGGATTTCAGGTCGCCTTTAGCCTCGGTCTCCTCCTCTGTAAAATGGGTGGGTAATATCCATACCTATCTCACCAGTTTGTACCGAGGCTGAAATGAGGTCCTTTATGTAAAGTGTCACCTCGGGGTCTGGCACATGGCAGGCCCTCCCAGGCCCCTCCCGGACCCCAGGGGTAGTCAGAGCAGATAGAGCAGGTGAGTCCACCAGCCTCTGCCTCCCAGGGGAGACAGAATGGGGCTTTGGAGCCAGGCAGGTGGAGAGGAGGGTCCAGACCCCGGTGAGGAGATGTCTGGGCACCCCCCCGCAGGGAGTAAGCCTCGGCACACAGGCCCGTCACGGGCGTCCAGAACCAAGCGCCTCTCTGCTTGTCCCTCTGACCCTGAGCCGTAGGAAAGCCGTTTTCCGGTCCCAGTCAGCCCTGAGTCAGGCCTCGGGGGTAAGGGGAGGGCCACGTGTCCCCCTTGTGTCATGGCCGACATTCAAGGAGCAGGGTCCTCTGAGGTCATTTCAGGAGCCCACTCGTCAGCAGGAGCACCCAAGCGGGGGGGAATCTCCAAGGCCTTCAAGGCCCGGGACCACCCCTCGTCTCCAACCCTGGAGGAGCTGGGCGTGGGCACGGAGGGACCCCACGCGGGCGGCCGCTGGGCCTTGCAGCCACAGAGAACGACTGTTTTCTGAGTCCAGAGAGAAACAGAGAAGGTCATGGGGGAGACCCGAACGCCTGGGGCCTTCTGTGTTGGGGCTTGGGGGGCGTTTCAAGAGCCACCGTGGCCCCGGGGTGAAGCAGGCACTGCCAGGCTGCGGTGCTGCAGTGAGAGGGAGGGTTCTAGCCAGGTGGGTGGACCAGAGACCCGCGGGACGCAGGCCCCGTGCGGGCCCCGGGCAGGGAGCATCCTAGGCCGCCCTCTGGCCTCGAGCCGGAGGGGCTGCTTTCTGACTGGCCGTTTCCTGCACTGCGCCTGGGCTGGGGCAGGTGCGGCTCACGGGCTTGTGTTCCCATATGCGAACTTCCGGTGTCCTGGCCTCTTGTCAGGGCACTTCCTTGTGTGGCCGCCCCGGCAGAGGGGTGCTCGGCTCCTGTGGAGGCCTCCCAGGGTCCCGCCTCCGCCCCCTGTGGGTCAGTGCTGGGCTGCCTCATGGGCGCCCTGGCACAGGGGGCAGGGCAGTCCAGAGAACCTAACAGGTTGAAACTCACCCCTGGGCGTGTGTGTTTTTGTAATTCAAGTTACTGGAAGTTTCACTCTGAAACGTTATTGTTTGTTAAAAAAACCTTTCAGAGATCAAATGAGCAGCCTTTCCAATTGTTGAAGGAAGGTTGCAGCCAGCGATGACGTTTACCTTCCTGTCCCCTTTCAGAGAACAAAGGTCCATTGATTTTTTTGGCCCTCTGTGGGTCCCAGACAAGCTCCCGTCCTGGGGACTCGCAACCATGATAGGACCATCCTGGGGTGCGAGGCAGCCCCTCCCCGGCGGCCAGTGGTCCAGCTCGCAGCACCTGCCCTCCCTCCCCTTCCCTCCTCCATCCCAAACCCAGATGGTTCAGACCACGATTACCCTCATTCTGCATCTCTCATCAGATGCCTTTAATAACTGCTCTAAATGCAAGCGCATTGAACAATTCTCATTAAATATTTACTTTTTATTTAGAGTGCATTTCAGCAAAGAGCAAAAGCTGGTTTTAAGAGAGTATTCTGTGTTCCTTATCTTAAATGTTTCCCCATCCGTGAAATATCAGTGCCACTGGGTAGATCACCTTTATAATTTCTTCAGGGTTAAGGGGAAGATAGCTCCAAATTAGAAATGCCTCCTGGTGAAGTGAAATACTTCCTGGGGGCGTGCTTTAACCCTGGCTTTGCTCGGAGGCCATTCCCTTCCACGGTCTTGGAGGGAGTGGATGAGGAGCACACGTAAGCACCCACAGCTGGCACAGTGTCCGTCCCTGCCGTCACTCCAGAGCAGGGTCGGTTGGGGGACGGGGGACGGCCATCGCTGGGCACTGCCTCAGAGGGAGCCACTCAGGCTCAGAGGGAACCAGATGACAGAGCAGAGGTGGCTTTGTTCTTTGTTGAGAGCAGTGTCGGAACAAAAGAAGCTGGAAACCCAGCTTGCCCCTCCGGTGTATTTCTTTCCAAAACCTGATTCTGATCATTTGAGTCTGAACAGGGCCACCTGGGAAGCCCAGGGTGCTGCGGACGGACACCTCTGTCCGGGCTCGATGCGCACTGCCCAGGGTCGTAGGGGCTCCTGGCGCGTTTGCTGTTGTCCCTGGGTCTCGAGGCTCCCTGGAGGCACCTCGGCCACTCTCTCCTTTCCTCCTGGCTCTGGCCCGGGGTCCAGGAGCCTGGCCTCTTTGGGCCTGTCGGCCTCCAAAGCACTGACTTCAGCCGGCCGTCGGGCGGTTTTGTTTGGTGATTTGCTGAACGTGTTTGTCATACGTCACAGCTGTGCGGTGCCGTCGCCAACCAGGTTCAGTTACACAAACCAGAGTCTTGTCAACCTGAGCGAAAAGAAGGGGCGTCTGTGCGCCCGAGTGGAGCAGCCACCGCAGCGCTTTGGTTCCACGTTAAACCTCCTGCCTCAGCTGTGCTCTCCTCTTTCAACGTTTCTCGAGTTGGAAGCTTGTAAGTGGAGGCGCTTCTGCTGAGGTCACCTCCGCTGACCTCTGGGGCACAGCTCCCTCGCCCCTCCGGACCTCGCCACGCCACGGAGCAGCTGTGACTCTGGCCCTTTGCGCTCAGGATGTCACACTAGCTCTTCATTTCCTCTCAGATGCATCTTACCGGCTGGTAGCACCACTGTGCTGGGCTTTGAGCCCAAGTCCCGTCACTGGGCTGGGCTGTCGCTCTGTCATTGGCAAAGGGCTACAAGACTCTAAAATGTCACCCAGAGGCAGAGAGGAGAAGCAGCCACACCTGTGGCCCCTGCCCAAGTGCTGGGCACGGGACGGCGCTGTGGAAAGACACACTGTCTCTCCTGGGTGGCGTCCGTGCTGGAGGGTAAATGCGTGCCTCCTATTTGGTTCTTGGAAAGGGACCTGGCTTCTGCTGCTGCTTAAGGGGCAGGTGGGTGTAGAGTGACCTGCGGAGCCATGGGGCAGCTGGGCTGGCTCCCTGGAGGATCTGCAGGGTTTGGGTTCTGTCACAAAGTCTCTGAGCCCCTCCGGCACCTTATTACAGCTGTGTGACAAAAGTGCGCCACAAAAGCCCGTCTGTCAGCTCTAGGGACCCCTTTATGTGTAATAACTCTGATGCGCTTCACCTGTGTGCAATATGCTGCTGTCTGTGTTGGGACAACCAAAACTTAAGCAACAGAAACCCAGCCGACGGCGGCCTCGCTGAAGGTGAGGGCTCGGCCTCCACCTGGGAGCGCTGGCAGTGCGCTTGGCCCTGCTGAGTCGGCAGACAGCCTCACCCACCATCTGGCTTTCCTCCTGGGGTGAGCCTCCTCCCGCACTGCCAGAGGCTTCCTCCTTCCCTCCTTGAGGAGTGAGTGGGAGGGGACAGCCCTAGTCCCAGACAGCTGCAGCGGCGCCTCGTCCCCACCAGTAACCCCAGAGCAAGCAAACGGCTCCCCTCCCTTGAGAATACGGGAATCCAGGAAGGCTCTGATTGGCTAGGTCTGAGTCACGTGCCCACGCGTGGTTTAGGGGGCTGGGGAAGAGACCTCCCGCAGAGGAAGGGAGGAGGGCTTTTACCAAAAGAGGGAAGGGATGCTGAGTCCGAAAAACCCACAGATGTCCGCCCGTCTGCCATTGACTGACTACTTCTCTGTCAGGTCTTGTGTTAAGTGCCTGGAGGAAACAGGGGCCCAGAGACGGTAAGGAACCTCTCCAAAGGCACACAGCTTGGAAGTGGCAGTGCCAGTATTTGAACCCGTGGTGGTCCTAAGACCTAGTGCTGCATCTTCTCTCACCGTGGGGTCTTGCAGCTGCTTCGTGGTAGGGCTGGCGCTGAAACCCACCGCAGGCTCCTTTTCCCTTAACCACAGCTGCTGCTTATGGGCTGGAGGGGAGGGGGGCCGAGTTCTCCAAAGCCATCGGGTCCCTGGGCACTGGCTGTGCCATCCCTGCGGTAGTGACGAGCCAGCGTCTGCTCTGTGTGCAGGAAACTACAACCTCACGAGCATGCTGCCCACGGCCCCCGACATGGCCCAGTTTAAGCAGGGAGTGAGATCCGTTGCTGGAAAGCTCTCCGTCTTTGCTAACGGAGTCATGACTTCGATTCAGGTTAGTGAAATGGGGATGACGTTAACTGAGTTTGATGGTGGGTTCATAGTTTTGAAAATGAGATTTGGACCACTCTTCAGTTGCTGGAAAATTAGATTTTATATTATTGATTTATATGTTTGCTACAGTGTAACCCAGGACATCATGAAAACCAGAAATTATAATTTCATATTTGTTTAAGTTTTCTAATTTATGACTCCAGAGGAATTGTTACAGGAATTGTCGTGATCATGACCTACGTTTTTCCTATATTGAAACAGAAATATTAAGAAAATAAAAAATTACCCATAATCCCACCTCACAGGGGAGACTTCCGTTAATATTTTGGTTTATTCTATTTTAATTCTAGATTTCTGTGCATACCTGTTTATAATTTTTAAAGGGTTATATTGTATGTGTGGTTTTGCATCCTCTTTTTTCTTCATGATGTTTTGTTATGAGCACTTCCATGTTGTTAAAAAGTCTTCGGAAACCACATTCTGAGTGAAAATAGATGTAATTTATTTAAATATTCCCCGAGTTGGGTATTTAGATTGTATTTCAATCTTTTAAATGAGGCAAGAGTGGAACATGCTCATGTATAACGCTTTAAGGCTGGTTCTGATTATACGAAGGCTATTTTGTATACCTTCTTGCTTACGTCACGTTATTTTAGGACACTATTATTAACGTAAAACACGGCTGTAGGGAGTAGGACCTAATCGACGTGGACTCTGCTGCCGCTAAAGGGGGCTCCCGGGTTGGGGAGGTGCCCCCACTGTGGAGAGGTCCTCGGCCCTGGGGCTCCTGCTGTTGGTGACACAACCTTTGGTTAGAATTCGCAGAGCTCTTTCACGTCCCTTAGGTCAGCCGAGCCCACATCAGTCCTTCTGCGGAGGTGACATCCCTGTTTTTTGTAGGTGATCATCCCCAGTTTATAGATTGAAAAACAGAGGCACAGAGAGGTTCAGGTGCTCCTGCAAGATCACTCAGCTGAACCAGAATTTCAGGGTTCCTCTGTCCCCCCATCACACCTGCCCCCCGGAGGGCTCACCATGGGGCCCTGCACCCCTCACAGTCCTTCCCACAGCCCAGGGGCCGCGGCGCGGGGGCCAGGAGCTCCCAGTTCCCACTTCCTCGGGTGCGGGTTCCCGTCGCTGCGGCACCCGTTTTGGTGGCGCTGAGAATGAGGAACTGATGCTGATAGTCGTAAACTTTCGTGTTGGTTCTTTCTGTAGGATCGCTATGGTTCTTAATACTGACGTTGCGATATGTATTTCCTGGAGAAATTCCTCTTTAAATGAACCAGTGACCACATCACAGACTGCAGTGAAGACCAGCCAGTTTTGTGGATTGTTTTGCTACTTTTTCATAGGGTATACATACATTACTGATTTTTAGTATTTCTTTTGAGAAATTGTTATTTTTGATGTAGTAGAAGCTTCCTTGCGATTTCTGTTTTGCGTGACTACGTGCACACACCTTCCTTCTGGCATATCCGTGCACACCCCTGCTTTATTTCCTTGGACTCTTTGGTTTCAACAGCTGGGGGTCTGGAAACAAGGGCTCCTCCACCTCTCCTTGGGGGCGGTGGTGGGGGGGTGGTCTCAGTGCTGTGAGGCTCATGGGCTAAGGGTTACCAGCGTCAGCTGATACGAGAAGGGCCTGGAGAAACAAAATTCACAACATATATTTCATTAAAAAGGGAACAAAGAATAAAAACAAAAGACCAAAAATGGCTGGTGTCTAATTTGACAGATTGCTTCATTTATATTTCCACATATTAAGGTGATTTCAAAATAATGTTTAAAGACGTCTGTCCCTTTGAAATTGTTTATTTTGGATGATCGATAAATTTAAAAATAATTTTCAGTGAGTGCTTTTAACAGCCTAAGCTTCTACATTGCCAAGCAAATTAATCTTTTGACAAGGCGTTGCTGTTTGAATTTATGAGAAATGTAAGATGAGAACTCCCTAAGTGCATTTATAAATCGATACAGTGTACAGAAGTAAAAATGAATAAGGTAAGAAGACACACCCACAGAAGATATTCCAGTACATGGGAAAATAGTCATTGTAATTGGCTAGTTTTCTTAACATTTTTTATCTTAATCTTGGTTTTCAAAAAATTACAGAATGTGTACAAATGAATGAAAGAAAAATAGTTTGGCTGTGTTTTAGACAGCATTAGAATATATTGTTCAGCACAGTAAAATATATTTGACATTTGATGAACCAGAAATGTGGTTTCAACTGAATATTTTGTGAATTTTTCTTAAAAGCTCAAATTTGTGGACTTCTAAATACAATAAACAGTTGCGGCAGATCGTGTTGCCTACTTTTTTTCCTCAACGAAAGCTTTCCTAATGAATCATAAATCAAGGCTCGTGGGGTAACATTGATGCGCATTTGATTAGCACGTAATTCCAGATGGATCTGTTTTTAGGGTGTGTGTGAGGCCTGAGGTGCAGCTGTCCTGAACTGAGGTGTCGTCCATAGCACCGGAGCAGAGCGGGAGCCCTTGTTGAAAGTGAGGGTGTGCAGAGTGGCGTCTTTCAAGCCCAAAACGCTGCCCTAACAAGGTGCCACAGCCCAGGCAGCCTAAACGGTGGAATGTACTTTCTCACAGTCCTGGAGGCGAGAAGTGCAGGATCGGGGTGGCGTCAGGGTGGTTTTGGAAAGGACTCTTTCCCTGGCTTGCAGACAGCTGCCTTCTCTTCTGTGTCTCACCCGGCCTTTCCTCGGAGAGAACCAGAGGTCCCTCTGTTGTCTCTTCCCCTTATTATAAGGGCACAGTCCTGTGGGATCTGGGCCCCTTTAACCTTAATTACCTCCTTAAAGGCCCCATCTCCAAATGCAGTCATGTTGAACTTTAGGGGGATACAATTCCGTCCATAACTGTCCATGAGACGCTCCCACACTGAGTTAGCCCTGCTCCAGGCTGGGGCCTGGGCTCAGTCCACCTCCAGGAAACCCTCTGAGCAGGTTATGTTCCCATTTTACAGAGGGAGCGAGTGAGACTCAGTGAAAGGTCCTCCCCCGACTCTGAATGTGGCCTTGCTTTTCTCCATCATTGAACTTCTTCACACGAAGGGCCTCTGGACTGCAGGGCCGGGGCTGGCGGGAGCCCCATCTGGATGGGCTCGCCCCACTGCACAGCACTACCCGCCCCATGGTGTTTTGTTTCGTAATCAATTTGCACGAGTGCTTCAAATAGTAAAGATGTTAGTTAATAATTGTTCTAACAAGTCACATTTGGGATCTATTGATTAAAAAAGAAAATGGTGGGCTTCCCTGCTGGCGCAGCGGTTAAGAATCAGCCTGCCAATCCAGGGGACACGGGTTCGAGCCCTGGTCCGGGAAGATCCCACATATCGCAGAGCAACTAAGCCCGTGCACCACAACTACTGAGCCTGTGCTCTGGAGCCCGCGAGCCACAACTACTGAGCCCCCGTGCCTAGAACCCGTGCTCCACAACAAGAGAAGCCACCGCAATGAGAAGCCCGCGCACCGCAACGAAGAGTAGCCCCTGCTCACCGCAGCTAGAGAAAGCCCGTGCGCAGCAACGAAGACCCAACGCAGCCAAAAATAAATTAATTAATTAATTTTTTAAAAAAGAAAATGGTGATATGACAATCCAAGAACCTGAAGGAAACTGGCCAAGACTGGGCTCTAGGGTTAAGCAAGTGGTGCTTTGAGAAAGATACTTATTACGCTCTTGTTCTTGAGAGCAAAGCTAGTGAGGGCCAGGCATTTCTGTGAAATTAGGAAAAGCAAAGGGAGAGAAAGGGGAAGCGGAAGGGAATGTTTTACCAAACAAGCTCTCTGTGAAAATGCGGCATTTTTTGATCACCTTGAAGAGCTGTTGGGAATGTAGGTAAATGGATGTGAATGGAGATGTAGGTGCTGCCTGGAGGGGGCTTTCCCAGTGAGCTTGAACCCAAGAGTGAGACCACGGGGCTCCCAGGGGGGTGGGGAGCCTGGGGGGCCTGGGTGACGCTGGGGGCCCGAGCAGAGCCTACCCGAAGGCCTCAGACAGACGCCAGGACTCCGGCCAGACTCCCCTCTCCCACTTGCTCACAGGCAGTTTGAGGCTTCAGGACACCTGTATCCTTCTCGGCTCTGGACGCTCAGCCTGAACACCTGGCTCCAATGTGACTCTCCCCCAAATCGTGCGACGCCACCTCGGGAACCCGGGGTCTCCTCGCTGGCCCCTTCCAGCTGTCAGAGCCTCCCCCAGACCTCCACTCTGCCAGGCCCCTCTTGGACCTGGGCCGGCCACCTGGGTGCTGGCCAGCGTGCCCCTCCTCCCACCTAAGGCCCCACCCTCAGGTCTCCTTCCTTCTCAGTGACCCCGATCTCCCTTCTAGAAATTGCAGCCCTCCCCGAGACTCTTCTGATGCCCCAGTCCTGCTCTCCTTCCGCCTTTTCCCACAGTTGCCTCCCTCGTCCTGTTTATTGCTTGTGTCTTCCCAGCACCGGTAGAACACAAGCGCCCTGAGGACAGGTTAGTTGGTCCATCTGGTCCACGGGTTCTGCCGGTGCCTAGAACCGTGGCGGGAGCACATTTTGAGGGAAGGAATTCCGTCTTCCCAGCCCTGCCCTGCAGAGGGTGATGTGCTAGCGTGACAGGAGATGCTGAAGCAGGAGCTGGGCCGGGCCTCAGGCAGGACGCTGGGGCTCGAACCCTGGACAGACTTTCCCGGCACCACTAACCCCGTGCCGCAATCCCTGTTTTAGGCACATTTTCCAGCCATCTCTTTCACCACCACTCGTTTTGGTTTGTTCACAACGCTTTCCCTGCCCACCCCCCCAAGAGCTCGGCGGGCCCACTGCCATAAAAAGCAGGTTGCTAAGGTGGGCAGACGGGTGACAACCTCCCAGGACAGACGGTGGGCAGCGGCAGTGGCGTAAGAGGATTCGGGAAGCCCGACATCAGGGTCTGGGTCCGCCACTGGGACTCAGGGTGACCGTGACCTCCCAGGGTCAGACCCTGAGGCCCCAGCCCTCCCCCAGCGGTGCTCCTGAGCTCAGGATGTGGGGTCACTGACCTTCCCCCCAGACCCGAAAACTGCTCTGCTCTCCGTGGTTGCGTGGCTCAGACACCTTTGTTTGCACTGAGTCATGTGATCGATTTACAAAGGCACCTGTGCTTTCTCCCGTCCCTTCCATTCCGGGTCCATTTTCCTCTATTTGTAGTTCTTATCGTCCTGCCTGCACAGGTCATTTGTCTCGCTGAAAACAACAGCGCAGTGGCAGGAACGCCAGCCGTGGGCCCGGCCTGGACAGATGGATGGACAGACGGACGGAGACACCAGGGGTATCTCTGACCACACAGGCTCCCTCGCCTGGCCTCCACCCTCTGTGCTGGTCCCTCTCCGGGGCCCGAGGCGCCGGGTCATGGGGCCCCCTGCCCGCTGAGTGTCCCAGCTTTGCCCTGAGGATTTGGTGCTGACTCCCCACGCCTGGGTCACCCTTTTCCTACCCCGTCCCCACCCTGCTGCCTGCACCAGGCATGACCTCAGTCTTCTGAGCGCCCAGTTCCTCTCTTGCACTCTCTGACCTTCCTGTCGGCTGGGTCACTGCGCCCTGTCTGCACCACACGCCGCAGGTGTGGGAACTGGCCTCCCTTTCAGCAGCGCAGATGGCCCCGGGCCGCACGTGGGGCTCAGGCACCCAGGGCTCGGCCTGAGTTTAGGTGAACCCTGCCGGGCATTCGAGTCCACCCCTCCTCCCTCAAACCGGCCCCTGCGACCCCTCACCTGCAGGCAGCCTCCCCTCTCACCTCCCCAACTCACCCGCACCTGGTCCTCCAAGGACCACCGGGGCCGTGGCGAGAGCGGCACCTGCCAGGCCCCTGCCCGGCTGCTCTGGCCGCCCTGCTGCTGCTCCCACCGTCCGCACGCGGAGAGCTCGTGCGGAGCCTCCTTCCCACGTGTACCCAATCCCACGGCCTCCCCCCGAGCTGAGCCCCCGCTGTCCCCGGCCAGGGGGGCTCTGCAGCCCCGGGGGCCCCTCCTCCGGCTGCTCACTTACACACAGAGGCCCCCCTGTCCCCCCAGCTCGCGCCCTGCGCCAGCTCCCTCAGAGTGGTCCACAGACCCTCGGGTCTCCTCCCTGTCGGCCCCTCGCGGGCCCAGGGGCAGCCAGGCTCTGTCTCTCCTCCGGGCCTTTCCCCAGCGGTTGCCTGTGCTGGGAGGAACCCTCACGGGTGGTGGTTAAGAGCTGGTTCAGGAGGTGAACAGGCTACGAGGGGCGATGACAGTCTCACCGCTTCATCGTCCAAATGGGGAGAAGAGCAGGGCCCACCGCCTCGCGGGCGATGGGAGGAACCACAGGAAGTGCATGAGGTGCCTAGTGGGGCCCCCCTGCACACAGTAGGCCTGCGGCTTGGGCCCTTGGGTGAGGCCCCTGAAGGTAGGTAAGGCATCCCTGCCCCTTCACGGAGAAAGGACAGAGGCACGGAGTGTGCCCAGGATGTGCTCAGGTCACATGGGTAAATGCGGGTATGGGGGGTGCCAGCCTGGGGTCCCCCTCTGCAGGGCGGCCTCACTGAAGTGGTCTCACTCCTTCCTTCACTGAAGCCCCCGCCGTGTGCTCTCAACACACACCCGAGTGACCATCACCCAGCGCCCAGCAGGCTCCCTGTGCCCCTTCTGTCCCTGTTCAGGCCTCTGTCCTGCCCCCTCCCCGAGTTCCTCAGGCTTTGGAGGGGAGGCTGAGAGAGGCCCAACCTGGCTTCAGTGTAGTAAGGGTAGGGGCGGAAAAATTCTTTTTCCTTCTACCCTCCTAGGTTCTCTGGCTGGGGCCCTGTAAAATTAGACTGACTAAAGGCAGATTAACAAGAGAAAAGCAAACACAAGTGTGTTAACACGTGTATCGCACATACACATGGGAGCACCCATGGTTAGGACCAAGGTTTCTATAGCATCTTTTTTGTTGTTTTTAATAAATTTATTTTATTTATTTATTTATGGCTGCGTTGGGTCTTCGTTGCTGCGCACGTGCTTTCTCTAGTTGCGGTGAGCGGGGGCTACTCTTCGTTGAGGTGCGCGGGCTTCTCATTGCGGTGGCTTCTCTTGTTGCAGAGCACGGGCTCTAGGTGCGCGGGCTTCAGAAGTTGTGGCTCGCAGGCTCAGTAGCTGTGGCGCATGGGCTTAGTTGCTCCGCGACATGTGGGATCTTCCCGGACCAGGGCTCGAACCCATGTCCCCTACATTGGCAGGCGGATTCTTAACCACTGCGCCACCAGGGAAGCCCCCAGCATCTTAAGAAAAGAATAATATATCCTTGGAGAAGTGAGAAGACAAAGGAAAAGGGATTTAGGCTTTCAAGAGCAGCAAACTGTGGGAAGGTAAATATACAGGGAAACTAATGGAGTAATGTTTGTTCGTGCAGGTCCATCTTGGCCCAGAGCTTCCATCTTCTTTGTGGCCGTAAAGCTCTCCCGGGAGAGGGGATTCATGGCAGTCCCCGTTTTTCAGAGGTTTCTGCTTTAAGTCAGGTGAGGGAGGTTCCAGGAAGGCATCCTTCTGCATTTGTTGATTCTCATATACCTCCAGCTCAAAATCATCCTTATGCCAAAGTGGCATAGTCTGGTCCCGTATATAAGTCAGAGGGAAGTTGGAGATGGCCTAATGCCTGCTGAACAGGGCTGCGTTCCTCTCTGCAGGATCTGGGGGTGAATCTGCTTCCAGGTTCATTCAGGTTGTTGGTGGAATTGGCTTCCTTGCAGTTATGGACTGAATCTCTGCTTTCTTGCTGGCTGTCAGCTGGGGCTGCCCTGAGCAACCTGAGGGTTCCCCGTCCTTACCCAGGGAGCCTCCATCAGAGCCAGCTGCAGTACGTCAAGTCCCTCTCACTCCTGGAATCGCCGGCACATCTCCTGCCTCCAGCCAAAGAAAGTCCTCTGCTTTTTTTTTTTTTTTTTTGGTGAAAATTTTTTAAAAAATTTATTTATTTTACTTATTATTTATTTTTGGCTGTGTTGTGTCTTCGTTGCTGCATGCGGGCTTTCTCTAGTTGCGGCGAGTGGGGGCTACTCTTCATTGCCGTGTGCAGACCTCTCACTGCGGTGGCTTCTCTTGTTGCGGAGCACGGGCTCTAGGAGTGCAGGCTTCAGTAGCTGTGGCTTGAAGGCTCTAGAGCGCAGGCTCAGTAGTTGTGGTGCACGGCCTTAGTTGCTCCACGGCATGTGGGATCTTCCCAGACCAGGGCTCGAACCCGTGTCCCCTGCATTGGCAGGCAGATTCTCAACCACTGCGCCACCAGGGAAGCCCTCTTTTTAAAATAAAATTAAAAAAAAAAAAAAAAAGTATTTATTTATTTATTTATTTTGCTGCGCTGGGTCTTAGTTGCAGCATGTGGGATCTAGCTCCCCAACCAGAGATCAAACCCAGGCCCCCTGCATTGGGAGCTCGGAGTCTTACCCACTGAACCACCAGGGAAGTCCCCGCAGGCAGAATTTCTTCTTCCTGGGGGAAACCTCAGTTTGGCTCTTAAGGCCTTTCAATTGGTAGAATCAGCCCGACCCATGTTATACAGGATAATCTTCTTTATAGAAAGTCAACTGATCACTGACATTAATCACATCTACAAAATACCTTCACAGAAGCACCTGGATTAGTGTTTTTTTTCTTTTTTAAATATTTATTTATTTATTTTATTTTGGCTCTGTTGGGTCTTTGTTGCTGCACGCGGGCTTTCTCTAGTTGTGGCGAGCGAGGGCTACGCTTCGTTGCGGTGCACGGGCTTCTCATTGTAGTGGCTTCTCTTGTTGCAGAGCATGGGCTCTAGGCATGTGGGCTTCAGTAGTTGTGGCGCGAGGACTTAGTTGCTCCGCGGCATGTGGGATCTTCCCAGACCAGGGCTCGAACCCGTGTCCCCTGCATTGGCAGGCAGATTCTTAACCACTGCACCACCAGGGAAGTCCTGGATTAGTGTTTGATCGAATAACTGGGCGCTATAGCCCAGCCACATTGACATAAAACTGACCATTGCAGGTTCCAGTCAACCCCGATGGCCTATAGAATTTACCAGTTTAGTAGAAATGAAGAATCAGGAACCAACATGATCTAAGTCTTGATATGCATCCTAAATCTGGGGAAAAATGCATTTAGGAAAAGCTGTCAACCTGTCAGCTTTCTCCTGGGTACAGGATTTGGAGTTGGTTTTTAAATTATTACTGTTTCTTTTTTAAAGTAAGTTCTCGAATTAAGTATTCCATGACTACAAAGATACACACAGCAGAATGGATTTTCACAAGTGATGCCCCCATAAAACCAGCACCAGAAAGTCTCCTTGGGCCCCTTCCCAGTCACTATCTCCCATCGTGTGGTCTTCCCAAACCGCAGTCAGCATTGCCTGTTTTGTTCTTTTTTGTGTGTGTACATTTTCTCACTCAATGTTGTATTGGTGGGCTTTGTCCACACTGTTGTTGTGGTGTTGTGATTTGCTCACTTTCAGCGCTACTTTTCCATTTTGTGAATACACCACGGGTGTGTATCCATTCTCTTGTTGAGACTTTTGGGTTGTTTCTGGTTTGGGGTTATTATGAATGAAGCTGCTGTGAACATTCAGGTATGAGATTTGGGGGGAACATCTGTGCACTTTCTGTTGTATGTACCTAGGGGTGGAACTGCTAGGTCATAGGGTGTGTGTCTTCGGAAGATATTGCCAAAATGTTTTCCAAAGAGGCTGTAACCGTGGGCACACTCACCAGCAGCGTGGGTGTCCCAGTTCCTCCCCCTCCACAGTCTCACCGGCAGTGAGTGGCACCTGTCTTTTCACTCGAAACCTGCTGGCGGGTAAACAGTGCTATGATGTGGCAGCATACCTTTAATCTCATTCCTTGATGACTAACACATCTGCACGTCCACGCTTTTATTACTGACCTTTTCCAGATCCTCTTCTGTGAAGTCATTCGCTCCTGTTTTGATCTTCTTTATCATATTGATTTGTAGGAGTTTCCTATATATTCTAGATACAGACCTTTGTCATAAATGTATATTGCAAATATCTTTTTTCTTTCTTTCTTTCTTTCTTTATTTTTGGCTGCGCTGGGTCTTTGTTGCTGCACGTGGGTTTTCTCTAGTTGCAGCGAGCAGGGTAGCGCTACTCTTTGTTGCGGTGCACGGGCTTCTCATTGCGGTGGCTTCTCTTGTTGCGGAGAACTGGCTCTAGGTGTGCGAGCTTCAGTAGTTTGGCACACAGGCTCAGTAGTTGTGGCTCACGGGCTCTAGCGCGCAGGCTCAGTAGTTGTGGTGCACAGGCTTAGTTGCTCTGCAGCATGTGGGATCTTCCCGGACCAGGGATCGAACCCATCCCCTGCATTGGCAGGCGGATTCTTAACCACTGTGCCACCAGGGAAGTTCTATGTTGCAAATATCTTTTCCCACTCTGTGTGTTACCTTTTTCTCTCTCTTAATGAACAGAAATTCTTAATTTTAGTGTAGCCTAATTTATCAATCATTTCATTTATGGTTAGTACTTTTTGTGTCCTCTTTAAGAAGGCTTTGCATAACCCAATAAAGATATTCCCTTGTTTTCTTCTAGAAGCTTTGTTCGCTTTTCTCATTGTTTGATTCTCAGTACACTGGGAGTTGATATTTATGTATGGTATGGGTGTTACCAAATTCAGGTTTGGCTGCTTGTTGCTCAAGAATCCAATACTGATGGGACTTCCCTGGTGGTCCAGTGGTTAAGAATCTGAGCTTCCAGTGCAGGGGGCATGTGTTTGATCCCTGGTTGGGGAACTAAGATCCTACATGCCACGTGGGCACAGCCCAAAAAAAAAAAAAAAGAAGAAAGAAAGAATCCAATACTTAGAGACAAGTGTTGGGTAAAAGGAAAGAGAGCTTTATTGAGGAAACTGGCAATCCTGGGGAGAAGGTGAACTCATGTCCCAAAGAACCAACTCCCCTTTGTTGATCAAGGGGCAAGAGTTTTTTTGTTTTGTTTTGTTTTTTAAATATTTGTTTATTTATTTATTTGGTTGTGCTGGGTCTTAGTTGCGGCAGGCGGGCTTCTTAGTTGCGGCAGGTGGGCACCTGAGTTGTGGCATGCAAACTCTTAGTTGCAGCATTCATGTGGGATCTAGTTCCCTGACCAGGGATCCAACCCGGGCCCCCTGCATTGGGAGTGTGGAGTCTTAACCACTGCACCACCAGGGAAGTCCTGCGGGGCAAGAGTTTTTAAAGGGGAATTTCAGGGGTGCATAGGCAGGGGTGTAGGGAGGCCTCATGCAGAACAGCACAGTTAGCGCTGAAAATCATCTTAAAATTGGTCATATGGTAGTCTGCTCAGGGTCATCTTGATGATTTTAAATACAGTTAATCTTCAGTTCCAAGGTCGGTTTGTTCTCATTTCCTTGAGGCCAGTTCCCTGAATTGTGTAAGATGGAGCAGCTTATGTCATGGCTACAGTCTGGTCATCATGTAGTTAACTTCTTCCACCTGGTGGGGGTTTCAGTACCTATAAAATAGCGCAAAGGATGCGGCTCAGAATATTATCTACAGCCCTTGAGGAGGAACTAAAGGTCCTTGACTTTGTTTAATGACTAAACTGTTATTATTTTGTCTTGTTTGACTATTTTCCTTTGCTGCTGTATTTTTTCATTTTTCTGATTAAATGTATTGTTTGACTAAAGTTTTTCTACAGACAAGAGGCAGGCAGAGGACTTTGTGGGGGTCGTTCTGTCCTAGGAAGGCCCATAGGGTCCTGCTCCATTACATGGGGAATGGTGTTGAAACTCACTTATACCCACATGGATATCCCATGGACTCAACACCATTTATTAAAGCCGTGTGTTATTGTTACTATTGTTAGTTTTTTAACTCTTACATGTTATTTCTCTTATTTCAACAATTGTGAGGGCTTCCCTGGTGGCTCAGTGGTTAAGAATCCGCCTGCCAATGCAAGGGACACGGGTTCAAGCCCTGATCCGGGAAGATGCCACATGCCGTGCCGCAACTAAGCCCATGAGCCACAACTACTGAAGCCTGCGCTCTAGAGCCCGCGAGCCACAACTACTGAGGCTGCGTGCCGCAACTACTGAAGCCCACGTGCCTAGAGCCCATGCTCCACAACAAGAGAAGACACGGCAATGAGAAGCCCACGCACCGCGACGAAGAGTAGCCCCCACTCGCCGCAACTAGAGAAAGCCCGCACACAGCAACGGAGACCCAGTGCAGCCAAACGTAAACAAATAAAAATAAATAAATAAATTTATAAAAAAGAACACACACAATTGTGAATCTTCTTAAAATTTTCCTTAAAACTGAAGGACCACACCTGTGCTGGAAGGACAAGCAGGGCCTAGGCAGCTGCTACCCTGAAATCGGCCCCATTTGCTGAGCCCTGTGGCGTGGCTGGCCCTACCCGGGCCTTGCCTGTGATTCACTATCGTCCCCATTCTGCTGGGGAGGAGACTGAGGCTCAGGAGCCAGGGGACGTGCCCACAGCGCACAGGCAGTGCTCACACGGCAGAGCTGGAATTTGAATCCAGACAGATCCAGCTCCGTGGCTGTTTTGGAGGAGAACGGTGATGACGATGATGAGCATTTGGGGTGACTTTACAGTTCTCAGAGCATCCTGCAACCAGAGAGGGGCTGTGACTCTGGCCCATTGTTCCTGGCTGGCTCCGGCTGGAGGACAGGGTCTCGGAGCCCAAAGAGAAAGACAAACCCGCCTGAGGAGGGGACATATTTCAGGGTGGCTGTAGCTGAGACATTCCTGGGGCTTCCTGGAGGAGATGCAGACAGGGTTTGGAGGGTAGGGGTAGTGGTGGTAAGAGAGTCTCCCTGGAACTCACCCAGAAGACCGAAGGCGCTTCGGAAATGGCAGGAGTCTGCCTCGATGATTTCTTCCTCTTACTCAGAAAAATACCACGTCAGGCCAGGAAAGCCCAGCCATGGATCATGGAGACATAATTGGTATTTAATCTGCTTGTCTTATCCATTTGGAGAGTGGAACAGCAAGGGAATCTGCAGGAACTGTAGCCAGATGCCCAGATAATTTGGTTAGGGCCAAAGCTGTGTGGACGGAGAGCCTGACAAGTGTCCTGGGAGGACAAGGGAGTGGGGCCATGGACCACAGAAGCACAAGCCCTCATGGCGAGAGGGTTACCCTCTCCACCTCCATGGTGCCCTCCCTGCCCAGGCCCCCAGGTAGCCGGCACTTCACCCTGAACCTGGGAGGGAAGGATGAATATTATTTCTAGTTTGAGGATGAGGAAACTGAGGCTCTGAATGGCCCACAGTCTCCTGGAGGATGAACAGCCGAGTGACACCCAAGGAAGCCCAAGGCAGGGTGGACCATGGGGTGGGTGGTGGGGAGTCTGGTGTGGCCTCCGGCCCCTTCCTCCTCTGGCCTAGAGGGACTGGGGGACCCTGGCATTTCTGCCCCTCCTCTCTCCCCTTGCCCCACAGGGGGACCCAGGGACAATGCCTGTCAATGCTGCCTGAGTACCAGGAATGCCTGTCACCCCCTCCCACATGTGTCTGTGATACGAAGGACAATTTAAAGTCCTCTCTTGGTTCCTAAATGGTTGACACATTCTGGGCAGCAACTGTCCTGCTTTTCTGGGGAACCATTTTTAAGTCGATTAGGAGACTTTTTCTTTCTTTTTTTTTTTTTTGGCCACACCTCGGGGCCTGCGGGATCTCAGTTCCCCCAGGGATTGAACCCGGGTCATGGTAGTGAAAGCCCGGAATCCTAACCACTAGACCACCAGGGAACTCCTTAGGGAACTATTTTTATATCCTGTTTGGCTTTACTACAAATAACAGGTCTAAGCAGCTTAAAGCGGGGTAGTCAGAGAGAGAAAGTTAGATCCCACCCAGGGGCAGCCTAATCCTGCCGACTTGTGAGACAGCCAGAGGCCCGTGGAGCTGTGGTCCCAGCCCCAGGCCCCCCACAAAGACGACCCGGGTTCTGAGCTCGGGCGGCAGGACGGGGGCCAGCGGGTGTGCACAGCTGGCATGGCCCTCACTCTCCACTCACCCTGGCCTCGCCCTTTGGGAGGCCTCACCTCCACGGGAGCAATTTTTATAGTGAAATGTTGGCCGTGGGGGACCTTGCCTTGATCCTGCTGTGTCTGGGCCCGCTGCCTAAGGAAGAAGGTTAAGAAGAAGGCCTGGCTCTTGGCTTTCTCAGAGCCCTGGGGTCCTGGGGCCCAGCTCCAAAGCCCGACTCAGCCCCGGCTGCCGGCCCCTTGCTGGCTGCAGTCCCCCTTCTCTTCCTCCGGTCCCACCTCACAAGGCTCGGGGAGGGCGAAGCGACCTGGTCATCACGCTCCCTCCCTGTGTGTGTTCTTGATTTTGCCTTTTGTTTGGTGAACAGAGGCCCAGAAGTCCCTGGAGCCGAGCCAGCCCCCGCAATGGGTGCTCAGGGGACGGGGAGCCAGAGCTCTGGCTGATGGGAAAGCAGAACTCGCGGGGCTATAGTTTATAACGATGAAATGAAGTTCCTGTATTACAGCGAGATAAGAAAAATTTAAATATAAACCTTTTCTTTGTCCGTTTGGGCCTCCTCCCTCCCCTTTAGTGTATATTGTGCGTCTGCATTAATCAGACCTTCTTAGGAGAAAACATTCCTCCTTAATCTCACCAAAGGTCAAAACTCCTTAGGAGATAACCTTCCTTAATCTTGTAAGAGGCCACAACGACCTATGACTTGCTTTCCACACGTAGATCTGGATTGTGTAAACTGTCAATAACATGTCGTTTGACGTACAACCCTTTGTCTCCAACACTTAATCACTGTGCCTTGACCTCTCATGGGCAGAACAGTCCTCAGAGCTTTCTGAAGGACTGTCTCCTGGGTTATAATCCTCAGGTTGGCTCGAATAAAATTTTCCATTTCTGTCTTAGATCGACTATTGATTAATTTTTCATCAACAGTAGTGATGAAGGACCTGGGCCCAGGCTGAGGCCATTGGTCATTGGCCAACCATGGACCTACACTCAGGGTGACGAGAGGCCTGGCTGGATCTATGCCTAGCCTTTGACAGGGGCAGTTGGGCACCTGGAGAAACCACCCAGCAAGATGGGACATGCCGGGGACACACCCGTCATCCCAAAAAGAGGTGGGGGGCAGGACCTTCAGTGCCCAGGACGCTCACCATCATGCTTGGTCCCGATGCCACCTCCACACACACAGGGGACCTGGAAATAACAGTTGCAGGGACACTTGGGCAGCCCTCAGGTGCAATCAGGCAGCATCTGAGCTTTGCAAGATGATCCCATCTTAAGAACAATTACTATGAGGTACGTACTCTAAGGAAGCAAAGAAGCAATACAAGCTCTACCTTGTGCTGAGTTCCTGCTGTGAGCAGGTGCTCCCGTCCACCCTGAGAATGTGCTGTGCAGCAGTAAATATGCTTATTTCTGCTTCAGAGAGATGACGTGTTTCACCCAAGGTCCCACAGGGACGGCGGGGCCCGGTGGACACTGGAAGGAAACGCAGGCCAGACATTCTTCCCACAGCCAAGCCCCAGCCTACGAGAACTCAGGAGAGCACAGGGTAGGAAGGGAGATGTTTTAAGCCCCACAGGAGGGCTCAGCACCCTCACCCACGGAAGAATCCAAACCTTGCTCCAGGGTGAGCTGGACCCTGCACTGCCATGCTTTTCCTGCTGCTGGGGCAGGGATCCTCATTCCATCTTCAAGAGGAAAAAGCTGAGGCCCAGAGAAGGCCAGGGGCTTAGCCAGGACCACACAGGCTCAGTGGCTGACCCAGGCCTCCTGAGGCTGAGGACAGAGAGCCTGCAGGAACGGGCCCAGCCAGACCTGGCGACCGGGCAGTGATGCAGGGGCATCCCAACCTGGCTCGGGGGGTGGTGAGGGCCAGCCACCTGGCCCACGAGGCTGGGGAGGGCGGAAGCGCAGCTCTCAGGAGAGGAAGGGGTTGGGGAAGCAGCAGAGTGGCAAGTCCCTGGAAGTCTATGAGCCCGCATCCTGCCCAGCTGTGAAGCCAGGGGAGCTGACTTTGATCGAGGCAGCAGCACGGTGTGCGCAGGGGCCACGGGAGCTCAGAGGAGGTGTCTGAACTTTGCAGTTTTGTGAAAATGAAATCGAATGGGACCCTGTGGGGCTCCCGGGAACGGAGGCCTTTTTTGTCCCCCATTTCTTGTAGGCAAGATTCCAGCCTCCAGGACCTTCCCTGAGTTCCAAAGAGCAGATTCAAACAGTTGCCAATTAAGGGAGAAGCAACCAAGAAACCACCTGAGGCAAGATTAAAGGGACCAGAGAAGATTTCCTGAGGGTGACCTGGTGGTTAAGTGGTTAAGACTCCGGGGCTCAGGTTCGGTCACTCTTCGGGGAACTAAGATCCTGCATGCAGAACAGCCAAACTAAGGTTAAAAAAAAAGGATTACCTGGGGTGAGATTAAAGGAAGAGAGGCCCTACACACACCCTAATCTTATCAGCAACCCCACCCTTGAACCATTGCTGTAAAACTCCTCACCAAACTCCCCTGGCTTGGGACACAGTTTCCAAGGATAGGACCCCGCTGTGGCCCCCTTTGCCTGGCAAAGCAATAAAGCTATCCTTTTCTACTTCACCGAAAACTCTGTCTCTGAGATTCAGTTCTGCACCGGTGTACAGAGAAGCTGTGCTTTCGGCATCAAAAACATACCTAGGTTTAGATTATTTTTATTTATTCTGCTTAATATATGTTGTGATTCCCATATTTGTAGATTCACGACTTGCACCATTTCTGGAAAATTCTCAGCCATTATCTCTTCTTTTGCCACACACACACCCCCGCCCCCGCCCTCTGGGACTCAGGTTAGATGGGCTGTGTCTTCTTACTTACATCTCCTGGTCTCTCTGTGCTGTGTTCTGAGTAATGTCTTTATATCTCTCTTCCAGCTATACCCTCCAGCTAATTCTTCTGTGTGCCTAATGTACTGTTTAAGCCCCTCTTGGTTGAGAATTTAATTTTTAAAAATTGTATTTTTAATGTCTACACGTTCTATTTGGTTTCATTTTAAATCAGTTTGACCGCTTTGGATGGTCTCTTGTTCCCTGCTCACTATTTTTACTCCATCTTTTATATTTCTAAACATCTGAAACTTGGTTTTATAGTCTAAGTCTGATATCGACTACCTACCTGTAGTCTTCGGTGGGGAGGGGTAATTATGGCTACTTTTCTCATGTGTTATTTCAGCTCTCAGAGCCTGTGTGTGTGTGTGTGTGTGTGTGTTTTGTAAATTCATATGTTGTTGAACTTAATCTGGAAATCCAGAGAGCTTGAATTGGGGACGTTTCCCTCCAAAGAGGACTTGTACTTGCCCGTGCCAGGAGCCAGGTTCCTGGATCATCACTAACCTGGAACTTTCGTGCCCTTTGAAGATCCCAGCTTTATGAGGCTATAACGAGCTTAGTTTTTCTTTCATCCCACGTGGGCCTGAGGGAGATGTGACCCCTTCCGCTGTTCCCTCCCCTCAGCGCTGCTGGGTTGTCTCAGTTCCCCTCCGCTGTGCTCGCCCTGCTCTGAGCCTGGTTGTGGCCTTGGCTCACGAGGCCTGTGGCTGGCTCCTGGCACGGGCAAGTACAAATCCTCTTTGGAGGGAAACGTCCCCAATTCAAGCTCTCTGGATTTCCAGATTAAGTTCAACAACACATGAATTTACAAAACACACACACACACACACACACACATACACAGGCTCTGAGAGCTGAAATAACACATGAGAAAAGTAGCCATAATTCCCCCCACACCGAAGACTACATACAGGTAGTCGATATCAGACTTAGACTATAAAACCAAGATTCAAATGTTTAGAAATATAAAAACAGGTTAGGGCTTCCCTGGTGGCGCAGTGGTTAAGAATCCGCCTGCCAATGCAGGGGACACAGGTTCGAGCCCTGGTCTGGGAAGATCCCACATGCCGCGGAGCGGCTAGGCCCGTGAGCCACAATTACTGAGCCTGCGCGTCTGGAGCCTGTGCTCCGCAACAAGAGAGGCCGCGATAGTGAGAGGCCCGCGCGCCGCGGTGAAGAGTGGCCCCCGCTTGCCGCAACTGGAGAAAGCCCTCGCACAGAAACGAAGACCCAACACAGCCAAAAATAAAGAAATAAATAAAAAGCCTGCACGCAGCAACGAAGACCCAATGCAGCCAAAAATAAATTAATAAAAAAAAAAAAAAACAGGTTAGACCACAGCGGGCTCCTGTCCTTCCACCCCTGGGCCTTTGCTTAGGCTGTCTCCCTGCCTGCAACGCCTTTTCCAGCCAAATTTTCCTCTCTTCTTTCTCACCAGGAAGCCTCTCCAACGTGCCTCGCTGGGGCGGAAGCCTCTGCTGGGCTCCCGTGGCCCCTGGACACACTGTGCTGCCCTGACTGTCGACTGGCCTGTCCCCCTCGCTAAGGCGTGAGCCCCCCGGGGTGGCCAGGTCCCCAGCTGGCAGCACAGATCCTGCTCCGAGGGTGCTCCAAGAGGGTCTGCTGAATGAATGAGAGGGTCGGCTGCTGAGAATACCCTGTGCTGGTATGAGTGTGGCCACAGCCTTACCCCCAGTAGCCTCTGACGGTCTGGTCGCACTGAGGGAGCCCCGGGCCCGTAACCAGTGCCCAGGGGTGGTGTGGTCATGGCCGATGTGGCGTGTGGCCTGGCTCAGTCCAGTAACAGTGTTCCCACTGTTCGTGGCAATACCCTGGGAGCATGGCTCCCAAACGTGTCCATCCCGGGAGGCCCACGGCCCGAGCGGCAGCTCTCAACTCCCTTCTCTCCAGGCTCTGGGATCAAAGGGGGCCCCCAGGGCTCTCAGCCTCTGGCCCAGGCGGCCAAAGGCCTCAACCTGCTTGGAGCTGAGACTGACCTCAGGTCCCTGGGGATGGAGTGTGTGGGGGGCAGAGGGTCAGCCTCTAGGGCTCCCTCCCAAGGCCTCCTCTCCCTGCCTCTGGGCCTGGTCTCCGTCCTCCCTCACGACCCTTTCCCTCTCTGCCCCATCTCTGGTCCTCTCTCTGTATCTTTTCATCACTCTTTCATCCTCTCTTTCCCCCCGCATCTCTCTCCCTCCCTCTCACACTCCCCTGCGCCCCCAAACCCAATCTCCAGGGATGCTCCCAGGCCCCAGCCTGACAAACCTGAGGGATGAGCACAGACCAGAGTGTTGTCTTCTTGGTTTAGCTGAGACCAGAGGGAATCTCCCTCAAGCAAATTTCCTAGGAAACTGGGGGCAAACAAAGGCCAAATGACAGAAAGAACAAAGGCTCCAAGAGGGGGAGACCAGGTGGGTCTCCTGCCAGGCCCATCCCCAGGGCCGAGCCTGAGCCTGGCTCCAAATGCCTACCCCCACCCCACCAGGGGCTACAACCCCAGTCTCTGGGGGTGGATATCAGTCAGGGGGCCCCAGATGTTCCCTCCAATCCCCTGGGGGCCCTAGTAGGGGAGGGAGAGGGGGCAGGTCAGGTGGGCACAGGTGGAGCTCCCCGGAAGCACTGACATAACCGAAAATGAAGCATCCGTCCTCTGAGTGGTCGGTCAGCAGCCCGGAACTGAGGGCAGTCTGGCTCCCGCCCCGTCTGAGTGTCCCCCGCCCCAGACCCTCACAGGTTTTCAATTTCCTGCCACCCCAGACGGCCACTGAGGGGAGGGTTCTCCCAGAGGGAGAGAACACGCTGACCAGCCATGGAGTGTCCAAACCACAGGCAATGGGCCGAGAGGACCAGTCAGAACCCAGATCCGGGATTTTGCAAACTGGAGCCGAGGACGAGAATGTCACGTTCCCCAGGGTGGAACTTGGAAGCCTTTGGCAGAGCCATTTCTGACCCCATGGAAGAAGCTGGTCCCTAGGAGAGATCAGGACGGGGGGTGGGGGGAGACCCCTCTTCTTCTGGCGGGGGCGGGGAGGGGTGGCATTTGAGCCCCAGTTTTGGGGCATTTCTGCCTTCCCCAAGATTTGGATTTGAAGGGGTTCAGAACATGCTACCCCCAAATACACCGCTCTGGAAATCGATTACTCTGAGCTGAAGGTACTTGAGGAACAGAAGATGCAGGAAGGACTCTCTGCCCTCCCCTTTCTACCTAAAAGCAGGTCATCCAGGGACTTCCCTGGTGGTGCAGTGGTTAAGAATCCTTTATAACCCCTTTAAAGACCCTGTCTCAGGATTTCCCTGGCCGTCCAGTGGTTAAGACACTGCGCTTCCACTGCAGGGGGGCACGGGTTCCATCCCTGGTGGGGGAACTAAGATCCTGCATGCTGAGCCATGCGGCCAAAAAATAGAAAAAAAAAAAAATTTTTTTTGAAGACCTTATCTCCACATGCCATCACATTCTAAGGTACTGTGGGAGGGTACTGTGTTAGGACTTCAGCCTATGAACTTTGCGGGGGAACACAATTCAGCCCATAACAGACAGTAAAATAAACAAATTCCTCAAAGGTCCTATCACTCAGAAAATTTTAAACAATACTTGGGGGAAAAAAGGAAATCAAAATTCAAACTGCAGAACATTTAGAGAAGACAATAGTAAAACACATGTCAGAACTTTTGGGATACGGGATAAAGCAATGCTCTATACATATTAAATGACAGGACTTGTTTATGTTAACAAACCAGAAAGAATGAAAGAAAATTAATCAAGGCACAGAGAAATTACAGAACATATCTAAGATCACACAGCTGGAATAGAACTGAGATAGGATGTGAACCCAGTCTCATTTAAGAGGCACAAACATTTTAATTACAGCACTGTTTGTAAGAGCCACTCCCCCTTGGGAAAAAAAAAGAAAAGAAAAGGAAAAAAAAAGATTAAAAGGGTGTCCAGAAAGAGGGGACCATTTAAATAACCATAACACAGCCATGGCAAGAGACACGAAGCAGCAGGAGGGAAGATTTGATTTGCATTTCTCTAATAATTAGTAATGTTGAGGATCTTTTCATGTGCCTGTTGGCCATTTGTATGTCTTCTTTGGAGAAATGTCTAGTTAGGTCTTCTGCCCACTTTTTTGATTGGGTTGTTTGTTTTTTTGATATTGTGCTGTATGAACTGTATAGTTTCCCTTTCTTATAATGTCTTCATCTGGTTTTGGTATTAGGGTAATGCTGGCCTCATAGAATGTTAGGAAAGTGTCTCCTCTGCTTCTGTGTCATTTCTTCTTCAAATGTTTGGTAGAATCCACCAGCGAAACGATCTGGGCCTGGTGCTTTCTGTTTTGGAAGGTTATGAAGGAGAAACATTCTATAATCTTATGATTAAATCTTCATGGTTGCTGTCATTGTTTTCTTTTTTTTAAATAAATTTATTTATGTATTTATTTATTTATGGCTGTGTTGGGCTGCACGTGGGCTTTCTCTAGTTGTGGCGAGAGGGGGCTACTCTTCATTTGCAGTATGCAGGCTTCTCATTGCGGTGGCTTCTCTTGTTGTGGAGCATGGGCTTCAGTAGTTGTGGCACATGGGCTTGGTTGCTCTGCGGCATGTGGGATCTTCCCAGACCAGGGATCGAACCTGTGTCCCCTGCATTGGCAGAGGGATTCTTAACCACTGCGCCACCAGGGAAGTCCCAGCTAACCCTAACTGTTAATTCACTTGGGTCTCAGTCACTTCTCTGGGTCTTTGTTTTTGTTGTGAGGGCTCCCACTTATATGTAAATAAAATCCGTATGCTTTTCTGCTGTTAATCTCTTTTATGTCAGTCCCAGCTGGAAACCCTAAGAGGGTAGAGAACAATTTTTATTTCCCTTACATTACAGAGAACAGAATGCTCATGATGTATTTCCAAATAATTGGTTTCCCCTCTCCCTGCCCAAAGCGTGAAAGTTTGGGGGTCCCCTTAAGTTTTTAACTCTCAGGCTAATCTACGCTGGAGTCTCCAGCAATTGTCACCCGCCGTATAAGTGTCCTACCAGCAGCACTGGATCCAGCTGTGGGCTTCTGCTCTGGGGTAGCTCTGCATCCACCTCTCTCTCCAGTTTTCAGGCCACTGATTTGCCCTGTGACCTCAGTTCTCTGAGGGATCTGAAAAGAGTTATTGATTTTCAGTTTGTTCAGATTTTTTTCTTGTTGGGAGAATGGGAGTGACGACTTTCAAGTTCTTTACGTGCTGGACTGGAAACTGGAAGTTCTCATTATTTTTAAGAGAAAAAAAACCCCACCACCCTGATAGTGGACATCTGGCGACTCTCCTGATGGGTTTTTGAACACTGGTGCCCCTCAGAGCTCTGTCCAGGTGTCCATCACTCTGAGCCAATGACCTCCAACTGTGTATCTCCAGCCCAGATCTGTGTTTGGAGATCTAGCTCCAATGTCTGTCTGCCTTTGACCTCCCACCTGGATGGCACAGGTGCCTCAAATGCATATCACACACACGTAACTTGAATTCACCATCTTTTCCCCCAAAACTAATCCACAGCCCAGGTTTCCTGTCTCAAGTGACTGGCATCCAGGTGCCCAAGCCAGAAATCTAAACTTCCTTCTAGATGCTTGCCTCTCTCCCCACCCCACAGTACCTGTCAGCCAGGGTGTCATGGAGCTTGCAGCTGGCTGGTTCACCCACAGCCAGCCCCCGGCAGCTGTCTTAGAGCCCTCAGCGTCTCTTCCGTGGGTTGTCTCAGTGGCCTCCTCATCGGCCCCTCTCAGCCATCCTCTACTCCTTCCCACTGCTAGCAGGGAGATCTTCCCCCCAAACGTTCACTTGTGTCCCTCTCCTGCACGCAAACCACCACTGGCCTCCAAGTGTACGCAGGGTAAACTCTGTTTCTCCCAGGTGACAACACAAGGTCAGGTGACCCTTGTACCTGCTCTGCCCTCCAACTAGAACCCCTTCTGCACTCCTAGCATTCTTCTCTTCTAAACCATTTGCTTCCTTTCTAGGATAGACCAAGTGCCTTGCTCACTTTTTGTGAGACTTAAGCAGACAGGTAGAATGTTCCAGGTGAAGGCAACACTTGTCCACCTGCCCACCCCCGACCCATCCTGCCAGGCTCAGCGCAGAAGTCGTCTTCTCCGGGAGGCTGTCTCTACCTCCCAGAATTGGATGAGCTGCAATGGTGTGCTGGCTAATGTTTAACCACTTGCTTTGCAGGAAGGAAGCCCTGATTTGTAGCATTTGCCAACTTCCATGGTGTAAATACTCCCAGCATAGCCAATTTCATGCTACCAATGTGATGTCACTGAACATGAGTTGGGAAGAGATGCCCACCATCAGCTCTCTCCAGCTGACATGAGTCAGCTCAAGCACATAACAGGTGGATGAGCCTCCTCTGGGCTCACATCACACCATGTATATCCCTCCATCAAAGTATGGCTCACAAGGAAATGCTAAAAACAAGCAAAACTCTGGTGACCCAACAGAAGGATAGAGTGAAAGGCTTAGCTCTAATCTCCACCCAATGCCTTCCTGGTTGTGTGACCTGAGGTAAGTGACCAAGCCTCTCTGAGCCCCAGATTTGTCATCTACAAAATGGTCAAAATAATATGTTCTTCCTAAGCTTGCACAGAAATTAAATAAATGTAAACACTGTAAAATCCTGTTAAGAAGTTAGAGGGTCAGTCAAGGAGTTGGGAAGGACATTCTTAGGCTGAGGACCAGCAGGAGGAGAACAGAGAAGCAGGAGGGAAAGGATGTTTCTTCTTGGTTAGAGCAAACCTGTGAATCCTGGGCTGGAAGGCAGTGGAGAAGTCCAGGAGGGTGGCCTTTGGAGGGCAGTGTAAAGGAGCTGGACCTCATCCTTAGCCCTGGGAGCTTCGGGAAGTTCCGAAAGGAAAATTAGATGAGGTATCTTAGAAGCAGGAGACCATTCAGGAGCTGCTGGTGGAGGAGCGCAGGGCTGGCCAGGCAAAAGCCCTTTCAGAGGCTGGGGTGGATGCAATGAGAGAGGAAGGGGTTGAAGGCAGTGTTGTTTGGTTTTTTTTCTCCAGAGACAGGATGAAAGCCTTGGGCATCTTAATTACCAAGCTCAGGAGGCAAGAGGCTCACCAAGCATCATGGGAAATTCCCTGATCCAGCCAAGAATAGCAGAAGAGGCCTGTCCTAGGGAAAATGATTTGATGAAAGAAACCAGAGTCTATTGCATTGGCCCTGGAGAAGGACTTAACGTCAATTGGGTGAAAAGACCCCTCCTTCCTGGCCCCTCCATGGCCCTCTGCCCATTCTGTTTGGCAAGACTCAAAACACTTGTGTAATCTAGGACCTTGGTACTCAAAGAGTGGGCCTGGGACCACCACCAGCAGCAGCAGCACCTGGGCGCCTCTTAGAAATGCAGAATCACACGCCCCAGCTCAGACCTGTAGCATCAAAATCTGCATTTTAACCAGTCCCCCGGGAATGGTGTGCACAGTAAAGCTTGAGAAGTGCTGGCTTAGGCTCCGAATGGCAGGCCCTGGTCCGCCTTGTATTTCTAGGACCTTAACATTGTGAGTTCTCAGAAAGTACCGAGTGATGGATTGATGGCTAGCTGAGGGCTGCTGTAAGGGGACAGAAAGGAGAAGGCGTGTTCTAGAGAGTGAGAAGGTAAAATTGGCAGGACTTGGTGGTTGATTGGGTAAGGGGGGAGCGGGAGAGATGAGGGCCCAGGAGCGTTGATGCTGCCGTTTCAGGAAGTTGAGCAGATGGCAGCTCTGGGCACCTGCAGCCCCTCTGCGGTCTGGACAAGGTTTCAGCTTTGGAAGGAGGCCAGGGTGGAATGGAGGCCAGGCCACAGGTACAGGAGACACATGGGGAATGTGCACGGCAAGGAGAGAGGGGGCTGGAAAAGGGCCTGAGGACTCCTGTGTGTGGCACGGGTGGGTTGAGAAGGAAGAGTCCACTAGAGGATGACCAGTCAGAGGGTCAGGAGGCCAAGGGCACAGAGAGTTCATGGCCAACTGTCAGATGCCACCAGGAGAATCAGAGAGGCAGCCTATAAACCACCCGCTGCATTTGCTGACAGAGCTGTTGCTATCAAGACATCTCAGTCCCTAGAACTATGTGGACCCTAAAGCTCTTCTACTTCATAAATAAAACTTAAAAATCCAATTTTTCTTGAGTATTCCAACCTTGATTACAAACTTGAATAAGTGAATCCCTGTCAATTTAAACTGCAGTTACAGATTTCTTATGGCTACATCCGAGAACAGCACTGTCATAACATTTATACTTAAAACTCTTGTAAAATGTCAAGACCGTGAGCATCATTTCCAACTTGGCTTTTATTTCTTCTTAGGGATTTTGCTGTATTTGTTGTGGTTTCTCCCCAGGGCTTTGTTGATGGAATTTGGATACCCTCTCATGTTTGTGATAATCTCCCAAGATAAGCTGAGGTCACTGCATCTGGATGTTTGACCTTGGTCTTTGGCTAGGACACAGGGCTTGACTGTCTCTGCTGGGGTGACACTTGGCTAATTAATCATTGTGGACATTTTCTGTGAACCCTCCTTCTCCTGGACAGCTGAGGGTGACCCCACACTGTGTACCTGAAGGAGCCTCATCAACCCGGTGGTCCTGTGAGACCACCACAAGTCAGCCTTTCCTTTCATGGTGCAGTTTCTGCCTGCCCCCGGCCTCCAGCCCAGGGCTCTGAGTTTACTCTTTTCTGATTACACAGATAAAGCAAACATGTCTCTCTAATTAGTTAACACCAATAAAAGAAACAAGATAGATACACAAACTAACACATCCCAACTTAATAATTTCCATAAAAATTCAAACAAGTCATATGGCAGTCATCTTTCTTATACTACAACCCTCTTTGAAGGCACATTATGGTAACGTTTCACTTTTGAGTATCATTATAGCCATGGCTTTTCACAGAGTGAATTTATTCAAATTAACTATATTTCCATTAACAACTTTTGATGCCTGTATTGTTATGGGCTGGCTAGCATTGGGGGAGACTTTTGATTGTTCCATCATCTTTCCCCTGCTTTCCTAGTATTTCTGAGGGTGGCCTTACTTCCTGGCCACAACAGGACATTCTGGACTGTTCCCCCACTCCAAATTATTTTTATTTTATTTTATTTTTTTAATGTTCCGAGGAACCCTGTTTTCCTTTGGTGAAGAAGGTCTTAGAAACCAAAGTCTGGGCACTGGGGTGTCCCTCAGACTTGGGGGTGGCAGACCAAAGGTTACTGTGGCTTTTGGGCCTCTCTTGTCAGAAACAAAGCTGGAAATACTGATATTTTTAAGGTCTTAAGTTTACAGTCAATTCTTTCAGTCTGTTGTTTTGTTAACAAAGGTTAACAATACTGTTGTTTATCCTATATTGATGGGATTTGGCCACAAACAGGTCACTATGATACTGGCAAAAGCCTCCATTCCCAGTAGGGGACAGGAGGCAGATGACAACAGGCAAGGGGGACTAGGAAGGGAAAGAACAGAAACAACAAGTGGAGGTGACTCTTCGGAGAAACCTGGTTGAAGGCAGGAGAGAACTGGAGGTAATGGGCGGAAAGGGGGGACTTTGCTTTTTGTTTTCTTATCCTGTTTATTAAAATGGGAGAGGCTCCAGCTTGCTTATAGGCAGAGCAGAAAGTGCTGTAGTGAAAACTGTATCAATTAGGATTCTTCTGTGTACAGGGAAAAGGAATCCAGCTTATCTGGTTAAACCAAACTTTATAATGGGGAAGCCGAGGGCCAGTCAGATCAAGCCCAGAGGGACACAGAGGCTCCAGTGAGGTCAAGTTCCGCTGCATGTGTCTTGGCCTCCCTGGGGGATGGGCTCTGTTCTGAGACGGGTCTGGTGGTGGCGAGACACCATAAAGCTCTGGTCTATACACTCCCCACTCCTCGTCCAGAACAAAGAGAGTACACCCAGTGCCCACACAGAAGAGAGAGGATACCCTTCTCTCCCAGAGTTCAACAAAAGTCCCTGGTGGCCAGGCTGTGCTTCCCAGGCAGCACTTTATAGATGGGTAAACTGAGGCCAGAGCAGGGCTGGCACCTGGGTGCTTCCATCCCCATTATCGCCTCCCCCGAAACTGCCCCAACAACCAGGCCAGGTCAGACTAGAAGGGATTTGGCCTCCGAGTCTGACAAGGGCTCAAATTCTAGTCTCTGTCCATTTTAACAAGCTCTGTGAGTTCAGGCCAGTTCCCATCTCAGCCTCAGCCTCCTCATCTGTAAAATGAGGGTGAGGACAGCATGTCCTCAGAGGATTGTTGTGAGATTAATTAAGCTGCAAGGAGGCAGATTCCCCGGGGATATCTGAGCACAGCCCAAGAGATGGCTCCCAGAAGAAAGCCATTGCCTTCTCAATTCTGGATTTTTTTTTTTTTTTTTTTTAAGCTCTCTGCTTAGGTCCAGGGGCAGGTCTCTGCTACGTGCTGGCCTGTCTTGACTGCCTCTGTATATCTTGTGAATCTCACTTCCTCACAGGGAGAAAGCGGGAGAGGGTTCAGCCCTTGGATAGGCCACAGGACCCCCAGAGCCTTAGAGCTCTGCTTTATTCTCATTTTCACTGTTTCCTTCTATTCTAGGCTAGTGATGGTGGCGCTCCATCCAGGGTAGTGATATAAAGTTTCCTTTTAAAATATATTTATTGGAATGAAAAAGCCAATGTACAGAAAAAGTATTGTGAATATTACCAGCGGTGAAAGGGTACAGGTTTATCCATTCCACACATGTTTGTTGGGTGCCCAGTTACTGTTCCAGACACCGTTCCAGGAGGGAGTCACAGCAGTGAACAAGTCAGCAGGAACCCCCTGCCCTGTGGAGCTCACATTCTAGGGCAGGGGACTGGCAATAAAATAAAGGCCTAAGAGAAATGTGAAGCAGGTCACATGGTGATGCTGATAGGTGTACAGGGGGGAAATTGAGGAGGGAAGGCATCGGGGTGTGAATGGAGGTCAGGGAAGCCTCACAAAGAAGCTGACATTGAAGCTTGAACCTGAAGGAGGTGACAGAAGTAGCGGAGCAGATATGTAGTCAAGGCTGTTCCAGGCAGAGGAGTGGCAAGAACAAAGGCCCTGGAGGGGGCGAGAGCCAGCAGGGAGGCCAGTGTGGCTGGGCAGGGTCTGGCTGATGGAGAAGAAGGGGATGTGGTCAGAGGGCAGAGGTGGGGCTTCTGAGTTCAATGAGGAGCCACTGGAGGGGGTGGGGCGGAGGAGGGATGTGATCTGGACCTAATCTACCATCATCTCTCTGGCTGCTGTTTGGGGGAGGCAGGAGTACGCGTGAGAAGAAGCCTCTGCACTCAGCCTGGGGAGGGGCTGCTGGCTTGGACAAGAGGGTGGGGTGAGAAATGTCAGATTCTGGGTATATTTTCAAGGTGGAGCAGATGGGATTTGCTCTTGGAGTGGATGTGGGGTATGCGGATTGTGGGCAGAGAGAGGAATCCAGATTTAGGGCCTGAGTACCTAGAACGTGGAGTTTTCGTTAACTGAGATGGGGAAGATGCAGGAGGACAGCTTTGGGGGAGAAGATCAGGACGTTGGATGGCGTGAGATAAGGGAGGTCTCCAGCACACAGTTAGATACGTGAGTTTAGGGAGCGGTCCAGGCTGCAGGCCACATTTGGTGTCATCCGCAGCTAGAAGCCTCCAAAGCCACAGGTTGGGGTGACATTTAGAAGTTGGGGGGGCTGCTACAAAAGAGAATGGGGGGTCACCAAGGAGGAGGAGGAGAACCAGTCAATGTGGTGTCTGGGAAGCCAAAAGAGGAAGGCGCATCAGAGGGGAGGAAGTGGGCAGCGCTGACAAATACTGCTGGAGGGACCAGTAAGACAAGGACAGAGACTCAGCACTGCATCCAGGAACATGAACATCACTGGGGCCCCCAAATGACAGATCTGGGGGATTAGTGGGGAGAGGGGCAAGAGCCTGATTAGATGGGTTTTAAAGGAGAATGGGGGAGAGAGACTGCAGACAGCCTGGAGAAACAACCCTTGGAGGACTTTTGCTGTAAAGGGAAGGGGAAAATGAGGCAGCCGTAGCTGGAGGGGGCAGACAGGTCATAAGAGGGTTTTGTTGTTGTTGTTTTTCTCTCTGGTTTTAGTTTTAGGATAGGAGAAGTAACACCGTGTGAATTGACAGGAATGATTGAGGAGAGGGGAGAGAGGGCAGAGTCACTGGATCAGTGTTGGCTTGAAGGGTGGGATCTTGTGGACAAGTGGAGGGGGCTTCCGGGCCAGCTGGGCCAGTTCAGCCTGGTCCCCAGAGGGAAGGGGAGGTTGGGCACCATCTCAGGAGGTGGACGGATGGGTGGTGGAAGCTGGTGGGAATTTTCTTCTAAGTCGTTCATTCAACGGCACATACTAAGAGGCAGACTGTTCCCGGGGCTGGGATGGAGTGTTTGCATTTTCTCAGTGGCCTGGGCACTGGTCATCAGCTGAGTGAGAGGACGGGCGAGGAGGAAGTGAAGACAACACAGCAAGTGTGCAGTGGACCAGGAGGAGAGTGAGAGGGGAAAGGACAGAGCGGCGAAGGTAAAACACTGGGTGATGCAGGCAAAACGTTTAGCACGGGTCACTCTGTGAGGAGGTACAGTAGCATCAGGCAGGCCCGAGTTCAAACACCGATACTGCCCCTTCTCAGCTGCTTGACGTTGAGTTACTTAACCGCTCTGAGCCTCGTTTTTCTCATCTGTTAAATAGGGGAAATGGGATTATAAACCCATAGAACAGGCGGCAGGGAGGAACGGCGAGCGCGCCATACCTGCTGGCCCGCGGCTCGGGGATGGTCCAGCCCCGGGCGCCGGGAGCGATGAAGATGCGCGGGACCCCTCAGGGGCGGGGCGGGGCGGTGCTGACCACGCCCCGGGACTGAGGGGCGGTGCTCCCGCCTGCCGGTGCTCCCGCCTGCCGGGCACTACCCTCCCACCGCCTCGCCGACCTCCTGCCGGCCCGCCCGGCCCGCTGGGCCCAGTTGGCCGCCTCCCGGAGCCGCGGGAGCCGGAGGTATGAGGGGCTCTGCGGAGGGTGCAGCTGGGCGGGCTCCGGGACACTGACCTGGGGGCTCCCCGCGCACCGGTGGGGAGGAGCGCTCCGAGAAGGAAGGGGAAGGGACAGGGGCTGCGGAGGGGTGGGGAGGGCTCGGCCGCCGCCCGCCCGGGCCACTTGTCCCGGAGGGACACTTATGTGCGCACCGACTGGGCGCCCTGGTCCCCCGGCCGCCGCCTCCACCCCAGCTGCGCCCCAAGTTGAGCGCGGCGGCTGGGCCAGGAGCCCGGCCCGCGGAGGGAGGGCGCAACCCCCCCCCCCGGGAGCCCTCCGGGTAGCGCCGCCCTGGCCGGGGTCCCGCGGGGGCGAGAAGCCCGGGTCCGAGTGCGGGCTCCGCCGGCCCGCGCTGCGTCCTTGGGCGAGTCGCGCCGCTGTGTCTGGGGGCACGGAATCGCCCCGGGAGGCCTCACCGCCCGCTGCGCTCGCCCCTGGCCCGGGAGGGGGCGCCGCTGGGGAGAGGGGTGGGGAGCGGCCGGCTGGTGGGAGACTGCGGGGGATGCGAGGCGTCCCCCCGGGCCTTTAGGGATGCTGAGGCTTTGGACGGCCGGCAAGGGGAAAGGGCTCTCCAGATGGAGGGACGGCCTGGGTCGGATCCGGGAAGCGGCGAAAGTCGGGCCTAAGCGCTCGCTCTCAAGGATCCGGATCCTTAGACCACTCCCTCTTTCGGGAGTGCTTCTCTCCCTCCCTCTCCTCCAGATGGGAAACCCTGAGTCCCAGCGGGAGCGGTGGTGTGCTTGGGAGAGGCTCTGGCTCGGAGGTCCAGTCGCAGAGGCCACGCCCCTTCGCGCTAGGGGAGTCCCCTGGTCTCAGTTTCCGCATCTGACACCTGCGGGTAGAAGTTCCCACCTCCTCGTCAGACTCAGCTGAGCCTCTAGCTCTGAGAGGGTTAAAAGCCACCCCTCTCTCAGAAGGACACCCTTTGGTCTGCTCCAAATGCTGAGTGATTGACTGCTCTGTGGAGGCTCCTTGGGGTCTCTGAAATCGATCTGTGCCCTCCTTCAACAAACACCCGGGAGCACCTGCTATGCTCCCGCTCTGGCGCTCCCCCCACCACCCGCTGCCTCCACTCCAGCTGTCCAAGGACTTCCCCTTTGTTACCTCCTCCCAATAAAGGAGGAGCCATCCTGCTCAGGGTGACAAAGCAGGGCCCAGGCTGGGGGAACTGTCCCCTCAGTGCCCACAGCCAGATCCCCTAGGGGAGTCCCCAGATCAGGCCCAAATAAAAACGGGAAAAAAAGAAAAGGAGAGTCGAGATGGAACCCTCTCAGTTGTTCATTTTCCTCCCAAACATGTTTCTAGTGCCTCTGGGGCCTGTCCCTCCTTGTCTGCTAGGGTCATGCGATAGATATCAGAGGACAAACACCGAAGTGGAAACTCTGTAAAATGTGTTTTGCTTCCCTGTACCCATCGAAGCCCTATAGCTGCCTAGGTTAGTGGACTTGCTCCTGGTGTGTGCAAGGGTCCCAGGTCCCCAGTGTGTGCAGGGTTGGCAGAATCTTTCAAGGTGACTTACTTGGAACATCAGAAAGTTGTGACTCACCACATTACCTAATCAGCCCCAGCCAGCAGCTCCCAAACCCATGCGGCCATGGTGGTCCAGATCTTCAGGGACCCGGGGCAGCAGGGGATGCAGGTCCCCTCGGGTCTGAGTTGGTACCAGGGCAGAGTGAGACAAGGTGGCTGCCAGGGACATTTTTAACAAGACCAGAAGAAGGGGTGGATGAGAAAAGGGAAGCTTGAAGTGTGAAAACGGCTCTTCCCCGCCACGACTCCCCCACCCCGCAGCTGCTGCACCTCCAGGTGGGTAGAGGGGATGGCTCCACCTTTGACCTGGCTACCCAAGCTGTGCTCAGGCAGTGCTCTCTGGAATGCACTTCCTTCCAGCCAGGTACCTCTTAGGTGTGCCCTCAACTCCCGTTGATTGATCTGCATTTCGTTGCCTTACCCCTTCTCTCCAGATTGGAAGCTCCTGGAGGGAGGAAGCTTGCCTGAAGCCCAGTGCCCAGCCTGACACATAGTAGGCATTCACTGCATTTTGCTTGAATGAATTAACTGAAAGAAATAGGGAAAAAATTCCATATTCACATCACTTGGAGATAACTATTGTTAAAAGTTGCCCTTTTTGCCAGACTTTTTAAAAAACACATTGGTACATATTTGAGTGTCTTGTTTATACAAACATTTTAAATTCCTCACCTTTCTCAAATTATTTTTTATATTTTTCAGTGCTTAGATATTGTTACATCTTATTTAGTTAATGGATCTCATTTGACATTTAGGTTTTGTTGGGTTTTTTTAATATTTGGCTCTTTTAGATGTTACATTGAGTTCATACATAAATTTATACATTGCCAGATTTTTTTCTGGAAAGGGAATTACTTGGTAGTCACTATATATGAACCTCTAGAATGGTTATACCTAGAACCAGCAGGCTCTCCAAAGGGAGTGTACCATTGCCTACTTCCTTGGGCTATGAGTGTGCATTTCTTGTTATTTCCTGGAAATGAAATTACTGGGTCAAGGAGCATGAACATCTAGGATCTTTGTGTGTTTCTTAATCATTTGTTTGAGTTCATCAATGAGATATTTGCACCTTGTCTGGTCTCTTTGCGGCAAAGATCTTCTCCCAGGTTATCATTCGGCTTCTAGTTTTGCTGCTGATGGTGTGTGTATTTGAGCAGCACGTTTTTAGTTTTTATTTTACTTTATCTGTGTGTGTGCTTTTCAATAAGGTAGACTTGGCTGCACTTATAAACTGATGGGAAAGAGCCAGAAGAGGGAGTGGCTGCAGCCCCTGGAGAAGGAGGGGCAGGTCGGTAGAATGAGGTCCCAGAGGATGCAGGAGGTGGGAGGGGTCTGGAACTGGTCCAGAGGGATCTTCTGAGCTGATGAGGACAGGAGGTGTGAGGGAGGGGGCTGGGAGGACATCTTATGAATTGTCTTTGATCTTCCTAGAGAAGGAGGTAAAAAAAGCAACAGTGGAGAGAGGGTTCTGCACCCGAGGTCCCCAGCTCCCTGTTGCTGTTTGCCCGCCTCATTCCCTTGAGTCCTCCCTGCTTCCCTGGGAGGTAGCAGGTGTTATCACCCTCACTGACAAACTCCAGAGGGAGGGGAAGTGCCTTGCTTAGGGTCAGTCAGCTGATGAATGGCAGGGCTGGGTTCAAAGAAGGCTCTCCCTACACTAACCACATGCCCTTGAGAATCGCTTTCCTCTCCGAGCCTCCATCTCTAGTAGATATCGGGAAGCGGTACCCATCTTACTCTGTCTGGTGCTTGGTGAGTGAGCATCCCTTCCTCCCCTGTCTACCTCTGTTTGTCTTCTCTCTGGAAAGACCCCAGTGAGTCCAGGAGCTTCCAGCTCCACAGGGTTGGCCACAGGACTAGGAGGGCCCCTTCCCCTTCCCTTCCTTGTGGGTGCCTGCACAGTCTCCCCTGTGCCCATGCTGTCACCCAGCAGGAGCCAAGTCCAGCAGGAGCACACAGCCTTCTGGATGTCACACCTGTGCAAAGTCTGAGTTGCTGGGTGAACGTGAGAAAATGGGAAAAGAGATCTTTACGTTCTGTGAGCAGGCTTGATTTGAAAGCACAGAAGCCATTGTCCCTGATACAGATACGGAGCCCAGAGAGGCACCCCTCCCCTCCCAGTTGTCTGAAGTCTTCAATTGCTTCTTCCCACGGGCCTCCAAGGCAATCGCCTGAGTTGAGGGCAGGCTTCCATGAACTGAGCCCCCTCTAGGTGCCAGACACTTTGTTACCTGATCTTTTTTAAACCCTCTCAGCCATCCTGTGCTGTCAGCCCCATTTTACAGATGAGGGAACTGAGACTCAGACTCAAGCGCCTCTTCTTTACCACAGTGAGATCTGAGCCCCTGGCCGTGGTGCAGTCCCAGGTGAACTTGGCTCCTTTCACCTGGCAGAGGGTGTTTGAATCCCAGCTGTGCCTCATTTCCAACTCAAACTGTAGTTGATAATAAGAGGACCTGCCTCACGCAGCTATTGGGAGGATTAAACGAGTTACTGAAGGAAAACCGCTTTGACCATTGGCTGTGCATGGTAAGCCCTCAGGAAATATACACTCTTGTTATTATTAAACCACATAGCTCCATGCCTGACAGGGAGCTTTTAATAAATGTTAACTCAGCCACGCCCATCCCTTCCTGCAGTGAGAGGATAGGAAGGCGAGCACGCCCTGACACCGGAGAGAACTTGGACTTTTTAAAACCCTTCCGGAGACAAGTGAATGATCTGTATCTAAAACCTTAAATGACATTTCCTTTGACCCAAGCAGCTCATTTCTAGGAACCAGTCCTATAGAAGTAATTAAGGATGTGTTCAAATATGTAAGCGCTAAGAAACTCACCACACTGTTGTCTATAAAAGCAAAAAGATAGAAGCCACATTTCCAGTAGTCAAAATAGTCAAGATGGGATACAGATGATGAGATACAATGTAGCCCTGGAAAGTTAGGGCATGGAGCTGTGTTTACTGACATAATGGGAAGGCATAGCATATATTTCCAAACAGTTTTATTCAGGTAGAATTTACATACCATTGCATGCGTACAGTTCAATGAGTTTTAAGAAGTGGGTCTGGTTATGTAACTACCACCACCATCTAGTTTTAGAAGACAGGGGCCCCGCATATTTTTAAGTGAAAAATAAAACAAGGTGTAAAACGGTGGGTGTAATAGGATCACTTTTTGTGTGTCTCCTGTCCACAGCTCTGTGTAAACACTGCTCTGTGTGAGTGGAGGCGTCAGAAAAGGACTAGAAAGGGTATTACCAAAATGCTGACATGTCATGTGCCCTCACCTCAAGTCTTCAAGATAAAGAGCAAAGCAGGAGGTGTCACTGCAGGGTGGTGACTGGACCTCCCCCGCACCTCCACCATGTGTGCGCGTGCGCGCGCGCACACACACACACACACACACACACACACGCACACACTCTAGAAAGACTGGGAGCCCCACCGGCTGTGATCCCACCGTTGGCGAAGTGTCTGTGCATGCGTGCTGTGGAAATACAGAGGCAGTACCCAAAGGTATGAAGAGAACCGGGACAGCAATTGTGGTGGATTCTTGGCAATTGGCCCTCATCTTACCTATGATGGGGTTAGGAGGTTGCCGGGTAGGGGAAGGTGGAGGGACATTTTGGGAAGAGGGAAGAGCATATTTCAGAAACTTGGAATTCCCAGGTTGAGCAATAGAGAGGAGTTGGTTTTCCTTTCAAGGTTTTACCGTCATTTTCAAAGGCATTGAGGGTATCAGGATGGCTCTCCTGTATCCCTCACCACTCAATCAGTCATCACGCATTTATGGTGCGTCTGCTATGCGCCAGGCCCTCCCTAATTTAATGTCATTTATAGTCTTCGGCAGAGTGGGCCGCGTCTGGCGCATTGCCGACTTTCCTCTGATCCCAGTAAACTCCAAGGCCAAATTCACCCTGGCCCCTCCGCAGAGGACTTACCCGTGGGCGCTGGAGGTCTGCCGGTGGTCTAGGCTGTGGGTGAAGCACAGGGTTTGGGGTGAGTGCTGCTTACACACATGCTCCTTTGGAAGGTAGCCACGAGCTCGTACTGTGTGCCGGTGTGTGAAGCACTGGGGACCCAGCCCACTGGCCACAGTGAGAGCTGTGCCAAAATCCAGATAGCTTCCTGGAGGTGGCGGCTCTACTCACCTAGGTCAGGAGAGACCGAGGAAGGAAGGCCTGAGACTGGGGAGCAGACACTCCTGGGTGGGTGCAAATCCTGCCTCCCACCTTTACTAGCCGGGTAGCCCCTTTCCTCTGCACCTTAGTTTTGTCGTTTGTAAAAGGGGCCACCGTGGTGGACATGAAAACACAGGACGAGCGGTGCCTGGTAGGGTGCCTGACAAGCGGCGTGTTCTTGGCAGGTGGCAAACTTCCTACCTCTTCTGCTCCGGAAGTTCCTGGGCAGGGGAGCGTGGAGGGACATTTTGGGAAGAGGAAAGAGCATGTTGCAGAAGCCTGGAATTCCCAGAGCCTGATGGTTTGAGCAAAATGGCAGATGTCAGCTTGGCTGGTCTGGAGGTCGTGGGCCTGGAGAGGGGCAGCGCTGAGGGGAAGTGCCCGCAAGGCCTCAGCATTGTGGGGTCTGTAGACCTTCTCGGGGCTGAGGCAGGAAGCCAGGGAGGAGGCTGGGGTAGTGGGTCCCCCGACAGAGACAGAGACGGGGAGAGCTGAGCTGGGCTGTGGCCACGGTGCTGACGGGGCAGGGAGAGGCCTGGGGGAAATCTGTTCAGAGAAGCTCTCCCCCTCCTTTCCTGTCTACAGCTCCCTCTCCCCTGGATTATCTCAATAGCCCCATAACTGCTTTCTTGTTGCTGTATGTCCCCTGGGGTTTAGTCTTAAAAAGCAGCCAGATCTTAAAGATTTCTTTAAGACATAAGTCACACTAGGGAATTCCCTGGCGGTCCAGTGGTTAGGACTCCACGCTCTCACTGCCGAGGGCCTGGGTTCAACCCCTGGTCAGGGAGCTAGGATCCCACAAGCCGCAGGGTGCCGCCAAAAAAAAAAAAAAAAGACATGAGTCACACTATAACCCTTTCCTCCTCAAAATCTCCCAATGGCAGCCCCTCCCAATCAGCTGTCAAGTCCTCCCAGTGACCCTCAAGGCCCCCCCATGGCCCAGTGTCCCCTTGTCCTTCTGGCCTCCTCTCCTGGTGCCCTCATCCTCCCACCTTGCTACTCTGGCAGCGCCTCAGGCACACATGCCTCGGGGCCTTTGCACTCACTGATTTTCCTCCCTGGACGCGCTTTCCCCAGATATCCATACAGCGTGTGCCTCGCTTCCTTCTGGTCTCTGCACAAATGTCAGCTTTTCAGAGAGGCCATCCCTAACCATTCTGCATAAAGTGGCACCCCAGCCCCCAGTCCTCCCAGCCCAGTTTCCCTGAGAGCAAATGTGTGGGCGTCCAGATTCATGGTGACTTATAGCTCCCGGAACTGAGCCGAAAGTGACTCCATCCTGCTCATGAGAAGCTGGCCCCAGGCAGCCTGACCTTCAGCCCAAGCGTCACTGCAGAGCTGCAGTGACCCTGGGAGGGAGGGATGGCCTCGGGGAAGAGAGGAGGTCCGAGACTTGGAGGCAGGCATACCTGAGGCAAACCCTACTCCCCCTCCCCCGTTTACTAGCCATGCTGAGCTGGGAAGGTCACCTTTTCTCTCCTGGGACAGGTGAGTACTCAGGTACTTCAATATTAAGGGACACAGCCTCTGACCTTATTTTGTACCCTCAGATGGAGAGGCAGAACGTACCAATTATACTTTCCAACAGTTGTAATCTGCACCCGCTCATGGTTTACAGTTTGCAGATGCCACTCCCCTAGGTTGGTTACCTCATTTGATCCTGGCTTTCTGGGCAGTTTAGGGATCATTTACTCATTCTTTCAAAAAATGTGTATTAAGCACCTATTATGTGCTAGGGTCTGTGCTGGCCATGTGGGACCAGACTAATGAGTAGAAGTGGCCTTGGTCCCTGCCCTCTGGGAGCAGACATTGTTTTTCATGGTATCGGTGTCACTGAGTATTTAATCAGTCCCTTCAAGAAAGACCTTGGGTTGTTTCTAAGCGTTTGCAGTTGCAAACAAACCTGTGACCAATACAGATACCACTTATCTGTAGGATAAATTCACAGACTGGGATGGCGTGGTGAAAGGGTACGTGTATGTGTAATTTTGTTTTTTTAATTTTATTTATTTTTGGCTGTGTTGGGTCTTCGTTGCTGCACGCGGGCTTTCTCTAGTTGCAGCGAGCGGGGGCTACTCTTCGTTGCGGTGCGCGGGCTTCTCATTGCGGTGGCTTCTCTTGTTGCAGAGCATGGGCTCTAGGCGCGTGGGCTTCAGTAGTTGCAGCACGCGGGCTCAGTAATTGTGGCTCGCGAGCTCTAGAGCGCAGGCTCAGTAGTTGTGGCGCACGGGCTTAGTTGCTCCGCGGCATGTGGGATCTTCCCAGACCAGGGATTGAACCTGGGTCCCTTGCATTGGCAGGCGGATTCTTAACCACTGCGCCACCAGGGAAGTCCCACGTGTATGTGTAATTTTGATAGATGTTGTTCACTTGCCCTCCGCCCCTGAAGCAGGACCATTTGGCTTGCCTACCAGCACTGTGCGGGGGGGCCTGTTTCCTCACAGCCTTGCCAGAAAAATGTGTTGTCAAAGGTTTGGATTCATGCACATCTGACAGGTGAGAGATGCTGGGTGTTCTGACTTGCATTTCTCTTACTTACAAAAAGCTCCCCCATCTTGCTTACCTGTTTAAGCATCATTTTGTGTGTGTGTGTGTGTGTTTGTGTGTGTGTGTGAACTGTCCTTGGCCCATTTTCTTTTGGATTGTTGGGTTTTTTCCTCCTTGATTTGTGGGATCTCTTTATAACTTAGAAAAATTAGACTTCTGGGATCTGAGGGACACAAAAGTCGTTCCCAAGTTGTCACTTGTATTTTTGACTTTCTTGGTATTTGGCGAAAGGTTGTGGGAAGTTTGTGTTTTTTTTTTCGAGTCAAGTTTATTCTTTTTTTTTTTTTTATGGCTTCTGGATTTCACACATAATTAAGAAAACCTTTCCTGACAGGTATATGTTGAACACTTCTGTTTCATGGTCAAGACAGGATCAGAGACCATGGATACTGACAACTGATTAGTCTGTTCTCTTCTGTCTTTTTCCATGACTATATCTACTGCCTCATCTTGATTTACAAGCAAAACCTAGAAAACCTACAAAAATAAGTGTTTTGTGGTTTATCTAGGAATAATACAGAAAATATTGCTGTTATTTTTGGTGAAGAAAATCAATTTTGTATAGTTTATTTCAACCTAAATAAAATGTGAATTTTGTTTAAAAAAAAAAAAAAGAAAACCTTTCCAACTCTAAGGTTATAAAGGAATTCACCCATGTTTTGTTCGAAACATTTATTATTTTATATTTGGGGTTTATTCTAGGGCACATTCTGAGGTATGAATTCATCTGGTTCTTTTTCCCTAGTGGCTTCTCTGCTTGCCCAACACCTGTATTAAAAGATCCATTTTTGCTTTACTGTTTGGAAACACTGCCTTTACTGGATATGCAAGTACCGTATTATTGGGATGGCCAAAATTTCACTCGGGGTTTGCTGTAACATCTTATGGAAAACCTGAACGAACTTTTTGGCCAATCCAATATTCCTGTGATTTCTTTTGTTTCATTGCCCTGTCTGTTCATATGCTAAGACTAGGTTGTTTTAATTATTGGTACTTTGTGTTTTAATATCTCTCCTAAAAGGCCAGTCCTTCCTCATGTGTTCCTCCTCCTCAGAGTTTTCCTGTAGGTCTTGCTTGTTTATTTTTCTAGATGAACTTTAGAATCAATTTGTTGAATTCCAGAATCGCATACAATTTATAAATTGGCTTAGAGAAAATCGACATTTTTATGAAGCTGAATCTTCTATCCAAAAACATAGTGCAACTTTCTACTTGTTCAACTTTATTTTGTGTTGTCAGCAGCTTAAAAAATTTTGCTCACGTAAATTTTGAACATCTTTTGTTAAGTTTAACCCTAAGTATTGTGGCTGTAGGTGGGAGTCTTTTCTTTCATTATATCTTCTGCTTCTGTCTGCTTGTGTGTGTGTGTGTGTGTGTCTCCTACCACCTTACAGTATTCTTTTATTAGTAGTAGTTTTTCAATAGTTTCTCTTGACTTTTCCAGGTATACAACAGTATCATATGAAAATAATAATTGTTTCAACTTTTTATTTTCAGGTTTGTTTTTTTTCCTATTCAATTTTTATAGCTCTAATTTCTTTCTCTTGTCAAATTGCTTTGATGAAAACCTCCAGTGCCCGTGAGGTGCTGGGCACCTTTGTTTTTCTCCTGTCTTCAGCAGGAGTTCCCTCATGTGTGAAGCTGAGTACTCATACTCCCCTATGAAGCTGGCTCTTGGCTTTGATGGTGATATATATAATTTTGTTAAGGAAGTATCCATTGATTCCTAATTTATCCAGAAAGAGTGTTGGAAATTTTATCAAATTTTTTTAGCATTTCTGGGGATGACAGTATGATTTTTCTCCCTAGATCTATGGAATAGGATGAATTATATTATTAATGATATACTAATATTGAACCACCCTTGCATTCCAAGAATAAACCCCACTTGGTTTGGTTTTGTTTTTATAAATTTATTTATTTTATTTATTTTTGGCTGTGTTGGGTCTTCGTTGCTGTGCGCTGGCTTTCTCTAGTTGCGGCGAGTGCGGGCTACTCTTCGTTGTAGTGTGCGGGCTTCTCATTGCGGTGGCTTCTCTTGTTTCAGAGCACGGGCTCTAGGCACATGGGCTTTGGTAGTTGCAGCACACGGGCTCAGTAGCAGTGGCTCGCGGGCTCTAGGGCACAGGCTCAGTAGTTGTGGTGCACAGGCTTAGTTGCTCCGCGGCATGTGGGATCTTCCCAGACCAGGGTTCGAACCCATGTTCCCTGCACTGGCAGGCGGATTCTTAACCACTGCACCACCAGGGAAGCCCCCGCACTTGGTTTTGATGTTTCATTCTTTTGATGTGCTGCTGAATTGTATTTGCTTGTCTTAGGATTTTTACAATAATATTCATAAGCAATATCGGTCAGTAGGGTATCTTGTGCAATCTTTGTGAGGTTTTGGTGTCTATGTTATACTTAAAATTTTTTTTAAGTGTTCCTTCATATATTTTGCTATTTAGCACTTTTAAAAGCATTGGAATTTTCTGTTATTTAAGTTTGTAAAATTCCTCTCTAAAAATGTCTTGCCCTGTTGCTTTTGTTTCTTAATGATCTTGTATAATTCTGTTTCTTATGTGAAAGTTGGCCTGTCTAGGCTATCTGTTCCAGGAACAGGCTTGATTTATTACATTTGTCTAGAAATTATTTTTTTCCAGTTTTAAATTTTATTTGCAAAGTACTATCTTATGATTTAAAAAAAAGTTTTCCTCTGCTTCTTTGGTTACTTTCCCATTTGGCATGTCTTAGTTTGCATTGGGTGCTCTCTCCTCATCCCCTTCACTTTCTGTTTTCCTTAATTAGGTTAATGGTGATTTATATATTTTATTGAATTTTTTCCAAAGAGCCAGTTTTTGGCCCTATTTCTTAGTCCTACTGCTTATCTGCTTCCTAACTTTTTCTACTGTAATCTTTCTTTCCTTATTCTTTCTGTTTATTTTGTGGTTCTTTTTCTAACATTTTTAGCCTGGTGCTTTCTTTCTTTCTTTTAAACTGTCCTGTTTTACTTGTCACATGTATTGGAGGCTGTAAATATTCTTTTTTTTTTTAAATTAATTAATTTATTTATTTATTTTTGGCTGTGTTGGGTCTTCGTTTCTGTGCGAGGGCTTTCTCTAGTTGCAGCAAGCGGGGGCCACTCTTCATCGCGGTGCGCGGCCCTCTCACTGTCGCGGCCTCTCTTGTTGCGGAGCACAGGCTCCAGACGCGCAGGCTCAGCCATTGTGGCTCACGGGCCTAGTTGCTCCGCGGCATGTGGGATCTTCCCAGACCAGGGCTCGAACCCGTGTCCCCTGCATTGGCAGGCAGATTCTCAACCACTGCGCTACCAGGGAAGCCCTGTAAATATTCTTTTGATTATTTCTGCAGCTGTATCGTATAGATTCAGATTCATGATATTTTGATTATGGTTGTTTTCTAGAAATCCTATAAATTCAGTTTGTATTTTCCTTTGACTCAAGAATTGTCCAAGAGACGGGGTATTTTTTAATTTCCTGACTTTTAAATTAATTTCTAGTCATACTGCCTTGTGATTATAAAATGTCTGCATTTTTTATGTTTATGGGTGTTGCTGAGGTTTTCAATTTTCACAAATGTTCCATCAGCTCTTGAAAAGAAAGTGAATTGAGAGTTTGATACAGAGTAGTACCTTCTGATTATTTTGTAGGTCTTCTGAATTCTTATTTGTGTTTCTTGGGCTGAGAGAGGTGAATTAAAGTCTGTTATTAGTGTGTTTCAATCTAGTTATTCTGATATCCCTGTAGTTTCTTCTTCCTGAAAATTGCTGCAGTGTTTTTGGTGCATTGTGAATTACAGCACTTAGCATTATAAATGACCCTTCTTTGTCTCATTCAGTGATGTTTGGCTTTAACTCCCATTGTCAGATACTAAGATTATGGCCCCAGCTTTGTTTTTGTTTGTATGTGTCTTTAAACGTTTGCTCATTCTTTTACTTTTAACCTTCTAAATCACGTTTTTTGATGTTTGTCTCTCAAGTACAGGATAGAGTTTGGTTTTGCTTGAGATCTAAACTAAAAATCTTTTTCTTTGTAAAGATAAGTGAGTTAAATCTATTTATATTTATTGATATGACTGATGTCTATTATCTTTTCTCTCGTGCTGTGTGCGTATGTATGTATGTATGTATGTGTCTTTGTGCATGTGGGAGGGCTATATTCTTTATTCTTTGACTGTGTGGTCTGTTTTCTTTGATTTAAAAAAAAAATAGTCTGATATTTAGGAAAGCTTGTATTTTTGTTCTAGTGGCTACATTTATATTTATCCTTTATATAACACTCTTAGGGACTTCCCTGGTGGTCCAGCGGTTAAGAATCCGCCTTCCAATGCAGGGGACGTGGGTTCAATCCATGGTCAGGGATCCCACATGCCACAGGGCAACTAAGCCCATGCACCGCAACTACGGAGCCTGCACACCACAACTAGAGAGCCCACGTGCCGCAACTACGGAGCTCACATGCTCTGGAGCCCACGTGCCACAACTAGTTATGTGTGCACAGGTGTGATAGGTGATTTAAAAATCTGACTAAGGGACTTCCCTGGTGGTCCAGTGGTTAAGACTCTGCCCTTCCAATGCAGGGATGCAGGGGGTGAGGGTTTGATCCCTGGTCGGGGAACTAGGATCCCACATGCTGTGCGGTGCAGCCAAAAAAGAAAAAAATAAACGCTAAAAAATCTGACTAAAACATTCTTGCAAAAGAAAAATTCTACATAATAAGAAAGCAAAATAACATTGCTTAGTTGGCAGCATTTTAATTTCTTAGTGTTATATGACATAGTGATGTATCTTATTTGATGCAATAAAATTGGGTAGTATTATCCTTCTTACTATCACCTTTGTACTTTAAATATGCTTAAACTTTCACTACTTTAGCTTTTACCTCTAACAGTTAAAGATAAGGCAACCACTGAGCTTGTTCTACTTTCTACCTTCTTTCTGCCTGCCCTACCAATTTTTTTAGTTGTATCATTTTTACATTGCCTGACTAGATAACATTGTCATTCCATTATGTCATCCTTATTCCTACCATCTCTATTTTGGAGGTGGTGGGGGAGCGGGGAGCTGAAGTTAAATATATTCAGTCCTGTTACTAAAGTTATTCCAATCACCATTTGGTTGGCTGTGCTTATTCCTCAGTTTTCCTCGTAATACATTATTGCCTAAGTCCTTATATTTTGAAACGATTGGTGTGTAACCTTTATTTTATTTTACTATTTGTTTAACATCTTTATTGGAGTATAATTGCTTTACAATGTTCTGTTAGTTTCTGCTGTATAACAAAGTGAATCAGTTATATGCATACATATATCCCCATATTCCCTCCCTCTTGCATCTCCCTTCCGCCCTTTTTATCCCACCCCTCTAGGTGGTCACAAAGCACCAAGCTGATCTCCCTGTGCTATGCAGCTGCTTCCCACTAGCTATTTTTTTTACCTTTGGTAGTGTATGTATTTCAATGTTACTCTCTTACTTCATCCCAGCTTACCCTTCTCCCTCCCCGTGTCCTCAAGTCCATTCTCTACGTCTGTGTCTTTATTCCTGTCCTGCCCCTAGGTTCATCAGAACCATTTTTTTTTTTTTAGATTCCAGATATATGTGTTAGCATATGGTATTTGTTTTTCTCTTTCTGACTTACTTCACTCTGTATGACAGACTCTAGGTCCATCCACCTCACTACAAATAACTCAATTTTGTTTCTTTTTATGGCTGAGTAATATTCCATTATATATACGTGCCACATCTTTATCCATCATCTGTCGATGGACACTTAGGTTGCTTCCATGTCCTGGCTATTGTAAATAGTGCTGCAATGAACATTGTGGTACATGACTCTTTTTGAATTATGGTTTTCTCAGGGTATATGCCCAGTAGTGGGATTGCTGGGTCATATGGTAGTTCTATTTTTAGTTTTTTAAGGAACGTCCATACTGTTCTCCATAGTGGCTGTTGGTTGTGCCGGGTCTTATTTGCAGCAGGTGGGTTCCTTAGTTGCGGCTTGCTGGCTCCTTAGTTGTGGCATGCAAACTCTTAGTTGAGACATGCATGTGGGATCTAGTTCCCTGACCAGGGATGGAACCCGGCCCCCCTGCATTGGGAGCGTGGAGTCTTAACCACTGCGCCACCAGGGAAGTCCCTCTAACCTTTGTATTAAAGAACAGCTTGGCTGTACCCTCAGCCCTCCGTATCTGTGGGTTCCACATTCACAGATTCAACCAACTGTGGGTAGAAAATATTAAAAGGAAAAGAAATTCTAGGACATTCCAAAAAGCAAAACTTGAATTTGCTGCACACATGCAACTATTTATGTAGCATGTCTATCAGTTCTCACCTATCATCCTCATATCTTTTTTTAAATTTTTATTTGCTTATTTATTTTTTTTTGGCTGCGTTGGGTCTTCATTGCTGTGTGCAGGCTTTCTCTAGCTGCGGCGAGCGGGGGCTACTCTTCGTTGCGGTGCGTGGGCTTCTCATTGTGGTGGCTTCTCTTGTTGTGGAGCATGGGCTCTAGGCGCGTGGGCTTCAGTAGTTGGGGCACGAGGGCTCAGTAATTGTGGTGCATGGGCTTAGTTGCTCCGTGGCATGTGGGGTCTTCCAGGACCAGGGCTTGAACCCGTGTCCCCTGCATTGGCAGGCGGATTCTCAACCACTGCGCCACCAGGGAAGTCCCCATCCTCATATCTTGCCATCACTCTTTCTGTCCATTTCTTCTCCAGTTCTTGTATTTCTGCTTTCTGGTCTTTCTTCAAGCTGGAATTACTCTTTCTCAAGGTTTTTATTTTGACTGTTTTAAATTCATGCTGCAATTTTGGATTAGAATTTTTATTTGTTTTGTGGCAATATTTTTATAGTGAATCTTCTTCATACATGAGGGAACATCAGTGTTCCTTTCCCTCTTCACTGACGTAGCATATTTGTATGGATGTTGTGTTTATGCCTTTAACAATTTTTTTTTCCTCTCTATTTGAATTAGTTGAATTTTCCTGGACCAGCAATTAACAGGAGGTTTTGGTGGAAATTGGGAGAGAGGCCAGGATTGTTCTCTAGATTTCTCTGCTGAAAAACTCCCTCCTCTGTTTTTACATGAATGGACTGTTCCTTTAAAATATGGCCTTTGTCTGTATCCACTCTTCTGTCGCCTCTCAGAACCCAACCCGATTCAAGAGGCTACTGCCGGGAACTTCCCTGGCGGTCCAGTGGTTAAGATTCTGTACTTCCACTGCAGGGGGCATGGGTTCGATCCCTGGTCTGGGAACTAAGATGCCACATGCAGCATGGCATGGCCAAAAAAAATAATAAAATAAAAAAATAAAATAGAACTGCCATTATTTAAAAAAAAGAGGCCACCGCCTCCAACCTTGAACCCCCCTGGTTCATTAAGCCCCCAGCTTCTGTCTTATTCATCTTCCTTTTGTTTATTTATTTATTTATCTACTTATTTGGCTGAGCCGGGTCTTAGTTGCAGCACACGGGATCCTTAGCTGAGGCATGTGGGATCTAGTTCCCTGACCAGGGATCGAACCCGGGCCCCCTGCATTGGGAGCTCGGATTCTTAGCCACTGGACCACCAGGGAAGTCCCCATCTTCCTTTTAGAAGTGGTGATTTCTGCAATCTTGCACTACTGGGTGCCCCCTGCACCCCGTTCTTTCCCCCCGGCTCGCTGCTGTATCTGCTGGCCTCAGGGGCTTTGTGCCACACTTACATGTAACTTGGAGTTTAGGGGTTTTTCCTGCTCCTGATTTCCCTAATGCTGTAGCTTGTGTTTTATTTTTTCTTTGCCCTGTTGCTCTGTCTGACATCAGTAGAAGAGGGAAGATTCAGAACTAAGAATCTGCCTTATTCCTATCGGAAAAAGAGGTCTCCGCCTCTCTAATTTTTCTGTTTGTAATATCCCCCAAAGAGCAAGCCATTGCCTGCTTGATTTCTGGCTTTGGAATACCTTACAGGCTTTGGAGGGGGAACATTTTATAACCTCTGCTCTGAAAACAGCCACTTTTACAAGGATCACTGACGTCTAGTAACTGTCACTCTTAATTCTTGAGCAGAAATCATTTATTTATGCCCTGAAAGAGCGGGGGTAGACAGGACAGCAGACCCTTCAAGTAGGGCAAATTCAGCAGGGTTGGGCAGACCTGGAAGCAGACTCCAGCCCCAGTGCCACTAGCTATGGCCCCTTGGACAAGTCACCTAAATTTTCTGAAAGTTAAACAAGGGAGCGGGGGCTGGGATTAGCTGGAATAATAGCTGCACCCCTCACTGGTGGTCAGGCTGAACTGAGAAACACAGTGACCCCAGCTAAAGCCGGGCCAGGGCCTCCTGACCCCATGAGATGCTTCCTCATCAAGCAGAAGGATGCAGCAGACTCCCCTGTCTCCTCTGTCACCCACTGCATCCCCCCTGGGTCCCCAGCCCCAAACCTCCCAGTACATAATTAATCCTGGTTTCTTCTGCTTGGCATGGGGCACAGGTGCCAGCTGGGGCCTTCATGTCCCTCGCTCGGGGAGTAGCTTATTTGGGGCGAGGGGAGAGGCAGCTGCCCCTCCAGGTCCTTTCGGTCCTGTCAACCTGGTCTCTGGCCCCTGTCTCTCTCTGTGTCTTTCCATTGCAACCCTGCCCCCGATGTGGTGTCGTGGGATCAGGGACCAACAAAAGGCATCCCAGGGTTGGCTGAGAGGGAGAGAGATGGAGGGAGAGACGGACAGACAGACAGACAGACCTGGAGGGGCAGCAGGGAGAGGAAGAGGTGGGAGGGACCGAGAGAGAGACCAGGGACAGAAAGCAGGAAGAGAGGAAGAGACGGAGTGGGGTTAGGGCATTGATTGATTGCTGATTGATTGACTGATTGGAGAAATCTTCAGAAGGTGTGATCATTTGCTTTGAGGCTCTCCTTTCCTCTCAGGTTGTGGTCCGCCCTCCATTTCAGAGGACAGGGTCCCATCAGCTGCTATCTTCTCAGTCCTGTGGGTCTCCAGGAAGAGAAGGACCCTCTGGCAGTGCCTCCTCTGCCCTTCCTATGCATATCTGCCCACAGGCTTTGGTTTCCAAACCGCACCCCGCCCCCCAACCAACAGCAGAACCAGCAAGGTCCAAGTGCAGGTAGAAATGCACGCAGTACCTAGGGCAGTCACTGCGCTCCCCTTCCACGGGTGAGGAAACTGAGGCCCCTGGCATTAAGTGACCTGTCCCAGAAGTAGAGGACAGGCAGTTGCCTGCATCCCCTGAGGCCACATCCAGAGCTGGTTCCCAGCCCCCAGGGCCCGTGGGAGGGAAACAATGGAGAATTCACAACCCTGATATCTAGTCGCACGTGTGCTGGTGTGAGAGCTGAGTTCTGGTCCTGCCTCGGCTGTGATTCTGTGTGGGTTTGAGCATATCTGAGCCTCAATTTCACCCCCTCTAGCATGAGAGGTTGGGCAGGTTGTCTCTAGTTTGGGATAGTTCGCGGCTCCTAAACCCGGTAAGTGCCAGAAGCCTTCTGTCTTGTGTTCGCTTGGTCCTGTGCATGTCCTCTCCCGGTGAGCAGGTCACCAGCATCCATGGCACCTTCTAAGCTCTGAAGGTAGAGGGTGGGGCCAGTCACTGTGGCTGGGGCAACACGACACAGGCAGTAGCCAGACCTGAATCACGGGGCCACCCCAGAGTTGGGAGTGGAATCTGTGGGGCAGGTGTGGTTCCCCAAAGGAAATTGGGATGCTGTTATCAGAAGTGGGAATGAGGACTTCCCTGGCGGTCCAGTGGTTAAGACTTTGCCTTCCAATGCAGGGGGTGCGGGTTCGATCCCTGGTCGGGGAGCTAAGATCCCACATGCCTCCCGGCCAAAAAACCGAAACATAAAACAGAAGCAATATTGTAACAAATTCAGTAAAGATGTTAAAAATGGTCCACGTCAAAAAAAAAAAAAAAAAAGGAAAAACAAGAAGTGGGACTGGATGCTGGGCAAGCAAAACCAGCAGACAGCCACCCCATCTCCCCTGGGAACCCCAGTTACGCGTGACTTATAACGCTTTTCTCCTGCCCTGGGCTGGACACAGGAGCCCAGCGAGGGTCAGGGGTGGAGCGCCCCTGCTGTGGGGTAGAGGTGGGTGCAGGCCATGAAGGGGTGTTGAGTGCCCAGTACGGGAGCCTTTTCTAGGCACCTGAGCCTGGCCCCCGAGGCCAGTGCTCCCAAAGTGGGGTCCACGGAGCTGGTGCCGAGGGCCAGGTCAACAGGGCTCTCTCTGGTCAGACCTTTAGCCCTCTGTCTCCACCAGCCATGCCCTTACTTCCAACCTGAGATGGATCACAGGGGCTCTTGATGACAGGGAGCCACAGAAGGACTTAGAGCAGAGACGTGACCACAGTTCTGTGCTAACTGGGAATATGTCCCCAGTGCAGGGCTAGAAGTGGTGGGCAGGGAGACAGGAGGTGGCAGGAACATGCCAGGCTCGACTGACAAAGGCCGGGACTTGGGCTGCAGCGAGGCCCATCTAGGGGACCGGGAGGATGCTTTGGGCCTGAGGTCACACGGGTATTGGGCTGCGGCCAACTTAGCACCATACACAGTTTCTATTCCCGGGTCTTGGGCTCCAGCACCAAATACGGTGCTACTGGAGTCTGTCCCCCTCAACCACGGCCGGCCAGGGCTCCCGCCTCCCTGACGGGCTCCTACTCCCCACACACGGTGGCAGCGCCAGGTCACTCCAGCGCTGCGGGCCCCCAGGCAACCACGGCCTCGCTCCATCTGCCTGTCTGTGCACTCATCGGTGTGGTTCACAGTGGATTAAAAATACTCAGGACCGAAATAGCCTCTCTCCCTGCAGGGGAAAACCAGGGCCAGGGGAACACAAGGTTCTTGGTTTACATCATGGCTCTGCCACTCACGACCCTGGCTGGGGGATCCCAGGCAGCTCACCCTCCCTGTGACCCGCAGTTTCCTCACTCACATGCTCACTGGCTCATTTCATGACTCGCTGATTCGCTAACTCATTCATCTGTTCATTCATTAATTCACTGATCACTCGTAGATCCGCTCACTCATTGGTTTGCTCCTTCATTCACCCACTTGGTCCACACGCTGAGACACTCACTCACTCACTCAATATTTATTTACTACATACCAAGACCCAGGCACTATTCTGGAGGCTAAACAAAACACACCAAACACAAAAAAAATACCTGTCCTCATAGGGTTATGTTCCAAATAAATAACCCAAACAAACAAGTACAAAAACGTACAGTATGTTAGCATAAGTACTAGGGAGAATAAACTAAAGGGGGAGGCTATGAAGTGGTGGGGGAGTTGGAGTCTTGGAGGGGCTGGGGAGGGCCCGTGGGAAGATGATTCTTGAGTGAAGACCAAAGGGAGGTGAAGGAATGAGCCGTGTGAACACCTGCAGGAAGAGCGTTCCAAGCAGAGGGAATGGCAGGTGCGGAGGCCCTGGGACAGCAGTGTGGGGGGATGGGTTTGAGAAAGAGCGAGGAGGCCAGGCGGTGATGGGGAGAGAAGGGGGTGTGTGAGGTCAGGGTATGGGGACACGCAGCCCCTCGTGGACTGGGCCTCCCCCATCACTCAGGGTCTGAGCAGAGGAGCAACCTGGCCGGACTTGTGTTTTTAAAGCGGTCCTCTGGCTGCTGAGTGAATGAATCAGACAGCGAGTCCGTTTCCTGTGTGGCTAACTGTGTCCCAGGCACTGAGCCGGGTCCTGGGGAGAGAGGTGTGCAGGCCCCCACGGCGCTCATGGAGGCCCATCTGGCTAATTCCCTTCTCAACAAGTGTCACGTCCCCCAGGAAGCCACCTTCTCCCGCTCTGCTGGCCCCTTTGCTCCATTCAGCCATCATCTAGTTTACTGTCCTTGTCTCTCTCCAAATGCTCTCCTGAGCGCTCCCCCAAGGCAGGGCTGCACCTAACTCTTCTCTTCTCACAAGCATGTTCCCTAAGGGGCCGAGGGGCCCAGAGATTGGAGGAATCAATGAACAAAGGAGCAGCAGGCCCAGCCTGCCCGGCCTCACTCTGTCTCTCGCCATCTTTTGCAGATGGATTTGCGGGCATGGAGAGCGTGTGGAAGGACCGAGTTCTTGTTGGCAGAGGAGGTTGGCTGCTGAGCCAGGGCGTGTCTCCAGGAGGCCTGCCAGGCTGCCTGGATCCCCACCTCGCCACCATGGGCCGGCCAGGCTGGTCAGTTTCCAGCCCATGACGTGGTCACGGTTCCCGGCCTCAGCCTTGGGGAGCAAGTCACGGGCTCCTGGCACCACCCTTGGGCCACAAGACCCCTCTGTCCTGGGAGGGGTTGACTCCGGCCCCCCTTGGCCCCCAGGCTACACCCAGTCCCCCACCGCTTTGCACCCAAGCTTCCTGGCCTTAAAGGGGAAACTATGCAGCTGTCCCCTGGGGTTACAGTAAACGGTGGCCAGGACTCTCTTAATAGTGAGCGCTGTCCTGGTCAGTGTGTACCAAGTCCCCAAGTGCCAGGCACATTCATGGTTGCAAGCTCTGTCTGCCAGGCAGGATGGCACAGCGGAGAGAACACAGACTTTGGAGCCAGGTGGCCTGGGTTCAAACCCCGCCCTGCCACTTGCTGGCCAGAGGAGTCTGCATGAGTTACCAGACTTCCGTGCCTCAGTTTCCTCACCACAGGGTGGCTGCGAGTGTTTAATGAGTTAATATGTGGGAAATGCTGAGAAGGTTGCCTGACATGTGCGTGGAGGACAGTCAGTATTCACTGAATGAATGAATATAACCCTTGCTCCAGTATTACCGTCTTGCTGCTGGTTCAGGCAGACCTGGGGCCCCTCATGTCCCAGGCATTCACACAGTCCCACCGCAGGCCTCTCTTGTTCCTCCCAACCTCCTGCAAGGCACCCAAGAATGTTCCTGCTGCTGGCCAGCAGCAGCCTGGGCATCAGGAGAGAATGAGAGTCCAAGGGCAGCAGTACTAGTCAAGTCACAGACTATATATAGCACAACCTCCCTGTTGCTTTCCCTCCAGGCAGGGGCTGGGGAAGCCAGGGGCCCAGGAGACCCCGTCACGTCTTGCCCAAGGGCTTCGGGACACGGCCAGCATGCCCACGTGCCTAGAGTCCGCCCGTCCTGCTCCGGAGCGAGCTTGGCTGCCAGCACCCAGGCCCCCCAGAGCCCCAGGCCTCCTGCTAAAAGTCCCTGTGGCTGCTGGCAGTTCTTCCTCTTGGACCAGCTCCAGGCCCAGCTGGTGGAACTGAATGGGACCGAGAGGTGCATGCATTGGGCCTCAGATCATAGGCTGCCAGCCTGGTAGTTCAAAGGGGACAGGCCTTGCCAGGCAGAGAGGCCAGACCCTGCCCTGGGCCCATGTTGGCCGCACGTCGTAGGTGGTGCTGGCCCAGCCCTTGGGGAGCTCACAGGTATGTCACAGAGTGAAAGGGACCCTGCTCAGATCTCAGCCCATGGCCCGCTGCCCCCATTTTACAGATGAGGACGGAGATGAGGCTCTGACCACCTGGCAGGCCCGTGGGCTCTGGAAGCCGGCGTCGGCTGTGGCTGGTGTTTGTAGGAAGTGTCTTTCTTGGGTCAGGGATGCCAGCAGCCTGCCCGAATGCGGTGCTCGTCTCTTACAGACTAGCCAGTTTCTGCTGGAGGCTCCTGATATCACCTGGGGAGATGACGTCCAGGCCCCCCGACTGCCTGCTGCGGCTGCTCCGGGGTGCCCCGAGGCAACGGGTCTGCACCCTGTTCATCATCGGCTTCAAGTTCACGTTTTTGGTCTCCGTCATGGTCTACTGGCACGTTGTGGGAGAGCCCGGGGGCCAAGGGCAGTTCTCTCACCTGCCTGCTGACATACCCTGCCCGCGCTTGGTCCCCCACACACCGCCCCCCGGCACCCCACCTCCCGGCAACATCTTCTTCCTGGAGACTTCTGACCGTACGGACCCCAACTTCCTGTTCATGTGCTCAGTGGAGTCAGCAGCCAGGGCCCAGCCTGAGTCCCGGGTGGCGGTCCTGATGAAGGGGCTGCCCGGCGGGAACGCCTCCCTGCCCCGGCACCTGGGCCTCTCGCTTCTGGGCTGCTTCCCCAACGTCCAGATGCTCCCGCTGGACCTGCAGGAGCTGTTTCGGGACACGCCCCTGGCAGCCTGGTACGCGGCCCTGCAGCGGCGGTGGGAGCCCTACGTGCTGCCCGTGCTCTCCGATGCCTCCAGGATTGCGCTCATGTGGAAGTTCGGAGGCATCTACCTGGACACGGACTTCATCGTCCTCAAGAGCCTGGGGAACCTGACCAACGCGCTGGGCACCCAGTCCCGCTATGTCCTCAACGGCGCCTTCCTGGCCTTCGAGCGCCACCACGAGTTCATGGCGCTGTGCATGCGTGACTTCGTGGCCCACTACAACGGCTGGATCTGGGGCCACCAGGGCCCGCAGCTGCTCACGCGGGTCTTCAAGAAGTGGTGTTCCATCCGCAGCCTGGGCGAGAGCCACGCCTGCCGCGGCGTCACCGCCCTGCCCTACGAGGCCTTCTACCCCATCCCCTGGCAGAACTGGAAGAAGTACTTCGAAGACGTCAGCCCCGAGGAGCTGTCCCGGCTGCTCAACGCCACCTACGCTGTCCACGTGTGGAACAAGAAGAGCCAGGGCACGCGCTTCAAGGCCACGTCCAGGGCACTGCTGGCCCAGCTGCACGCTCGCTACTGCCCCACGACGCACAAGGCCATGAAGCTTTACTTGTGAGGGGCCTGCCTGGCTCCCTCCCTGCACCCGGCGTCCTGAAGGAAAGGGCTCGGCCACCCTTCCTGGGGAGACCTGAGCTGCTGCAGCCCAGGATCTGGGGCAGAGGCAGCGGGGAGGGCGGGGAACTCTCGGCCCAAGAGCTGCTACCGGAAGGCGTGCTGCGGGCCCCGGGACCTGCTCCCTTCAAGCTAGCGGGAGGCTGGTGGGCCTGGTCGCCTCTACCCCCTAGGCCAGTGCACTGTCACAGGGTAGAGGCGACCAGTGGTGGGGGAAGGGTGCCCAGCCAGAATCAGCTGGAGTGCACCGGGTGAGCATCCTGGGTCTTGCAGACAACAGGCAAGCCCGGCAAGTATGAAAGCGTCTTCCAGGGCAGCGCGGGAAGCAGGCAGGCTGGGGCTGAAGTGCCCACGAGGGGAGCACGGAGAAGCCCAAGGAAAGGGGGTAGGAAGGAGGGAGAGGAGGCCGCTTGTGGGGTAGCCGGGATGCACACCCAGCTTCGTGAGCCCAAGGGGTGGGGTGCTTCTGGGGTTTGGGTTTCTTTTTCAGGGGGGCCGAGGCCGGCAGAGCTGGCCTGGGGAGCTCTTTGGGGGAGGGCCTGCCTGCCCACCTCATCCTTCTTTCCAGAAATGTTGCAGGAGTGACATGTGCCAGCTGCCCACTCACGGGCAGGGGCCCTGGAGTTCTTGTGGCTCAGGAAAAGTGTTTTAAAGGAAACACCCCTTACCCTACCCGCAATAAACACAATAAAAGTGAGAAGAATAAATACAATATTTAGTGCCTTTTGCTTGATGATATACATTCATTCGCACTGTTGGCCCCACCCTGCAGCTGAGGAGGCAGCTGGGGCTGGCGGTGGTGGTGGTGGGGACGTGCCTGAGGTCACGCAGCCTGCCTAGGTCAGGGGGGCCCGGGGGCCTGGCCACTGGGCAGGCTCACGGCCCCGGTGCCGGAGAGCGAATGCGGTGGGGAATGGGAGAAGCCTGCTTCCCACCTCCCTTTTCAAGGCTCACCGACAGCCTCAGTCAGGCCCCATGCCCGCCCCCACCCCATAATGAGCCTGAATCTGTTCTAAACTGAGCCAAATACGGAGCCCACCACCAGACTGGGGGCGTGTACCTCCAAGCTTAGGGGAGGCCCAGGGAGGGTGGTGTGAGGCCTGTGGGATCTCTCCTGCCTCACCCTGGCTGTCTGGCGGAGAAGCTAGGAGAGACAGAAGTACCACGTTGGCAGCCCCAGGGATGGGCCAGAGGAAAATCTGCTCCTTGCAGGGTGAGACCCCAGCTGGTTTGTGTTGAGGACGGAAGCTGCCTGTGAGAGCTGGGCGTTCCGCCGGGCTGGAGAAGCCCTCCCTGTAAGAAGCTAGGATGGGGGATGCTGTCAGGAACTCTGGGGCTCAGCAGGCTGCTCTTTGGCAGCCGAGGGGGAGGTGTTTAGAGGCCTCTGGATTCTGCCAGCAGAAGTTCTTGGGCAGGACTGCCCTGGTGGCGCAGTGGTTAAGAATCCGCCTGCCAACACAGGGGACACGGGTTCGAGCCCTGGCTTGGGAAGATCCCAGCCGCGGAGCAACTAAGCCCGTGCGCCACAACTACTGAGCCTGCGCTCTAGAGACCGTGAGACACAACTACTGAGCCCGCGTGCCACGACTACTGAAGTTTGCGTGCCTAGAGCCTATGCTCCGCAACAAGAGAAGCCACGACAATGAGAAGCCCGCGCACCACAACGAAGACCCAACACAGCCAAACAAGTAATAAAATTAATTAATTAATTAATTAATTTTTTAAAAAAGGTCTTGCGCAACCTGGTAAGGAGGTGAGATCCATGGCTGTAGGGGTATTCAAGAGCAGGTAATGTTTTTGATGAGAACCATGAATACTGTGTCAGTTATTTCTCCAACCACAACATCACCTCACCTATCTTTTAAAATTTTTTTAGAATGAGTAGATTTTACTTTAATAATACAAACAATCTCTCTCTCTCTCTCTCTCTCTCTCTCTCTCTCTCTCTCTCTCTATATATATATATATATATATATATATATACACTCGAGCAAGTGGGATGACCTCTTAGTGTGAAACATTGTTTTTGTTTGTTTGTTTTTTGTTTTTTTAATAAATTTATTTATTTTTGGTTGCGTTGGGTCTTCGTTGCTGTGCTCGGGCTTTCTCTAGTTGCAGCGAGCGGGGGCTACGCTTCATTGCGGTGCGCGGGCTTCTCGTTGCTGTAGCTTCTCTTGTTGCGGAGCATGGGCTCTAGGCTCGCGGGCTTCAGTAGTTGCGGCACGCAGGCTCAGTAGTTGTGGCTCGCGGGCTCTAGAGCACAGGCTCAGTAGTTGTGGTTCACGGGCTTAGTTGCTCCGTGGCATGTGGGATCTTCCCGGACCAGGGCTCGAACCTGTGTCCCCTGCATTGGCAGGCAGATTCTTAACCACTGCACCACCAGGGAAGTCCCGAAGCATTGTTTAGTCACTTGGCCATCATATCATGAGTGCCTACTAAGTGGTCACATACAGAGATGAAACAGACATGTCACTCCCTCACCCTAAACTCTTCCTTGGCTCCCTGTTGCCTAGGGAACAAAGCCCAACTCCTGGGCCCAGCATTCAAGGCCCTCCATAATCTGGCCCAGCCACCCTCTCCAGCCTTGAGCATTGCCTTCCACTGGCATTAAACCACATTCTTGACTCCCCTCCCCACCCTAATGGCCATGTGTTGGTACTCTCTATGACTTTGCTGCTTGCCTACAGTGCCTTCCCAAGCACCTTCACCAACAAACTACTGTTCTTTCCCATAAGGCTGATGTCCCCTCTAGGAAGCCTTCCCTGACTGCCCCCTCCTCCAGCCCCACAGCTTTCAGGCATCCTCCATGACCATTGGAGTCTTGGCCCGTCCCTCCAAAGATCTTGAAGGGCAGAGCCATGTCAAGGCTCTCTCAGGGTCATTCCTGAGGTTGGGATCAGGCTCATGGCAGGGGGACATCCATGTGGCTTTGCAGAGGCCTCAAGAAGTTCCCATCAGTCCATGCAGAGCTGAGGGCCCAGAGGGACCAGCTCTGTACCCCTCTCGCTGGGAGCATCAGTTAGGGCTCCTTGGGCCCTCGGCCACCCTGGACACCTTCTAACCCAAAGAATCAGGCCAGGCCAGAGCAGCTGCAGCCAGCTCTGCAGGAGTGCAGGTTTACAGGCCTTCTCAGAGGACCCCATCCTGGCATGGTGGTCAGGGCGGCAGCCTTATCCCTAGAGTCTCCTCACACCATGCCAGGCAGGGCCCTCCAAGGATGGGCAAACTCTCAGATGCTCCTGGCATCCTTGTCTCTGAGAAGGTGGGCAGGGAGGGACAGAGAGGGGACACAGAGGTTTGGGGTTGATTTTTTTCTCTTTCACATTCTAGTAAGGACCCTCCATGCATTGGCCAGGATGGTTGTGGGCTGTACCTCGCTGAGCCCTCCCCTCACTAAGGCTGCCCCACACCCAGCCTCTTAATGCAGCAAGCTCTACACCAGGCAGGATCCACCAGCCAGAAATAACAGCAGCATCCTGGGGAATAGAGGCCTCGATGGTGGGTGTAGGCGGAGCCGAGGTAACAGGAGAAAGGCTGATTCATCTCCAGGCTGTGAGGCCAGTCGGTGCCCCCTGCTCCCCTCACCCCCTAGCCTGGAGGCCCCCAGCCTCACCTGTCCTGGTGCTGTGTTCTGGTACCTCCTCTGGGCTGGGAGGAACCGTCCTAATGCCCAGGGCAGGGCAGGGGGGCCCAAAGATCACCCTTCCCTGCTTCCTGGCCCTGGCCAGCGCTGTGCCTGTGACCTCTTTTACAATGAGGAGACGGATGGTACCCACTCCTAGCCTGCTTGTGACGATCACAGGAGCCAGCACAGCGCCTGGCATGGAGCACGTTATATACAACACACCTCCGTTTCTACGTGGGGAAACAGGCTCAGCCAGTGCTGTGATTTGAACCCAGGCCTTGGCTGTCCTGAGGAAAGAGCTCAGGGCAGGAAGGAGGCTGGCTGTGGGTCTAGAGAGGGTTCCAGTGCCAGCCTGGGGTGGGAGCTTGGACTCCTCATCACCTCCTTTGTGCAACGCCCATGGACCGGAGCCCAGAGCCCTCCCTGGGCCCCTCTGCCTGGACCAGATACCCTGTGCTTCCTTCTGCCCCATCCCAAGTTCACAGTCGGCCTGATGCCTGGCAGCCTCAGGCTGCCCACCCCCACACACCACCCCCACCTTTGGAGTAGGAGCTGGAACATTTGTTGGGCATTTGTTCTTAAGTTCTCGGAAAGGAGAAGGAAGGGAGGGACGGGCTCCCGGGGAAGGCTGCCCTGGGGACAGTAATCAGATCCTAGGAACCATGTTATTTGTTTCTGGCAGATGTGTTTACAGATGTTTTTGTCTGGAAGTTGGGGAAGAAGATGAGGACCCATTCCTTTATTGGGGGGCAGCAAGTGGCGCAGCAGGGGCCCAAGGCAGGTTTGCTATCAATTATTTAATGAACCTTCCCGGCTGGCCAGGCACAGGCAAGCAAGGAAGTAGCTTTTCCAGCAGCTCTGGAGTAGGGGAATAATTCCCCCTTGCTGCTGTATCAATATTCAATTTCTTGTTTACATGTTCAGTTGGAATGTCCTCTATCTGAGAACGAGGATGAGGAGTAACTTAGGACCATATTCCTGGAAGTCTGGTTTCATGGTTCACTTGTTCCTAAATCTCTGTTTGTCCTAAAGTGGACCAGCCAGTGCAAGGCATGCTGGGAGGTTTGCTGTGAGGTGGAGGGGTCAGGACTGGACACGGCTTCGGGGCCTGACAACTGACCGTGGACTCAAGTGTGATGTAGGCTCTGCGGTGGGGTGTGGGGAGGGCATCCACCTCCCTGGGCCGGAAGCAGCAGCAGGAGGGAACCAAGGTGGTGGGTGAGACTGAACTCAGTGGGGCGGGGGGAGGAGACGCCCCCAAACGGGAAGACGTTCCTTGTAGCCACGTAGTCCACAGTCAGTGAAAATCAGAACACAGCCCCAGCCCCCATCAACTTCCAAGGAGAGAAAGAGCAGAGACGAGGTCCTGGCTGCTAGAAACAACTCAGGTGGCTGAAATCAGGAGGGCCTTTATTAGCCCACATGATATATTGGCTAAGGTACTTGGGAAGCTGCTGGTAACAAAAAGACCCCCAAATAAAGACACTTAAATAGGGTAGAAGACTGTTTCTCTCTCACATCGCAGCCCCAACGTGAGTGCTCCAAGGCCAATGGGACCACTCTGTCATCTCCAAGATAGGGCTTCCAAAGGGCTCCAGCTGTTGCTATTTTTCAGCTAGTGAGAACAGGGGAAGAGAGTGCCCAAGGCAAACATCTTTAAGGAGATGGTCCAGAATTTGCAATGGGATGTTCTGCTCACATCCCATTGGCCTGGACTTAACCACATGGCCACACTCAGCTGCCAAGGATGCTGGGATGTGTAGTCTGCGACTGTGGGGGGGGCGGCGGCAAATGTCCAGCTAAAACTCAGTAGGTTCTATTACTGAAAGGATGACAGGAAGAATGGACACTAGAGGACCATTAACAGTGCCTGCCACAAGCAACAAGGAGTCTGGTGATAGGGTACCTCTAGGGTTGATTAATTCAGTAGCTCACCAACATATTCATGTCTTCAGGGATCCAGTGTATTGACTTTTAGTCTCAGGCTGGTCCCCTCATGGCCTCAAGATGGCTGCCAGTACTACAGCATCACACCCTTAGGCACTAATGCAAAAAGGCAGAAAAGAGAATGTTCCTCCCTTGTGTCTATGAAAACTTTCTCAGAAGCCCCCTTCTCCAACTGACTTCCCCTAACTCTCCTTGGCCAGAATAGCATCATGTGTCCATTCCTGCTCCAATTACTAGCAAAGGCAGTGGAATGACCAGGATTGGCTTAGGTCGACTGAGAAAAACCCCCCAGGGCATGTGATAGTTCTATGTCATTTCATTTATAAGAACTTAGAGGACAACTTAGCTGCAAAGGAGGAGTTGAACTGTGATGCAGTCCCATTACAAGGCTCAGGCAACCCCATGGTAGCTCTGGAGCTGAGATGGCCTTGCAGAGTTGTCCTGAGCTGGGGCAAGGAGCTGGGTCCTTACAGTTCACATTGATCAGTCTCTGGATACAGGCTGTCTCTGGAAGAAGAAATGACCTTGGATGAGCCAGTTTCTTCAGCCCAGGCAAATGCTGCTCCCCTGGTGTTGCTGCCTCAGGAGCTTGGAGAAAGGCTCTCACTGAGCCAGCCCCAGGCCTCTGAGGATGGGGTGCCAGTCAGCTGGTGCCAGAGTCTCTGAGAGGGTGGGATGCAGAGTGTGGAAAAAAATCTGAAACTGGAACTAAGTGCCACTGCTGCCTGAAGAGCCCAGAAATACACCCTTACACTTATGGTCAATTGATTTTTTTTCTAAGACAATTCAATGGGGAAAAAATAGTTTTTTTCAACATATGGTGCTAGAAAACTGGATATCCACATGCAAAAGAATGAAGTTGGACCCCCCCCTCCTCACACCATATATGAAAACCAATTCAAAATGTATCAAAGATCTTAATGTAAGAGCTAAAACCGTAAAACTCTTAGAAGAAAACATAGGATTTAATCGTTACAATTTTGGATTAGGCAATGGTTTCTTAAACATAACACCAAAAGCACAAATAACTAAAGAAAAAAATAGTTAAATTGGACTTCATTAAAATTAAAATTTGGGGGGAATTCCCTGGCAGTCCAGTGGTTAGGGCTCCGCACTTTCACTGCCAAGGGCCAGGGTTCAGCCTCTGGTCGGGGAACTAAAATCCCGCAAGCCGCACAGTGCAGCCAAAAACAAACAAACAAACAAAAAAATTAAGTTTTTTTTTTTATGTTTCAAAGGACACCATCAAGAAAGTGAAAAGAGAACCCACAGAATGGAATCAATTATTTATCAATCATATATCTGATAAGGGACTTATACCTGGAATATATAAAGAATTCTTACAACAAAAAAATTTAAAAATGGACAATGGATTTGAAAGGCATTTCTTCAGGGAAGATATACAATGACCAAAAAGCACATTAAAAGATGTTCAACATCATTAATCACTAGGGTAATGGAACCAAAGCCACAGTGAGATACCACTTCACACCCACTAAGATGGCTATAATCAGAAAGACAGACAATGACAAGCGTCAGAGAGATGTCATACATTGCTGGGGGAATGTAAAAACGGTGCAGCGGCTTTGGAAAACAGTCTGTCGATTCCTCAAAAAGCTAAGCATAGAGTTACCACATGACCCAGAAATTCCCTTCCCAGTTATATACCCAAGAGAACTGAAAACACATATCCACATTAAAAACATGTACGTGAATGTTCATAGCAGTACTATTATTATAGCCAAATGCATTAACAACCCAAATATCTATCAGCTGATGAATGGATATATCCATACAATGGAATATTATTCATCAATAAAAGGGAATGAGGTACTGACACGTGCTACAACATGGATGAACCTTGAAAACATGCTGAGTGAAAGAAGCCAGACAGAAAAAGCCACATATCGTGTGGTTCCATTTATATGGAATGTCCAGAATAGGCAAATCCATAGAGACAGAAAATGGATTAGTGGCTGCCAGGGGCTGAGGGAGGGGGGAATGGGAGTGACTGCTAATAGGAATGGCAGTTCTTTCTGGAATGATGAAAATGTTCTAAAATTAGTGATGATGGTTGCCTAATTCTGTGAATATACTACAAAAAACCACTGGGCAAATGTTATGGTGATAATAATAATATTATTTTAAATATATAATTTATATTTTATATATTATATATATATTTATTTTAGTTATTTATTTTGGTCCCATGGATAAGGAGCCTAACATGGCCCCCTGGCAGTCCCAGCTTCCAATTCAGTGGAACCATTGTTCTGTCCACTGTTGGAAACATTTCCCCTTGCAAGTTTCAGGAACAGGAAACAAAAATTCCATGAGTGATTACTGGGTGTAGTCATGATTCCTCACTGTGTGTTCTGTTACGGGATATGTTGGCCTCTGATTCAGCACATATGCTTTATCCTCTAAGTCAGGACCCCATTTGTCAGGTGTTGCCTCCCAACTAGGGACACACCTTGAGTCTTCAGTAGGTCACGCCCCATATTCTTGGACCTGCTGTTTCTGGGTGGTGAAGTACCTTAGAGACAATAGCTTAATAAAGGCTCACTCTGCCCTGGAGGATCCCTTGCTGGGTTGTGGATGAAGTGTGCCCAGCTGTGCTCTCCAGTGCTGCTGAGCAGGGCCCATGGCAGAGGAAAGGCCGGGGGAGCAGCAGCTTTGACCCCAGCTTGGTCTAAAGTCACGAGATGTGACCCCCCACCCCACCCCCAGCTGAAATTTTCAGGAAGAGTTCATTTTACTGGAGTCTGGGAGGAAACAACAAGGATTGAATAGTGAAGGCTGAGAGAGAGAACATTTTACCACCAAGATCCTGCAAGATAATATTCAAAATGAAAATAATGGGGACTTCCCTGGTGGTCCAGTGGCTAAGGCTCCGCGCTCCCAATGCAGGGGGCCCGGCTTCGATCCCTGCTCAGGGAACTAGATCCCACATGCTGCAACTAAACATCCCGCATGCCGCAACTAAAGTTCTATAAAAAACGAAATAAATTAATTAAAAAAAAAAAAAGAAAATGCTGATGAGCCAAAATAATGTGAATGTACTGAACACTACTGAACTTTACACTTAAGAATGGTTGAGGGGCTTCCCTGGTGGCGCAGTGGTCAAGAATCCGCCTGCCAATGCAGGGGACACGGGTTTGAGCCCTGGTCCGGGAAGATCCCACATGCCGCGGAGCAACTAAGCCCATGTGCCACGACTACTAAGCCTGCGCTCTAGAGCCCGCGAGCCACAACTACTGAGCCCACGTGCCACAACTACTGAAGCCTGCGTGCCTAGAGCCCATGCTCCGCAACAAGAGAAGCCACCGCAGTGAGAAGCCCGAGCACCGCAACAAAGAGTAGCCCCCGCTCACCACAACTAGAGAAAGCCCGCGCACAGCAACAAAGACCCAATGCAGCCAAAAATAAATAAATAAATAAAATTTTTAAAAAATGGTTGAAAGGATACATTTTATGTTATGTATATTTTACCACAACCAATCTTTTGTTTTTGCTTTGTTTTTTTTTTTTTTTTTGGCCACGCCACGCGGCATGCAAGATCTTAGTTCCCCGACCAGGGATGGAACCCACACCCCCTGCAATGGAAGCACGGATTCTTAACCACTGGACAGCCAGGGAAGTCCCCACAATTAATTTTTGTAAATCGTAATAAAAAGGAGATGGGAAGTGTGAGGCAAGGTCAGGAAGCACTATGGCAAAGTCAGTGGCTGAACTTGAAAGCCATGCAAAAGATGTGTGTCAAGTTTGTGCTTAAAAGATAGAAATCCTGAACCTAAAGTTCCGCAAATTTCAGGGAAATCGAAGCACCTCCTTATTTGCCTTTAGCAATCCACTGTTTTAATAGCAGCATGGAACTCTCATAACAAAACCTTTCTTGGTTTGAAAGAACACAGCTGACTCCAGTGAATAATTTTCTATTGAAATGGAGGAGGGGGGATGATGATGCCAATGATGATGGTGATGATTCATTTTCCAGCCCTTATTCTCAGCCAAGCACTAACATAAGCACTTTGTGTATGTTAACTCATCTAATCCTCACACTCACCCTTTGAGGAAGGGTGTATATTGACCCCACTTTGCAAGATCTGGAAGCACCTTCTAAGTCAGGATAATTCATTTGTAGTCAATGTCATTTTCACATTGGTCTTTAACCAATTTCCACTTCCTCCATGTTTGGCCAGTCTGACTCCTGACAAGTCATGCCAGGTGAGTCCACCTGGATAGGAGCACCCCATCAGAAAGAGGCCAGCATGGGGACTGTGCCCCTGGAAACAGCTACCTGGCTTCCCTGCCCTCAGACCTCTATCCTCAGCCGATGCTGCCCTGTCACCCTCTCCTCCATTTCTGCCACTGCCTGAGCCTCGCCATGGCTAGGGCTCCAGGCTCCATCCCCTGGTAACCCCACCTCCCCTCTCACTTCTGATGTCATCTCCCCTAAGCCCTGAGCCTCCCCCATTCTGTTCTCTGTTCCAGGAAAGTCTCTACATGCCCAAAAACCTCAGAGAAGCCAAATAAACCTGAATATTTCTTCACCAGGAAATTGCACATCCTAACCACGCTGGAAAAAAAAGCTTTTTTTTTTTTTTTTTTTTTTTAAATCAGAGTTCATAAAACCCCCGATGACTTTGTGATGTTTTGGTAGAGAAAAAAACAAACAAAAAGCAGCATTTCACGAAATAGATTTCTGGCCATTGCAAAATGATCATAAACTGTCCCAACTTCCCAGAGAGACTGAAAGGAAAATTCAGCTGCAATCAGCTTCTTACTTTCCATTTGGGTTTTAAATGCAGTCCCACCCCCAGTTCGATTACCGAAGTTCAGAACTGAGGTTGAGGGAAAATATTCACACGAAGAAAAAGAGATCAGCATCCAATCCAGAGCCAAGAAACTGCTGGAAGCCCTCAGCCCAGCCCAACCCTTTCCCATCACAAAGCCACAGAATTTCAGGACTGGAACTGTAGACCTACTGGCCCAGCTGTTACATCCCTGGATAAGCACTTTCCCTTCCATTTGGATTGTCTATAAATTACCGTACAATTTGAGATGCGGAAACAAACACTGAAATTAACAATGACTTAAAGAAGGTAGAATTTTATTTCTCTCTTAGGTAAGAGGCGAGAGGTGGGGAGTCAGGGCTCAAGGATTTAGCTGCTCCCCAAAGTCATTCAAACACCCCAGGCTTCTGCTGCCCTGTCTGTCCCTCCACACTCAGCTTTCATCTCATGGTCCAAAGCAGTTGCTCCAGCTCCGGCCATTGCACTCATAGTCAGCCAGCAGACCTGACCCAGAGATCACTCCCATCACTTCTGTTCTCAAGGGAAGCTGGGGAAAAAAAAAAAAAAGCAGTTGTTATTTGGGAAGCCAGGTGCCCAGCTAAAAAGTCTACTGCTACATAAGACAGAGAAATGGGTATTGGGGAGGAACTGGCCATGTCTGCCACAGAGGGCTCCTAGCGGAAAATGCAAGTCATTCTATGGCACAAATTTCCAGAATGAGTTGTGCTGAAACATAATGAATGTCACATTTTGTTTTATTTGGCACTCGCTAGCATCTTGGGCACAGTTCCACTTTGTTGTTAATGTCAAAATTGCATCTCAAGAAAAAATGTAATGACTACTGGACTTTGCTGCTAGTTCAGAGGGTGGGCTCTGGAGGCAGACTGCTCAGGTTTGATTCTGGGCCCTCTTCCTACAAGCCAAATGGCTTTGGGCAAGTTACCTACCTGTTTGTGACTCAGTTTCCGCATCCGTAAAATGGGGATAATCATTGTTCCTGCCTTACTTGACTGTTGTGAGATTGCATGTGGGAGTACCCAGCACCATACTGGGCACATAGGAAAAGCTTGATAAATGCTAGTTCTATTATTCTTCCACCCCCTGAGCCTCTAGTCCCATTTCTGAGTCTCAGTTTCCTCATATGTAAAATCAAGGATGTGGTAGCTAGTCTCCAAAGATGACTCCAAACAATCCCTACCCTCTCTGTTCACATATGCCCCTCCTCCATCAAGATGTGGAGCTTACATGTAACCCCTTGAGTCTGGGTTGGGATTAGCACCCAGTGGAAGTGATGGCCACTCTGGGCCTGACCTTTAAGAAAACAGGCAGCTTTCACTTCCTCCCTCTTGGAACCCAAATGCCATGCTGTGAGGAAGCCCAAGCAGCTGCATGGATAGGCCCACATGGAAGGCAACTAGGCTCCCAGCTCACCCACAGTCTCCACTGAGCTTTCAACCTTGTGAGTGAGCCATCTGGGAAGCGGATCTTCCAGGTAGTCAACTATCCCAGCTGATGCCATGTGGAGCTGTGTCAGTCACTATTAGACTGAGGAACAAGTCCTGAGAGCAGGTGAGGGGATTAAGAAGAGACGGGGTCAGGAGGGTGGTGTACAAGCACACACACACTTTATTTCCCATCAAAACTCTTTTTATAGATTGCAGTAGGCAATACATGTTTTTGTTAAAATCACAAGACAGAATCATCAGACAGTATTTCCTTAATGTTGAAGTTATAGTACAAAACATTCTGCGAATCAGAATATAAACATGCGTGAGAACAGACTGTGATTACCAAAATATGCCAAGGACAAACTATAGTTAGAGAAACTGCAAGCAACCTCACAGGCCAAGACTCATATCTTCTCTAATAGCTCTTTCGGGTCCTGTCAAGAATTAAGCAGGACTTTGCCATGCTTTAAGCTGCAAGGACTGTGTCAGCTTGCAGCTGGTTCCCGACAGAGCTGAGAGATGATCCTGCCGAGCCTATGAAATTGCAAACTGTGAGCAAAGAAATGACTGTTATTTTAAGCTACTAAATTCGGGGGTGGTTTTTTATGCAGTGATAGACGACCAGAAGGCAATTTGATATGTAGAAGTAGGATGCTATTGAAATAAAAACTTTAGGGACTTCCCTGGTGGTGCAGTAGTTAAGAATCCACCTGCCAATGCAGGGGACATGGGTTCGATCCCTGGTCCGGGAAGATCCCACATGCCCTGGAGCAACTAAGCCCATGCACCGCAACTACTGAGCCTGCGCTCTAGAGTCCGTGAGCCACAACTACTGAGCCTGAGTGCCACAACTACTGAAGCCCGTGCACCTAGAGCCCATGCTCCGCAACAAGAGAAGCCACTGCAATGAGAAGCCCGCGCACCTCAATGAAGAGTAGCCCCTGCTCGCTGCAACTAGAGAAAGCCCGTGCGCAGCAACGAAGACCAAAAATAATTAATAAATAAATAATTAAATTAAATTAAATTAAAACTTTAAACGTGTGGCATTAGTTTGGGAACCAGATGGCAGGAAGGGCCTCGAGGAAACTGTGAAAGCTTAAAGAACAGTGAGGAGAGTGCTATTGGATGCTGAAGAAAATAGGACCCCAGTTATGTAGCCGAAGTTGGATAAAAGCAGACGCTTGTTTTAATCTCCTCCTATTCACCTCTTTGGTGAGAGAGGGATCCCCCACCTGAAGGTGGTGGGAATGGCTGAAAACACAACACCCAACACTGGACAGATGAGACAGCAATCTGTTTACGCATCATATATACTCACAGCCCAGGGAAAGAGGACACTGCACACCATGCAGACACACACCTAACTTGCCCTCAGGAACAGTGTGAACAACCAGGGGCGGGGAAGCCAGGCTCTGTAGTATCAAGAGGGTGAGGTGCCTCTGGTTCCCATGGGCGGATGTGATGGGGTTTGTTTGTATAATTCCTCGGGCTGCCAGGGGGCTGAAACCCGCTTCACAGGGATAAGCAGGAATTGTGCCAGGTCCATGTGACAAGGTGGGTTGTTTAGCTAGGGGACCTTATCCACAGGAACGGAGTTCTTGTGCAGGGGATTTGCTGTCAGGCCATTTGAGGTTCTCCCAATTTCACCAGAAGTCAAGGCAGTACATAACACTGGGTCTAAATTTTAGTCTTTATACCACAATGCTTAGCAAAACCGGTGGCTGTGGTGGTGTGGAAGATAGACAAAGTGTCCAGTGACCATGTAGGTCTGGTTAAAGGGACTACCAGGCAGAATGTTGAAGATGCCAGGTATCCTCTGCCAGTTGCCTGTGATAAAATACAAGAGGAATTAGGAGCCAAAAAGAAGCTGGTCAGGTTTTAAGCAGAATTAAGAGGAAATACAAAGGAGCTAGGATTTGTTGGCTTCAAACATATAAACTATTATGTATTTCATTTCTTTAGGAATGAGGTTGTCAGGATGAACGTTTTCAAAAAAATCTTGGCTGTTTTTGTGCCGAGGACAGAGCCTGGCATGCTGCTTATCTGCATTATTATTTGAAAAAAATGCATTCCGATGCCTGTGTTCTGCCACAGGTCCTGTGTCAGTTTCAGCAAGTTCTTTACCTGCAAATAGTCTGTTTCTGTGAACAGTTTAATTAAGCAGAGCAAGTGACCGGAGCAACAAGCAGGGCACCTGGGGAGCTGAGATGACCAAAAGGTACCAGAAGGTAGTATTTCCCAGGCAAAGTTAATTTTTTCTGCTTCAACCGCCATAATATTGTTTCCCAGAGAAAATGGTCAGTGATGTCAAATAGGGGACGCAGAGGGCTCAGGGGCTGGTCGCTCTGAGGTTCCTCCAGGGAGCCAGTGGGCATGTAGGAAGTGGGCAGGTCAGGCTGCCACAGGTCCAGTTCACTATGCAGGTTTTCTCACCCACGTTTTCTTGTTTAAGTCACACACCCACCTTACTAAGTTGTCATAAACGTTCCCATTTTAGAGATGAGGTTATTAAGGCTCAGAGAAGTCATCAAGATTTGAACTCCTGTCTCTCTGGGAATAAAACTCATGCTCTTTCAACCACACCAGGGAGTCCCAAGCTGTCTCCCAAAGACCCTGCCCTGTGAATACCCAGGGGACCCACCAGAGTCCCCGATCTCAGATAGGAATGAAAACAGACTACATGGCAAATCCCATCCTTTGCATGCTACAATGCACAAACCTGCAAAGCTCATCTGTGTCAATGAGCAGGGTGGGGTGTGGACACCCCCAGACCCCACTCTGACTTGGGCCAGACCCTCTCTTCACAGGGCACTTTTGCAGTGTCACTCATTCAACTACTATATATCGTGGACTACCATGTACCAGTCCCTGGTGCAGTGCACTGTGTCCAGCCTGGGGCCAGACTGCCTGGGCCTGAATCACATGCAGCTGTGTGATGCTGAGTAGGTGGCCTCAGTTTCCTCATCTGTGGAATGGTGGTAATACAGACATCTACCTCCCAGAGTGGTCAGAAGGAATGGATGATTTAAGGTGTATTGCACAGTGTCAGGCATATAGCAAGCACTCTCCTTTCGTTATCATCATCATCATCATCATCATCATCATCATCTGATGAACAGATGAATGGAATTCATTGCAAAACTGTAAGATAGACAGGAAAGGCTATAATGAACCCCATTTTATAGATGAGAAAATTGAAGCTCAGAGGCATTAAAAAGGTTGCAGAGACAGAATGGGTACAATTATTCTTATTTTACAGATGAGGAAACTGAGGCTCAGGGAGATAAGTAACAAGCTCAAGGTCAAAGTCAGTGTCAAAGGCAGGCCTAAATGCTCTGGCCCAGGCTCCCCCTCTGCCCTCAGTAATATCCCCCTCTTTGGAATTCTGCACTAACGCAGCAGGATTTCACAGAGGGCACAGGTAGCCTTCGTCACCAATGGCCAAGAGGACAGGTGGCCTGAGATGGTGTAGGTCCTGCAGTAGCTTGTACCTTCCAGCCAAATCTGCCCGTGGCCTCACCCGTTCAGGTCTCACCTGCTCAGGTGCTGCAGGAAGTCCCCTGGAAAATGTTGGCTCAGGAACGCCCCTCCCCCTCTCCCACTGGGCTCAGCACCTGTGCCTGCCCAGGTGGATGGAGACAGGGGGGCTGGACTTGGAGACCCACAGGACCTCACCCTCAGCTGGCTGGATCAGAGGGCCCTGGCACTCTGCCTGAATTGCACCATGATTGCTTCCTTTGGGTTTAAGGTGGTATGTAGCCGGAACTTCCCCACGAAGCAGAAATTACCCTGAGGGGAGACTATTAAGAGTTCTTAATGGGTTGAAGAAAGAAAGGGAGGGGCTGGGTGTGTTTCTCGATTTTTAGTGAAAGGAAGTAGTTTGTTTTGAAGGGAGGGTAGTGGAAAGGGATGGAAGAAAGTTCCAGAGTGTGGAAGTTGGAGGGGGAGTTGACTGGCACTTATGAGAGGTTTGGGGGAGACTGCTGTTAAGAAGCGCTCACGTGGATTAAGCACGTTCTTTTGCCAGGCTCCGTCCTCAGCCTTGACCTGCGCGACCTCATTGAACCCGCCAGGTGGGGACGCCTAGCGTTGAGCCCTCCACACGGCCCGCCCCGCGGACGCCAGCTCGGCCTCCATTCAAGCGCTTCATCTAACCACCTCTGGAGCCCCTGGGGCGCAGGAGAACTGGGGGACAGGGCTAGAAATGCTGAGGGCAGCGGCGGAATAAACCGGAGAAACGAAGGCGAGGGAAGGAGCTGGAGACGGAGACAGGGAGGATTATCGTGAGCGCTGGAGGCTCGGTGCTGCCTCCTTGAGGTTGCGCGGGGGACCCAGACGGAGGGCCCGGAGGCTCCAGGGGACACCCGCCGCCTGCCGGGGAGTCTGCGGGCGCCCTCGACCACAGCCACGGGGGTGGGGACGCAGGTCTCGGCAGGCGGACCCCCGACCCCTCACCAGAGCCCCGGCCGGCCTCTCCCACCCTGGGCTTTCGGCGCTCCCAGCATCCCCAGCTCTCCCACCTCCGGGCGCTTGTTCAAGCTGTGCCCTCTGCCTGAAACACTCCCTCCAGGCATTAAACTCCTCGTCCTCCCAGGCCTCCCCAGGCAGCCTCCCTTGGCCGTGCACCCCGCCCCTGGCCAGAGTTTCTGCTCCTGCCTCCGGTTTCCCCGGAGCCCCACAGCCCTCGGGTACAGCGTCCTCTCCTCCCCACCGAGGGGTCCGCAGGGCTCCGATGGACAGACGCCGAATGAACTGGAATATCTGGAGCAGCGGAGACGCCGGGCGTGGAGGGTAAACCCCCGCGGACTCGCACACCCGCCTCCCAGGGCCGGCTACGTGGTTGAAGGGACAGCAGGACCTGGCGCGGGCGCAGGGAGCCTTTTCCTGGCCCGAGGGCGCCCCCTGGGGGCCGGAGCCTCCCAGCAGGTACGTTCCCTGGCTTGGCGCGCCCCCGCGTCTGATCCTCGACCCCGGGCGCCACTGAGAGCCTCCCCCCACCTCTCCCCAGGGTCCTCGTGGTCTGGGAGGACCGACTGTATCGATAGGTCTGTGAGTCAGAGGGTGCGCCTCCTCGATGAATACCCGGGCGACGAGAAGGAGCGGGCGGGAGGGCAGATCCGAATCAGCACGGACCCGGCCTTTCGTCCCGGACTCCCCCTCCTCTGGGTGACACGCGCACACTGTGCGCACACACGCACGCGCCGGGTGCACACGCTTGACGCACGGCCCACCCCACACATGCACTCACTTGTGCACACAGACACACACGACACTCGCTCGCACACCTTACCTGTGCATGCGCGCGCACACACGTAGACACACCGCCCTTTCTGTAAGTGTGGTCCACCCTTCTGCCCACCTAGCTCGCCTGGGTCATCACCAGATGGTGCTCCCCAGGCCTTGCCGCCCCCCCTCCCCAATCCCTCTTGCTGCTCAGGTTAGTTGCAGGGCTGGGGTGGTATTCCCCAGCTTCCCAGAATCCCCGGGTGGTGCCCACCTTCCAGACCAGACCCTTCAACTCCCCACTCACTCATGTGCCAGACCCCCACCCCCACCCCACCCCACCCCGGAACAGAATACGGGATAAGCTAGCCCTGTTGTGAGAGTGGTGTTGACAATGACTAGCGTGACTGCACCTTAACCCAGAGTTAGGAGCCGTGGTGGTGGAATTTTAGGTCATGTGACAGGCGGGGGGCGGGCTCTCAGCAGTCTCCCCCAGCCTCTTTTTTTTTTTTTTTAATATATATATATATTTTTTTAAATTTATTTATTTATTTATTTTTGGCTGTGTTGGGTCGTCGTTTCTGTGCGAGGGCTTTCTCTAGTTGTGGCAAGCGAGGGCCACTCTTCATTGCGGTGCGCGGGCCTCTCACTGTCGCGGTCTCTCTTGTTGCGGAGCACAGGCTCCAGACGCGCAGGCTCAGTAGTTGTGGCTCACGGGCCTAGCTGCTCCGCGGCATGTGGGATCTTCCCAGACCAGGGCTCGAACCCGTATCCCCTGCATTGGCAAGCAGATTCTCAACCACTGCGCCACCAGGGAATTCCCTCCCCCTCCCCCAGCCTCTTTATTGACTAATTCATCATTCCTCCTCCTCAATTTGAAATGCCACCTTTATACTTAGGTCTATTTCTGGGCTCTCAAAGGGTTCCATTGATGTCTACTCTGCATTGGACAGAACCAATTGTTCTCATCTAGGGAGAGCAAGAGGACTTTCCGTGGGGCTGGGAGCCTCCTCTCACTGCCTGCTCCCACTTCAGTTTCCCTGTGTAGGGGAGGAAAACTTCCGGCTACCCTCTTAGGTTCTGTGGCCGAGAATTAACTGACATAAGACAGATTATGTCCAGGAGAAAAGCATATAAACTTATTTAGTATCTTTAGGTGTACAACATGGGAGTCTCCAGAAGAAAAATGAAGACCCAGAGAAGCCACTGGGCCCCAAAGCTTATATACCTTTTTACATAAAGAAGACACTTTGTGGGGATGTGACAGGATGAAGGGGCTGGGGCCCGGGCAGTAAGTTGTAGGACAGTGACAAGGAAAGATGTGGGGAAAACTAATAGAAAATCAGGGTTATTTTATTTATTTATTTATTTATTTATTTATTTATTTATTTATTTATTTATTTATTTATTATCTATTTGGCTGCACCAGGTCTTTGTTACCACCTGTGGGATCTAGTTCCCTGACCAGGGATTGAAGCCCAGGCCCCCTGCATTGGGAGCGAGGAGTCTTAACCGCTGGACCACCAGGGAAGTCCCAATTGGGGTAATTTTAGCAGTTTGTACAGATCCCTTTCAGCATCGCCTCCCAGTCTCTGGTGATAAGAATGTTCTCTTCCTGGTGCAGGGAGGGCACCTTTCTCTTGGGAAATGTATGACCTGCTTTTAGGTAGAAAGGGGAGGGCAGAGAGTCCCTCCTGCATCTTCTGTTTCTCAAGTGCCTTCAGCTCAAAGTAATCAGTGTTCCAAAGCAGCATATTCTGAGGTGGGATGTTCTGAACCCTTTTACCTGGAAGGGATTTTTTCCCAACACTTAGATCTCTGGCCCGTTATGTCACCATCAGAGCATTAGATTTGTTAAAATTGATGAACTAATACTGATACACTATTATTTACAAAAGTCCACCATTTACATTAGAGTCCATGCTTGGTGTTGCGCAGTGCTATGAGCTTTGACAAATGTAAAATGTCACGGATCCACCATTACAGTATCACACAGAATAATTTCACTGCTCTGAAAATCCACTGTTCATCCTTCAAAATCCACCTATTCATCCTTCTCCCCACTCCCCCAGAACCCCAGGTGTTGATCTTTTTACTGTCTCTATAGTTTTGCCTTTTCCAGAATGTCACATAGTTGGAATCATAGAGTATATAGCCTTTCCAGACTGGCCTCTTTAACTAATCAATAGCATTTAAAGCTACTCCGTGTCTTTTTGTGGCTTGATAGCTCATTTCTTTTTAGCACTGAATAATATTCCGTTGTATGGATGTGTACTCCACTATCCATTCACCTAGGGAAGGACATCACTGTTGCTTTCAGGTTTGAGCAATTATGAATAAAACTGCTATAAACATCCACGTGCAGGTTTTTGCGTGGACATAAGTTTTCAAGTCAGTTGGGTAAATACCTAGGAGTGTGATTGCTGGATCATATGGTAAGGCCGTGTTTAGCTTTGTGAGAAACCACCAAACTGTCTTCCAAAGTGGCTGTTTTGCATTTCCACCAGCAATGAATGAGAGTTCCTGTTGTTCCACCTCCACGTTGGTATTTGGAGGTTTTGTTTGTTTGTTTGTTTGTTTGTTTTTCAGTTTTTTGGGTTTTAGCCGTTTGGATTTTAACAGGTCTGTAGTGGTATCTCACTATTGTTTTAATTTGCAATTGCTTAATATATATGATATTGGCCATCTTTTCCTGTGCTTATGTGCCATCTGTATATCTTCTTTGGTGAGGTGTCTGTTTGGATCTTTTGCCTATTTTAAACTGGGTTTTCTTATTGCTGAGTTAGGAGAGTTCTTTGTATATTTTGGATACAAGTTCTTTATCAGATATGTGTTTTTCAAGTATTCTCTCACAGTCTGTGACTTGTCTTTTCATTCTCTTGAGTTCTACTTTAAAAAGCCCATTGTTGCCACCATCTACGCTGCAGCCTCTAACCCAGCTTCCATCAGTAGTAAGAAGGATATATCGATCCCTGACTTCCTTGTCCTCCTCTCAGTGGGTTTGAACTTGGGCCGGGGAAAAGGGTCCATGTATTAAGCCCCTAAAACCCTAATCCCTACTCCTGCAAGTGTTGTAATGAAGATCACATGGTGTGGTCTTTATAAAGCCCTTGGAACAGGGCCTGGAATATAATAAATGCTCAATTACCTTAGATAATTATAATAACAAGCATTATCTCTTTTAATAGCTAATGGAGTCAGTCCTTCCTCATTACTCTTCCTTTTCAGAATTTTCCTACAGCTATTCTCACACATTTACTCTTCTAGATGAATCATTTGATTAATTTTTAAATATCCTGTTCGAATTTTATTAAATGAATAAGTAATTTAGAAAAAATAGACATTTTAATGATGTTGGGTTTCTCATACAAGAACAAACCCTGTCTTTTTTTTTTTAATAACTTTATTTATTTATTTAGGCTGCGTTGGGTCTTCGTTGCCGCACGCGGGCTTTCCCTAGTTGCGGCGAGCGGGGGCTAAAAGTTTTCATTGCGGTGCGCGGACTTCTCATTGAGGTGGCTTCTCTTGTTGCGGAGCACGGGCTTCTCGTTGCGGTGGCTTCTCTTGTTGCAGAGCACGGGCTCTAGGCGCGCGGGCGTCAGGAGTTGTGGCTCACGGGCTCTAGGCACGTGGGCTGAGTAGTTGTGGCGCACGGACTTAGTTGCTCTGCGCCATGTGGGGGGGGGGGGGGGTCTTCCCGGATCCCGGATCAGGGCTCGAACCCATGTCCCCTGCATTGGCAGGTGGATTCTTAACCACTGCGCCACCAGGAAAGTCCCTAAGGCCTGGCTTTTTATTTAAGTCTTTATACCCCTTTCTTCACATAGAACTTACACGATCCTTGCTAAAGGAGTTTTTCTTAAATGCCATGACGAATGAGGTCTTTTCTTCAGGGACATTCTAATCAATTACTATATATCTGTATTTATAAATAGACATTGATTTTTTTTTCTTTTTTTCCATTTTTTTAAGTTCTTTTTGACAATTGATTTTTGTAATAGACTATTTTTTGGAGCAGTTTTAGGTTCACAGCAAAACTGAGTGGAAAGGTACAGAGATTTCCCATATACTCCCTGCCCCACACGTGCACAGCCTCTCCCATATCAATGTTCCCCACCAGAGTGGTGCATTTATTACAATTGATGAAGCTACATTGACACATCATTGTCACCCAAAGTCCATTAGGGTTCATTCTAGGTGTACATTGCATGGGTTTGGACAAATGTGTAATGACATGTGTCCACCATTATAATCTCACACAGAGTAGTTTCACTTGCTTTTTAAATATTAATTTTTTCTAATCTCCTTAGAGTTTCTAATAGGTTTTCTAATTGATTCTCTTAGCTTTTTCGGGTAATAATCTAAACACAGTGAAATTTTGCATCTGCATTTCCAACACTTAATCTATTTTATTTGTGTGTCCTAATTGCCTGGGTTAGCTCCCCCAGAACAGCATTAGATGGTAGTGGTGACAGGAAGTCCTTGCCTTATTCCAGAAGTTAATGGAAATGCATCTACTGTTTCACCAGTGAATATAATACTGGTTTTTAGTGTCATATATTTACATATTTTTATCATGTTAAAGCATAAAATCTGTTCCTATAGCAATAAAGTCGTTTTCTAAAATTAAGAATGGATGTTGGACTTTATCAAATACCACCTTAGCATCTACTGAGATGCTTATTTGGTGTTTCTCCCATAATCAATATATTTGGTGAAAGATAGGATTCTCTACAATTCAGCAAACGAGGCTCACAGAGGTCAGGTCACCTGCCCAGGGTCACACAAGGGGCAGGTGGCAGAGCTAGGGTCTCTTTCTTTGAGCCCAATGCTGCCTGCTCTGAATGCCTGTGACCTTGCAGCTCCTGGTACACCCGCACCCCTGGTCCCCTGCCAGGCCTTACCCACCCCTTGCTGGCACAGTCCACATAGCTTCCGCGGCGCCCACGGCCCTGCTCTCCTGCAGGAGAAGCTGGCCCAGCTCAGCAGCCACCCGTGTCTCACCTGTGAACACAGTTTAACACAGGAGACTAGCCTTGGTGAGTGGAGAGGTATCGAGCAGGCCCCGGGTCACAAGTAGGAGGGTAAGAGAAAAAGACGTTTCCCTCCCTTGCACCAGGTTTGATAAAGAGGGAGGAGCGGGCCGCTGCCCTCCAGGCAGAGGCAGGATCTAAAGGGGGCAGAGAGAGCAGGTTCCGGTGGGCATGTGGGCTCAGATGAAGAACATCAGGCTTTATATCAAGTCTACCCTGGTCATCCCAGGTCTCTGCCCCGGCTTTGCTGTGTGATCTGGACAGGGCCCGAGCCTCTGTGTGCTGACTGAGGCACAGAGACCCATGAGGAGGCCCCTGGGGGTCTGGGCTGGGACGTGAGGTAGGCGGCAGGGGAGGAGCTGGCCCACTTTGCCTTCTGCTCTGGCTGCCACCGCCAGGCACTGCCTGCCCACCCCCACCTGGAACAGCTGAGCCTGGAGGTGTCTCAGAGCCCCAGCAGGACGAGCATTTATTATGGTGACTCTGCCCTAGGAATATATATATTTAAAAAATATATATTTTGCATGCCTTGTCTCATTTGCTTTAAATTAACTTATTGTAATTAAATCCTCAGAATAGTCCCACCTGGAAGATGACGAGGTCTTCTCAGTGTTGAGTGTTTTACATACCATCTCATTTACCCCATTTTACAGAGGAGGAGATTGAGGCCCAGGGAGGGAAAATAACTTACCCAGGGTTGTTCAGGGGGGTGGTGGCAGGGATGTTAGTATTCCAGCCTTCTGTAGACTTTCTGAGACCTGCAAGGTTACCGCGGGGCTCCGTCCTCCTGTCACCACTTGGCCACACCAGTGAAAATAAACGGTGTGAGGGGCAGGAAGGGACTGCCAATTAGCTGAGGGCCTCCTGGGATTGAACCCCACTTTACAAATGACAAAACTGAGAATTCCAGTGGCCTGCCTGAGGCCCCGGAGCAGGTAAGAGGTGGAGGCCAGATTCAGATGGGGTTGCCTGTTGCTGCTCTGCGTGGGAAGTGAGGGCAATGCCCGTTTCCTCTCTCCTTTTTCAGGGTTTTCAGTCATTCTCATATTGTCCACCTGGGGGCGCTGGATAACAAGGCTGCGGCGGGAGCTCTGCAGAGAGATCTGTGCGCCGACTGGCCTAGGACGCCTCCCCTCTGGGCCCCACTGTTCCCTCCGGCTGCCGCTCACCTGCTCCTCCCCAACACCTGCCCAGGGGCCCGGGCAGACCACCAGGTGGCATCTTTTGCTCACCCTCCAGAGCCCTGAGTGTGAGAAGCCAGGCCTGTGCTGACCAAGATCACACATCCGGCCTAGATCAGGATAAGGGCGGTCTGGCCCTACCTCTCTGGCCTCTCACCTGGCCAGCCAGGCCCCGGGCCCTGCCCCCTCGCCTCTTCCATCACCAGAACTCCTCCTTTTCCTTCTCCATCTTTGCCCTAAAGCCGAGGGCCCAGACAGATGGCTGTGACCTCACGGGGCTGCTCACAGGCTCACGGGAGAAGTCTGGCCTTCCCTCCTCTTGATGCCCGCCCCCATCTACCTCTCTGTCACCAGCTGTTTCTGGGCCTGAGCCCCCATTCCTGCAGCTCCTGAAGGCAGGCCCACAGGGGCCTCCATGCAGTGTGCAGAGTACACCAACAGCACAAGATCCCCTTGTGGGTAGAGAGGTGTGTCCAGACAGGACAGGGCCTCTGCGGGACAGGACCTCAGGGGCGCTGCCGTGGGGTCCTCTGCCCCCGGCATTCCCAGCACGAATGGACTGTGGGACTTGACTTTCTGTTAACCAGACTCTAAGAAACTGACCAAGAACCCAGAGCGGCCAGGTCCTCGTTTACACAGAAGGACACACCTGTGGGGTGACCTGCCCAGCTCCTCTGATTGTGGGCACGTCCCGCTGGGGCCAGGGGGTCCTTAGGTCATTTAGTGCTACGTGGATGTGGCATTAACTAACGTGGACTTCCATGGAGAGAAAGCTCCTACCTTTTCAAGTCTCTTTCCAGCCTTCTGTCTGGGTAGAGGAGAAAGCTTGGTTCAGCGTGAGGACACCTGGCCACCTCTGTGACTCGGGCCGAGCACACTTTATATCCAGAGGAGAGCAGGCCCCGCTCAGGCCTCTGGCCAGCCACAGCACGCAGTTAAAATGTAGTCTATTTCCACTGGGCTTATCTTTATGGTTTCTATTTCTGGCAAGTGATACTCATTCTCTACTTGTGATGACATAGTTTCTTTTTTTTTTTTTTTTTTTTTTGGCTGTGCTGGGTCTTCATTGCTGCACACGGGCTTTCTCTAGTTGGGGCAAGTGGGGGCTACTCTTCGTTGCAGTGCGCGGGCTTCTCATTGCGGTGGCTTCTCTTGTTGCGGAGCATGGGCTCTAGGTGCGCGGGCTCAGAAGTTGTGGCTCACAGATTCTAGAGCACAGGCTCAGTAGTTGTGCAGGGGCTTAGTTGCTCCAGGGCATGTGGGATCCTCCCGGACCAGGGCTCGAACCTGTGTCCACTGCATTGGCAGGCGGATTCTTAACCACTGTGCCACCAGGGAAGTCCCTGACATAGTTTCTTTTTTAAGGAAAAAAGTGAATCCATTTAAAGACTTAACAGAAGAGGTGGGGCTCAGTGGAACAAACCTCTTGCAGGCCCTGGAATGGCTGGAGTTCGGGAAATGCAGCGTGTGCTCTTCTGAGCCTCCCAGACACCTGGTAGGTGGTGTCATCCCTTTGCGCAGATGAGGAAACTGAGGCCCCGAGCGGGGAAGTGACCATGACAGTGAAAGCCTCTTGACCGAGTGGGAATCTGCCTCCCCCCACTCCCATACCCACGCCTGGCGTCCCAGAGCCTGGACCCCTTCTCACAGGGCCAGGAGCCCTCACCTTGGCTAGCAGCTGGGTTTAGGGGCTGGGATGGCAAAGCCCTGGAGTGTCAGGGGCCTGAGCAGCAGTTCTGTCTCCAAAGCACTCGCCACTGGCCCTCGTGTTCCTGAGAAGTACCCCCTTGTGGAGGAGAGAGCACAGACCCACAGAAGGGGTGTATGTCACACGGAGGACGTGTGTGTCATCATCTCCATGCTGCAAATGGGGAAACAGACGGCAGCCTAGCCACGTGCGCAAGTCACACAGCCAGTGGGTGGAGGGGCTGGGCCTTGAACCTGGGTCTGCTGGACACCAGACCTGTGTTCTTTCCTGTGCCCAACCAGCTGCACTGAGACTGAATCCTGGAGGCCGACTCCTCAGGGACCCACCCCAGGGCTTTCTCTGGACTCGGTTCTTTTTGCCTGTTTGTTCCCATGATGCTCCGTACTGGGGCCAGAGCCAGAAGCATGAAAGAGCCCTGCACTGCCTATCCCCCAACCAGCCGTGGGCAGCTCCCACGCTGCTGTGGGCCTCAGTCACAGCCTCTGGGCAATCTCTGCCCGTATCCCACACAGGGCTGCAGTGGGGGACCAGGGAGGTGGTAGGCAAGCTGAAACTGAAACCCGGCCCTCACTGCGCTTCCCTCCTCTCCCTGACACTGGGTCTCTCTCATCCATCTCCCCACACAGGGTGCTGTCATATAGTCAAGCTGTCTCGTCCTCCCCAGCTGGGACATGGATGGTCAGTTAGTGAAGAAGCCCATGGACTTAGAGGCACACTTGTGCCTTAATATTTATTATTTATTTATTTATTTAGGCCGCGCTGGGTCTCAGTTGCAGCACGCAGGATCTTTAGTTGTGGCATGCAGGATCTTTCAGTTGCAGGCATGTGGACTTCTTTGTTGAAGCATGTGGACTCTTAGTTGCGGCATGCAGACTCTTAGTGCAGCATGCATGTGGGATCTAGTTCCCCGACCAGGGATCGAACCCAGGCCCCCTGCATAGGGAGCGCAGAGTCTTACGCACTGGATCACCAGGGAAGTCCCGGCACACACGTGCCTTAAACAGTTTGCTTTAACTGGTGTAAATGGACATCCCCTTGGAATCTGTCGATGAGGACCCCAGACCTTTCTAGAGGCTGGGGCTGCTGCCTGGAGACACGAGCATGCTTTTGGCCTAACCCACCCCCATCAGGCAGCATCTGGGACTTCCAGGCTTGGCTCCCAGGTAGAGGTCAAACCTTCAGAGGCTTGAGAAGCCATCCAAGTACAGAGCCCGTCTAGATTTTGATGATTTCTTCTCAATGTTAAACAGTCATTTCACTCACCTAATCTGCAGACTTTTTTTTTTTTTTTTGGCTGCGCTGCGCAGCACGTGGGATTTCAGTTCCCCAACCAGGGATGGAACCCGTGCCCCCTGCAGTGGCAGCGCAGAGTCCTAACCACTGGATCGCCAGGGGATTTCCCCATTCCGCAGAAAATTGTTAAGCAACTTACCTATATCAAACTTTTCCACGGGATTCAAGTTTATTTTCACAGAAACCGCCACAATTTTTCTGTTTGTCCTCAAGTTTCGGCAGCTTACATAACATTGAATTACTTCAGGGGTTACAATAGCAAAGACTCAACAGGCACAAACCAGTTTGGGGACAAACGTCCTGGATCTCATTCAGGTGCGGGTGGCCTGGGGAGGAGCCCAGTAGGGCTCCTATGGGCATGGAGGGATGGGGTGCCAGAGAAGGGAGCAAGTTCTGCCTCTGTTTTGTGTCAGCTATTCAAGGACAGATGCCCCAATGGTCCCCACTCCTACAGTTTTACGGACGAAGCGTGCCCTCCAGCCCCCTCCCCGCTTCACAGAGTTAGGGCTCCTCATCCTTGCGGTTGCCACATTCTCATCACACACCTGGTCACCAAAACCTCTGGGAATTGATGAGGTGGCCCCTTACCAAGGCCCACTGTGCCCCATTCATTTCTTTCAAGTCAAGGTCGGGGCTGGAAGAAGCCAGAGAGGCTACCTCCTCAGGCCCAAGTTGAAGGGGCACCAAAAAGCAGTAATCAAGACAACCCAATTAACAGTGGGCATAGGGTCTGAATTGACATTTCTCTGAAGAAGATACACAAATGGCCAAAGAAGCGAAAAGATGCTCTTGACACCATTAGCTATTAGGGAAATACAAGTCAATACCATTTCTCACCCACTAGCATGGCTAGAATCAAAAGGACAGACAATAACAAGCACTGGTTTGAATGTGGAGAAGCTGAAAGCTCGTGCACTGCTGGTGGTTATATAAAATAATGCAGCCACTTTGGAAAACTGGTGGTTCCTCAACAAGGTAAACATAGAGTTGTATGACCTCCACTTCTAGGTATATCACCAGGAGAAATGAAGACATACGCCCACACAAAAATTTGTACACAAATTTGTAGAAAATTTGTACACAAGTGCTGTTCATAGCAGCATTATTCATAATAGCCAAAAAGTGGAAACAGTCTAAACATCCATAAATAGATGAATGGATAAGTATATATCCATACAATGGAATATTATGCAGCCAGACCTTGGTTTCTAATGCCATTCTCCAATAAAAGGAACCCAGTCTCCTTGGAGAAATGCCTGATTCTAGAACTAGGGCAGGGATTATACAAAATGAGCCTGGAGCACCTTGCAGTGCCAGAAACTAAGGAAGGGCTCAAACACACACACATACACACACACACTACATTAAGGGGACACAGGCCAACTGAAAGAGCTCCCAATAGGCAAAGATTGAACAATCTGAAAGAAGAGAGGAAGGAAGGAAGGAAGGGAGGAAGGGAGGAAGGGAGGAAGGAAAGAAGGAAGGAAGGAAAGAAGGGAGGGAGGAAGGAAGGAAGGGAGGAAGGAAAGAAGGAAGGAAGAGAGGGAGGGGAAGGAGACGGAAGGAGGGAAGAAGGAAGGGAGGGAGTTTCAGAGGAGGGACCGGGTGGGGCTGGTCCTTGGTCACCGGTCCTCACAGGTTTCTGCTGGTCACCCATCTTCACAAATCAGCATAGGATGGCTGAAACTGAGCAGCTCCCTGCTTTCTCTTCATCCCTATGGGGTTCAAGAGGCTTCTCTGGGGAGACTGCCTGGGTCCCAGTGGCCCAGATACACCAGGAAGGCCCCTGCTCTCTGGCAGTGTAGCCCACTCAGGAAGCAGGTGCAGTTAGAAACATCTTGTCCCGTTGTGCAAGAACCCAGCAGAGGTGGGAGTGGAAACCCAGCTTGACACACAGTGTGGTCACTCACCAAGCCCTGGATCCCAGCATGGGGCAGAGGTGGGGGCATCTTCCAGAGGGGCACCTTCCTCTAACTCACACAAGCCATCCTATTAGCCAGCAGTAGTGCTGGGGGCAGATGCCTTGGCTCCAGGATCTACACTCTCCCTTAGCTGCTCCCCACTTGCTCCAGCCCTGGGTCCACCTCACCTCTCCAGTCAGGGCTGGGAGACTTTCCTCCTCCGTGTGTCCTCAAGGAGCTCTGTCTATGCTGGGAATCCTCCCCGTACCCCAGGCAGGCTGCTGGCTTTCTGCTCTGCCTCACCCTTCCCCTTGGGCAGTGAGCACAGGGAAAGGGAAGGAGGAAAATACAGGGGAAAACAAGAGAAAGCAGAGCCCAGATCAACATCTCTGATCCGATCTCTCCACACAGGCAAAGTGCCTGGCCCTTGCCACATGCACAGTGCAGCTCGTGTGGGGCTGGCTCCCTTCCTCCTTGGACAAAATCACACAGTGTTTTGAGGTTCTCAGAGCACCTTCCAATCCTCCCCTTGCCCAAGCAAGTCAGGGATGGAGCCTTTTCTAGCTCTAGGATCCAGTGGTGACTCCCATTGGGTGGCACCCAGCTCACAGCTCGCTTTAACCACCAGCACCACCCCACCGTAGTCACAGGCCTGCTAGCCCTTTATCCTGGGAACCCTCCCCGCACCCACCTTGCACTACCCTTTCCATCCCAAGGGGAGTTACCAACTCCCCACTTGACTCCGCCTCCCTCACCAGAGTGATTGGCTAAGGGGTAGGCACCTGACCCAAATTGGGCCAATTGGAGAGTGCCAGCCCTTTGGCATCACTCATTGGTCCAAAGATGGGCACGTGGCAAAACAGACCAATCAAGGTCCTTCTCTAGGATTTCTCTACTCAGACCCAGCTGTGGGGCAGGAGGTCCACCCCCTGGGAAGACACCTGTTGTTGGCAAAAAGAGGCAAAGAAGTGGGGCAGGGAGCCCTGGCAGGGGCCTTCAGTAAACTTCTTCCTGCGCAGGTGGTTTGAATCAGGTTTCCGTCCCAGGCAGTTGCAATCATGTTAAGAACATGGACCCTGGAGCAAGCCAGCCTTGGCTTTGAGTCCCTTCCAGCACTCACTAGTGTGTCGCCTTTGGCATGTTACTGAATAGCTCGGTGCTTCAGTTTCCTCAGCTTATTGGGGGATTGAATGAGTTACAATAGGAAGCCCTCAATAACACCAGCTCTTCAACCAGGAGCACTCTGGGTCCTACGCCTTCTCGGGCCCTTGACCCCTCCCATGTAGTACCCACAGTCGTTCAGTCTGTCCATCAGAATACCTGGGTATGGTTTGCTTCCTTCTTGCTGAAGCCTGCACACTGACTTTCCTTAATGATCAGGCTGCAGTGGTCAGCCCTTCCTTCACTGGCCTGCTCGGGCTCTTGTTTTCACATGGGTAGTGGCAAGATGGCAGGCAGCCCAGCCCCAGGGATGGCTCAGAGACCAATGCCAGTGATGGACACCATGAGAGAGACTCAGAATTGCCCCTTCCCTTGGTGGTTAACTTTGTTTTGGGGTCCAGCTCACCTCACATGGCACCCGAGGAAGTGCCCGGACAGTGCTGGGAGGTGCTCAGGAAGTGCAGGTACTGTCGTACGAGGTGCCCAGCTCCCTGCTCCCAAGGTAGCTGCCCTCCCAGGGGGCTGCTCAGCCCCTCACACAAACAGCTATCAGCCAGGCTTGCCCCATCACCATCAGGGACTTCCATCCAGACCTGCCCAGATCTGCTCAGATCTGCCTGAGCCCTAGCTTGAGCTCAAGTTGGGGATATCATTTCCTTTTTTTCTTTCTTTTTTAAAATGTATGTATGTATTTATTTATTTATATTTATTTTTGGCTGCATTGGGTCTTCATTGCTGCACAGGCTTTCTCTAGTTGCAGCGAGCGGGGGCTACTCTTCGTTGCGGTGCGCGGGCTTCTCGTTGCGGTGGCCTCTCTTGTTGCGGAGCACGGACTCTAGTGGTGCGGGCTCAGTAGTTGTGGCACGTGGGCTCAGTAGTTGTGACTCATGGGCTCTAGAGCGCAGGCTCAGTATTTGTGGTGCACGGCATTACTTGCTCCGCAACATGTGGGATCTTCCCAGAGCAGGGATCAAACCCATGTCCCCTGCATTGGCAGGCGGATTCTTAACCACTCTGCCACCAGGGAAGCCCTGGGGATATCCCTTCTACTCCCAACAACCTTTCTAACCAAGGAACAAAGAAAGACCAGGTTTGTAGTGGGTTGTAGTGGGTTCCACATGGAACCTCAGACTGTGACCTTACTTGGAAAAAGGTCTTCACAGATGCAATTATATAAAGATTTCAAGATTAAATCATCCTGGATTTAGGGGGCCCTAAATCCAGTGGCTGGTGTCCTTAAAAGAAGAGGAGAGGGACTTCCCTTGTGGTCCAGTGGTTAAGAATCCGCCTTCCAATGCAGGGGATATGGGTTCCATCCCTGGTCAGGGAACTAAGATCCCACATGCTATGGGGCAACTAAGCCCGTGCCCTGCAACTACTGAGCCCACACACTCTGGAGCCCACGTGCCACAACTAGACAGCCTGTGCGCCACAGCCAGAGAGAGAAGCCCACGCGCTGCAACTAGAGAAGCCCACACACCCCAACGATGATCCCAAGTGCCACAACTAAGACCTGACATAGCCAAATAAATAAAGAAATATTAAAAAATAAGAAGAGGAGAGGACACAGACACAGAGAGAAGAAGGCCATATGGAAACAGAGGCAGAGATTGGAGTTATGCTGCCACAAGCCAAGGAACACCAAGATTGCTGGCAACCACCAGAAGCTAGGAGAGAGGCACAGAAAGGTTTCTCCCTCAGGGCCTCCAGAGAGAACCAACCTTGATTTCAGACTTCTGAGCTCCTGAACTGTGAGAGAATAAATTTCTGTTTATTGAAGCCAGTAAGTTTGTTGTAATCTGTTATGACAGCCTCAGAAAACCCATACCCACTTACATAATGCACCCACTGGCAGTGTGGCTATATTACTAGGAAGCTTTAAAACTTTGCTCACTCTTTGCCCAAGCAATTCCATGTCTGAGCACTTATTTTTATGAAATAATTGGAACAATGCAGAGATATATGTGCAAGGTGTTCCCCACAGTGTTGTTCAACGCAGTGAAAAGTTAGGAAAGAACTAAATACCTGTCAATGGAGCTTGGTCAAATAAATGATAGCATCCCATGTAACAGAACATCGGGCAACTATCAAACACCATTATGTGTTTAACATCAAAAGAGATTACATAGTCATATGTGAAAAAAAAGTTTCAAAATAGTATATCTGCACAAAACATATTAATCATAAAGAAAATATGGGTAAATTGGACTTCGTTAAAATAAAAAAACCTCTGTTCACCAAAATATAACATTAAGAAGCTGATTTCAAATGCTGGTTCCCCCACTAACTGGCTGTGAGAACTTGGGTAAACTTTTCAACCCTCTCTGCCTCAGTTTCTCGTCTGTAAAATGGGGAGGCTTTCTTCATGAGGTTTGCTCCAGTCAACTATTATCATGTAACCAACCGCTCTAAAACTTAGTGGTATAAAACAAAACAATAGTCTTTTAATTTGCCTATGGATGTGAAATTTGAGCAGGGCTTGTGGGGTGTGGGTCATCTCTCCACAGGGTGTCAGCTGGGGTGCTTAACTGGGGGCTGGAGGACCTACTTCCAAGATGGTATACTCACATGGCCAGCAAATTGGTGTCGGCTGTTGGCTGAGGAGCTCAGCCAAGCTGAGGGTCAGAGACCTCGGCTCCTCTCCACGTGGGCCTCTCTATGGGCTGCTTGGGCTTCCTCATAGCATGGTGGCTGGGTTTCAAGAGCTAGCATCCCAAAAGACAGGAAGTGGAGGCCACCAATTTCTTATGGTCTGGCTCCCACCAAAATGGCAATGTCACAGAGCTTCTATTGGTCAAGAAGTCACAGAACCCAGATTCAAGGGGAGGGGACACAGACCCCCATCTCCCAATGGATGGGATATCAAAGAATTTACAGATATGTTTTAAAACTGCTCTAGGGTTGCTGTGAGGATTAAGTCAAATCATATAATCACAGTCTCAAAGGACCATCCCATGGATGACTTATTAAATAGAGGGAAAAGACCTTTACAGGGAGAAGCCTGGCAGACATGGCTCGGCCAAGTGGTCAAAGCTAGCCTCACGGGCTTCCCTGGTGGCGCAGTGGTTGAGAATCTGCCTGCCAATGCAGGGGACACGGGTTCGAGCCCTGGTCTGGGAAGATCCCACATGCCGCGGAGCAACTAGGCCCGTGAGCCACAACTACTGAGCCTGCGCGTCTGGAGCTTGTGCTCCGCAACAAGAGAGGCCGCAACAGTGAGAGGCCCGTGCACCGCGATGAAGAGTGGCCCCTGCTCGCCGCAACTAGAGAAAGCCCTCGCACAGAAACGAAGACCCAACACAGCCAAAAATAAATAAATAAAAATTAAAAAAAAAAAAAAAAAAAAAAGCTAGCCTCACAGTAATGGAACAAACTGACATCATTGCTGCTTCTTAAAGAAGCCAAGCGGGCTTCCCTGGTGGTGCAGTGGTTAAGAATCCGCCTGCCAACGAGGGGGACACGGTTCGAGCCCTGGTCCGGGAAGATCTCACATGCCACGGAGCAACTAAGCCCGAGCATCACGACTACTGAGCCTGCGCTCTAGAGCCCGCGAGCCACAACTACTGAAGCCCGCACGCCACAACTACTGAAGCCCACGCGCCTAGAGCCCATGCTCCGCAACAAGAGAAGCCACTGCAGTGAGATGCCCACGCACTGCAACGAAGAGTAGCCCCTGCTCGCCGCAACTAAAGAAAGCCCACGCGCAGCAGTGAAGACCCAATGCAGCCAAAAAAATAATAATAAATTAATTAATTAATTAAAAAAAAAAAAAAGAAGCCAAGCATACTCCTGCTTCAGAGTCTTTGCACTTGCTGCTCTTACTTCCTGGAACACTCTTTCCCCAGTTATCCACAGGGCTTGCTCATTGACTTTCTTTAGGTCTCTGCTAGCATCACCTCAGGAAGGCCTCCCTGGCCCGTATATAAAACAGCAACTCCCACTACTACCTGTACCCTCTGACCCTGCTCTGCCTTTCCTTTTCTCAGCGAAGTTACGTCTGTTTTTAAAAAATCGTTTCTTGTTTATTCTCCACACCACCACCCCCACTAGAATGTCAGCTTTTCAAAGGCATTTTTGTCTGTCTTTCTCACTGCTATACCCCCAGCATCTAGAATAGTGCCTGGAACAAAGTAGGGGCTCAGTAAAGATATGAGGAATGAATGAATGAATCGGGTGGTAGCAACTCAAATGTCACCTCCTTGATGAGGTCTCCCTTGATTTCACTCACACGTAAATGGCCTGGACCCACTGTTTTCAGCTTGGTGCTTCTGTGTGTCTCTGGGGACTGAGCCGCATTCATCTGTGATTCCCCAGCCTAGCCCTCAGCATACCATAGACACTCAGGTAATGGTGCTGCTAGGTCTAATATCCACCTGTCCACACATCCAGCTTTGTAAAGCAGGTTTACACCTGGCATCTCGATTCATCCTCACCACAGCCTTCTGACATGGGTGTGTTGCCCCTGTTTATAGATGTGACCTGGAGAGGAATGATGGCTGGCCCAAGGTCAGACAGCTGGTTGGGGGCAGAGCCACACCTAGAACCCGTCTCCTGCTTCCCAGGGAGCAAAGAGTGTGAAACTTACACTCTATGGGGGCACCTTGGGAAGATCGTAGAATCAGCTCCACCAGAGGCTGCAAACCCAGCACCTGCAGGGCCTGCCTTTGGGAGCTGGTACAGCAAGAGTCTCAGATTTGTCACAAGAAGCCAGAAATCCTAACTTGGCAACTGATTCAAATGAAGCCAAAACCCAGAACAGCCTCTTCCGAGGGCTGGATGCTGACCTTTGGCCAACAGTTTGCAACCTTTGCTCTATTGGATTCTACTAGATTCTAGATGATCCTCCATTTTACAGCCGAGAAAACTGAGACCCAGAAAGGGGAGTAATTTGCCCAAGGTCACACAGCAAGAGCCAAGATTTGAAAATCTATGGTCTGGAGAAGGCAAGATATGGGGGCAGTGACACAGACCCCCTCACCCCCGAGTCAGTCCCTGACATTCTCTGTAAGGTGGCTCAGGCCAACAAGGAAAAGGAAGACAGATGCCTAATTCCGGGGGCAAGTGGCCGTGGGGAGAGCTGAGTTTCAGAAGCAAGTAGAACTGGGTTCAAACTCCAGCTGCAACCCTCACCAGCTGTGTGACCTTGGGCCAGGCCCTTCCCTTTCTGAGCCACGGCCTCTCCGCTATGAGATGGAGACAGGATGCCCTGGGTAAGCGATGACTCACTCTCAGGCTCGGCTGGTCCAGGGGTGCGGGCCAGACTCCACTGGCTCCATGGGTTTTGGATCCTGCAGGCTGGGACTGTGCTGTGAATACTTCTGGAGAACTCTGATGCGGTTGCCACACAGCGCACGCGCGGACGCATTCCTGTTTCATCAACCTCCCAGCTCTGCTGGCACAGAGATTGCACCAGAGCAGACTGTGGCTTCCAGAAATGCCTCCGCAGGACAGGCTTGGTGACACCGGAGCCGACCTCCGGTCCCAGCACCCCGCCCCCGCTGAAGCCCGTTCACAGCCTGAGCAGGTGCCTGCTTCTACCAGTAATGCCTCAGTCACCGGCTAAAATGCTATTCCAGTCCCCGCTGCTTCTTTCATTTTTTTTTTTTTTTTTTTAACAAGCTCTCTCTTCAAATTGTAAATGCCCAAGGGGGTTAATACATGAGCTTGCAACAAATCATTTCACTGGCCTCTCCTGACACTCAGCTATGAGAGGGGGTGGGCAGGTGGCCTGTCTGGTTGGGCTCCTCACCCCTCTCCACCTCCAGGAGTGGGGAGACCCAGCCCTCCCCTCCCAGGGCCCAGAGGTCCAGCCAGCTCCTCCCACAGCAGAAATGTCATGGGGGAGTAATTTGGGCAGAAATGCCTCCTAGGAGGTCACTCCACCGCCCATCACACTGCCCTACCTCTGTGTCCCTCCTTCCCTGCCTCAGGGCCGCTCTCTCCTCCTCGGCCCCAGTCCCTGCTGAACTCCAGACACTGGACTCCATTGCTGCTCAGGCTTTCCCCGCCCCCTCCCATGCCAGGCCAGAAGCCTCCCGCCCACTCACACCAGCTGGTGGGCCTCAGGCCCCATCAGTCCTGCCTCCTGAATGCTCTTTTCATCCCCTGACCATTGGCCTGAGCCTCATGGCATGTCACCAGCCACTGCAGTCTCCCCCGACTGGTCCCTGGCCTTTAGTCTTGCTCCCCTCTGCCCATGCTCCATAGCCAAAGAGAACTTTCTAGAACTGTCTGGCAAAGGGCCTCCAAACTTAAGTCCCTTCTTTCAAGGCTGTCAGCTACTCTCAGAAGAAGAGCTCATCCCAGCATTCAAGGCCCCACTGACTTTACCTGCCTTCTTTCCTATATCTGATAACACATGCCATGCATTTTTTAATTCCCCACATCCGGGCGGAAAAATTATTCATTGTTTCCCTGAAATTAAAATTGAACTGGGTGTTCTATATTTTACCTGGCAACCCTAATGTCAGTCCAAACACCCTGGACAACATCATGAGGTTTTTTTTAGCTTAATTTTTTTTTTTTTTTTTTTTCCAGCTACGCCATGCGGCATGTGGGATCTTAGCTCCCACACCAGGGATTGAACCTGCGCCCCCTGCATTGGAAGCACAGAGTCTTAACTACTGGACCTCCAGGGAAGTCCCCTTTTAGTTTAATTTTTTAGTATAGCTGCATTTAAGTGCAATATCTTGGACATACTTATACCAAAAAACTGATTCATTGTTTATCTGAAATTCAAATCTAATTGGGCATCCTGCATTTTTATTTGCTAAATCTGGCAACCTAGGTCCTACATAGGTAACAGGGACCAGGGGGAATGGCAAGGGTCGGACAGCCCCAACCTGGACCCTGAAAACTCTGCCCTGCAGTCAGCCTGAAAGCCTCCTTTCCAAACTTCTGCCCTGGTACCTGGAAGGGGCGGGAGCCCAGAGACTCCTTGGGAGGAATTATTCCACTTCTGCCCACTTCTCTCCTCTCTCTGGGCCTAGTTTCCTTCTCTGTAAAATGAAACTCATGGTTTCTCTGCCCCGTTTCCCAACCTCTCCCAAGGATCAAACACCTGAGTAGAGTAGGGGATTCTCAGCTGACCGGATGCACCCAGAAGGCAAACAGGCTTGTGAGAGTTTCTGTTCTTTGGCGCACCCAAGGGCCTTGAGGAATAATTAAGACAAAGGTCCTTTTTTGCTTGTTTTTTCCCAAAGTACCTCGTAAACCAGTTAAACTACCTTGATGATAATTGATTCAGACGTGATCATCAACTAAAAGCATTGGATGAAAGTTTGTTGGGAATTAGGACATTCACAGGGTATCAAAGTAAAAGTTACCTTTACAATAGGGAGACCAGGCAGGCGCCAACAGGCAGGTGACCCATCACCTGCCTTTTGATCCAATCTGTCTCCAGACTAAAGGAGACTAAAGACACCTGGCCAAGTAAAGGCCATGCCTGACCTGGGATTAGAGCCTGGACCGCAAAAAATAATGGCTAGAAAGGACATTATGGGACAACTGGGACAAGTGGAATGTGGGCTGGGGATTAGACAACTGTATTGTTTCAATGTTAAATTCCCTGAATTTGATACTTGCACAGTGGTATGTAGGAGAATGGCCTTGTTCTTGGGAGATGTGTGGTGAAGTGGGTAGAGGTGAAGGGCTACGTATCTGCAACTAACTCTCCATGGTGCAGCCAGAGCAAACAGATAGATAGGGAGGAAGGGAGAAAGAGGTCAAAGGATAACAGCTGGTGAATCCGGTAGTTCATTGTACTATTCTTGCAACTTCTCTGTACATTAGACATTTTTCCAAATAAAAAGTCTGAAGGAACACCCACCCAGAATAAAATATCAGAAGTAGAAGGGGTCTTAAAGACCTTGTTCCCTGACCCTTTCCCAGAGAGGGGAAGGTCTTGGCCTGTGGTCACACAGTGAATGGCAGCTGAACCCTCCCCACTTGGTCTGAGTCCCAAGAGCAGGAATGGGCCACCTAACCAGTGTCACCTCTGGTTCTTCTCCCCGCTGTCCCTCAGCCGCCAACACTCTGCCCCTGGGGCCACCCTACAGTCATACAGGAGGTGAGCAGCTCCCGGAGTCTGGGGAGAAATCCACCCTGCCCCTCTCCAAAGAAACTGGACCACAACTCCCTCATGCGAGGCCAAGCCTGGCAGGCGGGATACTTTCTAGAGAAGCTTCCAGATGTAACCAGGAGTGAAATCTCCTTTTGTGCTTTACACACTGGAGTGTTTCAGTGGGGTGAGGTGTAAACACAACAGCTTTTACTGTAGTGAGAGCAAAATGCTTCAATAATTTATATTGTTATAATGTTAATCTTATGTACTGCAACAATTATGAAAAGGTTCAGACAGATAAATAAGAAAAGAAATGGACAGTTAATATGATCTAAAGAGAGGCAACAACAGCATGATAACTTTAGGAGGAAAGCTATTTCCTTTCTGTGTCTACAAGTGCATGTAATAATTTAAATGACAAGACGAAAAAATAGATTCCATCCTAATTGTGATTTTTTAGGACTGTTTGTTGGACTAGCATTTATAGCCTTAGTCTAAATAGTATTTACGTTTTGTTTATTTAAGGCCATTTAGGTGATGATTAAAAGGAGAAAGCCAACTTCGTCACCTCCAAATTTCACGAGAAGAAAATCCAACATCAGACATCCACATTCGTGATAACCATCATCAATCCAGGTGTAACAAAGAACACGGAGAAAATCAGAAGTGACTGGGGGAAATGCTGAGGTTCGGGGTGGTCTGTGGCTCCCCTGGCCTCTGTGGAAGGTGTCTCTGGAGAGAGCACCTGTGCCATGGGTGGCCTAGGAAGCACCTAGCAATGAGAACTTACTGGCTGCACATGCTGAAGTTAAGCTTTCCTATTTGATTACTTCCTTTGCAGTCAAGGCCAGAGAGCCCTGGCGGGCCAGCATGGGCCTACACAGAGCAGGCACCTGCCCACTGTGTTGAATTCACTCATTCAACAAGTATCTATTGAGCACCTACTATATGCTACTCTATGTTCTGTGCTAGGTTCCAGGCAGGCGGGGGACTTCAAAGCAGAGTCCTGCTCTCAGGAAGCCCACAGTCCACTGTGATGGGGTGGGACTGGGGGCAGACCATCCCTGAAGAAACACACAGGATGACTTTAGCTCAATGCTAAGTGCCAGGAAGACCATAAGAGGCTGCCTGGAGAGGGAGTCAGGGCAGGCCTTGCTGAGGATGGAACATCTCACCTGATGCCCAAGCAAGAAGCCAGGGCTGACCCTGAGGCAGTTGGGGATGGTGTTCCAGAGAGAGGGGAAGGCCTGGAAGTGGGACCAAGCCGAGCAGTTTGAGGAACAAGAAGGCCTGTGAGGCCCAGCAACGTGCTCAGGGGCGCAGGCTGAGGTCAGGCCAAGCGGGGCTTCCTCCTGCAGGCCTTGGAGGCCGCGATGGAGTTTCCGGATTTTATTTTAGATCCCATCAATGGGGGGCGCCATCTTCTCCCCTATAGAATGGCAAACGAGGCCCAGAGACCGCCAGCGTCCCACCCGAGGCCACACAGCGGGTCAGAGCCCCGCCGCAGGCTGCCGGGGCGACTGCGCAGGCGGCCGGCCTCGCGTTCCAACGGCCCCTCTCCCTCCAACCCTCTCCCCGCGGACGGAAGCGGGCGGGGCGGGGCCGGGCCTCGAGCTCGGCCTCCCGCCCCCGCGCCCCGACTGGGCCGCGCTCGGGCCCGCCCTTCCTCCTCGGTGACGCAGCCGGGGGGCTGGCCCGGGGCGCGGCGGTCTCGGCGGCGGCGGCGGAGCGAGCGAAGAGCGGCGCCACCATGGGGGCCCAGCTGAGCACGGTAGGCGGGGAGGGGACGCCGGCTGCCGCGGGCCCGGGGCGTCGCTGCGGACCGGCGGGCGCCGGACCCCCGTCTCGGGCAGCGCCGACTGCGCCCGGCCGCTAGGGGCGGGGGGGCCGGGCTCGGACGCGGGGCGCAGGACCCCACCCGGCCCCGCCCCATCCCGCCCGCCGCGCCCCGGTGGTCCCCGTGCGGCCGTGACTCACGCCCGGGCCTCTGCCCCCGGGCCCAGCCCTCCCGGCCGAGGGGCGTCACCCGGAGGCTGGCGGCCGCGCGTTCGGGGCGCCCCGCCCGCCGCCGCCGCCGCCGCCGCCGCCGCCGCCGCCGCCCCCCTCAGCCCGGCCGAGGAGTGCGGATGTGTGCGCGGGTGCGGGGGTGAACGTGGCCGGTGCCCCCGCGTGTGAGTTAGTGTGAGTGTGACTGAACACGTGTGAAGTGTGAAGGAGGGAGCGCGTACGTGTGAGTGTGAGTTTGTGAGGGCGTGTGTGACCGGGTGTGCGGGTGTGACGTGTGCGTGTGCAGGAGTGTGTATGGGGGTGAGTGACAGTGAAAGAGTGAGCAGGTGTGCGGGAGTGTGACCGTGAGTACCTGCGAGTGTGTGCGTGTGGAGTGTGTGTGAGTGTGTGTGCGTGTGGAGTGTGTGCGTGTGTGGAGTGCGTGTGTGGAGTGAGTGTGTGCGTGTGGAGTGTGTGTGCGCGTGTGGAGTGAGTGAGTGTGTGTGTGCGTGTGGAGTGTGTGTGAGGTGTGTGCATGCGTGTGGTGTGTGTGCGTGTGGAGTGTGTGCATGTGGAGTGAGTGTGTGAGTGTGTGTGCGTGTGTGTGCATGTGGAGTGAGTGTGTGTGAGTGTGTGTGTGCACGCACGTGCGGTGTTGCTGGATCGCAGAGTTTTTACCGACAACAGCCCCTGAGCCCTCTCTGTGGGCTGCAAGCTAGGCTCTGGTCTCTCTTAACACAGCAAACTTGAGAGGCCCCAGCCGTTGGCCCCATTTTACAGATGAAGAAATGCCACTCAGACTTGGCCACCGGCCGGGCTGGCAGAGTCCGAACTTGTGGAGCTGCAAAGTCCATCGTCATGCTGTCACTTTGGTTCGGCCCAGGGCTGCCCTCCCTCGCCCTCGGGCCTTGCAGAAGCCGCAGTGGTGGTGCATGGCCCACGTTGAGGCTGTGGCCAGAGGGCGGTCCCCGCCCACACACTCGGGCGCCTGGGCGCTGGCTGGGGGCGCTTGGGGAGGGCTGCCACTGGGAGGATTAGGCCCAGAGCCTCTTGCCTGGCCTCCTCCTCCACCTCCTCCCTCTGGCTCTGTGGGGCTCCCCCTTGGGGACTCGGCAGAAGGCCTCTTGGCCTGGGTGTTGGCTTGTGAATGTGTGGCCCAGCCCAGGACTCTGGGTGACATTCAGCCCAGGGGGCAGCTTTGCCCAGGGCAAGCCTGGGGGCATCACCCCAGCTCAGCGTAACGTCCTGACCGTGTTCCCAGAAATCCCCTTCCTCCCTCACTGCTCAGCCTCCGGACCGGAACCCAGACCCCCGCCCCTGCTGTTTTCCCACAGTGCTTCTCACCTTCTAGCCGTGTTGGTTGGGTTTGTCTCTGTGTCCCCAGGATCTGGCTGCTCAGTGTTTTTGCCGAGTAGCCAAGGACCCCTTGTAGCCCCTCTATGAGGGGCAGAGCCCCGCCTGAGCGTCAGGAGACCTTCACCAACCCTAAGTCTCCTCTATCCAAAGGGTGGCAGGATTGCCCTTTCCTCGTGGGCCCTGCCGGGGTCCCCACTTGGCCCCAAATACCTGGAGCAGCCCCCAGCCAGGCCTCCTGGCACAGCGGCTCCACGCAGTCTGCGGGAGGCCAGCCCGGGCTTTGGGCACCAGGCATCTTATCTGAGACGTGCAGGCCCAGAGAGAGGCCTCCTCCCACACACCGGAAGGGGGGACGCTGAGGGGTTGGCACTTGAACCTGCCAGCCACCTGGGGGTATGTTGGGGGCTCAGCCTGCCATCCCCGACTCTGGCTCCCCTTCCCCCAGCACAGTTGTGAGTGCTCAGTGGACCCTGACAGGCCGCCACCACAGGTAGAGTCCAAGGCTTTACCCCTGCCCCTGGCAGCTCTGTGCCTAGTCCGTGGTCCAGACCCGCAGCCTCTGGGAAGCAGGGCTGGGTCTCCCCTGTGGAGGGCAGCTCCACTGTCCACCTGCCCCTCCTCCTGGTTCCCTTTCCCAGAAGCGCTGAGCCAGGAGCCCCTCGCTGCAGAGCTTCCTCCACTCCCTCCCACTTGCTCCTACTTCCCGAGAAGGGGGCCATGAGGGAGGTGGGCACGCAGATCCCAGCCGGACAGCTGGTGGGCAGGCAGCGGGCAGGTAAGCCTCAGCCCAGGGGGCTGGCAGCTGGGGGGGTCCTGGCAGGTCCCTTTGCCCACCCAGACCTGACCTGGGTAGAGTGGATGGCAGGGTCCCGGTGGGGAGTTCCAGGGGGTGAGCAGCTGGCTGGGTGCCACACGGGTGTAGTAGGGCTACCCAGCCCCTCGGCTGTGGTGGGTGAGCTGGGGCTCCCTGGAGACATCCTGGGACTCTGGCACCCCGTTTCCCTCTCCCCTTCCTGTGTTATCAGAGGTGGGGAAAGGCAGGTGGTGGGTTCCCTGGTGGGCAGAGTGTGGCCTATGGGGCACCAGGTCAAGGCCTGGAGAAGCAGCTGTCCCCTAGCTCCCCTGGGGAGCTGGGGTGACGTGGTGTGTGTGTGTGTGAGCAGCACAGCTGAGGAGGAGCTGGGGTGGGACCTTGGCTTTGGCCGCCTGCCTCCTGTTTACTCTGCCCACTGCTTGCAGGGGTGGGAGTGGTGCCTTGGACGGGGAACAGGGCATCCCAACCCCTTGTGAGTCTGGTAAAGCCTCCAATTTTCCAGAGACGAAGCTTCGCCTTTCCACGGCACCCTTTTCTCTGCCCGTGTCCATCTCCCACACTGGCTTGAGCTCCCCAGGGACGGGGTCCCCTGACCTGTGTCCGCCGCATCCCACACGGGCCCTGGCAGCTGTGCCCACTGGGGTTTGTGACCTGAAGGACCAACTGACAGTGAGGGTCGGCTCACAGCTGCCTCCCAGAGAGGAATTTGCACGAAGTCCACCCTTGCTGTCTCAGTGGCCAGACTGTCCGCAGATGCAGAGGGACTGTGCAGGGCTGGGGCTCAGTGCACGGACCGAGCTGGATGCCAGTTCTCACCCTGCCTCAGTGTCCTCACTGAAGTGGAATGGCCATAGCGCCCGCGTCCCGGGCTCAAGGACTGTGTGAGATACGAGAGTGTCGCGTCTGGGCACGGGTGCTGGAAGGAAGGCTGCTGACATTATCTACCACTCACTGGCACAGCTCCTTCCAGCAGCGGCTCCAGTCCCACCACACCTCTGGGAGGTAGGTGTGCCCAGCACGTGTGGAAACAGCCAGGAATTCAGGATCCAACCCCTCAGCCCTGTGCTCCGTGGAGGGCCGAGCCCCACCCTCCCCCTGGAGGCATCTGGTCTCTTGTCCTGGTTGCTGAAACTTTCCGACAAAGTAAGAAAAGTCAGAGAGAGACTGCAGTGCAGGGGCTTGTTCTTGTCCCTTCGTGAATTTATCCACGAATATTTACTGAGTGTCTCTGCTCTGAGTGCTAGAGATGAGACACCAGGTCCCCCGCCTTCCTGGGTCTGCTGTCGCGCATTGTCTGTGACCTCACATGGGGACCCTGGCCCAGCCGTTTGAGCCCAGGGCTGGCATCCAGGGCACACGAAGCTGGCGCCTGGGATCTTCAAGTTCTGTGTAAGGGCCAAGGCCAGTGTTGAGGACTCGTCTTCAGAACCGTTGACAAATGAGTCTTTTTCATGGCCCAGCACGTAACCATGGGCTGGCATTTGGGGCAGGTGAGGGATTTGGGGTGAGCGACAGAAAATTGGGAACTGAAGCCCAGACTCCACCCTGGGCCTCCCTGAGCCACAGTTTCCTCATTTGTCAAATGAAGAATGCAGTTGGCCTGTCTCCCAGTGCTGAGGGTCGGTGAGGAAATGGAAGGGAAGGTGCTTTGCAGGCTGTGAAGTGAGCTGCAGGCCAGGGGGTCTTAGTTACTAAACTTGGCTGAGCACTTAAATGGCTGTGCTGGGGGAAATAAAACTCCAGAGAGCACCAAACATAACTCCACTTGGGCTCCTAAGGTCGTTTAAGTTTATTTCCAGGACTCCCAACAATGGTGATTTCCTGCAAATGTAACTTCACTCAACTTTTCTCCTAAACAATGTTCTCCATGGATATGGCTTCCCTGATTGATGTGGGAGAGGCCTGGAGCTGAGGACTCATCAGAGTCGCCCTCATCCCCGTGGGGTTTGCAGAGCTTGGGCGGGGGCTCCAGAAGTCTGCTGAGGGCTTGCTTAGCTAGAGGGTAAGAGCTGACATTTGAGCTGGGCTCTGGAAGTGGAATAAGAGTGGTTGGATGAGGGAAGAGAAAGGGCATTCAGGGCAGAAGGGAGAGTGTGCAAAGGCCTAAGGCAAGAAAGGCCTGTGACTGGATAGTGGGGACCTTGAGTGTTGGCAGTGGGGAGCTGTGGTGGGTGTTTGGGGGTGGTGGAGCAGTCCCTTAGTCTGGGCAGCTGGGGCCTCACTGCGGGAGCCGGGAGATTGGACTGTGCTGGAGCAAGGGGATTTGGGCTGTGGGCTCCAGGGCATCTGTCCTGGGAGGTGGCTTGGGAAGAACCACACTTCGGGCTAGACAGGCCTGGGTTGCGTGGCCATGGGTGAGTCACTTAACCTCCCTGAGAAATGGGTGTGAGTCCTCTGAGGATTGACTTGCCTTATCTGTAACTTGATGATAATCACAGTACCTATAGCCTAGGATTGAAGTGAGGATTATGCCAGAGAATTCACGTCCCACTCTTGGAGCAGTGCCAGCTCGGGGACATTGGCCAGTTTGCTCCATGCATGGCCTTTTGCAGCCTCGATTCCTCCCCAGCCCTAGGTGGGACTGTCCTCATGAACTTGAGGAAGGTGGAGCGTGGAGAGGTGAAGATTCTCTCCTGAAGTCCTGAGCTGGGTCTCAAACCCAAGTCTCCTGACCCCAGAGTCCAGGGCTGCCAACGGGCCTTAAATGCGACCCGGGGTGGGTGAAATACCACTTGGTGGCCAGGACATGGTAGGTGCTGGTTAAGTAGGCAGGTGGCCAGAGACCCTTTGTGTGGCCCTGTGCGGGCCGGAGGGGTGCGCTGGGGCCAGCTCCCTCAGGCCTTCTGTTTAGACCCATTGGTTACAGACCAGGGGCCCTGTGGGGCGAGGCCGTGGCTGCAGCCAGCCTGGAGGCTCTGCCTGCGGGAGAGGCACGGTGTTCTGAGCCAAGCAAAAGGCCTGTAACCAAAGCTGCGGCTGGGCAACTTGAAGCAGCTGGGCCGGTTTGGGGGGCAGGGCCAGGCCCAGTATGGGATCTTGGTGCCTCTACCCTTCCTTCATTTGGGTATTCCGTCTCCTGGGTGATGGTGGCCCCATGAGGGTGGTGGGAAAACCTCCTGTGTGTGTGCCCACATTCCCCAGGTTATAGACCCTTTGGTGACCTCAGCCCTCCATCTCATCTCATATCCCAGCTCCCCTGGGCTGTTGGCCAGGCGGTGGCCTTCACCTTCCTTCTATAGCCAAGAATACCGAGGCTCAGAGAGGCCTCAGGTACTCAGCCAGAGTGTCCTCCCCAGTTGATAGAGTGGGGGTTCCTGGCAGGGCTTCCGGGAAGGGAGGGAGCAGTGAGGCTGGGCCTTGAGAGGTGAGAATCTTCTCACCTGACCCTGAATAGGGCAGGGGCCCATTCCAGTTCTGTTCTCTGCAGAACATGCTACCTCAAGAGGCCTGCAAAGGAAGCGGAGAGGCCTCCATGCAGGCAAGGAACTTGGCTCTGAACTTTCTGGCAGCCAAGGCAAAAAGGGGAATTTGTAGTGTTATGATAAGAAGAATACACGCGGTCATCTGCTGTGAGAACTAAAGTCAGGGAGGTACACTAGGGAAGGTGAGTGAACAGGCTGTGAAACAATTTTCTTAAGAACCGGTATTTTGGGAGAACTTTCGGTTGTTGACCTCGCTATGTGAACCACTAGTGTGGACTCCCTTCTTCAGTTTTTATTTTGAAATAATTTCAGACTTACAGTAAAGTTGAAAAATGTATAAAGAGCCCTTATATACCCTTCACCAAGGTATACCAGATATTAACATTTGCTATATTTACTTTATTGTGTGTGTGTGTGTGTATTTTAAACTATTTGAGAGTAAATGACAGATATGATGGTTCTTTGCCCCTAAATACTTAAGCATCTATCTCCTAAGAACAAGGACATTCTTTAATGTAATCACAGGAGGAATGTAACACTGATACAGTGCTATTGTCTCATCTATGGGCCTTCATGCATATTCCACCTGTTGTCTCAGGATTGTCTTTTACAACTGTTTTTTTTTCCCCTGGCCCAGAATCAAATTCAGAACCACGCATTGTATTCAGTTGTTCTGTCTCTTTGGCCTCTGTACAGTAAGTCCCCTACAAGTTGCAAACTTTCAAAGGTGCGAACGTGTGTGAGTGAAAGACATCAACGTCAGGCGTGAGTGAAATTGCAGCTTGCCCTCCATCTCCTATTGCTGACGATCCTTCAGCTCTACCATCTCCCACCTCCCCTCCCTCCTCCAGTCAGTAACTCTTCTTGCCTGTTCACTCGATGCCAGCCCCTATATGCTAGCTGTTGTACTGTACTACTGAACTTTTCAAGGTACTGTACTGCAAGATTTAAAATGTTTTCTTTATTTTTCATTTGTTTTTTGTGTATTATTTGTGTGAAAAGTATTGTAAACCTATTATAGTACAGTACTGTATAGCTGATCGTGTTAGTTGGGTACCTAGGCTAACTTTGTTGGACTTAACGAACAAATTGGACTTACGAACGTGCTCTCAGAACAGAACTCGTTTGTATGTAGGGGACTTACTGTATTCGTTTCCTATGGCTGCATATAAATTACCACAAACTAGGTAGCATAAAACAACGGAAATTCATTCTTGCACAGTCTGGAGGCCAGAAGTCTGAAATCAAGGTATTGGCAGGGCGTGCTCACTGGAGGCCTAGGGGAGGGTCCTTCCTCCTCGTCCTGCTTCTGGTGGCTTCCGGCAGTCCTTGGCCTCCTTGGCTTGTCACCACATCACTCCAGTCTCTGTCTTCACACAACCTTCTCCTCTGAGTCTTCGCCTCTGTCTTAGAAGGACACCTGTCGTGGGATCTGGGGCCCACCGGGGAGATCCAAGAGGATCTCATCTCAAGATCCTTAGTTTAATTACACGTGCAAAAACCCTTTTCCATCCCCAGGATCTGGGTGGACATGAGTTTTAGGGGAGCACCCTCCAACCCACCAGAGCCTCCTTTAATCTGGACCCGTTCCTCGGCCTTCGTTTCTCATGGCTTTGACATTTTTGAAGAGTGGTGCCAGTTATCGCGGAGAAAGGCCCTCGGTGTTTCCTTGTGTTAGAGGCAGGTTGTGTGCTCCTGAAGGAAGGCACAGAGCCGTGCTGGGCCCTTCTCGCTTCGTGTCAGGAGGTGCACGGTGTCGGCTGGCCCCTTTCCTGTGCTGCTCCCTGGTTAGGGTGGGGTCTGCCAGGTTCTCCACTGTAGAGTTGGTCTGAGCGGTCTTGAGGCCGTTGTTGTTTTCTTACTGAGTCTCACTTGTGGTCCAGATAGTGGAGGCTGCCCAGGACTCGACTTCCGGATGGCCAAGGGTAGCTGCTGCACACAGATACCCAGTGAGGTCAAGTGCCTGCTGGGGGACGGCCTGGGTTAGCCATTTTCCATGGCTGATCTCCATCTTCACAGCCAGAGAGTGTAGCTTATGACCCCCATTTCACAGGTGGAGAAACAGGGCAGAGAGGCTAAGTGCTTTTCCCAGGGACAAAAATAGCTAGAAAGAGCAGCAGGCTGGTTGTCTTTCTTTGCAAGGGTGTCCTCTCCAGGTAAACCTAAGCAGTTTTATTTGGCCATGGGATTTGGGTTTTCTCTGTTTTTAAAAAATCCAAACTGCCTCTAGGGTCTTTGTGAGGCTGCGATATGTTTTCTCTGTTTTTAAAAAATCCAAACTGCCTCTAAGGTCTTTGTGAGGCTGGGATATGGGGGGCAGGGGGCTGGCAAGGAAGAGGCTCTCAGAGCCACGCAAGAGGGTGAGTGATGATGAGGGTGAGGCCTGATGTTTTAAGAGTGTGATTGGAGAGGCAGGTGGACTCAGGTTTGAGTTGCAGCTCCCCACCTGCCCGCTGTGTGACTGTGGGTGAGTTGCTTCACCTCTCTGAGCTGTTTCCTCATCTGTAAAGTGGTAGTGATGACAGTGCCTACCTCATAGGGTTGTCATGAGGTTAACCCCTGTGCAGGGCTCTGCATGATGCTGAGCAGTAGACTCTCAGAGCTTGAGGGGACCTTGCAGATCACCTGGTCCAGTTCAGAGAGGGGAAGGGACTTGTCCAGAGTCACACAGCCAGCAAGGAGCAGAGCTTCCTAGTGTCTAGCTCAGTGCCTCAGCTGCCCCTCCCACCTGAAGGCAGAACCCCAGGGCTTAGGGGTTTGTCTATTTGTCTAAATAGAGCTAGCACTTGACATCACTTAATAGGGCCAGGGAAATTGTCTAAAGGGAGGGAGGGAGCACAGATACACAGTGCTCAAGATTAAGCACAGGTACTTGGGAACTTTATGCTGAGCTTCCTGGCAGCCAAAGTGAAAAGGGCTACATGCTCAGTTATGTAGCTTTCTTTGTCCCCATTCCTCAGGGAAAATGGAGCTTTTCCAACGACTCAGTAACACAGTGATAGGTTTCATGAGTCTGATTTTTGTAACTTCTCCCAGCTGGCACCAAAATGGATCTGGGGTTCCCTGGATGAACATGATGGGGAGAGGGCGTTCCTGGTAGGAGAGAGGCCCGGAGGTGTGTTTGGAGGAAGGGCAGGGGGCAGGCTGACCTCGTGGGTCTGTCCTGTCGTTTCAGTTGGGCCACGTGGTCCTCTCCCCAGTCTGGTTCCTGTATAGCCTGCTCATGAAGCTGTTCCAGCGCTCCACCCCGGCCATCACCCTCGAGAACCCGGACATCAAGTACCCGCTGCGGCTGATTGACAAGGAGGTCAGTGTGGGGCCTGAGGGGGTCGTGGGGCATGGGCACCTCTCTGTCCTTGTCAGCATCACAGCATTTCACAGGCACCTACTATGTGCTCAGGGTATGGCCCCCTGTGAAGTAGGTCCCATTATCTGCCTGTTTTACAGATGGGGGAAGCGAGGTGGTCCCTTTCTAAGGCTACCAGTAAGCGACAGAGGGATTTGAACTCAGGTCTTTGCCCACAGAGCTGGTTCTTTGAACCACACTCACTATTCCCCAGAAGGTCAGAGTGGGAGGGACCCCGTAAGGACTCTTGGGTCCAAGTAACCATTTAATGGCTGTGAAAACAGAGGACAAGAGAGGAGTAACTCAGGTCACACTGTGAGTTAGGGGCAGGACCAGGACTTAGGCCTAGGCCTCATGGTCATCCCAGCTGCCTCCCATCCCAGTGCCCCTTCCTTAAAGATAAGGTCTCCTCCCCTCCTCCTTCCCCTGCCCGCAGGGTCACCTACTCAAGGCCCCTAGAGTCTTTTGCATCTGTCAGATTCCCTGCGTGATCTCGCAATCTCGCGGGTGGCTCCATCTCCTCCTCCAACAGGCTTGCTCCTGCCCTCCCCACTTGATGCTTTTCCTTTTCAAACCTCTGATCGTGATTTAAAACCATCCTCTCCCTCCTTCGCCCAGCCGCCCACCCTGTAAGGCTGTTTCCCTCCTTACTCTCTCTCATCAGAGCCCCTCCCATGTGCTATTTCTGGCCACCGCAGCTGCCTCAGGAGGGGTGTGACAGGGAAAACTGAGTCATGGGGCAGAGAAAGTCAGTCACTTGCCCGAAGCCTGAGTCCTGGGCTCTAGTCTGCACCCGGGCTCCACATGAGAGCTGGGGCTCCTGTGACTGTACTTGTACCAGGATTTCATAGAAGTTGAAAACCAGAGAGAGGCAAAAAGAAAAGAAAAAGAAAGAAAAATTACTGCTTCCCAGATGAGACCACACTTATCCTCTCAATATATCTTATACACAACTTTTTCTTACTAAAATGAAATAATAATGTTTTAAAAGCTTTTCCTTTTATAAAGTTCTTTTTCTTTGTTGTTTAATTCCCAAAGTAATGTATGATTTATATGTGCTCGCTATAAAAATTTTATTTTTATAAAATAAAAGCACATATTTATATGTGTTGTGTTCGTGAGGTGTGAATGTTCCCCTCCCCCATAACCCCGTTGCAGAGGGTCCCCTTCACGGGTCACCGTGAGCCTTTCTGGTAGTACATTCCTGTGTACATGATGTGTGGAGGTTCAGGTGTGTGTATACTTAGTTTCTCTGTTTTAATAACCTGAGTTTTTACCCAGCTGTACAATATGGACATCTTTACATGTCTAACCCAAAGCTGATCCATTATTTTTGACGACTGTCTGGTATTTTGTCACAGGGATGTCACACAGTGGACCCTCCAGGCCCCTTTGATTGAGCGGGAGGCACACGTGCTAGCAGTTACCCTCCCCCATTGTAGCCTCGTGGTGGGTCAGCAGGTGGGACTGCTCTTGATACTTTTGCTGCGGCACAGGGAGGGGTCCCGGCTGTCGGCCCTTCCCCTCTCTGAACGGGACTGGACCAGGTGATCAGCAAGGTTGCCCACAGCTCTGAGAGTCTGCTGCTCAGGTCATCACGGCCAGCACCGTGCCAAGCCCTCACAGACGTTAGCCTCATGACTTTTGCTGTGCTGGGCTAGTAATCATCAGTGTCTTTCTCTCATTTCTGTTCTTCCTCCAAAAACATCTGGCACGTGGGTTTCTGACCTTGAGCCCCAGGACCAGTTGATAATCCTGGGATCCACTTGCGGGAGGCCCTAGGGCTCTGTTTGCAGCTTCAGGCCTGGACTGTGGGGCAGAGAGGCCCACTGGCCGCCAACAAGCACTGCGTCCTAAGTGGTGGCTGGGCACCGTCTCTTCTGAGATCCAGGCCACCTGCCTTGGCTCACATGCTTCAGTGATGCTTAGATTGATGCTCTGTCCCTTTGGAGAGGTCTGGCGTCTCCCCTCCAGGTGGTAACACTGTCCATCACTGGACCTTGCCTCGTGTGGGCATGAAAATGTGCTGGACAGCTAGCTGCCTGCCTTCCAAACGGCCCCTCGACACCCACCATCCTGCTGCACCTGGTGCAGGGGAGACCTCACAGGGACCTTCCAGAGCCCAGGTCGGAGTCCGGGCACTGGGTTCGGTTCCCAGCTCTGACACAGCTCACTGTGGGATGCTCGCCTACCTGGCCCCAGTCAAGACTGGGCTCCTTCCTCGGCCCAGCCTCGCTCTTAAGCAGCCTCTGCCCAACCCTGGAGGGGGAATGGCCTTCACCCATTGACCACACCCTGGGTGCACACCCTGTCTTGGCCATGGCCAGCCCCAGTGACCTCCTGGGCAGCAAGGCTGCCATGCCTCCTGCCCTCTGCAGCCCAGCCACGGTCATGCTGTCCCGCTTCTCGGGGGGGGGCTTTTAGTGTAGTGGCTTCTAAAGCCCCTCTCTTGAGTCCCAGGCCTGGGCATGTGGGGCCTTGTCTCAGCTCTGCCCCACTTTGCTGGCCCAGTCCCTGAGCTGTTTCTGCCACCCCAGGACACTTCTCAAGCTGTGGCGGAGGTGGATCCTTTCCTCCTGTCCCTGGAATTTTCTGGGCTGTCTGGCAGCCTCCCTTTGGGATCTTTTTTTTTTTTTTTTAAAGCACAGGCTCTAGGTGCGCAGGCTTCAGTAGTTGTGGCACGAGGGCTCAGTAGTTGTGGCTCATGGGCTCTAGAGTGCAGGCTCAGTAGTTGCGGCGCACAGGCTTAGTTGCTCCACGGCATGTGGGATCTTCCCGGACCAGGGCTCGAACCTGTGTCTCCTGCATTGGCAGGCGGATTCTTAACCACTGCACCCAGGGAAGTCCCTCCCTTTGGGATCTTGAGCTCACTCCCTGCTCTGACCACCTTGCCCTGTGGCCCTGGGTGGGTCACTGCCCTTCTCTGGGCCAGTGAGAGCAGAGGCACACCCAGTGTGTGCCTGACCTCTGTGCCCTTGCACACGCGTGTGCAGGTTGTATGTCCACATGTCAGTGTCACTTCTCTCAGTGACACTCCGGTGCTGGGGAGGGTGGGGACTCTGAGTCCGGGGACCCCTCTGCCCTGGGTGCCGTCCAGCAGCTCACGCCTCGTTGCAGGTCATCAGCCATGATACCCGCCGGTTCCGCTTTGCTCTGCCGTCGCCCCAGCACATCCTGGGCCTCCCCGTCGGTGAGTGCGGCCCCAACCCAGCGCACGTGGAGCCAGTGCTGGGACAGAGAGGTGGGGACTTTGCATTTCAGTTAGTGCAGGGAAGGCTTCAGGGAGGAGGTGACAGCCACCCTGGGCCTTCAAGGGTGAGTGTCAGAATAAGAGGCCAAACGCTTCAGTGTCCCTGGCAGTGGCACGAGCACGAGCACAGGCAAAGAGCTGGGACGTGATGGGAATCCCTGGGGGTGGTGAAGGCAGCAGTGGGAGCCGAGGTCAGGCTAGGCTTCGAATGCTGGACGGCGTGCAGGGAAGTGGGTTGACAAGACCCAGGGGGCCCTGCAGGGATAGTCAGCCCAGACTCACCCCTGCTGTCCTGCAGGCCAGCACATCTACCTCTCGGCTCGAATCGATGGGAACCTAGTCATTCGGCCCTACACGCCCGTCTCCAGCGATGACGACAAGGGCTTTGTGGACCTGGTCATCAAGGTGAGGTCTTGGGGCCACAGCTGCTTGGGGCGGGGGTGACCACCTCACAGCCAAGGCCCCACAGTCTGATCTCTGAAGGCCCTGTGCTCTCTGTGCCTGGTTTCTGAGTGAATAGCAGATCATAGTTCTTCGCACGAGCCAAGCTTCGGGGTCTCGGCAGAGGGCAGGGGCTGGGGCCAGGCTGAGCATCTTCAGACAAGGACAGAGCACCTGCAGAAGAGGAACCGGGCAGGCCCACCAGCCTGTGGAGGGCTCACCCTCCTGCTCTCGGACTAGCGAAGCCCAGTGAGCTGGGCACCTGCTCATCCCCTGAGAAGCGTCCCGCAGGCCCGCTGGGGGTGCGGTCTGAGGGGCTCACGGGACCTTGTCTGGGAGCTGGGGTGAGGGGCTTTCGGGGATCCGTCGCCGGTCAGGGGCTGGGTGTACGCTGTGGGAAGATGTAGCCATTAGAAGCAACAGACCAGAGAGACAGAGAACAACCAGCAAGGATCTTAAAAGACAAGATGCTGAACAGAAGGAGAAATGACAGCTATAGCCCGGTACATTTTCATGAAAATTAGAAACACAAACTTTCCAGCAGTGATCCATGTTCTCTGATTACACACCCAAAAGTGAGAACCAGCCTAGGCCGGTGGGCTGGGTGTTAGAGACTCTCCCTAGTCAAGGCCCAAACCTCCACGGCCGCCCTGGCTCAGCACCCCTGGGGACCAGGCTTGCTCTCTCAACTCCACTGTGCAGGCCCCAGGGCCCGCTCCCTGGACCCTTGGGTGGGGGGACAGGAGCAGAGACCCCCACTGGGCCTCAGCTTCAGCCCTGGGTCTTATAGGGTCCTGGGCTGGGAGCTGTGTCTGTGAGGGCAGGAAGGGAGCTGGGCCTGTCAGTCCTGGCTCTGGCCTGGATCTCCTCTTCGCTTGGTGTCATTTAGACCCTGTGCTGGGTGCCCAGGCCCCACCTGGCCTCGGTGTCTTGTCTTTGGCTGGAGAGTGGACACTGAACAGGTGGTCACACAGAGGTCAGTGTTTGTTCAGGGGACAAGCGCAAGAGACTGAGCACCTAGAATGGGCACCAGAGCTGGGGCGGGGGTGGGGTCATGAGAGCTGCCCCCCTGAGCAGGCAGCAGTGAGGCAAGATCTGGCGGCTGACGAGGCGGCAGCCAGGTGGAGACGGAGGAAGAGGATCTTCCAGGTGCAAAGGCCCTGAGGTCAGGAGGCTTGAGGCCTTGAGGGACCGAAAAGGGAGAGGTCCGCAGGGCCAGGCAGATGCTTGGAGGCCCTGGTAGTCTGGGGCTTTGTCCGGAGGGAAAGGGAAGGTGGTGAGAGTTCAAGCATCTGTTCTTGCTGAAGTCACTCGAGCCAGATGTGGAGAAGGTGTTGGGGGGATTCAAGTAGAGACGGAATACTCACCAGGACCAGGCCCTTCCTGGCTTGGAGACCTCACTGTTCCCCTTGGCCCTGGCTAAAGGTCAGGGCCCCAGCCTGGCACACAGTCGGCTCTGCCCGCTCTCCCTCCACTCTCCCTGCCCTGCACCCCAGACACACAGACACATCCCCTGTGCTGTAGCCACAAGCTCTTCTCCCCACCCCACCCCGAAGGCCCCAAGCCCTATTAGGCCCCCTGGCCTTTGCCCACGCTGTCCCTCCCCCACTGCCTCTCCCCCTTCTCTGCTCATCACTCCTGCTTGCCCTTCAAGGCCCAGCAGAAATGCCGCCTGGTGCAGCCACCCTAGCCCTGGAGCTCCTCCTCTGTCTGCCCATCTCTTTGTACGAGGGTTGTAGCACATCCTTTTTTCCAAAGCTGAAATCCCAAAGGGCACAGGGAAGGAAATTGTTGCAAGAGTGATGTTTTTGTGGCAGCACAAAGTGGAAAGAATTGAACATCCACCAGGAGGGCCTGGTGAGCCGGCTTCCCAGAGCCTTTACTGAGCTGACAGCCGTGGGGGTCTCCTGCCGGGAGGGGTCACAGAGATGGTTCGTGGCGGAACGTTAGGCAGCACGCCTCGGGCCGCTGCCCTGGACGCCAGGCTGATGCTCTGCCCTCCAAGGGGATGTTATGGGGAGGGCAGACCGCTGGGGGGGACGGGACACAGACGGGTAAGTTTTGATGGGTGGAAGGGGCATCGTGTGAGAAGGCCACACACGGCCGCAGAAGACCCCGGAAGAGGGTCTTCCCACTGTGGCCCAGAGCTCACCCTGGCAGCCCTGGGAACGGGGAGCTGAGGACTATGGGTGTCTTGCAGGTTTACTTCAAAGACACCCACCCCAAGTTTCCCGCTGGAGGGAAGATGTCCCAGTACCTGGAAAGCATGAAGATTGGAGACACCATTGAGTTCCGAGGCCCAAATGGGCTGCTGGTCTACCAGGGCAAAGGTGATCGGGTTGGATTCCCCGAGGACCCAGTGGGGGCGGTGGATGCTGGGTGCAGGTCCCGACTCTGCTGCTGTCTGGATGGGTGACTCTCGTAGGGCAAGCCATCTCCTCTCTGGGGCCTCCGTTTCCCTGGCTGTTCGGAATTAAGGTGGCCAGCACAGGGGTTGCAGACCAGCTGCCTCTGGGGGCCAAATGCGGCCCACAGACCAGCTTTGTTTGGCTGAAAACGAACAAAGGGGAGGGTTGAGCTGGAACGCCCCTGATTCTCCAGCCTCCCTGCTCCCCACGCCATCCGCAGTGAGGAACTCATCCTCGTGCTCCTCTTTGCATCTGAGCTGGTCCCCATCCCACCTTCCCATCCCCCTCACCCTGACTGGCTGCGGGCTGTGGTGGCCGCCACACCCGAACCCCTGAGGCGGGGGCAGCTTCTCCAGCCCTTCCGATCCCCAAGCACAGCATGTCTGAGAGCTGGGCCTCACCCCTTCTCCTCTCCCCAGGAAAGTTTGCCATCCGTCCAGACAAGAAATCCAACCCTGTCATCACAACGGTGAAGTCTGTGGGCATGATTGCAGGAGGAACGGGTATGTGGACCCGGAGCCCCTCACTGAGTCCCTAGCGGGCGGATGTCGTGGTTCGGGGTCAGGGTGTGGGACGTGGCACAGATAACAAGTGACTGGGAGCTTCCCAAGGTCAGGGACCCGGACCCCGTTGTCCTGGCACCTCCCTGGGCATCTGCCTGGCACTGGGCCTGCGTGTGTGCAGCAGGCGCTCACGCGGTGTGTGGGGGGCGGCTGTGTTGCAGGCATCACCCCGATGCTGCAGTTGATCCGTGCCATCATGAAGGACCCGGATGATCAGACCGTGTGCCACCTGCTCTTTGCCAACCAGGTCAGTGGGTGGTCCTGAGGTCTGCAAACCCGACTCCTGCTGCGAGGGGGCGAGGCCCAGCAGGCACTGCTCAGGGGTCTGCACGGCTTTGCAGAGATGCTCAGGGAGGCTGAAATGTGAGGGGTGCTCTGAACGTTCTGTGCACAGCAGCCCTCGCAGGGGCTGGTGGGGTCGGGCTTTTCAGTGCGGAGCTCAGAGCGTCTGACCCGAGTAGGGCTGCTTTGGTGGAGGGGTGAGGCACCTGGAGCACCCACACCCCGAGATTCGCTCCTCTGGCTGCTTTCTTGGAACCTCAGGGTTCCCTTCACCGCACACAGAATTTGGAACCCACCAGTGAAGTGGGAGGAGCCCGAAGGGCCGTTTTCACAGATGATGTGCCAGGGTCCCATCTGCGCAAGGTCCCTGAGCTGGGGGAGTTGGGACAGGGTTTGGACCTGGGCTCCCCGGCTCCTGAATGCATGTCCTCCTCCCCACACCCGCTGCCTGCCCGCCCCGGCCTGCTGTGTGGCCTTGGACAAGTCACTCTCCCTTTCTGGGCTTTGCTCCCTCACTGTGGAATGAGCTGATGAAGCAAGGTCATCACAAGGGTCTTTCTAGGTTCAGTGTTTCATGACTGAATATGTGGATCTTATAGTGATGCTCCTTTTGCGGGAAGCTAAGACAAGGCACCCCCCGCCTGTGAGGGGGCCATGCCCAGGCCCCCTGCGCCTCTCAGATATGGTTCAGGTCAGTTTGCCCCTGGGTCCATCTGGCCCAGGCTCCGCCCCGTGTCATCTGTGAGGACACCGAGCCTGGAGGCGGAGGGGCCGGGCTGAGGTCCCCGGGCTGAGGTCCCACACAGCTGCAGAAAACTGCTCTGAGGCCAACTGAGGTGGCCTTGACTAGGGGTGGGTGGAAACAGCCAGAAATTCCAAGCTGGCTGGTGGGGTTGAGAGGGTGGGCAGCGTTCAGCTTGGTAGTGCTGGGGCAGTCTCTGTGGAGGCCGTCAGCCCTCTGTCGCCTGGACGGGCATCTTTGTGCCCGTTAGCAGGGGCGGTGGATTCTGTATCTCTGCATTTCAGTCAGTGCAATGTCACAAGTCATGTAGTCTCTGGAAGTTCCACTCCTCACCCGTGAGGGAGGAGAGTGAAGAATGCAAATAAAGTATCATATGAAAATCGTTCTGACCTCAAGGTCCCTCTGAAGGGTCTCGGGGACCCCAGGGGTCCACAGGCCACACTGTGGGAACTGCTGCTTTGCTCCAGTTGAGTCGTTGCCCCTCCCTCCCCCCTCCTCAGTGACCTCCGTGCTCGGCTTGGACGGGGACCACAGCCCCTCCTTTCCCCATCCGTAATGTAGGGTAACGGGGGACCCACCTCTCGGGACGGTTGTGAGGGTTGAGATGGCCTTGGAGAGGAGCGTTTAACATTGCAGGCATCTGCATTCTTCCTGGAGTGACCGAGTGACCGGGAGTGGAGGCTGGTGGGGAGGCAGGTTGAGGATGGCAGCCTGAGTCCAGGGGAGGCCGGGGCTCTGACCCCAGCCTCAGCCTAAGGGAAGCACGACTTTTCAGAAGGGCATTAGGGAGTGTTAATAAACAGCGGGGCGACCTGGTTCTTGGACAGGGAGACTGATATCCTGAAGGTGTCGGTTCTTCATAAAGTAATACTCGAAGTCCCAGTGGGGATATTTTCTCCCCTTTAATATGACAAAATGATGCAATATGGCCTGGAAGACAAAGTACACATGCACAGCCAAGAAAGTTTTGAAAAAGAAGAGTGACAAGGAAGAACTTAGCGCACTGGATATTAAAACATACTAAAAAGTGTCAGTGATAAAAATAGCATGGTTCTGGAGCCACACGTGAGACCTGGGCTTACTGGACTTACTGCATTTCTGGATAGCACAACAGGAAATCTAGACTGTGCTGGGACATGCTGGAACATGTGGCTAGTTACACTTAAATTAATTAAGATTAAACAAAATTTAAAACTCGCTTTCCCAGTCTCACTAGCCACATTTCATTGGTTCCGTAGCCACATGTGGCCAGTGGTTACCCTATTGGATAACACAGATCTGTTGTGGAACACTCCGTTGAACAGCCCTGGCCTAGAAACAGACCCAAGTGTAGGTGAGGCTTTGTATCTGATGCAGGTGACATACCAAACCTGAAAAGAGAAAGGAAAAGGAGTGTTGAGTTAGTTGCTATGCACTTGGAAAAAACGAAGTAGATCCCTACCTTACCTTATACAAAAATGAAGTTTAGGTTAAAGATATACATGTAAAAAATTGAAGCTTTAAAAGTAGAAGGTGAGCATTTTTACAGGAAGTATTGATGAATGAGTGAACAAGGATGGTCAGTCTAAGCAAGACACCAGGGAGAGGCCGTCAAGGAGAAGATTGATGGAACCATCTGCTTAAAAATGAAAAGCTCCCCTGGGGAAAAACACAAACTATAGATAAGGTAGAAAGATAAGTAACTGGGGATGAGACATATAATGCATCACCAATGAAAATTAATATCCTTCATGTAAAAAGTTTTTACAGACTAATAAAAGATATTACTAGACCAGTGACAAACTTACTTATTAATAATAAAAAATAAAACATAAGCTTTACTTTCCATTAATCTGATTGGCAAAGCTTAAAGGATCATTACCCAGTGCCGGTAGAGGTGTAGGGAGATGGATACTCCTGGGCATGCTGCTGGTGTGTGCATTGGTGTAACCTACCTGGGGATTGTAAAGCAGCTGCGTGTGTTGAACGCCCTAACCATGTGGAATTTTCTACACTGAACTCCACTCCCTCAAGTTTATCCTCAGGAACAGGGCAGTGAGGGTGGTCAGAGAGGCACTGTTCATAAAGAGGATGCTCAGAGATGCAAGAGGGAAGAGATACGGGGATATATGTATATGTGTCACTGATTCACTTTGTTATAAAGCAGAAACTAACACACCATTGTAAAGCAATTAATACTCCAATAAAAATGTTTAAAAAAAAAAAAAAAAGGAAAAGAGGATGCTCAGAACAATCTCCACGCCTCTCCCGTCGTCTGCCTCACCCAGCCTGGGGCTCAGTAGAGGTCTGTGAGCCAGTGACCTTTTCTGGTCGACAGAGCTCTTTGGCCCCCAGTTTCACAACAGTCTTATGAGATCAGTCACGCCACCCACTGGCCTGAGGAGCCCTGTCCGTCTGTGCGTGACCTGCAAACATACAGGGCAAAGTCTGTGGTTAGGAATGGAAAGGGGCTGTTTCGGGAGCAGATGGCTGATGCTCCCTGGGGGTCTGAGAAGGCTTCCTGGAGGAGGTGACAAGCTGCACTCTACAGGGCCACGTGGGGCTGGCAAAATGAAATCAGTGGGGATGGAAAGTGGGGAGCTGCAGGCCAAGCAGAGAGATTGCCGTGGGCAAGGCTGCGGAGGGACAGGTGTGATCGGGGGAAGTGGTATCTGTATTTCCTAGGCTGTGGATGTACAAGCTGAGACGCCAGAACATAGACTTGGACTTTCCCTGGAAGCTTTGCCAAGTGTGCGGCCCGTGGGTGGGCGGGGTGACGAGGGCCTCCAAAGGCAGTCCCTGTTGCTGTCCCTCCTGACCGCTGGGTCCTGTCCCCCCGCAGACTGAGAAGGACATCCTGCTGCGGCCCGAGCTGGAGGAACTGAGGAACGAACATTCTGCGCGCTTCAAGCTCTGGTACACGGTGGACAGAGCCCCTGAAGGTGAGAGCGCCCAGGCGGGTGGGCTGGGTGGAGGTGCTGGCCCACGCTCGCCTGGCGGAGCCCTCTGCCGTTGTGGAGGCTTCTGCTCGCGTGGTCTCCTTTGGTGCTCACTGTGGCCCTGTGAGAGGAAGGTGATGAGGAAAGAGGGATTAGAGAGGGAACGCAAGTGCCCTACAGCACACAGTGAGAAAACCCCAGAGCTAGGGCTTGAATTCACACCCGCCTCCTCCAGAGCCCCAGACCTTCCCCTGCCTGCGCTGCTCTCAGCTGGACAAAGAAGGCCGGCATTCTCCCCTTGGGCTGGGGCTCACTCGGGGGCAGGTCTCCAGGGCCAGTGCTGGGGGTGAGGGTGAGTGTTTCCACGTTGCAGTGTATACCCTGTAAGGCACCTTACACCCATTTTCTCTCTAATCATCAGCCCTGGAGTGGGGGCTGGGCTGATGTACAGTTACCTTCATTCTACCTGTCCTGGTGTTTAAACTGTTTGCCAAGGTCACATAGGAGGTGGTGAATGAGGGCTGCCCCTGAAACCTGAAACGAGGTTGCCCTCTGGGAGCTAAACTCTACTCCATTCTCCTGCCTTAGGTAGATGTGGTTACAAAAAATATCTTAACTTCTTCTCTGTTGTAAGAAAAGCAGCAGCTGAGGCTTCTTGGTAGATAACACCAGTGATGTTTGGCTTCAGGGTTAGGAGACTATAGGGAGTGGTGGGGACTGTGGTGAATTGGAGAGCATCTGCCTGTGCAGAGGGGCAGCCCCGTCCCAGCTGCGGGCAGCCCTGCTGTGCAGGAGTACTGCCCTGGAGGCCAGCCTTTCCATTTTTCAAGGGAAGCTGGGGGCCTGCACTTTCATGGGAAATTTTTAAATACTAGAAACTGGACATTTTCAAAGCACCCACGTGGGCACCAGCTTGCTGCCACACTGCCCGTGCTTTGCCTCCTGCTCCTCACTCAGCCACCGGTTCCCTGGGACTCAACCACCACAGTGTGGGGAACAGGCCACCCTCTGCTTCCCCCAGAAATGAGCAGGCGGGCTCTGGGGGTACCCATCTCAAGAGGGTCCATCCCTGAGAGAGGAGCCACCCTCCTGGGTTGACCAAATCAGATCCTGGGCCCCCTGGTGGATCCATGGACCCGACAGTCTTGTTCCGGGGCCTCTGGCTGGACCAGCCGTCCTGGGCCCACCCGCGTCTCAGTGAGTCTCCTCCTGGTCGGACCCCTCACTCTGTGTGTTCCTGAAACCAGCCTGGCCCGAGCTGATGTTCTAGTTGGGGAGGATGAACAGGAAACAGGTTTATTAGTAAATTATAAAGTACAGTAGCAGGTGATTAGTGAGACCCAGGAAAGACAAAGTAGAGTCAGAGAGAGTGGAGGTCGGACAGGAGGCACTGGTTCTGGGAGTCCGAGCTTCCAGTAAAGAAAGGAATATTCATCTTGTACCCACGTCTCATTCAAAAGGGGGAAATGAAAGCTGGTTTAGCTCCCTTCTGGTTGCAGGTTCTAGAGTGTGGTCAGGTAGGCTCATTGGCCACGATGGGCGTGTCCTTGCAGGGGCCTCTACCCCTGTTGCCTGCACACGGCCTGGCCGCAGGAGGAGTGGACACTGCCCTCTGGTGGTGACACCTGGCAACGCCTATACCGAAGTGCCTCCTGGGGACAGTTTTAAGAGTAACCAGTTACTGGCCAAGGAGAGATACAGTTGGGTAGTCTCCCGGTATTTTACACTTACATTTATTATTACCCTGACCACAGTTCGAGAGTAGTTCAGGTACTGCCGTAACATTATAAGCAGAAACTAACACACCATTGTAAAGCAATTAATACTCCAATAAAAATGTTTAAAAAAAAAAAAAAGGAAAAGAGGATGCTCAGAACAATCTCTGAGCTGAAAAGGGTAGATGCTGAGAAGGAAAAGGGTACCAGGCCAGCGGGCAGTTGTGGAGCTAAGGAAAAGAACAGGGGAGAGGGGCCAGCTGACTATGTTTCCCCTACAAAGTCACCTTCAGTATACATGTAAAGAAAAATACACTATCTAAAAACGTCCTTGTGAAATTGAGATGTGTCTTACACACCTGTACATTCATTACACTAGCAAATATGGTTTAGTCCCATGCAGTTTTTTTCAAAGTAATTTTAGATCTGTTAATAAAATGTTATCTACCTACCTGTGTCCCGCCTTGTTCCAGAGGGATTTTAGGCACCTTACAAAGACTCATAGAGTGAATCGGAGTGGTATAAATGGAAAGTGGGAGTGAAAGAAAAACAAGGGCAGGGCCATCGAATGGAGCTGGGACTGAGGTTTGTACAGAAGCAGGGACTGAGATGCACACTCGCTGTGGGTGGCCACGTGTGTCACTCTGAGCTTCCCAGCAGCCACAGTGAAAAGGGAGATGTGGTCAGTTACTCAGCTCAGTGTCCGTGAGGTAAAGAATTCCCCATTGCTCAGCACAGCAGGGTCTTCCTCATCCCAAGACCAGCTGGGACTGGCTTGGCCCCTCGCAAGGGACCCCCCCCATGGCGTGTACATGATGTGATGCAGAGAGCATTGTCCACCGTGATGGGGGAGGACGGCCCTGAGCGCAGATGTGGAAGCCAAGGCGTAGATCGGAGCCAGAGCGGAGCCGGGCTGGGTGCCGCCTCCTCCCCCTCTCCTCGGGCCCCAGTCATCAGAGCCCCATTCTCATGGCAGAGCCCTGCCAGCCTGCCGTCCCCGTGGGCCCACCGTGTGCCTGGAACTGGCTGGTCCCCCTCCCTGAGCAGCCCCTGCTGGCAGGTCAGTCCTGAGGGCCCAGGTAGGACTAGAGCCCTGCCAGCCTCGGGGCACCAGCAGTGACTTGTAGGAATAAAAGTGGCTCTGGATCTCAGGTGAAACCTGGAGACACACTGCGCGTGTACATGTGCGTGTGCAAGACAGGGAGGCCAGCAGGACCTAGAGGAGCTGTTGCTGCCACGAGGGTCCTGCATCTGCAGCTTCAGCCTGGGTCCTGGCCTTGCTGTTTTCAGGCTCACCGATTGCTTGTTTGGGATGCATTCCTTTACTCATTATTTACTGAGTAACTACTGTGTGGGGGGCTGTCTGGGCACTGGGACCACAGCTGTGGACCAGACACAGCTCCTCGTGGACCGACACGCAGTAGAGGGAAGAGTCAGACAGTGGGCACAGGGCCGGTAGGTAGCATGGAGGGTGGTGGGGTAGGAAATGTCACCCTGACCAGCCTGGCGCTGGCTGGGGGACCTCTGGGACTTGGGGCTAACATCCCAGCCCTGTCCATGCCTTTTTGTGTGACCTGGGACAACTCAACTCTGGGTCCTCTTGGCCTCAGTTTCCACATCTGTAAAATGGGATCAGTAACCCCTGCCCTGTCCGCCCACAGGGCGGTTCTGAGGGCCACATGAGAGGCCAGTGGAAGTGAAATGCTTTGCACGCTGTGAAGCGTGGTGGGGGAACGTTGATGGGCTTGCCTTTGTGGTACAGATGAGCCAGGCTTGGGGGCAGGGGATCAGGGTGAGGGTTTACTTGGCTCAGCCTCTTCATTCTTCAGTGTTTGTGGAAAGAAGAGAGGAATTCATGGCACAGGAACTTTGTCACGGAGGAGAGGGTGCTGGGCGGGTGGGCAGTCGGCAGTTGGTCACACGGCCGTACTCGGGCTCACCTCGTCTCCCACCCCGCAGCCTGGGACTACAGCCAGGGCTTCGTGAACGAGGAGATGATCCGGGACCACCTTCCGCCCCCAGAGGAGGAGCCGCTGGTGCTGATGTGCGGACCCCCGCCCATGATCCAGTACGCCTGCCTGCCCAACCTGGACCGCGTGGGCCACCCCAAGGAGCGCTGCTTCGCCTTCTGATGGGCCGGCCCTGGCCACTGGCTCCGCCCCGCACTCACCGCGCCCTGTCGCCCTGTCCGTACCCACCCCTCCTGCTGTTGTTTGTTAACACCACTCTCCCCCACGTCTCCTGCTGCAGCCGGGTTCAGCCTGGCCTGCCCGTGCCTGGGAGGTCACCCCGCTGGGCTGGCCCCCGAGGGGCCCCTTTGGGAGCAGGGCTCTGTTACAGGTGGCTGCTGTCGGCCACCTTTAGGGCAGATTCCTGTCTGGGCCTCACTGGAGATGCCCCCCCCCACCCCCCGCACAAAACACACACACTACTGGGCCGAGGCTGCCAGCACCATGCTGCCCACCCTCCCCAGAGCATACCACACTCTGGAAATAAACATAAATATACGGGCAGCCCATAGCTGCAGGTGCCAGGCCCCTACCCACTGCCTGCTTCAGGGCCACAGCCAGGCCTCAGCACCTGACACTACGTGATAGGTAACACCAAAAAGTCCTCTTGACAGGGGCTGCTGGGGTGAGAGGCTGCCCTGACCCCAGGGCACAGCAGGCCCGGCCAGCAGGGAGTTGGGCTCTCCCTGGGGCTGGACTAGGAGGAGGGGGCTGACCAAGGGCCCTTCCATCTGGCACACGGGCCCTCCCAAAGCCTTAGCATTTCCCCAAAACACCAAAACATTCGGGCAGCTTTGGGAGTTCCAAGCAGTCGACCTCTGATCGACCAGCTTGGGGTCCCGGGCCGCCAGTCCTGATGGGAGAGCTAAGATGATGTGTTTATCCCTCTGTCCCAGACCCCCCTCCTGCTGCCCTCACCCCGGGTGGGGGAGATTTTGAGCAGAGCCTCTTGTCTGAGGGACATTCTCAGTGGCCTCGACGTTGCCTTTAGACCACAGCGTGTCAGCCTCTTGCATATCGGCTTTTCAGAGTCATTTATGAGCAAACATAACGTTGAAGTAAAACTTTGCTAATCTGAACACTTTTGCAGTTCCTGGAGGCTCTGTGACCTACGTCATTGTGGGGGAGGGGGGGAGGAAGGGGCTGTGTAGGGCCTGGCTTTTATTTCTATTTGTTTGTGTTTGTAGTAGAAAATTTGGGGACTTCCCTGGCAGTCCAGTGGTTAGGACTCTGTGCTTCCGCTGCAGGGGGCCTGGGTTTGAACCCTGGTCGGGGAACTAAGATCCCACAAGCTAATGTGGTGCAGCCAAAAAAAAAAAAAAAAATTGGGAGAGTACAGAAGAGTATATACAGGAAAAAAAATGCCGGAATCCAGAGGCCAACACTTAGAACTTGGATGAAACCACATCATCCACTGTGTGGCCTCTGCTTTCCCCCTAATGTCAGATGTGCTTTGCCCCTGTGGTCAGAAACTCACCATAGGCCCAGATGGATCATGATTTTTTTATGTAGCAAATCCCTGTTGTTGGACAGTTAGGCTGTTCACAGTTTGCGGATTTTGTAAATAACAGTGGCCATGTTCACCCTCCTTTTTTTTTTTTAGTTTATTTTTATTTTTGGCTGCATTGGGTCTTCGTTGCTGCTTGCGGGTTTTCTCTAGTTGTGGCGAGTGGGGGCTACTCTTCGTTGCGGTGCGTAGGCTTCTCATTGCGGTGGCTTCTCTTGTCGTGGAACATGGGCCCTAGGCACGCGGGCTTCAGTAGTTGTGGCACGCGGGCTCAGTAGTTGTGGCTCGCGGGCTCTAGAGCGCAGGCTCAGTAGTCGTGGCGCACGGGCTTAGTTGCTCTGCGGCATGTGGGCTCTTCCCAGACCAGGGCTCGAACCTGTGTCCCCTGCACTGGCAGGCGGATTCTTAAGCACTGCGCCAGCAGGGCAGTCCTTCACCCTCCTTTCTGATGACTTCTTTTAGGGTAGATACCTGGGAATAGATGGAGTGTGGACAGTGGGGGTCCAACTTTTAACCCTCCCCTCACACCCAGCCTTATTCACATCATCTCAGCCGTGTTAAAAGGTGTCCCCAGTCCCAACTTGGGACAGCCCCGTGTGTCCCCAGTGTTTTCCTTTTTACTCTGTCCTCTGGAGAGCCCTGAGAGAAGTCGCAGTCAGTAGCACCTATTTCCGACAGGGAGAGTGAGGCTCAGGGCAGTGAATGGCTTTCAGGGTGGAGGTCGGGCCTGAGGCAAGGCAGGTGTCGCCCTGTCCTCGGGAAGCTACAGGTGAGGAAGGGAGTGCCTTCATTCATTCAGGCACTGTTCCAGGGCCAGGGCCAGGGCCAGGGCTGCTCCGGACACACCCTTCCCTGCTCCTGGGGTGCTCGCGAGAAAGACACTAGACAAGTAACAGGTGATGGGAAATGCCAAGATGGAAGTTAAAGACGGGACAGTGTGAGGCTTCCCCGGTGGCACACTCGTTAAGAATCCGCCTGCCAATGCAGGGGAGACGGGTTCGAGGCCTGGTCTGGGAAGATCCCACATGCCTCGGAGCAACTAAGCCTGTGCGCCACAACTACTGAGCCTGCGCTCTAGAGTCTGCAAGCCACAACTGCTGAGCCCACGTGCCTAGAGCCCGTGCTCCACAAGAGAAGCCACCGCAATGAGAAGCCCGCGCACCGCAATGAAGAGTAGCCCCCGCTCACCGCAACTAGAGAAAGTCCCTGTGCAGCAACAAAGACCCAACGCAACCAAAAATAAAAATAAATAAAATTTTTAAAAAAGACGGGACAGTGTGGGAATGAGGGCTGTTCTTAGAGTTGGGCAGCAGGAACGCCCTCTGAGGAGGTGACCTTTGTGCTGGGATGTGAAGGGAGGGAGCTGGCCCAGCTGTGGTAGGTGTTCAAGGCGGAACAGCAAGTGTGAAGGCCTTGTGGCTAGAACAAGCTTGTGGAAGAAACTTCCAGAAACAGATCAAGGAAGGCAGGTGGCTGAGGGGACAGTGAGGATGAGACTGGAGAGGGAGGCAGGACTAGGGTACTCCAGAGGGAGTGACCAGCAAGTGCAGAGGCCCTGGGACACAGTGAGGGCCAGTGTGGCTGGAGTGGAGTGGGGAAGAGGAGAAGACGGGGGAGTTCACAGGAGGCCTCGGGGCCGGGGAGCCACGTTCCCCTCTCATCTCTCACCTTCCATTCTGTCTCTGGCCCTCACACATCCTGGAGCAGGGCTGGGACTCCTCGGCGGGCAGGGGAAGGACTCAGCCTGCGCCTCTCAGGCCCTGATGGCTCTTCTCCACACCTGCTGTCTGCTGAGGACTCTGCTGAGCACTTGACACACATGAGGGCTCCTGGTGCCTGTCCCCGTCTGCAGGGTAAGAAAACAGGCCTGAGGGTTGAGACTTGCTGCACACTGCCTGAGCCTACAAGAGGCTGTCTGCTGAAGCTGGGAAGAAGGGCGTAAATTGGACCTGGTCCCTACCTTCTTATAAGTCTGTCTCTCCATCTGTAAAATGGGTGAGTGAATAGGCCCGTGATTCTCCACCCTCTCAGACGTGACACCATTTAAAAACAACATTTACAACAGCCCCTTTACTCTCCTGAAGTGAAGTCACCGCTGATATCACCTACCTATACAGAATTTTTAAAAAACACAAAGGGGACTTCCCTGGTGGTCCAGGGGTTAAGAATCTGCCTTCTAATGCAGGGGACGAAGGTTTGATCCCTGGTCAGGGAACTAAGATCCCACATGCCGCGGGGCAACTAAGCCTGCGTGCTCTAGAGCCTGCGTGCAACTACTGACCCCACGCACTCTGGAGCCCGCGCTCCACAACTAGAGAGGAAGCCCTGAGGGCCACAACGAAGAGCCTACACATCACAACTAAGACCCAACGCAGCCGAATAAATAAATGAATATTAAAAACAAAAACGCAAAACTCCAACTTACATTATAAAAGCAAAATAGGAAAGGACTTTATAAAATGATGCACATTTCAGCATGTAAATGCTGGCCCCAAGGCCCCTAGACGGAAGCATCAGGAGTCTGCATGGACGCAGGGTCCCTGCACTGGCGCAGCCCCTAATGCCGCCCACCTTCCCCGCTCTGCCGACAGGGGTGCGGTTTTCCGAGGCGGGGCACAATTGTTGGGTAGTCTCCAAATAAGGCGGGACCCAGTTCCTTTGGCTACAGCGCAGGTGCATTGCTGGCAATTCCATATTTGTTTACATCGGGCAAAAAGTCCTGCGTGTTCATACAAGAAATGGAGCGAAACCCAGGATCAAAGAATCGTTAAGCGGCCCCTCCGCCCCGGGCGTTGGGAGAGCCAGCGGGACGTCCCATCCCGTCCCCGCCTCCACGTGACCGCATCCCTGCCGTTCCGACAACCAAACACGACCCCACGAAGTTCCGAAACGCTTCTGGGGGAGGGCCATCGCGCAGTCACAGAATTACATGACATCAATGACCCTACTATTGTGGTAGTTTAAGAAAATTATTTAAGCGCTATTTTTACGCTTCGCTTTCTTCGAGAGGGCCTCAACTCCCGCCCTCCTCTGGTCCCTTCCTAGTTCTCCGCACCTGCCCTCCGCTGTACAGCCGGCCCGCGGCTGGTTCCTGGTTTCCGCCTTCTCTCCCGGCACCGCCGACAGGGAGGCGTTAATAATAGTCCTGTTTCACGGCTGAGGAAAGGAGGGCCAGCCAGCACCCAATCACGGCTGCGCAGGCGGGACCCTGGATTTCCCTCCTCCGTCTGGTTGCCAGTCTTCACTAGCTCGTCTCTCCAATCCTTTCTGATGCCAGGTTTTCAACTGTGGTGTGATGTTCTTTCAAGGACACACAACTCCACTCGATGCGTTGTACTTACAGTAGGGATTCCTAGGACACTTAGTCTATATGTTCGGGACTGCTGTAAAGGCGTTGCAGCTTTAGTCTTTATGTTTCTGTTGTTGGTGTTGTTTTGGCCACACCGGGCGGCAGGCGGGGGGTGTTACTTCGGCGACCAGGGATCTGACCCCGGGCCCGCGGAAGCAGAACCGCGCAGAACTCATCACTAGACCGCCCAAGAATTCCGTTTCTTGCTGTTGTTGTATTCTTCATTCATTGGTTCGACATACTGAACCTGACGCCAGGATCAGTGTTGGAGACTGAAATTATACCAGTGAAAAAATTCCACATTCGGAACACTCCCTTTGACGCTCGCAGCCATCTAGCTTATTTGCCCCATTTTACAGGTCAGGAAGGCGAAAACATTTACTTGTAAAGATTCAACTGCCCGGAAATGTGAGCCGTGGAAACATGAGCACCGCATTATAAACCACATAACGAGCCTCCTGTGTGCAGCACGTTGTCACCCCCAAAAAATGAACTCATAACACTCTCCGTTACAGCAATTAATATGCCCCAAACAACTAACTATATTGACTAAACCCAACCTTAACAGTTTCACGAGTTAACAGTCCCCCACAATTCCGTGAGGTTTGATCATTCTGTTACTCCACAAGCGCGAATCCGAGTAACTCCTTGATTTCCCCGTGGCTTTTCCTCAGTTGTGCTAATGACTATATTCTGCTTTTTAGGTGCAACAGGTACGGGCAGATCGCAACTCCCAGGCATCCCACAAAGTAGGCGAGTCACCATAGGGGCAACCTTTACCCGCTCAAAAATTCGTCTCACATTAGCAGTGAGGATTCGGGCGTCACCCCGAATCGTTATTTTCCTTACTCATAAGTTTAAGGCATAAACTTCTTTAATGTTTACTTCCTAGGTAATGAATCCCATTCTCATTAGCGCTATGGTGAGTGTCAAAGTTGACCGTCGAACCGAGAACCTCTTTCCTTTGAAGATTGTCTTACTTATTTAATTTTTTTCTGTTGCTTTTCATTTTATTTGCTCATCTTGAGAAAGAGGGAACCTTAGGGCTACGACCCGCCGTATGCAGATAAGCAGAGGACATCGCAAAGGCTCACGGGGAGAGCCCCGCCCCTTCCGGTCCTTGCTCGGTTTGATCTGTCGCGAGACTTCGTCAGACGAACGCCGGAAGCCGCTAGTTGCTCCGTAGCGGCCGAAGGGGCGGGCTCGAGGGCCGGGGGACGGTAAACTGCTCGCGGTTCGCGCGGCGGTGCAAGATGGCGGACATCTCCCTGGACGAGCTCATCCGGAAGCGAGGGGCTGCGGCGAAGGGGCGGTGAGCGGCCTTTTCTCCTTTCGGGGTTCACGGCCCGAGTCTTAGCGGGGCTCGGGGCGGAGGAGGGAACGGTCTGGGCGCGACGCGGAGGGCCGTCTGCGCCCGCCCCCTGCCACAGCCGCGCTCCCCATTGGCCCGGCCGCCGCCGCCGCCGCGGGCCCGGCCGCCCGGCTGCCCACTGGCTGCAGGCGCCGTCGCTCCGGCAGGCCGGGGGTAGGCCGGTGGGACCGCTGACGGCGGAGGGGCTGGACTGCGGGGCTTGTGGGAGCGGCCCGAGGGGCGCCTCGCGGGGCCGGAGCTGCGGTTGCGGAGGGGACGCGCTGCCCGCGGCCCGGAGGGTCTCTTCGGCGCAGCCCCTCGTCTGAGGAGCCGGGCGCTGCTCCACGGTCTCAGCGCGGCCTCAGAGTTAGGACGACTGGAGTTGCGCGGGGAAGTGACTTGCTCAGACTCTGCCGGTCTGTTAGTGCCGAAACCGAGACCCACACCCAGACCTTTAATTTCCAAATGTTGCGCCTGGCTCCCCTCTAACACTCGACTCCCTTTGTGCGGCATTTCAGGTTCTCTAAGCGCTTTGCTGCCCAGGCGGTCTCATTTGCTCTTTTCGCAATCCTGTTGGCCCGCTCTTAATGTTTTCCCCGTTTTCCAGATGAGGAGCTGGAGGCGGAGTGACTTGCCCGAAGCCACGGAGAGCTGAGATGGGTGCCGAGTGCACTTTATGAGCTGGTTGAGTTGGCCTCAGGCTTGGGCGGAAAAACAGGTGGGACGGGGCTGGAGGCCGGCCGTTTCTCGATGGTTCGCAGAGAAGACTGTTCTGTATCTGGGTGAGGAGTCGCGGGGGTGGTTCGCAGTTAGGTGCTCCAGACTTCCGCTGGACCCTCAAATGTTGTGAGTCATTTCCAGCCTTTGTGTGCTCCAGTTCACCTGTATGAAAGAGTGGGAACTTCGGCCAGTAGTTTTCTAGCACGCGTTGAATTAGTTCAGATGTCCTTGTAAACAGCCGGGCTGGAAAGGTAGATGTAGTTTTCTCAGATAGTCATTCACTCAGCAGACGTGAATTTATTAACACTGCCTGCGTGCCTGTGGCTCGAAAATGGATTCTTTTACTCTCTGAAAGGTATCCGCCCACCCTCACCTCTGCACACATAGCCACTGCCACTGCGCCCGCCACCACGGAATTCACCAGCCAGCACTTCACCTGGCTTCTGGTTCATGACAGGCACCCAGCATTAGTTTTCTCTACCATTACGTGTGAGTAGTTCTCTCCTAGGTCTTCCCTCTAGTAACTGGTGTGGAATTGGCGCTGGGTCCTCGGGCCACTTCTGAGGCCGTCCAGGTTTCACAGGTTTGCTCGACAGCTGCTGAATGAGCCAGCTTCCCAGGACCTGCGCTTCCTGCAGTCACTCCCCTCAGTTCCTGACTGCAGGCGGTCTGTACTTTTTTGGTGTTGATGTGTGCAGAGTCTTGTGTTGGGCATTGGGTGAGCATGCAGGGAAGGGAGGATGCGTGGACCCCTGGGAAGAGCAGAGACTGTGCAGCCAGGCGGACCTGGTCCCTTGGCAAGCCCCACTGTTGGGTTCTGTGCCTCCCTGGCCAGGTGACTTCTGAGCTGGGCAGTTTCCTCATTTGTAATAATGGTTCCTGGTAAGTGGTTGAGAGAATTAAATGAGAATGTAAGAATGTATATTTTAAAGTTTGTACCAGATAGTAAGGGTTTAGGAAATGAGTTTAAAGGAGTAGAAGCCCAAATCCCTCCCCCCAGGGGACATAATAGCTAAGCATTGGGGTCCTAGAGTCAGACTGCCAAGTTTCAATCCCTGCTTCTCCCACTTTCCATATGATCTTATGAAAGTTACTTAACCACTTCATGCCTCTCCCCTTATCTATAAAACATGGATAATATTCGCTTCATTAGGTATTGTCAGGACTAAGTCAATCAATGTATCTGAAGTACATCAAAAAGCATCTGATGGGTACTGAGTGCCCAATAGATGTTAGTTGTCATCATCGTTACTGAAGGCTTTTAAGTACAGAAGTAACATCCAGTCTTCAGTGTGAGAATATTGCTTTGCTTTTATGTGAAGATTGGATTGGGGGAAGTGCAGGCCAAGAGACAGTGTAGAAGAAACTGGACTGCATGCTGTGTTTGGGTTAAACCTGCTGGAAACTCCATTTTTAGTTTGCTTGCACAGCCAGCAAAGCGAAAAACTAGATGGGGTGGGGAGGGAGTCCCCATCAAGAACTGAAAGGTCTGAACAAATTTCAGTGAACAAATGTCATTTCCTACAGTAAACAAATGGCTATTTTACATGCTTCCTAGAAGAAATCACCTTACTGGAAACTTTGGTTTAATGTAGCATGGTTGTCCCAGGAAGAACTTTGTGCTTAATAATTTAGGAAGAAAGAACCTATGACCATCTCAGAAAACTTCTCTCCTCTTCTTAGTGGAAATAGCAAAGGACTGAGCCCGTGGAAGTGTAAATAACCCCTTTTCACAGGTCGTGGAATGTGCTTGTTCTTCAGAGCAGCCATTCTGTTTTGTGTTCATCACATCGTGTAAGTCAAGAAAGGTGTCATTATCATCGTTATTACCTGGCCCCCAGTTAATCATCAAAAGGTTCCTTGATTAATACGAAATTAGAGAAAGGGGGGAATGATTTTATGGTACTTCATCCAGGCCATGGTGAGGTGCTCTCCTTCCCCACACACAGCACATTTCTAGTGGCTCCAGTTGTTCAAGACCCATAGATGAGTCTTCCCAGGGCAGCACTGGGCACCAGCTGCAGCGTGGGCCTGCCACTCTTGTCGATTTCTTCCTTTAGATGTGAGAGTATCACTGATTTGGTTAGTCAAGTCACCCCGTCTTTGGTTTGCTCAGTTCACCCCTCACAGGATAGCTATCTGTCACTCCCTCCATGTAGTTAGATGAAGGTGACACGGCAGGCTTAGTGGGGAAGTTGGGCCTTGAGTGTGCTGGAGGTGAGCAGCTCTGGGCCAGATGCATATGTGAGAGTCCTTGGAGCCATGGGGAGAAGAGGTAGGGAACTTTCGAGTTCTGGCCAGGGCTCTGGTCCTGGTACTCACTGCTGGTTTCCTTATTGAAATAAGGTAAAGGAAATTAGATCTGAAACAAAGAGGAGGGAAATGAGTTGTTACATTAGCTTAGAAGGGAAGAATTATAATTTTAAATGGAACATCTGCACAAGACTCTCTTGAAGGGTAAGGGGATCGTGTCTTGTTTTTCCTTGTGTCTCTAAAGCACATAGTTCAGACCCTCAGTAATTGTTAGAACGAAACTGTGTTTTCTCCCTAAGATGACCTCAACCCACACGTTCTAACCCAGAGACCCCCAGGGATTAAAACCCACTTTAGAGTAGTCCAGGGTCCCCCTTGTGGGCCCGAATCCTTTGGACTGGACATCTGTCCAGAGCCAGCTGCCACTCTGCTCTCCACAGGTAGATCCAAGAGGGTGAGGCATTCCTAGCCTCAGACAGACCCTCCCTGGTCATGTGTATGCCAGGCTCCAGTAGGGGACTGGGGGAGGGGGCTCAGGCTCCAGAGGGTGTTTGCCCTCTCGCCCACACCACTCTTCCTAGGACCTGGTGGCGTACCTGGTGAGCGTCTGGAAGCAGTGTACAGTTGCACTGTTTCAGGTGTGATGGGGCCAGGCAGTTAAGAGACTTGCTCAAAACTTCCCTCTCTCCCCCTCCCGAACATTTACTGAGGCCAAAAGTGCAGAATGTGTTTCGGGAACATCAGATAGTCTGCCGTGGGAGGTGAGGCTGCAGGCAGTTGGGGCCAGACTAGTGGTTCCACTGAGGGGTTGGGCTTAGTTAGGGAACTCTTAGCAGTTCTTGGAGTAGGAGGGTAACATAACTGGTTCTATGTTTTAGAGACCTGCTTCTAGCAGGAGTGTTTATTTGAAAAATTCCTGATGACTAATGCCTGCCATATAAGCAGTACTGCTGCCTGCTGGGATGAATGGCTGTCTTTTCATGCAGGGAGAGGAGCAATGATTATAAAAAGCCTGAACACTGAAACCCCCTGAAGCTGCTTATGAAAGGAGTTGAAAGAACTGGTGTAACCAGGGAACTGAATATATGGAATTGAGGGAAAGTAGCTTACTCGTGCTCTTAGGTCCACAACTGTATCACCTCCCTCCCCGAAATGTACCTTTTGTGCTGTTCAAATGGATAAAAATACCAGCACGGGACATCTTGGTGGTCTTTCCTGCTAGACAAGCAGTATGGTGTGTGGGTCTCCGGTGGGTACACTGTCCGCCAGCCTCAGTGTGTGTGCTCACCCTCTCGTCACTAGAGGGTACACTGTATCCCTGGATGTGACTGGAGTCCTAATTTTTTCCTTAGCTTGGGGACAGTATTCACCCTTCCTTAACTCCTCGAATCCTGTTCTTTATTTTTGACCCACGCTTGATTTATTGGTATTTTAACTAGGTATAGTGAAGTTCAAATCCAGCCTTCACCATTATAGCTCTGTTATTTGGGATAGTTACTCTCCTTGAATCTCAGTTTCCTCATCTATAAAAGGTGGATAATATCCTAATTCTCAGAGTTGTGAGGGTTAAAGGAGGTGGGTCAAAGTTTATGGATCTTTAGTAAGTGCTCAAAACTGTTAGTTGAGAGTGCCTTCTTTATAAAATCTTTCATAAACCCTGGTAGCCAGTTGCCCCTTGTGTGGCCATGGCAGACATTGCTTATCAACCATAGACTTCTGTGAATTCTCAATGCAACACTTCAAGCAGCCATTACAAATTATCAGAGAAGGGAAATTGTTGAGGAATATGAATAAATTAAGGTTGCAGAAGCCTAATCTCCCCCACCCCTCCTTCTGCAAAGGTTTACTGGTCAGACCCAATTGGAATGAACCAAAAACTTTTGAATCTGCCCCTTTCTTCATTCTCTGTTCAAGGACATGAATTTTGTTTTCAAGAATCTCATTGTTGGGACTTCCCTGGTGGCGCAGTGGTTAAGAATCCACCTGCCGACGCAGGGGACACGGGTTCGAGCCCTGGTCCGGGAAGATCCCACGTGCCGCGGAGCAACTAAGCCCGTGCACCACAACTACTGAGCCTGCGCTCTAGAGCCCGTGAGCCACAACTACTGAGCCCATGTGCCACAACTACTGAAGCCCGCGCTCTGCAACTAGAGAAAGCCCGCACGCAGCAACGAGGACCCAACACAGCCAAAAACAAATAAAATAAATTTTTTTTAAAAAAAGAAAGAGATAACCTGATAATCCTACATCCATTTAAAAAAAATTCTCATTGTTCCTTTAATTATTCAAAATAGTTGCTTTCAGTAGCTTTTTCTTTTTTTTCTTGGCAATAATGTTTAATTGCTTGAATGACTGGTGAAATTGGGTAACTTGACTTTTTGAAAGCATAATGCCATTGGGTCTAGATTTGCCCAATTTTATGGTATTGTAAAATCATGGTGTATCGCACGATAAGATCATCCCATCTCCTGTAGTTATAAAGATCAGGAACCTTTGGTAGGGGTACCCTGGTGATGGGAGGAGGTGGGATTTGGAGAAGACAAATGAAGATAGGAAATCTTCATTCAGGAGGCCAGGCTCAAGTTTGGGTTAGGATGTGTCTGACCTCTACTGTGTGGTGGACCTGGTCATCAATGAAGTATTCCACTGTCAGTGTTTATGCAGCCTGGTTCCCTTTGTAACGTCCACTCAGTCGGAGACCAGCTGCTTTCTCTTCCAGGAGGCCTTTCCTGAAGCTCCTGCAGCTCGGCAAGATCCTTGTGGGTCCCACTTTTGGAGTAAGGGCCAGAGTGGCCCTGTGCCATGGCTGTGTTGGTGCCCCTCTCTCAGCTGGGAGAGCGATTGGTGGCCAGGATCCTAGCAGGGCACTGGACCAGTTGGTGAGGGCTGGGTGGAGGACTGGCCTTGCAGGAGCAGTCTTCTCTAGGAGAAGCCCTTCCAGGGCAGCCACACCTTCTCCCGTCTTACCTCCCCCGGGGCTTGGAGTAGGAAAGAGAAGCTTGGAATCTGTTATAATGGAAAGAGTCTGGAGTCTGGGGTCCAGTTCCAGCCATGCCACTAGCTCTTTGATTTGGTTTCTCCTCTGTAAAATGGAAGTGATGGCAGGTAATCTCAGAGATTGTGAGCCTAAAAGGAGAATGTAAATTAGTAGCCCTGTAGGGTCCCTGACATAGCTCTTTGAGCCTTTGTCATTCCCCTGGGGCAGTGTTGACATAGGGGAGGAGTTGTAGGATGTACCCCCTAGGAAGCTCTTAATCCTGTGGATGATGCAGGCTTGTAAACAAATCATTGTGATGCTGCATGGTAGGTGCTTTAATAGAAGCTCTGTTCAGTGCTTTGAGGGCTCCAAGGAGAGAGCTTTCAGCTGTGGAAGTTATATGGGAGAAGTGAAGGAATGCTCTTGAGGGTGGGGAAATGGGGAAAACTTAAACGCCTCCTCAGCTCCGCCCTCCCCCTCTGCGAGAGCAAGGAAGCTACAAGCTGTGGGTTGTAGGGGGCGCTCTCCACATTTGGTCTGCCTAGGGTGCCTTTTGACACTACTCTTTCCAGAAACCCTGGGCTACCTCTAAGCCCTCCCACAGCCCCACAGACTTTGTTTTGTTTTGTTTTGTTTTTAACATTTTTATTGGAGTATTATTGCTTTACAATGTTCTGTTTCTGCTGTACAACAAAGCTATACATATACATATATCCCCATATCTCCTCCCTCTTGCGTCTCCCTCGCACCTTCCCTATCCCACCCCTCTAGGTGGTCACAGAGCACTGAGCTGATCTCCCTGTGCTATGTGGCTGCTTCCCACTAGCTACCTGTTTTACATTTGGTAGTGTATATATTTCATGCCACTCTCTCACTTTGTCCCAGCTTACCCTTCCCCCTCCCTGTATCCTCAAGTCCATTCTTTACGTCTGTGTGTTTATTCCTGTCCTGCCCCTAGGTTCATCAGAACCATTTTTTTTTTTTAGATTCCATATATATGTGTTAGCGTACGGTATTTGTTTTTCTCTTTGTGACTTACTTCACTCTGTATGACAGACTCTAGGTCCATCCAACTCACTACAAATAACTCAATTTCGGTTTTGGGTTTTTTTTTAATATATATAAATTTATTTATTTATTTATTTATTTATGGCTGCATTGGGTCTTCGTTGCTGCACGCGGGCTTTCTCTAGTTGCGGCGAGCGGGGGCTACTCTTCGTTGCGGTGCGTAGGCTTCTCATTGCGGTGGCTTCTCTTGTTGTGGAGCACAGGTTCTAGGCTCGCAGCTTCAGTAGTTGTGGCACGCGGGCTCAGTAGTTGTGGCTCACGGGCTCTAGAGCGCGGGCTCAGTAGTTGTGGCGCACAGGCTTAGTTGCTCTGTGGCATGTGGGATCTTCCCGGACCAGGGATCGAATCAGTGTCCCTTGCATTGGCAGGCAGATTCTTAACCACTGTGCCACCAGGGAAGTCCCCTCAGTCTCCCAGAGTCTCTACATCAGAAAATAGAGCAAGGATGGACAAGCAGTCCCACCTACCCACCTTAAACCTAATCTGAATGATTCTGTAAATGACCCCTTCCACTCTCTCTTCCACCTGTTTTTGTTGTTGTTGTTTTTAAATATTTATTTATTTATTTATTTGGTTGCTCCACATCCTAGTTGTGGTATGCGGGATCTTCGTTGATGCGTGTGAGATCTTTCTTTAGTTGTGGCCTGTGGAATCTTTTTTTTAGTTGTGGCATGTGAGACCTAGTTCCCTGACCAGGGATCAAATCCGGACCCCCTGCATTGGGAGTGTGGAGTCTTAACCACTGGACCACCAGGGAAGTCCCTTCCACCTGTTTTTTGTATAAACCCACCGGAAAGTACTTAAATCCTAATTTGCCATTTTTCAAAGAAAAATGACATTATGCATCACTGACTTAGGTCTGGCTCTGGCATAGTAGTGGCAGCAGGTGTTTTTCCACTCTGCTTAGAATAACAAGGTGAAGGTCCAGGTTTTCTTTTATTGGTGCCAGGAAGACTCATCTTTGGTTGCACTCCTGCTGTTAGCAGAGGAGCTGGTGGACAGTCTCACTCCAGCTGGTTGGGGAAGAAAGAGGCAGTAGGAGAACCCAGTGGCTTGCCCACTATGAAGGATGCCTCCTGGGAGGCCTGCACAGTGATGTAGGACATGGTATAGGAACTTGTTTATTCAGTAGTTTTGCCTTCTAACTCCAGGTCAGAGATTTTCAACACTGCTGTTCTCCAGGATCACCTGTTGAGTGAAAAATGCATATGCCCAGGCCTTCACCCAGATTTTGGACTCAGTAGCTCTGGGGTGGGGTTTAGAGAGCTGTATTTTTTTGTTAGTTTTCTTTTCTTTTCTTTTCTTTTTTTTAGAGCTATCTATATTTTTAAGAAGCTTTTTAGATGTTTCTGATACTGAGCCAGGGCTCAGCAACACTTACAAAGCACGGGGCGGTGAATCAGGAATGAGCCCCATCCGCCACTTCCCTCCCAGTCCAGGGTAGGGAGAGAAAGGAAGAACACAAAGGATGATAGACACAAAGGAGGGCTGTTCTGGAAGAATCAGAGAGGGTTTCTCAAAGAGGAAACGTAGGAGTTGGTGTCCCCAGGCAGGGCGCCTGCCGCAGGACTGTTTGTGTGGCTGGAAGCCTTATGGTGGGGTGGGCAGAAGCCCACAGATCCCAGAGAGGACTTCCAGGATTGTACTAGAAGCGTCTTCTGTTTCCTCGCAAGCCATTAGAAGAGCCAACGAAGGAGCCCCAGAAGAGAATGGGGCTTGTTTTATGGAGCTTCGTTCCTTTCCAGTTTTAACAGTTTCTGGATTGACATTTTTGTTGTTGCAGATTGTGTTAAGTATATATTTGGTCTTTGTCCTGGCACACAGTTTCTAAAACCCTTGGAATTTCCTGAGTGATAAGGGTGATAGGAGCATCTTTTGTTCTAATGAGGCAACTCTTGGTGGGCCCCTAGAGAGCTTCAGGACAGGGGCTGGTCACCAGAAAGACCTAGGCATGATTAGCCTCTTGGAACTTGCAGTTCCACCCCACTCCCCACCCTGGACCTCCAGGGAGAAAAGAGGGGCTAGAGATTGAGCTTATCATCAGTAGCCAGTGATTTGATCAATTATGGTAATGGAACCTCCATAGAAACCCCTATACAATTGAGTTTGGAGAAACTTTGGGTTGGTGAACACATCCATGTGCCAGGAGGGTCGTGTTGCCATACCCCTTCCCTGTACTTTGCCTTACACATCTCTTCTGTTTGGCTGTTCTTGAATTGTATCCTTTGTAATAAACTGGTAATAATAAGTAAACTGTTTTCCTCAGTCCTATGAGCTATTCTAGCAAATTATGTAACTTGAGGAGGGGGGGTCGTGTGAACCCTCCATTTATAGCCCGTCAATCAGATGAACAGGAAGCCCAGAACTTGGAATTGACCTCTGACTTGAGGGCAGTCTTGTGGGACTGAGCCTTTAACCTGTGGAGTCTGTGCCAACTCTAGGTAGGTAGTGTCAGAATTGAGCTGTCAGACACCCAGTTGGTGTCTAGAGACTTAGAGAATTAGTTGGCGTGAGGAAGAAACCTACACATTTGGAGTCAGAGTGTTGTGAATAGAAACAGTTCAGAGTGATTATTTTTCTTTCTACCAAGTCTTTATATCTTAGTCTGTTAGTCCTCTGGCTCCAAGCCCGACCCATGTGTTGGCTTTCTTGGTCCCAGCCCAGTGGGGGTATCTGCCTGCCCTGGAGGCAGGAGGCTGGCAGAGGCCAGCTGGGCACCCTTTGTTAATCACTTAAGCTCTCTAAGCTTGTTTCTTCTACTGTAAAATGGGCATAATAATGCCCGCTTCACAGGGCGCTGAGAGTGCTGATTGAGAGCAAGGATGTGGAAGCACTTTGGAAACTGAACTTGCCCTTCAGGTGTGTGGGGTTATGATGTCTGGGAGATATGCTTATTTTACGTGGTATTGTTTGGAGGTGTCCATCATAGTGTCTAAAAACACCTGGTCTGGGGAGCAAAAACAGTCTTACCTAGTGATAGAAACCAGCAGGCCCTCCTTCCTAACTTTGTTTACAATGCAGAGTTAAAAGTCATAAAACTACGACAGAAGTCTCTATTAATTGTTTCCTCTGACAGGGAGCAGCTTTCTGGTTTCTCCAGGACTTCCTCTGTTTCCGGTATTACCATGGCTCTACTTCCACAGCCTGCTGTTGATATCCAGATCCTCTTAATGTTGCAGTTTTTATTTGCAGGCTCAATGCCAGACCAGGAGTTGGAGGTGTCCGATCTCGTGTTGGGATCCAACAGAGCCTTCTCGGCCAGCCAGCACGCACGGCCACCTTCCAGCAGAGATTTGATGCTCGGCAGAAGATTGGCCTCTCAGATGCCCGGCTCAAGCTGGGAGTCAAGGATGCCCGGGAAAAGCTTTTGCAGAAAGATGCCCGGTTCCGGATCAAAGGGAAAGTGCAAGATGCCAGAGAGATGCTGAATTCCCGCAAGCAGCAGAGCACGGTGCCCCAGAAGCCCCACCAGGTGGCTGATGCCCGGGAGAAGATCAGCTTGAAGCGGAACTCCCCTGCTGCCTTCATGAGCCCACCCATCGGGACAGTGACCCCTGCTCTGAAGCTCACTAAAACCATCCAGGTAGGTTGTGGCTCCTGTCACAAATTCCTGGAAACCAGTAACAGCTGTAGTTTCAGGCAGGGACCGAGGACCAGGGGTGTTTAGGCAAAATGACAGTTCCCCCAGCTGTTTGTATAGTAACCATATGAGGAAGGCAAGATATCATCTCACTTTTCTGTAAAAGAAAAGGGTGGGGGGTAGTCCAGAGAAATTAAGTGATTTTCTAAGTGAGATAGTAGTAGAGGGAAGTGAGAGGAAAGAACAAAACATTTGTTGAGCTCGTGCTGTGTGGCAGGCACTTAACATTTATTCCTCACTGCAACCATGGACTATTACCCCAGTTTTATAAAAGAAGAATCTAAGTCTCAGAGATGTGAGTAATTGTGCACAGTTACACAACCGGTCAGTGGGAGGGAGGACCAGGATAGAAGCCCAATCAGACCTGGCTCTTAGTGCAGGGTCTTGGCCACCTGCACAGCTGCCGCCCCAAAGGGAATGGGAACAATATCATTTAATCTTCTCAGCAACTTTGGTAAAAGGAACAGCAGCAGCAGTGAACATTTATTAAGCCAGGTTCATTGAGCCCTGCAAATGCGTTGTCACATGATCTCGGGGATGATGAGTCTTCCTGTCGCTTTCCTGCTTTGGGCATAAGGCACTCTTGTAGGGCCTTTTACCACAGACCAAAACTGAGTGCCCACCATATTTTAAGTTAAGTGATCCTCTACTCATAAAGAGAACACATGCAGGCCCTGTGGGATGAATTGTGACCACTGGGTATTTCTAGGTTCCGCAGCAGAAGGCCATGGCACCGACTCATGCCCATCCTGCTGGAATGAGGATCAACGTCGTCAATAACCACCAGGCCAAACAGGTGGACTGTGTGTGTGTGTATACACACGTGTGTGGTTTTGTTTGTTTGTTTAAATTTTTTAATGTTTATTTATTTATTTTGCCTGTGCTGGGACTTAGTTGCGGCATGCGGACTTCTTAGTTGTGACTTGCAGACTCTTAGTTGCGGCATGCGGACTTCTTAGTTGCGGCATGCATGCAGGATCTAGCTTTCCGACCAGGGATCAAACCCAGGCCCCCTGCATTGGGAGCACGGAGTCTTACCTCTTACCCACTGGACCGCCAGGGAAGTCCCCCACACTTGTGTGTTTTGATGTGGCCTTCCAAGTGGATTAACTGAGGCCTGGCCCAAGGTTCCAATTTGAAGAGTTGGAGGAGGGATTAATTACATTTGACACTTTTTGCAGTGTATGAGTTTTAAAAAGAAATTTCTTCAATGCATAGGGAGAGAGAGGCAAATTGAAAGTTTTTTTTTTTTTTTTATAAAAGTAGTATGTGCTTATACAGAAAATTTGCAAAACAGAGAAAGGTTAAGGAGGGGGAAAAAAAAGTCGTCACACTCTGGCTCTCTACAGCCAACCCCTGTTGAAATTCTGCCCTGGTTCCTTCCTGTGGTGTGTGTGTGTGTGTGTGATTATTATTTATTTAATGCATAGTTGTAGTTGTGATTATGTTATTATCCAGTTTCATGTTGTTTTGTTTTCACTTTATAACTCAAGCGTTTTTCTGTGTTTCACATTTGCTGTAAACATTTTAATAACTGCTTGATCCATTGAGTTGACATTTGAGTTTATTTCAACCATTTTCCTGTAATTTTCACTGTTAGAAATCCTTCTATGAACATCTTGGAGGAAAAAACCTCTTTCTAGAGTTTGGGTTTATTTCTATAGGCCAGATTGCCCGGCACAGACTTTGTAAGCCAAAGGATATAAACAGACATTTTAGGGGCCCTTGATAGGTATCTACAAGGTACCCACTTGTAGAAAGGTACTTCTGATGTATCTGGAATTGCAGCACTTTCATTGGGCCCTTGGGGGCAGGGAGGCAGCCTGCCAGGACTTGAGCCCCAGTCTCCCAGACCAGTTTCCCCAGGCACTCCCCCTGCACCCACTTCTCCCCCCACCTCACTTACTCTAGCCCTCATCTCCCTGTTGTCCTTACTCCAAATGTCTGTTGAGAGCCTGCATACCACGTTAGCTTATATTTCTTTATTTTCAGAATTTATATGACCTGGATGAAGACGATGATGTTATAGCTCCCATTCCTAGTAAACGGATGACATTTGCAGCCTCAGGCAGCTTTCTCCACCACGTGGTATGACATCTTACCTTCTTGCTACACTCTGGGTGTGTCTGATCAGGTTCATGGGAGAGGTGATGGAGAGTAGGGCCTTTCAATTCAGAAATATTTCTTCATTGGGGTCATGAGATTATCAGAACCGGAACTAGTCCACCCTCTGGCTTTTATAAATGCTGAGACCAGCAGCGTGTCCACTGACTTGTTCAAGATCCCACAGACAGTGAAGTGCAGAGCTGCAGCTCCCAATTGCTGTGTCTGAGTCACTGCAGGGGAAATATGAGTGATCCCATGGAACAGAATCACATTTTATTTCCTTTGTGGCAGGACATTCTGCCTGGTCCCCTTCCTTCCATGGTCAGCAGCTCTGGCTCCATTCTTGAGTCTGGATTCCCTTGGTTAGTGTGTTAGCAAGAATAAACAGCCTTGCCTGAAGGCTCCACCAGGTGCAGCCTGCATGCCGGGAAAGCTTGATGGACTGGGATGCTGGGATGCCGTGCAGAGAAGGAAAGAAAGTCGTTTCTCGGAATATCAGGGACCTCTGAACATCATGCTCAGCTCAGTGCACGCGGCCAAATTACACATAGGGAGGCGAGTGGGTGCCCAGGCTAAGTGCCTTTGTTTGGTCTTCAGAGACCCAAAGACTCAGTTTTGGTCACTGCACTGAATATGTGGACTGATTTCCTGGTTACCATTGAAGCTCTTAACGTGATGTGTGAAGCTGAATGATGCCAGTTTGTTACAAAGGGGCTGGGCCTTTCCTAACTCAGTTAGTGGCTAACCCTAATTGGAAAAAACCCTGTGTTTATATTAACTTACTTAAGACTTCCTTTCCTTCCCACCCTGTGAGATGGGTACTATTCTTACCGCTATTTTACGGATGAGGAATTGGGCACAGAGAGTGAGATAAAGCTGCTCAGCTCGTGAGTAGTGGATCGAGGATTGAAGCCGAAGCAGTCTGGCTCCCAGGCTACGTGTTTAACCACTACACTCACTGGCTCTTGAGACTCAGAAAACAGCTGGAGAAATGTGGGATCCAGCATGAATCTAGATTCACCTGGATTGGGAGAAGCTGGTGAATTGACCCTGTCCCATCATCTTCCTGTCTGGCTGCTGCATTCCTCCTTTTTCCTAAGTCGACAAGACCACCTGCCACTTCTGCCTCATGCATTTTTTTTCCTCAGACACATTAAAACCAGGGAGTTCACTGGTTTATATTTCCAAGGGGTCACGTCCGCAGTTAGGGGTAACAGGGGAGGGGGGGAGGGAGCTGTTTCTGCTGCTTTGCACGTGCTGACTCTGCCAGCACATCCCTGACAGTCTGGGAGCTGAGGAGGCAGGGCTACACATGGTTCCTCTGTGCAGAACAGGGACCAGAAAGCTGGGAGTCCGGGCCTTCTTAAGAGCGAGTTCCTATTCCCAGCCAGCCCATCGTGATAGAAGCATATCTAGGAGTGAACTTGACCCCAAGCTTTTGGTCTCTAACTCCAAATTGTAGGGTTTTTATAAAGTCTAAATGGTATGGGTGAGCCTGTGGCTCCTGTTCAGGACTGCGTGGAAGCTTCTTGGACAGGGCTTCCCGCACTGGAAAGGGGCTTCTATGAACACACGTGCAGGCTGTTTTTCTCTCCTCCTGCCCCTTCCCTGGCAGCTGGCACCTTTCTGGCTTTAGATCGATAATGGAACTGGGGAGGTGGGGGAGGCCTTGAGATACTGGGGGTTGTCAGCCCCCTGGGGTGTCTGGGTCCCTAGCTTTTCAGATTCCTCTCTTCCTCTTTGTTTAGGCTGGGGTGAGCAGTTCCAAGCTTTCCATGTCCAAGGCCTTTCCTCTCACCAAAGTGGTTCAGAACGATGCATACACAGCTCCTGCTCTCCCCTCCTCTGTTCGAACAAAAGCCTTGACCAGCATGTCCCGGACATTAGTGAACAAGGAGGATCCCCCCAAAGAGCTGCCGCCCGCTGAGGTGAGGTGAAGGTGAAGGAGAGGAAGTGACCACACTAGTTGAGAGTTAGCCTGTGCTGGGTGGGCAGTGTGCTGTGTGCATCCTGTTAGGTCCTCATAGTGCCTCTGTGAGGTAGGCGTTGCCGCCCCCGTTTTACAAATGAGCAAACCAAGATCCAGTGGCCCCTGCCCTCAGAGAGCTCACAGGCAAATAGGGAAAACAGAGCTGCAGACAGAGCACTGTGCCTGGTGATACAACAGAGGGCTGCCAGGAGCACTGAGGAAAGAGCATCTAATTCAACTGGACAGATACGGGAAGGCTTTAAGGAGAAAGTGCCATCTGAGCCTGGCGGGTCTTGAAACATGAATGGCATTCCAGGCAGAGGCTCGGGCCTGAAAGGGCCTGGTGTATTTGGGAAATGATGAGAGGTTCCATTCCCTAGCATAGGGTGATGACATGATTAGAGGGGCCCAGTTGTGACAGGCTCTCCATGGGGGTTTCCTCTGGGCCTTCCTGGTCGTTTGCCTGAAGTGAGCTCTGCTGTTCACTGACTTCCGGTAACGTTCTTTTGTCTGTGGCAGCCTGTCCTCAGCCCTTTGGAAGGCACCAAGATGACCGTGAATAATCTGCACCCTCGAGTCACCGAGGAGGACATTGTTGTGAGTACTGTGGCCGGCCAGAATTTCAAATCTCAGGCCACTTCTGTTTCAAGGGTCCCCAAGAGCACTGCCCTGTTAGCTGATTCTCTAAGAGGACTCACAGGACTTAGCATAGAGTTGTATCAGGGCTAAGATTCATTACAGGATACAAAGCAAAATCAACAGAGGGAAAATGTTCGTGAGGCAAAGGCTGGAGGAAAGCAGACTCCAACTTCTGGAGTCCTCTCCCATTGGAGACACACAGGATACACTTTATTCCCCCAGCAGTTGGTTGTAATGACACGTGTGAAACCAGGGAAGCTCATTAGCGACTCAGTGCCCAGGGTTTTTATCAGGGACGAGTCATGTAGGCACCCTCTGCCTAACACCAAAATTCCAGACTCAGAAGGAAAGCAAGTGTTTAGCATAAACCACAGTGTCGGCACAAACAATTTAGGCTCAGTGCGCCACTCTTACCAGTTAGGGTGATGGGAGCCCTCCCAGAATCCAAGTTCCCAGATGCCAGCCTAGGGCCAACCTTGGAAGCACACCTTCCAAAGGAGAGCAGTCAGGCCAGGTATGTAACCCTTTCCCTCACAGCTTCTAAACCAGAGCCAGGGGAACTCCCTGGCGGTCCAGTGGTTAGGACTTGGCACTTTCACTGCCGGGGCCTGGGTTCAATCCCTGGTCAGGGAACTAAGATCCTGTAAGCCATGCAGTGTGGCCCCCCCCAAAAAAACCAGAGCCAGGTGCCCAACCTAAATCTCAAGGCCAGGGAATTGTGCTAGAATGGGATCATTTAGTCCCACTGTGCAAAATCCAGTGGTTCATATTTTCCTGAGTCTTTGGAATTTCTTCCTCCTTTAGGGGTTTTCATGATAGCTCCAAAGTAAAAGGAATGAGATGGATTGGTGTTACCTGGTGGTTGGCCCCTCTGGATTGCCCTTCTGGTCATCCTGTCCCACCCTGGGCAGTCATAGGCAAAACCCAATTCAGGTACCTAGTGAAGGGTGGCCCAGAGTTAACCAGGACTTTTCAACCTCATTTTCATTCAGGCACCAATAAGACAGTTAAAGAATCCAGGTGCCCTTTTTACTCAACTGTTAGATCACAGAATGAATGCAGCTGGACTCCAGCCTCTCCCTGCAGCTGAGTCCCAGGTTCTGTAACAGCCCACACTGGCCGCCACATTCGTTAATGGTTTTAATTGTGAAACATGAGTGCTAGGTGATCACTTTGTGAACGGTGCACATGAGAATGGAAATTGTCGCCTACTTTGTATAAGACTTGACAAATTAGAAAGAAAGCAATTTTTTCCTGATTATAAAAGTAATAATAGCTTTTATTTATTGAGTAATCATAGCTATTATTATTTATATACTTACTGTGTGGCAGGCATTTTGTATGCAGGATCTTTGAAATTACAGAGGAATGAAAAACGAATTACCTGTAATGATTACTACTCATAGTAAACTGCCAGTAATCATAGTGAACTGCCAAAAATTGTCATCCTCACCTCTTTTCTACCCAAATAGGTAATGTTAAAAGAAAAACTAATAGAGTTAGAATCACACTTAGTATTCAGTTCCGTATCTTGGTTTTGATATGTAGCATTTTCCCTTTTATCATTAGAAACAAATCATTTCAACGACCTTTTCATAAATCTTCTTTTTGTCCCCATAACCACCTTGTGAAGGCAGTTGCAGGTGAAGAAACGGCTTGGGTGCTAGTCGGCCTTTGCAGTCTGTATCCATATTGGGTTCCCTCTCTGGCCTCAGTCTGTGAAATGAGGAGGGATTGGAGTTGGAATAAATGATGATGATGACACAGGTGTACAAAGCACTGCCTTGAAAATGATTTCAGTTGAAACCCCTCAGTCTAGCCAAACCAGGATGATTGGTCACCCTGCATAGAACTCCAGAATTTGTGTCTCTGATTCCCAGGTGATATATTAGCCACTGTCTTTGATGAGCCTATATGTCTGTCCATTCTCATTACAGACACTCTTGACAGAAATCCCGTATTCCATAACTATTACCCTTGTTGAGGAAGTGGGCACTGAGGCAGGAGGACTTTGGGGGTGACTTGGAGTCACAGGGACTCCAAGGCTTGTAAGCCCAGACTCAGTGCTCACTGCCAGAACAGCTGTTCCCCTCATCTTGTCCCAGGTTGAGGCCTGTGGATGTCCCAGGACCACCTCAAACGGAGCCTCCCTGAAATCTTGGCTGCTGGGCGTATGCAGTCAGAGCACGGCCACCAGTCAGCCCAGAGCCCTGGCTGGGGTGTGTGAATGGCAGGCAGGGAGGATACTGCCCAGAATCCTCCCCCAACCCTAACTAACCCCTCTTGTTCTTCACAGGAGCTTTTTTGTGTTTGTGGAGCCCTGAAGCGAGCTCGGCTGGTCCATCCTGGGGTAGCAGAGGTGGTCTTTGTGAAGAAGGACGATGCCATCACCGCATATAAGAAGTATAACAACCGGTGTCTGGATGGTAAGTCAGGGAGAAAGCAGCCACCTCACCTTGCTGCTCCTCACTGCTCACAGCAGGCCTTCGGAGAAAGCCTTCCTCTGAGATGGGTGGGTGGACCTCCTGGTGCGTTAAACCCTCCGGGGCCACCTATGTACTAAGAGCAAGCAGAGATGTTATGTTTTTAATAGAAGTGTAGTTGATTTACAATGTTCGTTTCAGATGTACAGCACAGTGATCCAGAGATACACACACACACACACACACACACACACACATTCTTTTTCAGATTCTTTTCCCATATAGGTCATTACAAAATATTGAGTATAGTGCTATACAGTAGATCCTTGTTGGTTATCTCAGCCTCTGCTTTTTTATGGGATTATTTAATCCGTTCACATTTTATGTGGCTTTCTTTTGCATTATATGAAAATCTAATGCAGCATTTTAGTTCTTTTAATGATTTTTTTCCATTGTATTTTTTGAGTCACTTTCTTAATGGTTGCTCAAGGGTTTACAGTATACATTGTAGGTTATCAGAATCTATTTCAGATTAGTATTAACGCAGTTGCAGTGAGATTTAGAAATATCACTCCTATAGGGCTCTATTCCCTCTTCCCCTTTTTTTGTGCTGTTATTGTTACACTTATCACATGCTATATAAAGTGGGAATCCAGTACTTGTAAGGTTAATCCTTCATGGACAAAGTAGAATCTGAACATACACTTTGAATCTTTTTTTCACTTAATTTTATACCGTAAGCATTTTCCCTTACTACTCGCTTCACAAACAAGTTTGGATTGCTTCATGCTGAGTCCACTTTCTCCCTTACTTTGACTCTGATCTCCTGCATGAAGCTAGCTCTGTTGCCACTTGGCTTCTTGGTGCCATCATTGGCAAGGTTTCATGGACCTCATAACCATGGGGTTTCCTTAGTCTCTGGGCTTTGCCGAAACCTGACAGCCCCATCCCTAGCTGTGCAGCCAGAGCTGCCAGTGGTGTATGCTTTGACTCCTGGTAATGAAAATGGCAGTCCCTGTCCTTTTGTGTGAGGAGCTGAAGTCTCATGGCAGAGCCTTTTCTTTTTTCAGGGCAACCAATGAAATGCAACCTCCACATGAATGGGAACGTTATCACCTCAGACCAGCCCATCCTGCTGTAAGTTCCACAGGTGGGGTGCTGGGGACCAGGTGGAGCTTTTCTGCTTGCTTACTGTGCATGATCATCTCTCTATTCTGAGGGGTAAACTGCCTGTGTCACAGCTCCATTCCATTTCCTCTGCTCTGATAGCAGGCAGTCAATCAGGAAGCTTAAATTTGTACCAAGTGGCTTGTCACATCATTTCTGCAGGGGATTGACCCCACAGGGGCTAACTTTAAGACCTCGTTCCCAGCCTTATAATTTAGAAACACCTGAGAAGAAAGTGGCGAGCAGGCCAGTTGTGTCCCTCTTTGCACAACTGTGTGTGCATTGTCCAGGTGAGCGGAAAACCCTGCCTCCTCATGATTGACTCTGGGGGACAGTGCTGGGTGCTACCCCTTGTTTTGTTACATACCCAGGCATACATTGCCTGGTCCAGCACTGAGGACTTTTTGAAGCCTGAGATGCAGAAAATGTCTAGACTGACATTCAGGAGGAAGTCCTTTTGTAGACAAGGATACAGAGACCCAGGGAGAATGTTAGCCTTGCCGAGGTGGGAGGGGTAGTGTGGGGCAGGCCTGAAATAGACTTTGAAATACCGAAAGACGGCACTTTGAACCCTGGATATTGCGTTGTGTGACTTACATAAGTTTCTTAAACTGTGTTCCAGGATTAAGTTGTATTCTGAAAAATGTGCGTTTTATGACCTAGTGAGTTTGGGAACCACTGGGCTAAACGCAGTTAAATCTACAAGACTTCTCAGAATGTGTAATATGCCGATGTGTGTTTGACCATCCCTGAGGGACATGCAGTGTTTCCTAAACTTAGAACCCCAGATCATAGCAGACTGCATCTCAATTTTCTCATCAGCAAATTTAAAAAATGATAGGTTTGCTATAAGAAATGGAGTAAAAGGGTACGGAAAGCATTATGTTTGGTGCCCAGCTTTTAAGAGATCCTCAGCTAACGGTGCGACCGCTCTCTACTTAAGGGAAACCCACAAGGACTTTGACTTTTCTCTGCTCTCTACAGACGGCTGAGCGACAGCCCCTCAGTGAAAAAGGAGAGTGAGCTGCCTCGCAGGGTGAATTCTGCCGCCTCATCCAACCCTCCTGCCGAAGTGGACCCTGACACCATCCTGAAGGCACTTTTCAAGTCCTCAGGGGCCTCTGTGACCACACAGCCCACAGAATTCAAAATCAAACTTTGAGCGGGGGAGCGAGACAGCCAGAAGCGGGGGCAGAGGAGGGTGGCTCTGTTTCCCAAAACAAAGATTGTGACCTATGGGCCGTTGGACTGGAGGCCCCTGAGCGTGGGAAGGGTCGCCGGGGGTAGAGAGCTTCCTCACTGGATGGTACCCGCCTTTCTGTGTTGTGTTCTACCCTGTGCCCTTCTGTATGTTAACATTTCCTGTAGTATGTTTCTTCTCTCTTCGCCTCATCACCAAGGTAAGCTTGTGTTGCTCAGAGTGTCTCCCCCTAAACTCAGCCCTGAATTGTTTTTTTTAATCTGGAAATGGTGCCCTGAATTCTCTGGGTGGCCGCCTTGTGGCCCCATGGAATGCAGGGCAGGGGCTGTTTGAAGGACACTGCTTTCTTCAGGGGTGAGGGTTTTCTTCAGGGGTGAGGGCTTTCTCTTTTTTAAACTTTTCAAAGTGGGGAATGGAAGCCCCTGCCATCCTCATAGGAACCAGGTCAGCTCAAGAGCTCTGCCGCTCACTCTCCTGGTCAGTGGAGGTGGCCTAGGTGAGGATCAGGTCACAGGCCCCTTGTCCTCTCACTGCAGTTGTTCCAGACCAGTGTGGTCTGGAGAGGACCCTGTGGCAAGGGCAGGGTGAGACTTGCTCTGCTAGGAAGAGTGCGCCACTGGCTCTTGGTTTGGGGGACCCGTACTGTCTCAGTCAACCTACAGTAAATTCTTGAGTTCACGCTCCCCTCTTCCCTTGAGTTATGCCGCGTGCGCCCTTCTGGGTGTCACTGCTGGGAGGGGCTTGCATCGTTAGCCTCCCATTTCTCACTCAGTACAGCATTGTCACACCCTGGTTTTGGTGCAAATGCCAGCTCTCTGCTGGTTGGGTGTTTCAAAGGGTCTGCCTCCCTTTCTGTGACTCTGTGGGTCTGGGGGGTTATTTGAATAGGAATTGTTGACTTACTCCTAGATTTTTTCTTCTGGCCTCAGGTACACGTACAGGACAATAGTTAGGGATGCTGAGAGGCGGCAAATATCCAGCAGCCACCAGGGGGCACTGTTCCACTATTGTGAGGGACCCATCCATCCCTGACGGGAGGGTATTTTCCTGCCTTGGCAGTCGGGGTAGGGGAGCGGTGGGTGGTGGGGAGGGAGTTGAGAGAGCAAAGTAGCCTTTCCAGGCAAGCTGGTGTGTTGTTCCCTCAGCATGGTTCCAGGCATTTGGGGCAAAACTGTAGAACCTGGGGCAGCCCCAGAATATACCAGCACAGCATTGCTCCAGTGACATTCATTCTCAGTCTCCTGCCGGTTTGTTGGGACTGTAAAGGGAATCCAGCCTAGCAGAGCTGGCGTGTTTTGGGGAGCGGGATTCTGGGGGGGCTACAAATCAGTAGCAGGTGGTATGAAAGGCACAAGCCTAGAAAGTATAAAGGGGACCTGAGACACTAAGAATCTCTCATGACCTACTTGGGGCCAGTCCAGTGAAGAAAAACCTGGAAACTCATGTTTCCACAGAGTGAAATCTGTCAAGCAGGGGGGACCCAGGGTTTGAACCGAGCTCAGTCCTCCAGGTCTGAGGTTGCCCAGGCCTGGGAAGTCCAAGGAATCTGCCTGATGGTGCTCCACTTTCCAGTACTTTAAATAAGGCTGCTTTCGTTCCCTTCTCCCCCTTTGAATGGGTGCAAACTTAGTTCTCTTCAGCAGCTGGAAGACATGCCTCCTACACTTTCCCCTCCTTGGCCCCAGAGAGTGTCCATAAGACACTAGGACCTGGTTTCGCAGGTACTGGAGACAGATCACTGCGTGAACTCTGCTTTCGGTAGGGACGGTGCATATCCCGACTGCACGGCTTTATCCTCCTGTCTCCCCTCCAGTAGCACACCAGGCTGCTCTGCTTACCACAGGGTTCCAGCGAGCCCGCCTGCAGCCGCCTGCCACCTGGGCCCTGTCCTCTGGCTGGCCATATGGTTGGTACATTGCAGGGCAGAGCCTGTTTGCCCCGCTGTTCTACAGGATGTCATCGTGGGAAACAGAAGAGAAGGTGGTAGGCCAATCCTTGTGTCCTTTGCCTCCCACTCCCCTGCATTCCCCATCTGTGTCTCTCTTGTTCAAAAGGAGAGGAAGAGGCATTAAGGGATGGAGGAAACTGTGTTACCCATTTCTGAATAAACATTTGTTATTCCTACTTTTGAGCTGTCATTTCTTAAAAGATTATGCTAAGAGGCCTCATGGAATTTGGCACAAGAAAACGAGGATTTGCCTCTGCTTTACGGCTCACCAGCTATGACCTTGGGACAGTTGTTCCCAGGACTCGCTGAGCTGCAGTCTCCACAGCTGAGAGAATGTCAGCATCAATGTCTTGGAAGCACCTGGCAGAGGAACTCAGTACCTTCTGGGCCTAAAGTGCCTCACTGTGTATTAAGCGTGGTCAGCTCCAACATAGAGTTAGGTCTGTTCATAGGGAACAGGGGAGCCTTTGCCTTGAAGTTACACTTACGGGTGAAATTTACTTCTTAGATCAACTATGCATTAGAAAAAAAAATTATACACATAAAATTTATCATCCTAACTATTTTTAAGTGTACAGTTCAGTGGTATTAAATATATTCACATTGCTGTACAACCCTCACCACCCTCCACCTGCAGAGCTTTTTCATCTTGTAGAGCTGAAACTCTCTCCATTAAACACCAGCTCCTCATTCTTCTCCCGAGATCCTCCCCTGCCCCTGGCAACTACTCTTCTGTTTTCTGTCTTTATGATTTTGACTCCTCATGTAAGTGGCGTCATAACAGTATTTGTCGTCTTGTGACTGGCTAATTTCACTTAGCATAATGTCCTAAGGTTCATCCGTGTTGTAGCATGTGTCAGAATTCCCTTTTTAAGGTTGAGTGATATTCCACTGTATGTATACACCACATTTTGCTTATCCGTTCATCTGTTGGACACTTGGGTTGCTTCTATGTTTTAGCTGTTGTGAATAATACTATGAACATGGGTGTACAAATATCTCTTCAAAACCTTCAAGACCCTGCTTTCAATTCTTTGGATATATACCCAGAAGTGGAATTGCTGGATCAGGCGGCAGTTCTGTTTTTAATATTTTGAAGAATCACCATTCTGATTTCCACAGTGGCTGCACCGTTTTACATTCCTATATGGGAAGATGGGATGGAAGTACTTATCCCTATCCTTTCCACTAAATACAACCCTGGATATTTTATATAAAACAAACATAAGACTGGAAGGTGGAGAGAAGAAAGACTGGCTGGGGACCTTGGGACCCAATGAATGACTGGCATTGAGTTCCCTGGGTTTTCTTTTTGCTTCATAATAAGCCAAGCTGGGTGCTGGAGAAGCAGACCAACAACCAAAAAACCCAAGTGAGGACCGGAAAGGGGTTAGCTTAACAAGACGGAAAGAGAACTCTAGTGAAACACCACAGGAAGAACTGCAGCCCCACCTTCACCAGTAAATGCCAAGTTGGGTCTTAGACTTCCAATCCTTGCTAGGCTGTACTGGGGGCACCCCCAAATCTCTGCGGGGGTGGGGTCAGGAGAAGGCCAGATAGGGAGCTGGGACTTTAAGTTGGTGTCCGTGGAGGCCACTTGAGGAGAAATGGGGCACCCCAGCCCCTCCCAACCAGGGTATTAGCAGAGGTGTGGTGGGATGATGGAGCTCACTGCCACCCACATCTGGCAGTAATGAAGCAGTGCCTTTTCATGCCCATCAGAGGAGGTGTGCTGTAACAAGATTTAAATAAGATCCAGAGTCTTCTTAACATAATACCTAAAATGTCCATGTTTCAGTCAAAAGTCACTCTTACCAAAGATCAGGAAAATCACACCCTAAAGGAGAAAAGACAATGGACATCAACACCACGATGACAGAGATGTTAGAATTATTGACAAGGATTTAAAAGCAGCCATCATAAATGTGTCGAGCAATTAACACTGCAATAAGTCTCAGCAAAGAAATAGAAAATGTAAAGAACCATTTAAAGTCGAAAAATACAGGGCTTCCCTGGTGGCGCAGTGGTTAAGAATCCGCCTGCCAATGCAGGGGACACGGGTACGAGCCCTGGTGCGGGAAGATCCCACATGCTGCTGACCAACTAAGCCTGTGCGCCACAACTACTGAGCCTGCACTCTAGAGCCTGTGAGCCACCCCTACTGAGCCCATGTGCCACAACTACTGAAGCCTGCGCGCCTAGAATCTGTGCTCCGCAACAAGAGAAGCCACCATAATGAGAAGCCTGCACACTGCAACGAAGAGTAGCCCCTGCTCGCGGCAACTAGAGAAAGCCCGTGTGCAGCAACGAAGACCCAACACAGCCAAAAATAAATGAATTTTTAAAATGTATTTAAAAAAAAAATACAGGGACTGCCTTGGAGGTCCAGTGGTTAGGACTTCGCTCTCTCACTGCTGGGGCCGTGGGTTTTATCACTGGTCAGGGAACTAAGATCCCACAAGCTGTGCGGTGCAGCCAAATAAAGTTGAAAAATACAATTACTTCCCCCCCCAAAATGGAGAAGAATCAGTGAACTTGAAGTTAAAACAATAGAAACTACCCAACCTGAACAGCAGAGAAAATAGACTTAAAAAATAATAATGAAGGACTTTGGGGACCTATGGTACTAAAAAAGTCTAAAATCTGTGTAATCAGAGTCCCAGAAGGAGAAAAGTAAGCGTGGCTGAAAAGTAGTTGAAGAAATAATGGCTGTCAGGAGTTCCCTGGTGGCCTAGTGGTTAGGATTCTGGGCTTTCACTGCCGTGGTCTGGGTTCAATTCCTGGTTGGGGAGCTAAGATCTCACAAGCCATGTGGCATGGCAAAAAAAACCAGAAAGAAAGAAAGAATGGCTGTAAGCTTCCCAGAAATGGCAAAAGATGAAAACCTGCATGGGACTTCCCTGGCAGTGGTTAAGACTCCACGCTTCCAATGCAGGGGGCGTGGGTTCGATCTCTGGTCAGGGAGTAAGATCCCACATGTTGCGCAGCATGGCCAAAAGATTAAAAAAAGAAAAAACACCCCTGCAAATTCAGAGAAGCCTAAACAAGGTAAACCTAACGAAATTCACACCAAGACACATCACAGCTAAACTGAAAACTAAAGAAAAGAGAATCTCAAAAGCAGCAAAAGAGAAATGATATCTTACCTATAAAGGGACAGGAGATTCCTCATCAGAAACCATGAGACCAGAAGGAAGTGGCACACTTCAAGTAGTGAAAGAAAATTATCGTCAACTGAGAATTCTATATCAAGTGAAAAATACCCTTCAGAACGTAGAGGGGACTTTGACATTCTTAGATGTAGGAAAACTAGGAGAATTTGTTGCCAGCAGTCCTACCCTAAAAGAATGGCTAAAGAAGAGCTCTGAACATAAAGGAGAAAATAAAAGAAGAAAACTTGGAGCATCAAAAAGGAAGGAAGAAGGAACAGCAGAAATAGTGAAACTTGGGTAAATATTTTCCTTCTTTTGTGTTTTCTAAATTATGGTTGATGGTTGAAGCAAAAATTATAACATTGATGTTCTCAATGTATGTAAAGGAAATATTTAAAACAATTACTTTATAAATGGGAAAGGACTAAGGGATATCAAGAGAAAGAAGGTTTCTACACTTAGAAATGTCAACAACATTGATAAAATGTCAACAGTATACTGTGGTAACTTATGTGTATTTAATGTAATTCTTAGAACAACTTCTAAAAAAAGATAATACACCCCAAAACGCTATAGATAAATCAAAATGGAATTCAAAAAAAAAAAAATTCAAGTAACCCACAGGAAGGCAGAAAAAAGAAAAGAACAGAAAACAAAAAAGATGGGAGACTCAAGCCCTAACATCACTAATTCTGTTAAATGCAAGTGGTCTAAATATATCTATTGAAAGAGATTGGCAAAGTGGATGAAAAAGTGTGACTTAACTACATGCTATCTACAAGAAACTCACTTCAAATATAACTATAAGGTTGAAAGTAAAAGGACAGAAAAATATATCATGCAAACAATCAAAAAAGAAGTAGGTATTTAATATCAGATATATTAGACTTCAGAGCAAAGAAAAGTTACCAGGGACAGAGAGGGACATTATATAATGAAAATAGGGTCAACCCACCAAGAAGGTACAATCCTAAATATGTATTTACGAAACAATAGAGCTGCAAAACTGATACAAAAACTGATAGAATTGAAAGAAGAATAGCAAATCCACACTTCCACTGGAGACTTCAACACCTCTCTCTTAACAATAGGTAGAACAACTGGACAGAAAACCAGTAAGGATGTAGAAGAAGTTAACAACACTATCAGCCAACATGATCCAATCAATATAGAATACCTCACCCAACAAAAGAAGACACATTCTTTTCAAATATCCATGGAATGTAAACAAAGATAGTCCATATCCTGGCCCATAAAACAAAAGTCAACAAATGTGAAAGAATTGAGACCATACAAGCTCCTTGGTCACAGTGGAATCAATAATCCCTGGGTTAAACATTGAAAGCCTTCCCTCTAAGATCAAAGGCAAGACAAGGATGTCCACTTTCACCACTTCTATTTAACTTTGTACTGGAGGTTCTAGCCAGGGGGTTCAGTGGGGGGAAAAAAGCATCAGATTGAAAAGAAAGAAGTAAGTTCATCTCTATTTGTAGATGGCATTGTCTTGTATATAGAAAATGCTAAGTAATCCACTAAAAGACAACTAGAACTAATAAACACAGCAAGGTTGCAGGATATCGATACACTTGCAATGAAAAATCTAAAAATCACATTAAGAAAATAAACAATTCCACTTAGCATAGAATCAAAAAGAATAAACTACTTATACATAAATGTAACAAGTGTTAGAATACTTTTACATAAATATAACAAGGGTTAAACTCATAGTCTGAAAACTATAAAACATATTTTTAAAGAATTTAAAGGGAACCTGAGTAGCCAAAACAGTCTTGAAAAAGAATTGAAGGACTCACACTTCCTGATTTCAAAATTTAAGTACAAAGCTATCAAGACAGTGTGGTAATGGGACTTCTCTGGTTGTCCAGTGGTTAAGACTCCACACTACCAATGCAGGGGGCGCAGGTTCGATCCCTAGTCGGGGAACTAAGATCCCACGTGCCACGTGGCATGGCCAAAAAAAAAAAAAAAACCTAACTATTAAAGTATAGAGGGCTTCCCTGGTGGCGCACTGGTTAAGAATCCACCTGCCAGTGCTGGGGACACGGGTTCATGCCCTGGTCCGGGAAGATCCCACATGCTGCAGAGCAACTAAGCCCGTGCGCCACAACTACTGAGCCTGCGCTCTAGAGCCCACAAGCCACAACTACTGAGCCTGCGTGCTACAACTAATGAAGCCTGTGCCCCTAGAGCCCGTGCTCCTACAACAAGAGAAGCCATCGCAATGAGAAGCCCGCACACCGCAACCAAGAGTAGCCCCCGCTCGCCCGCCGCAACTAGAGAAAGCCCGCGTGCAGCAACGAAGACCCAACACAGCCCAAAAAAATAATAAAGAAATAAATTAAATAAAGAAATAGAAAAAAATTTTTTTTAAATAATAAAGTATAGAAAGTCTTGAAAACGAGAAAATTCTTTTAAAAAAAAAGTATGGTACTAGCATAAGGATAGACATATAGATCAATGGAATACAGTGGAGAGTCCAAAAGTAAGCCTCACATATCCGGTCAATTAATTTTTTTTTTTTTTGGCTGCGTCCGGTGGCTTGCAGGATTTTAGTTCCCTGACCAGGGGTCGAACCCGTGCCCCATGTAGTGGAAGCGTGGAGTCCTAACCACTGGACCACCAGGGAATTCCCCTGGTCAATCAATTTTTGACAAGGGTGCCAAGACAATTCAGTGGGGAAAAAGAATAGTCTTTTCAACAATGGTGCAGACAACTGGATATCCACAAAAAATAAATTTCATCAAAATTTTAAAATTTGTGCTTTAAAGGACACCTATGACAAAGTGAAAAGACAACTCACAGGAGATAGGAGAAGATGTTTGCAAATCATATATCTGATGAGCGAATTGTATTCAGAAAAGATGAAAAACGAAACTCAACAATAAAAGGACTGGCACTTCCCTGGTGGTCCAGTGGTTAAGACTCTGTGCTCCCAACGCAGGGGGCCCAGGTTTGATCCCTGGTCAGGGAACTATAGCCCGCGTGCTGCAACCAAGACCCAGCACAGCCAAATAAATAAATATATAGTTTAAAAAATAAAAATAAAAGGACAAATAACCTCCCAAAATGAGCAAAGGATTTGAATAGACATTTCTCAAAAGGAAAAAAAAGATACACAAATGGCCAACAAGCACATGAACAGATGCTCAACCTCATTAGTCATTAGGGAAATTAAATCAAAATCCAGTAAGATACCACTTCAGTACAGTATCTTCCAGTAAGATACTTCTAATCAAAGATAGAGAATAACAAGTCATGGTAAGGATGTGGAGAACTTGGAAACCTCATACATTGCTGGTGGGATTTTTTTTTTTAATTAATTTATTTATTTATTTATTTATGGCTGCGTTGGGTCTTCGTTGCGGTGCGCGGGCTTCTCATTGTGGCGGCTTCTGTTGTTGCGGAGCACGGGCTCTATGCGCGTGGGCTTCAGTAGCTGTGGCTCGAAGGCTCTAGAGCGCAGGCTCAGTAGTTGTGGCACACGGGCTTAGTTGCTCCGCGGCATGTGGGATCTTCCCGGACCAGGGCTCGAACCCGTGTCTCCTGCATTGGCAGGCGGATTCTTAACCACTGCGCCACCAGGGAAGCCCTGGTGGGATTTTTTTTTTTTTTTTTTTTTTTTTTTTTTTTTTTTTTTTTTGGCTGTGTTGGGTCTCCGTTTCTGTGCAAGGGCTCTCTCCAGTTGCAGCGAGTGGGGGCCACTCTTCATCGCGGTGCGCGGGTCTCTCACCATCACGGCCTCTCTTGTTTCGGAGCACAGGCTCCAGACGCGCAGGCTCAGCAGTTGTGGCTCACGGGCCCAGCCGCTCCGCGGCATGTGGGATCTTCCCAGACCGGACCACGAACCCGTGTCCCCTGCATTGGCAGGCAGACTCCCAACCACTGCGCCACCAGGGAAGCCCCCTGGTGGGATTTTTAAATGGGACAGCCACTTTGGAAAACAGTTTGGCTGTTCCTCAAAAAGTTAAACATAGAGTTACCATATAACCAAGAAATTCCACTCCTAGCTATATACCTAACAGAAATTAAAACATGTCTGCACAAAACTTGTACATGAATATTCATAGCAACATTATTCATAACAGCCAAAAGTAGGAACACCCATATGTCCATTGACAGATGAATGGATAAAGAAAATGTGGTATATACATACAATGAAATATTATTCAGCCTTAAAAAGACAGGAAGTTCTGATACATGCTACAACATTAATTAACCTTGAAAACATGGTAAGTGAAATAAGATGCAAGAGGACCTTATATGAAGTACCTAATGTAGTCAAACTCATAGAAACAGAAAGTAGAATAGTGGTTAACAGGGGCTGGGAATAGGGGAAAGCGGGTACAGACTTTAAATTTGGGACAGTGAGAAAGTTCTGGAGGTGGATAATGGGGACAGTTGCACAACAATGTGAATGTACCAAATGCCACTACATTGTACACTTAAAAATGATTAAAATGGTAAGTTTTATGTTTATTTTACCACATTAAAAAAAGGAATGAAATACTGATACATGCTGCAACATGGATGAACCTTGAAAAAATTATGCTAAGCAAAGGAAGCCAGTCACAAAAGACCACATATTGTACGATTCCATATATATGAAATGTCCAGAATAAACAAGTCCATAGCGGGCGACTAGGGGGTACCAGGGGCTGAAGGCAGAAGGAGAAGACTGGGTGGCTGGTAATGGGTATGGGGTTTCTTTTTAGGATTCTCAAAATGTTCTAGAATTAGATAGCAGTGATGGTGGCACAACCTTGTGAATATACTAAAACCCACCGAATTACATACTTTGAAACAGCGAGTTTTATGGTCTGTGAATTATATCTCAATAAAGCTGTTATGAAAAACTTAGTGACTTAAAACAGCAAGAATAATTTATGTTCTCAGTATTCTGCTACTTGGGCAGGGCTTAGCAGGGATGACTCGTCTCTCCGCCACATGGTGTTAGTGGGGTTCACTCCTACAGCTTCGTTCCATCAGTACAGCTGGGGCTAGAACAACTGATACAGCTTAATTCACACGACTCAGCTGGCAGCCTCCCTCTCTCCATTTGGTCTCTCTCTCTCAGAAGTCTAGGTCAAGTTTCTTTATATGGCTAGATCCCAGGAGGATGGAGGCTATAAGCTTAAATCCTGGGCTTGAAAACCCCAGTATATGACTTCTGTCACCATCTGTTGGTCAAAGCAAGTCACAGACTGGCCAGATTCAAGTGGGGACATAGCCTCCAGCTCTTGATGAAAGGAGTGGCAGGTATTTACAGGGCTGGGAGGAATTGTTGGCAGCTATCTTTAGAAAAAAATCTCCCAGAGATTCTTTGAAGCTGAAAAAATAGGACCTTTGCTTCCAGCAATAAGCAGAACTAAGTTATATGGAAAACCCTCTCCTTACAAAACACCTAGAAACTCTTCATATAACAACCTTCCTTTCATTGCTGTACACCTGTGAAAATAAGGAATATCTCCAGGCACAAAAATGAAGAATCTAGATATTGGAATGTTAAGTTAGCAGTGAAGCTATAGCTACCCTACAGGTATTTGTTGATACAAGGACTTAAATACTGGATTTCAAAGGCTAAAGAGGGAAGAGGAGACAAAGCTATCAGTCTACTCAAGGTGGAGTGTTGGAACTTAGAGCCATGCACTAAATTCCCTAGTGGTATCTCCTGGGATTACCTACCAGATAAACTACTTGCGCCTGAATCCTTGTCCCAAGGTCTGCTTCTGGGAGAACCCACTCTAGAACAATTGGTACCAGAAGGGAGTCTAAGAAATAGATACTCAGAATTAGATTCTGGAATTGGAAGACTCAGCAGCTAGATGGCAACAAAGATCCAGTTGGTGACAGTAACTGGAGTAGGTATTATGGTGGATTAAAGATAGCTGCAAATTATTTGACACTCTTCCCTTCAAGAGGTGGGGTCTGTGCCCCTCCTGAATCTGAGTAGGCTCTGTAACTGTTTTGACCAGACATGACTCAGCCAGCTTCTGGCCCCAGACTTTGAAAGGTTGGCCACTTCCCCACTTCCTACCCCTGGAACACCCTCTGGAGGCCTTGAGCCACCACGTATGAAGACTCACTGCTGAGACCATATACTGGGAAAGCCATGGGTAGGTGCTCTAGCTGACAGTCCCACGTGAGCCCAGCCTTCCAGCCATCCCTGCTAAGATGCCAGATATGTGTGAACCTGACTTGGACCCTTCATACCAGACCATATGCAAACTGAATACCACAGAGTGACCTCAGTCAATGCTATATGGAGCAAAGGAATCACCTGGCACAAATTCCTAACCCACAAAATCATGAGAGATAATAAAACAGCTATTGTTTTGAGTTAAGTTGTGGGGAAATTTGTTATGCAGCAACAGCTAGCTGAAATTTGTGGTGATAACACTTGGCATGCTGAATCTCATAATTACTAAGACTCATCTCTTCTGCCCTGGGATGGGGCACATTGGGGAAGGGGGTACACTGGCTTAGGCAATGTCTCTAACATTTGAGATACATGGGGCAATGGTAATTTATATGGAAAGTGAACTTGATTATTATTAAGTGGCAATGATGTGCTGAGGAAGAAAATAACAGGCTCGGGACAGACATTTATCAATCCATGGCCCAGT